>NW_020799109.1:27582891-27588359 GCF_003259725.1 Athene cunicularia | reverse complement strand
TGGGGCGGTGGGAGCGGTGGCGGGTGCCCGCGGGGGAGCGCAGCGAGGCGCTCCAGCTGACGTGCTGCCTTCGCGGAGAAGTGGGGTGCGGGCAGGTGCCGGGCAGGGGTGATGGCGCGTTGCCCGAGGGCAGGCACCGACGGGAAGGGAAACCCCAAACCGGCAGGAGGCTGGCCCCGGTGGGAACGGGACCCTCCGGAGCGGGTCTACGAGCTCAGCGCCCCACGGCCCAGCCTCACGGCTGCTCGCGCTGTGAAAAGCCCAGGAGAAGAGCCGGGTTCCCGCGGATGAGGTCCTGGGAGGGCAGCAGCTGAGTTCAACCTCAAGATCCCTCCCAGTCCTCATCCGTCATTTAAAGTGTTAAAAATCCTTCTGCCCTGGCTCCAGCGCCCCGCGGACTGAGAGCCCTTTGTGTGCGGTGCTGACACGACAGACTGGCCCGTGAAGGCCGGATTGTGCCGGGTTCAGGAGAGAGAATGAATAAACCTCACTGTTTTCCCCCTGTAATTCACCAGGTCCCGGAGCTCCTCCCAGCATGGAGCTGGATGGCCAGTGCCCTGCCACCACGACGATTTTTCCAGGTATGCCGATGCAACCGGGGTGATGAATCCCGCACAGTGGCCAGAGCTTCCCATTGCCATTGGCAAGCAGACAACGATGCCTCGCAGCCACGATGGCCATCCTGCAGCACTGCTCCTGGCACACCTCCCTCCCACAGCTCCTCACCTGCTGAGGTGGAGGCTGGACCTCCAGCATACCCAAAACTTCCCACAAATAAAATTATGGGTGGCAGCAACCAATGCTTAAATTAATCACAAAACTGAGCAGGGAGTTGAGGAGGGACAGGAAGGAATGTGGCTGGAGCAAGGAGGTCTTGGGTGTGCACTCCCCAATGCAGCTAATTCAGGAGGAATTCTGGTGTTTCACCAAAAGCTGCCATTTCCAGCTCCCTCGGCGCTGAGCATGACTTACTATTCCTGACCTTGAACAGGCTGATCCTCTGCTGTCTGTGTTTCACTTGGCCTGAGCAGAAGCCACTGACCCCCAGCACCCGGATGGCATCAGCAGCCGCCCCGGCCAGCTCCACCTGACAAATGAGTCTCATCAGGGGAATCCAGCCTGCATGAGGGAAGGCTTTGATTCTCTCCCACTGGACTGGGGGACCTGCTGATTGCTCATACCTCTCCACTCTGATCCTGCTCTCATGGGTGCACATGGGCTCAGCTGCCCACAGGGGAAAGCATCCCATGGCAGCTCTGTCGGACAGAGGAAAGGGATGAGAGCAGCCACCAGCGTGTCCTTTATGTGGCTGGGAGGGACTGGACCTGGACAGGCAGCATGGATTTTGCAGCCAGGGAGGCAAGGGCTAAGCTGCTCAGAGCCACCCTGGCCAGGCAGGTTGCCCATGCCAGGAGGGAACATGCAGGGCAGAGTGGGAAGGGGACAGGAGCAGGCACCCCAGTGTGTCCCCATGCCAGAGCTTCCTCAGTTCCCCATTATCCCCATGGGTCCATCATTAAGCAATAAGCTGTTTGCAGAGGAGTTAAAAACATGTTTCAACATTGCTTCATCTTACACATCCCGTTGCAGTCCCGTTAACACCACCATATGCAAACAAGCAGAGGTAGCACACAGCCCACCAGCCAGCAGAAGGGACCTGGACACAATCTTCCTGCACACCATCTCACCCCCAGTGTCCCACCCAGAGATGACCAGCAGCCAGCACTGGAACTGGAGGGCTCTGGCAAGGGTTTCCACAGTTTCCATCTGTTTTCCACCGTGCCTTGCCCTACTTCGCTTGTGGAGGGTCTCATCTGGGTGTGGGAGCCAAGCCCTGGCTGCTTGGGGTGGGCAGGGGAGGTGGGCAGGGTGGCCCGTAGAGTGGCAGGCAGGGTGCTGGTGGCTGGCAGAGGGCTGGGTGCGTTCCGGTGCTGGAAGCAATGCCAACTGAGGGATTAGGAGAGCTGAACAGACTTCATATCCACCGCATCGCTAGTTAAATGGCCCTGCAATTAGGAAAATCCTGGCACTTTGGCTGACAAAGGCAGGGAGATCAAGCCCTTTCTGCAGCTCCATGTTGTGAGTCTCACTCCGCAGTGATTTCAGTTGCCTGCTCCACAGAGCAGTGGCGCACTTATTTTGATCTCGGCATGTGCAGACTGCTCTCCAGCCCCAGTGCTCTTCAGGCTCTCTGTCCCACTGCTTCAAAACCAGCTCAGTGTGCTGGCCCTCAAGCCATCACTGGCGGGTGGAGGTGCTGGGCTGTCACAGGCAATGTCGGGGGCCAGGGACCCCCCCGGATGATGCCAAGTGACTGATCTCTGCAGGCGGCATGGCTGGCAGTGAAAGGGGGTGAAGGCGTCCTGCCCCCTGCCTGTGCTCGCTCCGCTCAGGGAGGAAGGAAGCCCATGGGGACAGGATCTCCCCACATCCCATGTGCCACATTGCTCTGCAACCAAGGGGACGCTGCCAGGCAGAGATGTGCCAGGGGGGCTCTGCTGTGCTCTGCCCAGCTCCCCTCGCAGAAAGCAAAACGTCAGTGATTGGCACGGCACTTCTCCTCTGTCCTTCACCTTGGAGGAACCACTGGTTTCACCAGCTTTGCTTCAGCTCTCTCGGAATGGTGTTTTCTTGCAATAACCATTCAGTGACATTGCTAGTGGTTCAGGCATTCAGACCTCAGCTCAGCCCACACCCAAACGCCTGCCTTACATCCCAGCATTTTACACACCCAGATTTGCCTCATTTTTACTTGCCCCTGGTCTGTGGGGTCCTTAGCACATCCTTGAGTCGTATACCCCAGCTTACTCTTTTGCAAACAGGAGAGCTGGAACCCTGTTAAAATGGAAGCTGAGGATATTTCATAGTTGCGGGATGTCAGCAACCAAGAAGTTTAAGAAAAGCAGGAGGGAGAGAGGCTTCCAACAAAATCCTCAGGGCTGGCAGCCTTGTGCTTGTGCTGCAAATAGCTTGTCCTGTGGCTCATCTGCTAACTCTTAACGTTCACATGACTTGGCTTATGCCGTGATTACCTTACCTGCCAGCTAGTCTCCTTTTAAAAAGAAACAGAGAAGTGCAAAGGCATTCCTGCATCAAGCCCTGCAGGAATGCGCTGGGCGAGCTGAGCTGCCTCTGCCGTCCCACTTAATCGCCTGGGGAATTCATACCCTCTGCTGCCCTCGCTCTCAGCAGCCCCTGGAGTATTTATACGCAGATAGAGCTGCGTAGCTTTTACCAAAGTTGGTCTGATGTACAGGATGGCCACAAGGCTCCCGAAATGCTTCCGGCTCTGGGCATGTGATGGAGCAAGGATTCACTGATTGTGGTCATCCTTCAGGTAGCAGCCAGTGCTGTGATAATGGCTGGTGTGGTGGTACGGCCACAACTCAAGGAAGGGGCAGCTGCTTGGCACTGCTCAGATCCATCCTTTGGATGCCTTTTCCCTGTCTGTACCTGGGACTGGCTGTGTGGATGGAAGCCTGCAGTTCTCCCTCTAGATCAGCAGCTGCTGGGGAGCTACAGCAGTGATTTGCATCAGGCAAACACCCTGCTCCTCTCCCAGCACACACATGGCCCATGCAAGCCACCCCTTCAGGCACCTCTTGCTGTGGGCTGGCCACCCAGGCACGGCCCCCATCACCTGGGGTCCCCATGCAGGTAGGGACAACAGGATAGCAGAACAGAGGCTTCGTCCTACTCCTGTGGGACCCAGAGCCTGACCCCAGTCCCCGTCTGTGCTGTTACATTCCTCTTGGCACTGGGCAGGAACCTCATGCTGCTCTATGCAGCCTGCTCCGAGCCCGCACTGAGCCGGAGGCCGCCTGGGTCCCTTCTTGCCTCTGATAGTCCCCTCCTCTCCCAAGGTGGATGTCAGGACCAAGATGCCATCGCAGTTGCAAGGGGCTCATGGCCATGCGTGGGGGACTTGCAGCTCCGGGAAAGGTCCCAGGGAGCCACACACACTGCAGGCTCTGTGGGCCCCAACACCATGGGGACTCATACAGGTCCCGGTGTGGAGGACTCAGGGTCACCATGACTCCAGCAGACACATTTATTTCTGCTCCTCTATGCAAATTCTGTGTCTGCTGCCATTTTCAGGGTCCCAAGCTGCAGATAATGAGGAGGGTGCACTTTCTGCTCTGGGTGCTGTGCTGCAACAGGGTTGGGGAGTCTCGTTTCCAGCATGCACAGGTGGCGTGCCAGAGAAGCCAAGCATGCCAAGGGTGGCTAGGGAGTACCCACAGGGCCAGGGTGCTGCTGGCAGGATGCTAGGGGAAGGAAAATAAAAAGGAAGCAATGACAGAGGAAACAGATTTATCATCTCTCTGCAGAGTGCTGGGGCTCAGCCACAGGGGGTTTTCTGAGCCAAGATTCAAGACCACGCTGGGCTCCTCCATGCAGCCATCAGCCCAGAGGAAGCCCCATGGTGGGGGGTGTCTCAGCCCCACCAGGGTGGGCACAGGGAGCAGGGACTCCCTAACTTCTGCTTTATCACCTCCAGCAGGTTTGCGAGCTCAGGCGTGACTGCAGCCAGCTGGGACCAGCCATGTGAGATGATGTGAAGCTCAGTGCTGCATGCATGGCCTGTGGCAAACCCCGGGGCACCCCTCTGCCCTCAGGGACACAAATAGCGCCCAAGCCAGGAGAGAATGGGTATGGGCTGGGGAGGGGAGATGGCACAGTTGCCCCAGGGGAAGCAAAACCAGGGACATGTGTGGGCAGCTGGGTTGGAGGCTGTCCAGGAAACGGGCAGAGCATCTGTGGTGGAGAGGTTGTACCCCCCCACCTCTCCCTGGTGCTGGCAGCAGGGACTCGGGAGCAGCTGGGCCCCAGGGACCAGCAGCTGGACCCCAGAGCCAAAGGGCTCAGATCTGGGGTGCCAACAGGGATGGAGCAAGGAGGCTGCCAGAGGTCAGGAGGGTACCCCGCATCCTGCCCTGGGGCTTCCCAAATGCTCAGGGTTGGGGACCAGCCCAGCTGTGTCACCCAGGATGGGGGGGATGGGACTGTTCAGGGGTGCACTGGAACGGGACGTGGTGCTGACTCAGGCCTGTGCAGGAGGGCTGGTCCCGGCAGTCAGCTGCCCATGGCCATCTGCCAAGCCCAGCACCCTGCCATGTGAAAAGCCTTCATTTTTGGGCAGCAAAAAAATCGACATCCTCCTTTCTGAAAGGTCACCTCAGCAGGTGAGGAGCTGTGGGAGGGAGGTGTGCCAGGAGCAGTGCTGCAGGATGGCCATCGTGGCTGCGAGGCATCGTTGTCTGCTTGCCAATGGCAATGGGAAGCTCTGGCCACTGTGCGGGATTCATCACCCCGGTTGCATCGGCATACCTGGAATAATCGTCGTGGTGGCAGGGCACTGGCCATCCAGCTCCATGCTGGGAGGAGCTCCGGGACCTGGTGAATTACAGGGGGAAAACAGTGAGGTTTATTCATTCTCTCTCCTGAACCCGGCACAATCCGGCCTT
>NW_020799109.1:27571983-27582841 GCF_003259725.1 Athene cunicularia | reverse complement strand
GGGGGGGGGGGGGGGGAAGATGACCTCCCGAGCCCCCCAGCCTGACTCTGGGGCATTCCTCCCTGGGACCTGATTAGATTGAAGACTCCCAAGAGGGACAAAGACCCTGAGGGAGGGTGGACAAGGACTAGGGCACTCAAAGGCTGAACTCCAAGCCATTGCTGCCCAGGCAGTTATCTGGCATCGGGTGCCCTAGGCAGGCACTTGCCCTGCTGCAGGGGTGCTGGCATAGCCCTCTGCACTGCTGGGATGTTCACCCACGGCAAAGCAGCTGCCAAAAAGCAGCCGGGGTCAAACTCCTCTGGAGCCCCAGTGGGAAAGGTGCTAAAAGCATGGGTTTTTGAAAACCAGCCAGAAAGAAGGGTTTGTGAGTTTGAGGAGCTGGTTCAAAGCGGAGGAAGCAGCTGGTGCCCAAGTAAACAGAAACCAAACCCCTGCAGCACCCGAACGGCTGCTCCCGGGACTGGTGAACAGTGCAGAGTACGGCTGCAGCCTGTGCTAGGTAAGACCTCGTTTATATTTGACACAGCGGCCAGAGCACCCCCCCAGCCTTCTCCATCCTGCCGCATTCTTCCTCTCCGCAGTGCTGTGCCCCACCCACAGCAGGTTTAGTGGCGTCTGGGAACCAGCTCTGCCTGTCTGCTCTTGCTGTTTTGCATTTCAGACGCCCTGGGAAAAAAACCACCACCCAGCACCAGCACGCCTGGCAGTGTAGTCACCCAGCACAGCCCTGTGGTGGGTCAGGGTGGACACAGACACGCATGGTCCCTCCAGCACCCCCAGCCCCGTGGACACAAGGTGCCCAGACCTGAACTGAGCAGTGGTAGCCACAAGCACAGCCAAAACCAGTTTTTCTGAACAATCACTCTTGTGACAAGGCTTGTCACCTCTGCTCACGCAATGAGCAGAGCAGCTCCCAGGGCACCATGCACCATCCTCTTTTCTCTTGCACCTTGTTGCTTTCTGCCTGCACCCCAAGTCAAGGGTTTCCCAGTGGCAGTGGGCATGCTGTGGGGCCAGGGAGAGCCCGGCTCTGCCCCTCAAACATCCAGTGCAAGGGGCTCAGGTGCTGCAGAGGTGCCAGGACTTTCGCTGCTCCCAGGCCGTTTCTCTTTCAGCTCTGCATCTGCCTGGTGTGGGACAAGGCCCCTTGGCCTCTGCCAGGTTATGGGGACCAGGCACAGGAACCGGTCGGGGAATCCCGCAGGCAAAGGCTGCTCCAGAGCCTCTGGAGGCAGAGGGGCAGTTCAGGAACATAAATGAGGTGGGTGTTGGGCAGAAGGTGACTCGGGCAAACCCCCTGCTGGGAAGCATGACTGTCCGGCTCACTGTCAGCCTCCCAGTGGCACGGTCCGGGAGCCCTTGCAGGCAGATCCCCGGGTTCATGGGGAGCCAGCCCAGGCCCAGCTAGGCTGTGGGGGAGGCCAGGGCCTTGCAACAAGTCGGGGGTGCCCTCAGGAAGAGCCCCCTTGTCTTCCTAGTTCTGGGCAGGGCCCTGCGCCGCGCAGACACTGCCACCTGCAGGCAGCGGCCCCGGGGCCAGCTCTGGGCCCCTGCCAGCACCAAGCGCACAGCACCGGGACTCCCGAGCAAGCAGCAACCCGACCGCTACGGCCACCCACTGTCACCGCTCGCTGTGGAGGGCACAACCCTGAGCTCACGGGTGCTCACCCAGTCCAGCCTCGAGTGAGCAATCTGTTCACGCGTGGAGAAACCAGCCATGGCTTCTCCTCTCACCCTGAGACTGGAGCAACTAACTTCACGCCTGGCTGCTCAGGAGGTGCAGGCAGCCCCCAGCAGGACAAAACCCTGCATACACCTCACACAGCAATCAGTCTCCCCTGGGCCAGGGAGAAAGAGGGCCTCTATTTGGAACCACCAAAGAAGTTGCTTATAGTGCTCCCTGGAGCCCCACGCTGGCCTGTGGGAGAGGAGCCTTCCTTGCCTTCCTCTTTAGGCAAGCAGCATTTGCAGCTCCATGCCCTGTTAACACTGATGCACACCATGGGGGACACACACCCCACTGCTGGTTTGTTCTGCTTCACATACCTCCACAGGAACAGGACTGCCACAAAACTGTCCCCAGAAAAATCTGCCCACACACTTTATGAGACTCTGCCCATGCTGAGACAGGTGCCTGCCCCCATCCAGCAGGCAGAGAAACATGCCAGCAGGGAAACACCTGCCATAACCAAGGTAGTCTCTGCCAGAAAATGGCCAACATCATGTTTTTCAGCTAGTTCTGCCTCCAGAAAGGTGTCCTTATCCCAGGTACCTTCATCTACAGGGCCTTTACCTGGTTGCGTCCCTGGAAGGAAAGAAAGCTTCCTATGAGATCACATAAACAAGACACGGGAAAATTTACGCTGCAGAGGGGATTTTTCAGAAGCATTTATTTCACTGCTGACACTGGGGCTGCAGAAGGCAACTGCTCACCGAGCTGCCCTTCGCCGCAGAAGTATCACTCCCCTCAATCATGACAATCCACATATGGTCAGTGTCAGCTCACCTTTCAGTACCTGTGTTACACAGACCTACATCACTGGGACATTCACCTGTTAGGGACACCACTTAAAATGATTTAAAAAATAATAATAATAAAGCAATCTACAAAGTAACACTTGGAGGCATCATGCAGAAACCAGATGATTTTAGACTACAAGGCAGATCAGGTTTGCTATGTTTATTGGTGGACAAGTGCTGCTTCCCTGCCAGTCCAACACAGTGCCAAGCTGGGTAGCGTTCCCAGACAAGAAAGACAACAGCTCCCTGTTTCCTACCCAGTGGCAGGAAACACTTCCAGGTCACAGTTTATACTACAGAACTACACAAGATTACATGCTTGTGAAAGGTGCTGGGGAGTCCTGAAACTTCCTTCTGTGACACTGCCTGTTTCCTACCAAGTGGCAGACACTTGAGTGCAGAAGAGTGCCTGAGCTATGGGTTTGGTGTTTTTTTTTAAATAAAACCAAAAGTTGACCAGTAAAATGTTATTTTTAGCACAGGTGGACCAAAACAATAATTAAAAAAATCACATTACACTGGAAATATATAGATTGGCCCCTAAGAAAGAAGCTATATACTAGTGCCCCATAATGAGTTTTTCTTCACTTACAGTTTCAACTTCCTAAGTGAGGTAGGGAGAGGGTGACCACAGGAAAAAAAGGTGGTGTTTCCAAAGGATTCCACTGCTTTGAAGTTATCCTTTTGAATCCTTCATGTAAAGTTAAAGTGTTCTTTAAGGAAACACTGCCTTTTCTTCACAACAACATTCAGTTTTTGTTTTTTGGTTGTTTTGGGTGAGGGGAAGAGGGAGAAAGAAAACAAGCATCCCAGAGATTAAATGCTGGCAGTTTTGACACATCTTGGAGGGAAAGCATAGTTATAAAAAGGAAGGAAATAATGTAGTGAATCTGCAGATAGAAGGGTAAAAATAGAGTTCTGACATAGTGCCCGCTTCAACAGCACTGAATTACACACCCTGTTCACATGGAAACATACTGTCATACACAGCTGTCAGGAGAGGGGAAATGGACACTCATAAACCTGTAGTTTAATTTTGTAGGAATCGGTAACACAGAAGCTTTTCATTGCCCCTCCTAGTACTAGACAGAATGTATTTTAAGGCATAATTTAACATCCATTTCTTCCTAAAGCAATTTAAAGTGTAACAAGCCAAGATGTCAGACAGAAAATTCAACAATAGCTATTCTGACAGAGGTGAAAGCTATTATATGTACAGTGCAGTATTTGCCTTCAAACAGGTGAGTCTGAAAAAAAAAAAAAAAAAAGAAAGGAAAATAACTGCAGACCCAGATTCTAAAAAAGCAAACATTGCCAACACAAGGAAGATTCATTAGAGTCCAGTTCCCACTAGAGCTACTCAACAGGAGGACGTACAAGGTGATTATGCTAAACTGCACAGATTGACTGTTCCCAGAGTGCAGCCCCAAGGATAGGGGACAGAACCGTGGGAGGCCAAACTCTGCAGTACTCTAGTGCAAACTGCCTCAGAGGAAAAGCCTGTAGACAATAAGCCTTTACACCTATTGTTAGGCTTCACTAAGAGGTGTAGTAGTCAGGTGTCACCTAACAATTCCAGGACACTCCAGTAAAGGTGATGGTCCTGTGTGGATTCTAATGCACATCCTCCGTGAACAGTGTCCTGCACACATACACCTGCCAGGCTACCGGCTTTCCCTCTTCCGTGACTGCAACAACCTCACAGCCACCAGAACCTCACATAGACAATTAACATGATAAAAAACACAGCTACAGCTGCAAGTTTGGCATAAGTGGAACGCATGTTCAGGTACTTCGCATCCTGACGGTACTTCTTGGACAAACTGGACAAGCTGTTGGCCTTGGAATCAAGAGCTGTTAAAGGAAAAGGGGAGATAAGTTACCCAAGATTAACCCAATCAGATGTTCCCCAAATGTTACATTAACTGTACAAGTTTCTCTGGAGCAGCTGGAAGCACAGCAGTTTTACATGGCAGCACAACCTGTGTTTATCTGCAGTGCTCTAGTGCTTGTCCTCCTGGGATGAAAGCCACCCAAGCTGGTAAGATGCTGGTCTCACCCAAAAGAAGCACCAGTACCTGACAAGTGTTTCAGGATGCAACTGATCCAACTGAAACACCCACTGAGTCCATCGCTTTCCTCAGGAGGCTCAGAGATTAGCAAGCCTTTCCCTCCAGTATGCTCTACCCATCCAGGTGAATGAGGGGACAAGGAACCATAAACCAAATATCGGACACTCCCTGTACCTGAAAGTGCCTCTCCTCGCTGTAAGACTTCCTCAATGTTGGCCACCATAATCCTCTGCACATCCTGCAGCTCTGTGTTGATGGAGCCCAGGTTCCTCCTCGCCCGGCTATCAATGTAGAGCTTCTTGGTTTTCTGTATGTAGGTATCTGGAACAAGAGGGGGCTATCAGAGGGAATCTCACCTAACACAGAGCAGCCTGGCTGCGAAAGGAGCGGGAGCATTGCTGAGACAGCCAGCAGACTGCATGCAAACATTAATTGGAGTGAGGCCAAAAGGCTTAAAGCAGGAAATCTGAAATAAAAGGACATTTACTATTTCCCTATCACTTCTATATTCTGTTGCTTAAAACACCCACTTCTCTAGTGCCAAGAAGAGGCTAAACTATCAATTCCATAGGCCAAGCTGGAGAGGAGCCTGTGGCTGCTGCTCCCCCCAGAATGAAGTGTCCTAACTAGCCACAAGGAGAGGGACCTCACCAAATTCAATGAAGGAATAGGGCCTGGAGACGGTTGGCACCTTCTTGCCATGCTGTTCATCAAACTCTGAATGCAAGTCTTCCAGATATGCAAAGGCCAGTTTTTTGGGGAATGCAGCTTCACACAGGACCAGGTAACACACTCCTTTCTCAATGATGTAGCTAAAAGAACAGCAGACAGAGGATTAATCAATCAATTTTGAATCATAGAATGGTTGGGGCTGGAAAACATCTTAAAGCTCATCTAGTCCCAACCCCCCTGCCACAGGCAGGGACACCTTCCACTAGCCCAGGTTGCTCAAAGCCCCGTCCGACCTGGCCTTGAACACTGCCAAGGAGGGGGCAGCCACAGCTGCTCTGGGCAACCTGTGCCAGTGTCTTACCACCCTCACAGTCAAGAATTTCTGCCTCATAGCTAATCTGAATCTACCTTCTTTCAGTTTAAACCTGTTAGCCCTCGTCCTATCCCTACACCCCCTGATAGAGTCTCTCCCCAGCTTTCCTGTAGCCCCTTTAAGTACTCGAAGGCTGCTATAAGGTCTCCCCAGAGCCTTCTCTTCTCCAGGCTGGACAACCCCAACTCTCTCAGCCTGTCCTCACAGGAGAGGTGCTCCAGCCCCCCGATCATCTTCAGGGCCTCCTCTGGACCTGCTCGAGCAGGTCCATGTCCTTCTGATGCTGGGGGCCCCAGAGCTGGACACAGCACTGCAGGGGGAGTCTCACAAGAGCAGAGCAGAGGGGGAGAATCCCCTCCCTTGACCTGCTGGCCACACTTCTCTTGATGCAGCCTGGGGTATAGTTGGCTTTCTGGGCTGCAAGCACACTCTGCTGACTCACAGTCACTTTTCCATCCACCAATACCCTCGCATACTTTTCTGCGGGGCTGCTCTATCCTGTCAAACCTATCCTATCTATCCTGCTTTATCCTATCAAACATCACTCTACATATCTTTATTCCTACGAGGCAATGAGAACTGGGTACAGGGGCTTCTAGTTTGCCAAGTCTGGATCAGGTGTAAACCTTTGTAGAAAATAATGGCTTATTACTTCTTTACCTAAAATGAATTCTCCTGTAGCCTTAGACCCTATATTTGTGTTGACAGCTCTGAACTTTGACTTCACTGGAACAAAATTTGGCCAGTGAGTATCATTAGCTTAACAAAATACCAGCAATGAGAGAGTTATAATTTTGGAGTAAAAAAGGGAGGACACCCTCCCTCCTGAAGTCAGTGGGAGGGAAGCACAGGAAAGGTTGCCAGCAGACAAAAGGGGAGCCAAGCACAGCTTTAAGACACACAGCACAGCCAAATACCTGAGGCCCACAAACAGGGAACTCTGCTCTGAGATTAGGATACACAAAAGAATTTGGTCTCAGCATGCTAAAAAGCCACCCAGTGACTGCCAGCTCCTGCCTTTCATTTTGGAGGGCTTTTGGATCCCCTTACCCCCAACACCAGCCTGTTGGTGGGGTGTTGCTATCCACATGCATGATCTCAAAGGCAGCTGGGGAAAAATATTGATGCTAGATGGGTTCTGGCGGTTTCCCCTATAGGTTTGCGATGGGTAAGGATGACTGTGCTACCAGTTCTTCGGCTGAGAGGTTAAGAGCAACAAAACGTACGCTGGAACAGGAGCTGCTCTTGCTGTGCAATGCTGTTTGGTTTGTTCCGCAGCTGAATGCACAGAGAGGTCCTCTTCTCCTCTTTCCATCCCATCCCCACTGCACCTAATCTTTATTTATTTGCAGAGGTTTAGTGCTGACCTTCTTTCAGTGTGAGCTCCAGTGCATCCATCAGCACTGAGAACACAGCTAAAAAGCCTACTGAAATAAGGGGCAAGACAGAACCAATTTTTGGTTATTTAGGCTTCACTACAACTGTCTGCTGCTGCACGTTCCCAACTACATTATCCTCCTCATTTAGCCAACAGAAAAATAAAGGCAACAATATTTCCACCAAAACCAAGGGAGTAGAGACAGTAGATAGCCCTGCATACACTTTTGAATGTTTATCTATATTGTTCTAATTGGTGGAATTTAAATGCTACTTTTATGCTCTCTTCTTTTGCTTTTCTGCATAATACCATTATGTAGCACTCTAGTTAGCATAAAGATTAACAGTGTATTAAAGAACTGATCCTGTCACGAGGGCACTGTAGTTAAGTAAGTAGCTTAAAATTTTGTTAATAGCTGCATCAGGCTTACAAAGTAACTTTCACCTCACACTGTTTTTCCAAATAGCCCAGCGCTTTGAATTAACCATCCTCAACTTGTTTCTGGGCTCAGGAGTATCCTGCCTCTATATGGCCTGTGTGCAAATCCCACCAGCCTTCAAATAACAACTGATCCACTCCAACCAGAAGAAAGAAACTCCAGTTACTATAATCCATTCCACAAGTGTGTCCCCACGAGCCCATTTTTATGTCACTCAGCTTGGATGGCATCACTGTGTAAGACTAATCCTACAGTACAACATGTGTCTCTTCTTCCCTTACCCTTGGAGACCTGCTTGGCAGCTTGGAGTTGCTACAAATCATCACCTGGAGCTTGATTTAGCCACTGTCAGGACCAGCAAGACTTCAGAAAAAAAATCTTATGAAATAAGGAAAACTTGCATCAGATGTGAATTCTGACAATATTGCCCAAGAGCTGGAGCAGCACTCTCAAGATGAGAGCAGTCTTAGGAATATGCCCCATCAGTGTGGCTGTTATGTCTGCTCAGTCCAGGTGGTCCTGCCTGGAGCTCTTCAGCTGCATTTCCCACTTGCTTTTCTCCTGGCGTGATATTAGATGTGTTGGATGGAAGGTTGATCTGTCAGCACTGCAGACAGCAAGGATACCTCATTCTGTCCTGAATTCTGATGATTTTGTCAACCTCAATTCAACATCAGAGCAGAGCTCCTGTAGAGTTGGGCTTCTTGGTTGTACGCTTTGTGTGTGCCTCCCAGCTCCAGCACAGCACCTGGTTACGCTGGCTGCTCGGCAGTGGACACACACAAGGGGCAGGCATTGCCGTTTGCCACTGCTGAATTCTGCACTCCCGATTAGTGCACACTAAGTACCCCCACTAGGTGTACTCAGTGTCTTATTATCTTGGACATTTTTAGAGAGAAAAGCTTTAACGTGCTAACAGTGGCAAAGGCCAAGGGTTGTTGTCAACAGGTAAGAGTCATTTCAGCCATTCATCAGCCAAAGGTCAACTAGTGACTGACAGCACAGACTCCAGCGGTGTTTCTGTACCTGCATAGCCGTCTACACCGAGTGTTGTAGCTGAAAGGGTGACACAGCTTTTGGAGCCAAAGTCTAAATGTTATATTTGACAGAAATTACCTCAACAGTCATAGTTTAAGCTTCACATTTCACTAAGACTAGGCTCTGCTCTGAATTGATCGAGCTAAAATTATTCGACATCACTTCAGCAAGTTCAGCAATATCCTTAGCCACACTTGCAATTCTGGCACCACAAAATATTCTATCCTGGTTTGTGCTGCCCTCAGCAGTCAGAACTCTGATTTGACAGAAAAAAATGGCGTGTGGGGTTAACAAACAGCATAGCCACCAGTCAGCATTATTTTAGACTAAATCTCAAACATCCCCATTTCCTCCCTTTCCTGTACTGTTATCACAGAAAGTTTTCTGAGCTGAAAGTATTCTTTTTATATAGGTCCCACCCTAAAAGAGGCAGCAGTTGAGTGCATTTCAGTAGCAGCTGCCAATTCCTGTGGAACTTGTCTAGAGACTAACTCAACACAGCAGGAGCAACGCTCCTTTCTCCGCCTATCTGCCAGCCAGGTAACCTGTCAAAACACAGGCTTGCCCAAGTCCTGCTGCCCTGTCAGAGCTGGTGATGTTACAGCCACCGTTAAGAGGCTACAATTTCCCAGGCACTGCGAGTGGCACAGCCTTCCCAGACATTGCTTTGCCAGTGCCATGGAAGCAATGCAAGAAGGCATTTACTAGGATCTGCACAGGATCACTGCCAGTCAGAGCTACACCTATGCAGTGCCATGGAAACATTTAAAACTTTTAAAATTCTATAAAGTTTTAACTTCTAGAAACAAAACAAGGCAGGGCAACACTTTGCAGTTAACTCTAGTAACAACACCCAAACCTGACAGGAGATAGGGATAGCCAGACTATTTTAGCATCCTCTAATCACTATAACTCCCCATCAAAGCAAACCAGAAGCCAAGAGAAAAAAAGATTTAAAAAACCTTGTTGCAGTTATCAGATGTAAGCCAACCACAAGAAAGTTGCCCTCTAAACTTCATGGCTTCTGCTAAAGATTGCCTTTCAAAAAACTCCTGTTCCTGTCTTTTCATGTCACTGAATCCCTGAAGACAGGGACAGGGCAAGAAATTTGTTAAAGGACCCTTGTTATAGAAGCAGAGACTCAAAGCCAACCTTGCTCCACATTCAAAGGCCGCCTCCCACTCGCCCTGCCATAAACACACACCCGGTCACCAGAGGGATCCCGCTGCTAGCAGTGTGGCAGAAGAGGTGCCAAGCATGGGAAATCCTGACATTGCTGGCAAAACTGCACGTATCTACCTTGTTGATCTCACGTGGCACCTGATCTCAGACACTTCTAACGTAATTATTTCTGTTAAGAGCATAATGCCGATTCTTGACAAGATCTTGACTTGATTAAGTTCTCAAGCATTATTCTGCTAGGTAAAGAAGCATTTCCTTTCTAAAATATAAGCTTGCTCTCCTGCCTTTCACTGACTGTCAATTCTTCCTCTGTTTACTTGCCTTTCCAGTTCCCTTGCTATTGATTAGGGAGGAAGGATGTCTGACCTGCTCTCTCTGTAAGCATTCAGTATTGTATATTCAAGCTCCCTTATTAATGAGAGTTTCCAAACAGTTTAGAAAATTAAACACACCCAATACATTTGACAACAGTAAGACCAAATCTACAAGATGAGAGAAAAGACATTAAGGAAGTAATAATTAAAAAAACCTCAGAGATGCACCATGTGCTTCTAACACATGAAGCTAATGCACGAAGAGGTACACTCTCATGGGATAGAGAGATGAAAATCTTTTGCAAGAGGAGGTCATGGTGGTACTGCCAGACTTTCTACCAAGGACATCTCTTTTTAAAAAAGATGAGACACAGGGGATACAGAAGATGCACTGAAAGCATCTTAGAGGGTGCAAACAAATAGAAAAACCTTAAAAGAACAGAACCTACATTGTTTTCAGGAAAAGAAGAACTATGAACCTGGCTGAAAAACAATTGTCAGACAGCAGTGCCAAGAAGCAACAACTCACATGCTCTCCCCTTCTAGCAGCTATTGCACAGCTAGCAGGGCAGACAGTTCAAATAACTCACCCTCTCTCAGGCTCCCCAGTTTCTAACAAATCCTCACCCTGACCCAGAAGTTCCTGCACTTATTTCCATGGCAGCAGAAGCCTGGTACCCCATCACGCGTACAGATACTTACTGGAAAGCCATGGCTCCGGCTTCCAGAGTGCATCTCGTGGGGGACTGCTCGTTCAGCTTGCGGAAAAGCTGCTTCGCCTGGCTCTGGTACTGCTGCAGATCGCGGCCTGACTGAGAATGGGGGACAGGCTGTTGGGAGCGGCTGCTGCCAGAGAAACACCCCCCA
>NW_020799109.1:27488159-27571933 GCF_003259725.1 Athene cunicularia | reverse complement strand
CCCCCCCCCCCAAAAAACCTGTCATGGGGTGTGTGTTGGTGGGAGGGTTTGTGGTGTTCAGCTCCTCACACCAGGTTGTGCTCTCTGTGCCCCACCGTCCCATGGTAGGTCTTCTGTTAACGGGGGCTTTGCCTGGTAAATGCTCCACATTCTTTGCCTCAGGTGGGGCATTGGTTTCTTTTCTGCTGTTTTTTCACCCGCTTCCAGTCTCGAATCCGTCCACGTCTTTGCTGTATGTGTATAAACATGTGGATGTGATCCCTGCCTGCGCTTTTCTTAGCCTGCATAGGAGGACTCCCTCTTAGTTTTTATAAAATATGCGCTTTTCAAGTCTGGCTTTAATAGACCGCCTTTGAGGATTTAAACATACCGAAGATGAATCTTTGAAGTGCTCCTGTGTCTCTTTTTTTTCTTTAATGGGGACGCAGCAAGTGAGCAAAAAGGGAACAGGGTCGTCAGGCTGACCTCACAGGAATGTAAAGCTTTTCAAGCTTTACACACACACCCCCAACCCCCCCCCCAAAAAAAAAAAAAATATCTCTCTGTCTTTTACACCATCCAGAGAGCAGGTTGGACTTGATGGCCATGCCCTTGTCTTGGCAGGGCTAGCAGCTTGATTGTGGAATCAGTAGCTGTCTTAGCTTCAACACTACCCACAATTGTAGTGCTTTGACATCATGGGTTAGGAAGATAGCATTCGGTAGAAGAAAACCTGAGTCCTGCAATTGCAGATGATCTTGGTTTATAACAGCTTATCTGTGCTGCCAGCACCTTGGAAGTGTCTGTTGGGCAGCAACTTTCTCTGCTTATGTCTTGTTTAGCCTTTCTTCTCTGCAGTGGGAGGTCTTGGAAGGGGACTAGCACCAAGGGGGAATGTGCCTCTCTTCAAGGAGTCCGTTTGCTGCAGAAGGAGTTGCCTGTATGGGAGGAGCTGGAGGAACAGTTGGTGCACTTTTGGTTTTTGCACTGGATTCTGGTGTGGTTTGCATCAGTCCCGGTGGTGTACAGAGGACGTGGAGGCCCTCTTGTAACACTGTTTTGAAAACTGTTTCTCTCTGTTGCACCCTTGGCTACACGAAGGCAGTTAGGCTTGTAACTGCCTGTTAAACTGAAATAAAAAACCAAATGTCTGTTGCTGTCAAGGACTTCGAGTTCTGCATTATCATTTATGCTGATAGTTGCAGATCTGAAAACAAGCTCACAACATAGCTTGCTTGTTTGCAAATCTGTAGATGACCAAAAAATGCAGTGTAAGGACACTGGCCCTGCCTTGATGTAGTATTGTGGCAGGGCGTGTATCTGCACAGGACATTTAGAGTGGGTCCTGGGTGCTTGAATTGTGGTGGACAGGTGGGCAGCAAATTTCAAGCAGCTTGTTGAGGTGCCTGGAGGAATCTGGGTGATGCAAAGGACATGTGGGTATCTGGGCATGTGGGGCAGAACTACACTTTGAGGGAGAAGTCTTAGAGTCCCTGAAGCAAGCTGTGAAGCAGGGGCTGGTGCAACTGCTCAGATTGCATGTCCTGGGGCCTGAGGCATCGATGGGAGAACTGGGGCAATTGGGACCTTCTAGGAACACAGCTTTTGTATGAGGGAGTTTGAGTGTAGTGGTAGGGGTTCCTCTGGTTTCAGCCCTGTTGCTGCCATCACCTTTGCCTGCTGTTCCTGGCTGCCCTTTTCTCCTAAAGCCCGGGGGGGATAAGCGGACATCCAGCTGCTGCATCTGCCCCTGCTGACTGAAGGAGCAGATCTTTCCACACTCCTGCTAGACGTGGACTGTCCCACGTGGGCTGAGCAAGTGTGCAAGGGCTGCATGCGGAGTGCAACGCCTGGCAGGTCTGCAGTTGTAGCTGTGAGTGCCAAGTGGTTTTTGTCGATCTGAAGTGAAATCAGGAGCTGCCGAAGCTGTGACTTCTGCAGTGGTTAGTCTGATTTCACAGTGAGGTGTGTCCTATGCTGCCTGTGCTGGGCAAACACTGAATTCTGTAGCAGCAGCAGGGGTGCAGAACCTGGATGCTCAATTCTGTTGTTTCTAATCATTTAACGTCATGTCTTGTGATACTACATTGAGTCCATGCTTTGCATTTCATTACAGGGTTTGCAGCAAACCTCTCAGCCAGAGCTTTCAGTTATACTACTGCCTCTGTATTTTAAGTTTATATTGTAATGATTTTTCCAGTGTCATAACGGCATTTAAGGTTCTTTGTGTTAAAGCAGGAGAGACTGGGATGAAAACTGTTTTGTGGGGGAAACAATACTCAAAATGATCTTGTTCAAGCAGACATCTGTTGGGACATGAAAGGAGGATGTGGAGGAGAGTGGGCCTTGGTGTGTGGTCAATTACTGTGGAACTGCCGTGGTCTCTTCTGAGATTTCCACCAGTTAGAAGTTCCTCTTGGGGTTTCTATTGACAAGAAAAACCTTCCTAGTTGAGACTTGAACCTGGAAGAAAGTCAGAGAATTAATGAAACAGGGGCATGTGTTTGGGGAGGGAGTTCTAAACTGTTTCTCCTACAGTAAACTGAAGCAGGAGGGGCTGGGTGGAAGCAGCGCCTGGAGTGGGCTGTGCCTGCATTGCCCAAAGTAGTGTGGGTGGGTGTTGAGGTGGAGGGCCTCATGATGTGGAGTATGCTTCCCAGATGAAGGCTGAGAGCTGGACTGTGGGAGGGAGATCTCTAAAGCAATGCTCTTCGATGCACTCTTCTTTGACGGGTGATTTACTGAAAGCCCATTTGGCTTGGGTGGGGTGTCAGTAACATCTGGAAGGCTGCCTTGGTGCGTCCATGGAGTTTCCTTGTGTGAAAAGGCTATGCCTAAACTTAAGGAAGAATAATAGCGAAGAGTCATAGTGTTGTTCTGCAGTTGTGTGTTTTGAGTGAAATCCAAGGTTAGGTGGTGTTTTGCACTTGTGCTGGTCTAGCTTTCTCATCTGCCATTCGCTGAAGTGATTACCTGATTTCTTTCTTCAGCACTTGTAGCTCCTAGGGATTTTGAACATAGTGCTTCTGAAATGCAAGTACTTTCTTTTAGTCATGCTAGAAATGTGACTCAAATTGTCTCTATCTGGGCGTAACTGCTACATACCAGAAGGGAGAGATGCCTACCTTTTTCTGCTGTCTTTTTCTTCTGTGCATATTTTCCTTTGAGGAAGGTTACATTATGTAAAGTTCTCCCTACCACCTGTAAAAACTTGATCATCTTGCTGCAGAGAATCAATACTTTTCCCCTTGGCTTTCTCAGTCTGAAAAGTAAGAATTATTCTGTGGATTTTGTGGTGGTTTGTTTTATTTTTTCCTTTCTGATCTCTTAATGTAGCTGTGGGTGTGAATGGCAGGATGCAGTACTGTCCCATCTTGAAGGAGCTTCATGAGGAGACAGCACCATGGGGAGGCTGTCTAGATGAAGAATGGTCTTGGGGGGGAAAGTTTTGTTGGAAGGCGATCTGCTGGAGCAAGAGAAGGTGAGGGTGAGTGCTTCTATTCAGAATAGGGTTTGTTTTAGGCTACTGTCTTAATTGTCGCATACTTGATAAAGTTCCTACTAAGATTTGAACTGTGGAGTGTATTGACTGAACTGCACATGGAGCAGGTGTGACCTGGCATCCCTTGTTGTTATGAAGAAAGCCTGCAGAACAGACCTGGGAAAAGATGGTGCTGGAGATCCAAGGTTGTTTAGAGGCACTACCAGAGCGTTTTGCGTGCTGGCTTGCCTCTGCAGCTTGCCTGCTAGGTGAAGAAACATGGAGGGAATCCACATGCATCCCCTGGACTCAACAGGAGGTTGCTAGTGCAGGGATGTTACTGCTCAGCATGCTGGGGGATGGCCTCACAGCATGCAGACTTTAATACCAGCCCTGGTGTGGACATCCCCAGGGGTGATGGAAACTGCTTGGGGTGAGGCTGTGGATTCACAGCAGCTGAGTGGATCCTAACCGTTTGCTCATGCCCTGGGTGTGTGCTCCTCTCGCTGTGCCAGCCGTCTTCTTCCACTGATCTGTCTCACTGTCAGTTCCTGTAGGTTAATGAGCTGCCGTGGTTTGCAGAGGGGTCTGTGAAAATGTAAAGGCAGTGTCAGGGACGTGTGACCAGGAAGGACACAGTGAGGACTGCTGGGGCATGGAGCCACACCAGCAATCTGCATGTCTGTACCCCTATGTGGTGTTAATTCCCTCTCCCAGCTGAGTGCTGAGGGGGTTGTGACCTGTGTGGAGTCCATGGCTGTTTTTTCTCCCTGTGGGTTTGCTGCAAATGCGCTCAGAAGGGAGAGGCTTTGCCTCTTGGTACGGAGAATGTGTGCCTGCACTGGGAATGGGAACTTCTCTTGGTCAGTTAGAGCTAGAGTAATAATTACTTGCTGGAGTAATAATTATGATAAGGTGATGCTACATAATTAAAAATGCTGATTACTTCAGGTAGGGAGAGATGTTAATTTAAATATATCTTAACCTCCTGATCTATTGGTATTTTAACATTTAGGAGAGAACTCTTGTTTGTTAGGATAACTGCTAGCACGTTCCTTTGGAACTGACTAGATTTTCGGTACATTTGGAACTAGGAAAATGTCTAATTACTCAGATGACTAGGTACATTTCAGAAGTACTTATTTGGAGGCTTTGTTTTGACTTTGTTTGAATAGCATGGAATGCCTAACATTTACCACTGAAGGAAATTGAATACAAATGAGTGCACAGGATAGGCTCTAAAAAAACTCACTAAGGCCATGTTGAATATTTGAAATGCATGAGGAAAAGCATCCACAACTGAGCAATAGAGATTAAATTCTTGGGGTAAAGTGAAGTGGCCAAAATCAACCCCTTTATTCTTGAAGCCAGGAGATCCTGTTTCTCCTCCTTAGTCTTCATGGAAGAGATCAAGACCAAAATAATGTTACTTCAGGCAAGATCAAGTGATCCCTTCATGCTCCCCATGTAAATCCTATCACAGCAGTTACTAAGTTTGTCACTTTGTACGACATTACTGAATGTAATTTGGACTCTTGTATTCAGTGGAAAAAAATTTCTGTCTAGAGGCTGAGTGAATTGCTGGAGTCAAGCTTCCAGTTAGATCTATTTTGAGTTGTCTTTTAGCTGATGTAAGGGGAAGCTTGTGCATATCAAGAACAGTTCTGAAAAAGTTTTAAAATCTCAAAGCTGTTAGCAAAAGGTCTCTGGATGGGGTTGTGCGTGGGTTTCATCTGGACGCTTTGCACAAGCGCAGTACAGGAGGGTGTTGGGAGTGGAAGGAAAGGGCTGCTCTTCTGAAGGGCCTTTTTCCTTGCCTTCCACAAAGTGAAGGTGCCCAAGGGACCTTCCCCTCGTGTTCCCTGGCAGGTCTGGTCCGTGCTCCTGCAGCCCAGCATGACAGGAGGCGACCCTGCAGCTGCTTGTCCAGGAAATAGAAGCTCTGTCGAATGGAGCCGTTGATATACCACCTTTCATCAGCTCTGAACATGCGGATGATTTCTGTGGCAAGCTTGTGGCTGTATCAAATTAGCTATGAAGTGATTTGCATAATAGATTAATCAACCAGCAGCAAAACATTCCTCTTTTCTGCCAAGAAAAGAAAAGCAACAACTCAGCTGTTGCAAGAGGCCATTATGTTCCTTGCAACCCTTAATCTTTCTTTCTCCAAGAGCTCTTCGTGTTTTGGCCTTGTGCAGGAAGCTGGCTTGCTCGCTGGCCTTATTTGCGTCACATCTTGGCAGCTTTTTCTAATTCTTTCAGGCCAAATTTTGCCACCATTATGGTGACCTTCTAGGGAGGGTATTTCCTATGGAATTGCTGGCAGACTGCCAAACGACTCTATATTGCCAGGTCCTCCTTTAGCTTTTGCCTTTCCATTGCCTTACTAAAGAGAGTGGAATTCCTCTGGGCTCCTCATGCTCCTTCAGAACTGCCACATTTCCCTGGGAGGTCAGGGAACAGGAGGACAAGGGGGAGTGGGGAGCCTCAAAGAGCATGTAACTGTGAGTGGGCAGGAACTGGTCACTGTATTTTATTTTTCCTGTGTTTCTACCTCCCTAGAAGCCAGCAATATGAATTTCCTAACCTGTACAGACCTCCTGTGACTCCAGATATGACATCTGTGTGTCCTTGCTTGGTCAAAGAATTGTCACGTCCCAAACAGTGTTGGAGGAGTTTTAGTCCAAATGGATTCTAACGTGTAGATGATAAGAGGCTTAACTGCCTAATTGAATGTGATAGTGTGAAGCTCCTCTCATGGTGAGGTTTAATTGGATTATGGTACTGTACGGTGGTGTGGAAGCTTGCAGGGCATGCAGCCAGCTTCTTGAGGAGAGAATGGATCCTTGCTAATCACTCATTTATTTAAAACAATGAATTGCCTAAGAGAGCTCTGGGAATGCAGCAACCAGGAGCCCTGGAGGAGGGATTCCTCAAAAATGAGGGTGGGTTGTTGATGACTGCTGCAGATGCAGACCCTGTCCTTGGGTCTGTGCAACTGTAGTAGAGGGTCTGCAGATCTGCCTGGTGAGCCCGAGTCTGGAGACAGGAGGAGACGATCTCCCTTGTCTTTGGAAAAGTAGGTGCGTGGGCTCTCTTGGTGCTGCGAGCTGGAGTCTGGAACCCATTTCCTCTAGAACCACTTCAGCCTTTCCTGCAGCACTTTGTGTGACTGTGTCACTTGTCACAAGCTGTGCCTTACTTCTGAGGTGGTCTGCTTGTTCCCTCTCATCTAGCAGCTGCAAGTCTGCAGGCCAATCTGGTTTTAAGTGCAGTGTCTTGCAGAGCAATAACTATTTTTGATCAAGAGCTCAAATGCCAGTGTTGGACATCCCCTGCTCCAGTGGGAAAGCAATCTAATTTTTTAAAGCCTGCAGGAAAAATAAAAACCAGAGCAGCTTGTATGGTGTGAAGTTTGCTTGGTGGAGCTTCTCATGCATATAAACTGGGGTCTGCAAGCCAGAAAATATGCTGTTGCTTGCCAGGCATGGAGTAGTGCCAGGCAGCTGCTGCACCCTTGCAGCACCTGTGTTTTGGGTGCAGCTCCTGGACACTCTGTGCTTTGTGGGGTCACTGCCTGCCAGAACTGCGAAGTGACTGTTCTTGGAGTTTTTGCACTGAAAGTAGGAATGTTTGTTTTACTGATATTTCAGAAGAGTTTGAAATCTGCATAGTTGTTTAGATCTGATTTCAGAAGAGTTGTCAAGGAAAATAGCATTTGTTCTCCTGTAAGCAGACAGATTAACATAAAATATCAACTTTGATGTTGTGTGCAGTGTGCTCCTCATCCTTAGGCTCTGTGCTGGTTTGGAGAGTTAACTGTTTGTCTCAGACGTTTGAACGTGCTGGGAAATGCCCCCAAGGCTGGTGTGTGCCATTTGGGCGGGAAGCAACACCCCAACTGGGAGGTTTTGATCAATTTGTACTGTCTCCTGCAGCAGTTTATCTGAATCATATTAAAGTGAAATAAATTAATGTTATCGCTCTGCTGTTGCTGGGAAATGGTAGTTTAGCCACCTTTTTGCCAGTGCTCCAAGCTGTGTGAACCGCCCCCCTCCCCCCCTTCTCCTCCAAGCTCTCGTTTGGTCCCAAGATAAACCAACTCCCCTCTCTTGCTCATTCACCTCTTTTTATCAGTCAGGTGCTCTGGAGCTTGTAGGAGTAAGTGGAAGGGAGTAGGGAAGAGGTAACACTGGTGTTTAACCAAAACCCACACAGTTTGCAGGTCCTCCTGGGCTTTGGGGAGGTAGTTTCTTTTGTTTTAAAAAGAAGAGGGGGAAGAAAAAAAAAAGGAACAAACCTGGTGATCCAGGATGTGTTTTTTAAGTATTTCTGGGTCTAGGGAGAGGTGGAGGTTTGAAGGCATGAGGCTGTAATGGAGGGAGAGGATCAAGCGTGTGCCTGTGTGCAGTGTAAAGTGAAATGTGTTTTCACTGCTCAGAGTACTTTTATTTTGCCTTTAAAAATCTTCTGAAGAAAGACACTGTCTCCTTCCATCAGATCCCTTTGTTTTGTTAAGCTTTACTGTTCAAAAATCTTTCCCTGCTCTTATTTTTCTCCAAAGCCACTGCTGGAAGGTAAATGTCATGTGCAGGAGAGATTTCTGAAAGGATCTTTACCTCCACAGTGAAACACATGGAGGGCTGCAAATGGAGACATGGGAAAACCATGGAGTTCATAATGTGGTTCTGGCCTGTGTTTCAAGGGTTTCTAGTGCAGGGCTCATTAATGGCCAAAATGAGCTGCAGTTTGCACATACACTTGTCTGATAGGTTTCCCAACAGGCACTAGGCCAAATCTAGATATAGAGCAGAGAATAACCTCCATCGAGAGATTCTTAGGAAGCCTTATCTATATATAGTCTGTATCCCCTTTCTGCTGAGAGGACAATCTCTGCCTGGGGAATGCTGTTAATGCAGACATACCCCAACTTCTGAGAACCAGACAGAGGTCCGCAAGTATCACATCTGCTGCATCCTGTGTGAGTGATTCCTAACATGTCCTGGCTCCTGCTGTGGTAGGTTGCAGTGGGGAATTCTCTGCCAAGGCCCCAGCTGCACTACCCTGTGCCATGACAATGGTGTTGTGGCAGGCTGGTGACACGCTCCTGCGGCCAGCTAGGCTTGGCCTCTGTGGGAGCACACGCAGCAGCCAGAGGGAACAGCTGCCAAGGCTGGGGCACATCATCTGTGTGGAGCTGGTGGTGCCTGCCCCTTTGGAGCATGGTGGTCTGTTGGGATCTCTCATTAAAGTGGTGACATCATAGCTTGGCAATGACTTGTCATGAAACAGCTCTTCTAGGATTTTTATGCCCGTGTAGTTCCCTTTCTTGCAGCTGCTTACCAGGGCATACCCTGAGAGGAACCTGCACAGACATACTGCTTCTTCTGGAATGAGAAACAATTTGCAGTGCTCAGCCCACCTGCTTCATCCTAATGCAGATAAAAAGAAAAAAAGACTAACAGGTGGCTTCAATCACAGAATTGACTAGGTTGGAAAGGACCTTGAAGATCAGAAGTGGGAACACACAGCGAGGTGGACAAGGCTGCCCTTTCACACAGTAGTGTGGTCTCCCATTAATTTATATGTGGGTGCAGTTTCACAATTAGGATGTCTGAGGCCATTCCCAGCCAGCCTTCCTTTTCATATAGTACGTGACTTTGTCGAACTGGCTCACCACTGTGTTTCATAGCTGGCAGCTGCTGAGGGTCAGCTGTGGAGGAGCACAGCCTCCTTTCTGCTGCAGGGAGTTTGCTGGCCACCTAACATTTTTGCAGTGCATCCCCAAACCAAAGAAGTGAGAGTCTGGGGAGCTTTTTAACAGCTTGAAATATTGGTCTATGAATAGCTCATGAGTTTCTTGTTGGACCTGCTGGAGGCATGACTTCTCTTTGGATGCATGTGACTCTGAGATTGTGGGTCTAGGTCCTTTTTTTTAAAAAAGCAGCCTCGTTTTCCACACTGAAGAAGTGGATTCCTTTCTCTTGTCTTCTAGGGAGTTGGTCTGGCAGCATAAGTCTTAACCCTTTTCAGGCTGGAACCTTGACAAGACATGTTCTAGCTTTCCTAAGCCCACAAAAATCATAGGGCTGTTGGAGGACATCTCACAGACATTTTTACAAATATAGCAGGATCATTTGAGGTCACTCGGTCTTGAGTTTCTTTAGGGAGAGCACACTTCAGCTGGAAGCTGTGCCAGAGCTAGATTTGACTGCCTCTGGAGGGGCTGTTCTGAAAATGGGTGTCTATAACATGGAGTCTAATCTCAAGAGAATCCTGCAAACTTTCCAGCTCATCAGATACACGTGCAGTCTTCATTTCACCTTGTCACATGTGTCCTGATTTCACTGCTGCCTCAACCATGTGAACTCAGTGGTTTGTAATGGGGACAGGGATGTTACCATTCTTAGCAGAGCAATTGTAGCTGCTTCCTGGCTGTGGAGAGCCAACATCAGGGCTTTCGACCTTTTTACTGTTCCATCTGGGCAGTGAGTAGTTGTGTGTAAGACACCAGTCCTTTGCCTATTACAGCAATGCTCCAATAGCTCGCTCACTGTTGAGCTCTTTCTCAGATGTGCATAGAATTGACACTCTTCAGGTAAGGTTATAGCTAGCTTTTACCAGCTCCTCTGAGGCAGATGTGTCTGGGGGCTCTTTGTAACCTACCTGCTTAGGCCACTGCTTGCCAGTGCCTTCTGCCAGTGCAAGGATTTGAGAGTTCACATGGTAGAGCAGACCAGGGTGGGATTTGGCAAGTGGAGGTGAGGACGGAGGTTGTGTTTCATTAGGATCAGTGCTCTGCTGTGCTTTGCTGCATGATGAGGATGGAGCAGGTAACCCATTTAATCTAGTGCTGCTGCTGGAAAGTCATCAAGTGGAAGCTATAAGCAGTTCTGCATGTTCCCAGTGTATGCACCATGTTTCTAATTTAGCAGAGCTCCTCTTTAGGCCAGGGAAATTACTTTTAATGACTGTGTGGGAGAAGTCCAGTCCCATGCTTAGAGGCTTGTGTTTTACGTGAACACTAGAAACTCTGGGTGGTCCAAAGACTTGTGTGTTTTCTCTAGCTAAGGTCTGCTGTCCTCAGAGCTGTGGAGTGGGTCAAGAGGAAGAGATGTCTGGGGTGGAGGTGATCTTTCCTTCTTTTGGGCTTTAGGAGGTCATCTCTGGTGGGAAGAAGGTTTTTAGAGCCAGGCTCTTTGCAAGGAGATTCAGACAGGTGCTTTCTAACTTGAATAATTGACAGTGTAACCAAAGCTACTGGAGATTGTTGGGGATGTAACTGAATCTTTCACACCGATTCTTATGCAAATTCAAACGTGTGCTCCTGGTTTCTAATGGGACATCTACAAATACAACTGGCTCCATTCAGAACTTGGCATCCATGCACTGGGTCTTTAACTGCTAATGACTTTATGGTAAGAGCATGGTTTGCAGAGCTGCATCTGTAGCAGTTTCTCAATGCTGCTCTTACCTGTACATGTGCAGTTTCCCTGTAGATTTTACATAAGTGACCTGTGGAGATTCTGGCACATAGTTTGGTGTGTTTGGTGCTGAAACTCTCCATTGCCAAAGTAAGCTTGAACATTTCGATGCTGTTTTCTTTGCTGATATGTTGAGGCTGATTGAAGGTAAGTTAAAGGACCTTGAGTTCTGCAGAAAATAATTTGGTGTATTTAACACTGAGGGCAAATAATCTTAAGTTTCTACCCAGTAAATCTATAACTGAGTTGATGAGCACATTTGATAAGTATTATTTTGGGCTCCTGGGGAAGATTGGTGTCTGCAACCCCCTGGCATAGCTGCGGATTAGACTTCTTTTATTCATAAATGTGCCATGTGGTAATGGAGTAGTTGGTCAAAACCATGTGGGCATAATTTCTTTAAAATATAAACAGCCTAGAAATGTTTATGTACAAAATATCTAGCCAGTGACTTTTTCATGTTTCTACCAGAAGCATTTTCATGTTTCTACCAGAAATGAAAGTAATTATATAATAAGCAAAGATTCATATGGCTTAACTTGTTTCCCATCTGGTGTTAGTTAAGTTGGTGTTTTCATCTGCATGACCTCTTGGGGTGGGGAGAAATTATGAAAATAGAAAATGTGGCTGAAAAAGACTTTTCCTTGATCATCTTCTAGCCATGTAAAGGCTGGAAGATCTCTACTGTACAATCCCTGACAGCTGCTTGGGGGTTGACTGTTCCCCCTCTGCTGTGGTCCATGTTACTGGGTAGGTATTGTAGGAGTTTTTAAAACAGTTGCTTTTGGTTTACAGAGGAGTTGCCTGTCCTGTATCCACTCTTTTCCCAGTGTATAAATTTATAGTCAGACTAAATAGTTTAACTACAGCAGTAAGAGCTTCCGTCTTAAAACCAAGCTATTGTTAGTGCATCACTTATCATAAATTGCTAGTACTTCTAATCCTGCTCTCCTCCCAGGGCCCTTCCCACTCTTCCATCTGCCTGCTGATTTACAGTTTACAAGGTCTGCTCTGAGTTTCTTTGGGTTGTCTTGCAGCTTTCCTCTGTGGTCTCTTCCTCTTGGACAGGCAGTTTTCAGTGTCAAAAGGATCATTCTAAAATGTACTTTTTAATGAAAATATACCTGTATGCTTTTGAACTGGTAGAAAGATGATATGCTGCTTTCCCGATCAAGTTGCACCCACTGCCTTAAAATGAAGGATTTGCAAGGAAAGCTGAGAACTGCAAGAACTGCATCATACATATTTCATGTTGCTAGTGGCTTGCTAGGGGCTGAGCTCCCTTTTATTTGCTCTTCTACCTCTTCCCTATGCTGCACCTGAGAGCGTGCCAGAATTTAAGGTGCTCAGATTTCTCTTTCAGGCTGGCAGGATCTGTATCTTCTTTCTGCCAGGGTTCTGCTTTATTTTGCTTGATAGAGTTGAAGACCATTAATGTAGGCTTTGTCCTTGCTTCACAAATAGACTTTGAGTGTCTTCAGGTACTTGGATAAGCTTTGCCTGCTTGTGTTCAGTCCCAGTGAGGATCTGAGACAGCTGCTTGCAGATCAGAGGATTTTTTTCCTCCCAACGTGTAGCATTCAGTAGCTCAAGTGTAAAGCCTCTCACTGAGACAAAACTCTGGTGGTTCTTTACCCTTGGCCTATGGGGGTGTGCTTGAGGATCAGAAGCCTGGCCAGTGCTTAGTTCAAGCAAGTGGGTAGAGCTTTTTCCAGGGAGAAGGGATTTCAGAGGTGGATTTTCTTAATTCAGCCTTTGATCAAGAATGCTTCTGTTTTTCTGACACATAAATGGAAAGTCCTGCTGGGTGTCCTTAGAAAAACATTTATAATAAGCTTTTGGTGTTCATTCAATTGTTTCCTTGTTCCAGGGTCATAACCTAAACATACATGCAGCCTGGCAGGGCTGAGCAGCTCTGTTTATGTTCCTGCTGCACCTGTGTTCAAGGCCAGATTTCTAGTGCTGGTCCCTTGCCACGCATGTGGTGAATGCGAAGTGCTCAGCTCTTCCTGGTGCCCCACACAGATGCTGATGGTACCATGTTTTGAAGATGCACCTGCCTTGTCTGGGTTTGGATACTTAGGTTTGCTTTGTAGCATTGCTGTCCTGCAGGTAGCCTGGTTCCTGATGTTTCTGCCTTTGTACAGTACTGATCATTCAAGAGGATCTCTGGATGAAAAACCCGTTGCATCCAAGTGCTCAAGTTACAGGCTCTGGTCCAGAGCTGGGTTGTGAGTAGGTTTTGCCTGACCTCACCAACGTCCCAGCCACGTGCTGCCTGCTTTCTTCTTTGGTATTTACTTTTACCTGGGCTTCTCTCAGTGTTGCCACCGGCCTCTGTTGTGGTTTTGAGCAGTGAAAGCAGTGTGAAGTGTTTGGCTTCTCGGTGGCCTTGGGAGTCAGTGCACACCTTCCTGCAGAATGGGTCTGCAGGACCGCCAGGTAAAACTACCTGGTGAATATTGGTCAAGTCATATAGTTCTTCACAGGGCTTCTAGAGCTGCGGGGAAAAGGTGTTTTGTATATCGTGTGTACTCTTGATTGCCATGTAAATAAATGACTGGCAGCAAAGCAAGCAACTGCGCAGGAATCCTGCTTTGCATCGCTTTGCTGGATATTGGGCATGTGTTTGAGCCTGCCCCCACAGTGACCTCTCAGAGGTAGCTCTTGGTTTAGGACACCCGTAAGATGATTTCACTCTGCTTTTCTTTGCTTCCACTAGGTGGTTGTTTTTCTCTCTGGCGTTGGTCAGATTTGCTGATGGTTCATATTTTAGCTGGGAAGAATGCCCCTTGTTGGGATTCTGGTATGTCTGTATACAATCAAAAATGTTGAGTGGGCTGGGAATAGCTTCCAGTAAAGTTGTATCTGTTTCTTGGAGCTCTTTTGTTTGGCAGAAATTCCTTTCTTTACTCTCCCCCTTCCCCATCCCCCTGACAGCCCACCTATTTTCTACAAGGACAAACTGAGGTATAATTCACAATAGTGACTGAAGTGAAAAATGCACAGCTGCAAATGCATTTTTAAATGATATTTCATTGTTAAGACATCTCTCTGAACAGGTTCAGTTCCAGTAGCCAAGTGATCAGAATGTGGTAACAAAGAGGATTTTGTTGAAAACACTTGACTGATTTTTATCAAGCTCTGAGAATGTTTTGACCACTTGCTGCTTTTGAGTGCAGATAGCAATTATCTGGAGCAGGATAGATCCACGGTGGGGAAATACATTAGATATGTCCCTGAGAAAAGGTTATATACTTAAGTTTCCTTTGCTCTCCCCACATTGTATTGTGGAAATCATATGATGGCGTACAATAAAGGACACATTAGACAAAAGTTTTATTGATGTTTGAAGCATCAGGAATATGCAGCCTTGCATGCTGCAGCTCTCCTCTACCTTCCCACTGAATGGACACATCTTGCAACTCTGGATCCATCAGACTTTTGATGCTTTTGTGATTCCTTGCTTTTTATGGTACATAAACAAAACCCTGAAACTGGAAGCTGCAGGCATGCTGTATTCTGTCACAGTCACTATGGCCTAGTGTTGCCAGGATTTGCTATGGGGCTGACTGAATCACAACCATGCCAAGAGCCAATGTCTGTTTATAGGTAAGTTAAAATAGATTTATTGGCATCCAAGACATCAAAGGCTTGTACCAGTTTAAAGGCAGAATTTGGTATAGCTTAGTGTGAACAATTCTCTAATCTCTAGAAATTCAACTGTTTTGTCCCCCACAGTTCTTGTCTCTTGAACAGTGAATTCAGGCGCCTTCTCTAGCTCTTGTTTCTCTGTTTTCTGTCCTCTGCAGACTGCTGCTGCTCCTGCTGACAGTCTCCTGGGCTGTCCTGGTTCCAAATGATCATCAGATTTTCTAAGCTATTGCATGAGTAACTTTGGGCTCTTCTCTTGTGAGTGAATTCACACTCTCCACCAGCCCTCCAGAAGGACCTGCTCTGAGTAGAATTTAATCTGTGTTTGAGATGGTACATCTGCAGACAGGACCCAGCTGAGTATCGGTCCTGGGGGGACCATCTGTCTCTGCAGTGTTCTTGCTGATTCAGGTGTGAAAACAGAAATGACTTAGTAATTTTTAGTTATATGAACATTTACATAGGGTTAGAATTCTCATACATATATAACATATGCAAATCTCTTAGTGAAACAGTTGTAGCATGCTCTCTCCTTTGTTCCAGTGTTTCCCTTCAGCTGGTTTTGAGGTGCTTGTTATGAGGTGACCTTTGCTTCACAGTGGTAGAAATTAAGGCTCAAAATAAACACCTGGGGAATGGTAGCAAATCTACTCTGGCTCTCTGGAGAGCTCTGGCTCACCAGGATTGTGAGAGCCCCCAAAACACTCTTCTTGTTCTCTTTCTGTAGGGAAATACGATTTCTTCAGAGACATGGATTTGACTGCCTTTGTGCTGACTATCATGCCACATCATGGCCTGGGAGACTTCTTGCAAATTGCATACAAAATCTTAAAATGAAAGGCATTATTCTACTATTTGTAAGCTCTTAAAAGGTAGGGATGGCCGCTCTCATTGTGGCTTCAGCGTAAGTACCCAGATGGGCACAGAGAAGGGGGTTTAATGTTTTACAAGTACCCTAGCAGAGAATTTCTTGCATCACACTTTTAAATCACGGCTCAGTCTACTAGATGTGGAACATTTCACAGGTTTAAAAACTGTGATGTTTAGTAGATTATTTATCTGTTAGTGTATTTGAGTCTATTGGTGAAAAATCTCACCAGTCGGAAACATATAATGTATGTAAGTACATTTAATGTATGACTAGCCATAGGCCCAGATGTGAAGTTTGATATGCTTGGTATTAGCTGTAGTCATGTGGTGAAAATCAGAGGTTGAGTGTGGTCTTCTGAGGAGGACATAAAATTAAGGATAAATCCCATCCTGATGGTTGAAAAAATGTTGTACTTGTCTATGTCTCATCCCCACTGATGATCCTCAACTATTTCTGTGACAGAAATACTTTATGACAGCCTGAGTATAATATATATGCCTCCTTTCAGGATGCTCCATAAACAGGAGTGCTGACCACAAAATGATGCTGATACCTATTCCTTGCTCTCAGCAGCACCATCATGTGAGTGTTAGCTGATTGCATCAGGCAAAGGTATTAGAAGAGAATCTTTTCAGGGAGCTGAGACTGGTCTGGCTGTAGAGTTTGGTTTCCATGTGTGATCTAATAGTGTGATCCCGTTCACAAATGGAGTAACTCTGTCTTAATGCTGGATAGGCTCCTTGGTAATCCCTCCCAGCAGTGAACCTTAATATCATGCTGAGGAAGAGCCACCTTGTGTCTGGCCTACGCCTGTTCATGCCTCATTTACCTCCGTCTCCTTATTCTGTAGATCATCTATAGTTTATCTTGATAAATCTGGGTTCAGTGGGAGCTCGTAGACCTGATGAAAGGTTGTGGGGACTGAATGGATTATGAGTGTTATAAATTACTTTTTGTTTTATTATATATATTCAGCATTAGAAGTCTTACTGGGGGCTAAAACAAGTTCCAGGCAGTGAAGACTAGCATCTTGGAGCACCTTGTGTCAATCACATCTTACTGTTTTGTTGGTTTACACAGGTCACTCTGATATTTTATAAATATTCTTGACAAATTGTATTAACAAGTTGAGACTTGCTTTGCTGCTCCCTTATTGCTTTCAAGAATGAAGTATCACTAGCAATGATGCTGAAGAAATGTAGTATCTAAATCATATTGAATCTCTGTTTGCCAGTTCCACTTCTGACAGCTGCTGAAGAGGTTTAGAGTATTAAGGAAATGCAAATGTTTCTCTGGAGCAAATCACTGTGTTGTGCCCGCCACTGCAAGTGTTTGGCACTAGTGGTTCTTCTGGACTCCTTTAGTAAAAGTTGTGCTTCCTTTTTTCCCTGATAAACTTAAAGGTGATGTAAGCTTTCAGAAAAGATGGTAAGCAAATCTGAGTTGCCAGGTTTTCTCACTTTTCCATGAGAAATGCAGTGAAATCTCAGTCACGAGGGGTTTTTACAGAAAATAAAAGAAAATCTTGTGCTGAGTTATTTCCAAACCAGTGCTTTCCTTTTTAGTAGCGGCTCTTTAAAGTAGAGCATACAGAACATATTTAGATGTGAAGAGAAAGATTGTGGTGGTAGACATTTTTGAAGTGGTGTTGAGAGACATTTTGAGATCACCTGGAGACTGGGAGTTTCCCTAAAGGCAGCTGCTCTTGCTGAGAGGAGATCAGAAGTGCTCTGAACCTGAGTTGTTTGCAACCCCCTGCAAGGTCTGGCAATGCATCTCCCGTCCATCCTTCCAGGCCATACAGACAGCCTGATGATGTGGGTCCCTTCCTACTGGGGTATCTCCTTAAAGCTGCTGGGGGCAGGGGGGGCGCAGTGACGGTGGACGTTTCATGCAGCCTCTGTCAATGCAAAATCTGCTGCTGCTGCCACTGTAAAGTAACCTCCGTGGGTTGGCTTTAAAGACTACAAGAGATCCTAGTTTCTGTTCATTAGTGCACTTTTGGTGGGTCCTGTAGTTTTCAAGGCCTTTGGTGGAGAGCTTATGCTGTGCTTGACAGTAGGCTAGGTACTGCACTCTGTAAGCCTTTTCAATTGGGCTGGTTTTGGAAGTTAAAAGTATTGCTTCTGATTACTGCTGAAGTTCCATCCCTGTCAGTAGTGGTGGTAGTTTCATGTCAGCCATCTCATTCTTGCATCAACCTGGGTAATGTGGTTAAATATTTGGCTTTTAGAATCTCACTAGATTCCTTGTTCTTTGGTGATTTCCTTTCCAGCTCATCTGTGCTCTTCTGAGCATTCCAGAAGACAATGTGCAAATGAGCAAGTGCTGGTCAGAATATTTGATGGAAGAAATGCAAGGAATAGGTGCCGGAGCACAATGCAGCTTCAACCAAAGCATCAAGAGGCATTTCTTTCCTTGAAAGGAGCGCTGAACACTTGCATTTTCAGTCCTTTTTTGACTACTGTTAACATTGCAAAGCTCCTCTAAGTTTGCCACTTCTTTTCTGGGGAAACAAATCTGCAAGGGATAGTACATTTCAGCTGCTTTACTCTCGACGTTTTGTTCCATTTTTAGGGATGTTAACCAGTGTTTCCAATGTGTTTAATGTTGAATAGAGTTCTCCAGCTTTAGTGGCAGGATCTGGAGTTCTTTGTGAATTATATTTAGTGCTGATGGAGGCTGCTTTGTCAGCTGTGTTTTGTTGCCTTGTAAAAACTGGCACCATTCAAATCTAAATAATTGCTTCTGGGAAAGAAGAACCCTCCTTTTATAACTCTTTTAATGTGTTTGATTTGGAAACAGCCTTTGAATTGTGGCCGGACAGCAAATCGGTTGTCAGCATTGCAGTCACTCCCCTGTTTGAAGCACCTGTGCCCAGATGAGCTGGTGCTGTGGGGCTCTGAGGAGCTTGGTGCTTGTGTGCCAGCCATGGTGCTGTCAGAACAAATGTCTGAGGTGCAGCATGTATCATGCAGGGTGTTTGGTACAGCTGCAAAAATTGCGCTTTGTGGAGCTGGTGGTTCTCGTAACCTTCCTTCTGACCTGCTGTTGAATACGTTGTGGTTTGGAGTTGAAACTTTCATTTTGCTGCTCCTTCCCTGTGGTTCAGGTGCTTTATTTTTGGAACCTCTGCATGCTGGAAAGAAATCATACTTTGGGGTGCTAACTAGTTCTCATCTTGCACAGTGAGAATTGTGCAAAAAAATTATGTTTCTGGCTTGAGTAACAAATTCTGATATTTCTTTTACTGTCATCCCATTTGTTTCTGGAGTCGGAGTGGGAGGGAGCCGGGATTAAACATGGGGTTGTTAAAGGAACAGTGTAGACGATTGGTTCTGGGAGGTATTGGGGTGGCTGACTGCACATGCTGATGTGGAACAGGGCCAGAATGGCAGGCTTTGACAGACTTACTGCAATGAGAACAGCGTTGGGATCTGGGAATTGTTCTACTCTGAAAGCAAGCCTGCCAACAAGATGCTTTGCATGTTTGATTGCTGTGCTGGCTAATACCAAACGTACCATCAAAGTTCAAAAATGTTTTTTGCTGCTGCTGGCCCCTCTACCTTTACCCTTACAGGACATTTTGCGTTCTTGATAGAAAAGCAAGCAGCCATTTGGGCTCTAAATTGTGCCTGTGTGGTTCTTCCATCTTGTTTATTTCTGGCCATATTGCAAACTTCACAAACAAAACCCTCTTCATCTGGAACTTGATGCAGCTGTTTTAAATCAAGGTTACGGAATGATGGTCTGTTACAAATGGGCCACCTGCCCTGGCTTTGCTGCCTTGAGTCCAGGTGGGCCCGCAAGGGAAAAGCGAGACTAAAAACAAACACAAAAACCCACCTTTAAAATTCATTTTAAAAACCTCCTATAACGGTTTTCAGAAAGTCTTTTTATTCAGAGTGATGTAAGGTGGTTGTCTTTCACAGAAGCACCAAGTCTTAAGAATTACATGCCATCAGGATCTTGTGTTTGACTGGGAGAGCCACGTGTCTTGACTTTCTCGGGCACTGGGAAGCATTTGGAGATGGTTGAATGAGAAGTAATTTGATGCGACCCATGGTGTGAACCTGTCTGGTTGCTGGAGTGACAGGCTGTTCGGCTCGCCTCTGCATCAGAAGGTGTCATGGAAGCTGTTTGAAATGGAGAGGAATAAGGCAGAGACGTGGCAAATTGTTCATGCCCTGAGAGTAAGCCTGGATTTGGGTACACCAAAAAGCCATCTGTTTTCCCTTGACTGCTTTCTTAGCTGGAGGCTTTGAGTCCTGATTTCTCATGATGAAGAGATCACAGTGACAGGTAACCTGAGCAGAACTGAGCTCTTCATTACAAGCTCTTCTGACATGGGCCTGAAGTCAAGGCTCCTGTTGGTAGTTTTTTTCCCTTAATAAGGTCCTTTGAGGGCTGATTACAAGCAAATGAGAAGATCAGGATATTTCAGGCTGAGTCCTGGCCTCTAATGACTTGCAGGCCTTAGGGACAGTATGTGCTGTGACTGGGGCTGCAGTGTCTCCCCGGGGCACCAAGTGGATAACAGGAGAGAGCAGGGCAGCAAGCTCTTGCTGTGAGCCATTCAGCAGTGGGAACGAAAAAGCAGAGTTGCACCTAGTGTTTTGAAAGTAGTCAAGTGCAAGAGTGCTTGGAGACCTATTCTTCCTATTATAAAAAAGAAAATGCTGAATACTAAACCAGAGTGGCTGGCACAGCACCTCCCTTTGAATCTACCTGCACTCAGGTATATGCTGGCTCCTTGCTGCCGAGTGCATACAGGCTTGGAATGGGGCAGGTGTAGCTGATGGAGAAGGGGTCGTTTGGAGAACAGAGTTCTTGCCACAGTAGTGAAGGAAGATTTGTCATCAGACTGTTCTGGAGGGGAGTGTGGAGGACCAAGCAGGCTGTTGGAGGAGTTGGTCTCATTTGTTGAGTGGATGTGGGGAGCTGGTGACGTGCGGGCTGTGACATCCCTAGTTGCTGTGGAGACATTGCAGCTCCCAACCTGCTGCTGCTGCGTTTGGGGATGCTGTGCTCAGGGTTGAGGCATGGGTGTGGTGGGAAAGAGTGAGGGTTATCATCCAGGCAAGGCACATGCTGAAGAAAACATGTGCCTTGAGGCATTTTCTTTAACCCTTTCATCTCACTGATTGATGCCTCTATAACAGAGCTAGCTAGCTACCACTGCAAGGATCTCCTCGGGTGTGTGCTGGAAGTCTAGGTGCTGTCTTTGTTCTTGCAGCCAGCTGCAGCACTCTCAGCTTGGGAGGGAGATGCTGGTACAACTGAAGGCAGAGATGCGTTGCTCCGTGCTTGGTGGCAAGCTGTGGACAGATCAGGAAGCCTTTAGCTCTGATGGTCCTTCTCATCTGTTGGCTACTTTGTGCAGCTCCTGCTAGTCCCAGAGGGTTCAGGGACAGATGGGAAGGACTCCTGGCAGGCAGGGAGAGCGTTCCTATAGCATGCCTGGAATAGCCTATCCCAGTGTGACAAGCACTGCTGTCTGGGGCAGGGGGCCAGCGAGGAGACGGCAGGTTGCATAAGGAAGGCATGCAAGGGAGAGGGGGGTGAGCCAGGGCCGGGAGGGCTGCTGGGTTTGTTCCAGCTGTGAAGATCTCTACTCTTCATCCCCTACCTCCCCAATTTGCTCTTGCATTCCTCCTCCCAGAGTCTCCTTTTGGTTTGGGGTGTGATTCATTTGCCCATTTGTGTTTATGCTTTTGTGCCAATCTGTAAGGCATGTGGGGGGAGGTGCCCTCCACCCTGGCTGGCTCGCATAAGCTAAGTGGGTTGTGCCATTATTTTGTTGCTGGCTAGCTAAGAAATGAAGCCCTAGCTACAGAAATGGCTTGAGCAGCCCCCATCCTAAAGGCTCCCCCTCCCTGAGATATGCTACTTTGACTGCTCTCATTAGGTGCTCTAATGGAGACTGGCATTTCAGTGCTGTGAGCCTTTCCGGGCGAGAGGCTTTGCTGCAGTGCATGGGTGTTTCGTGCAAGCTTCTTGGAGCAATAGCTACCACTGGCCTTTGGTCAGATTGATGTGGCCATGCCTGGCCTGTCTCCATCTTGCTGCTTGTTCCTTGGTGGTGGTGTCGCTGGTTACTCCAGCTATTACTAAACTAATGCAACAAATATCAGTGTGTGTGTGTCATCTGTAATACAGAAAATGTAATCCTGATGGTTTGTCAAAGGAACCTCAACTGTGAATAAGCTTTTTGTTTACTTCTGTCTTTAAAGCTAACAAAGCACCTTCTAAAACCGCTGATCGAACCTAATCCACCAGTACCATAAGGTCGTTCTTTGATTCTCACTTTGGTGCCAGGATGCTGTGCAGTCCTGGTGTTCTGGATGCTGGGTTTGGAAGAGACAAACCAGGAGAGGTGTATCTAACTAGACTTGTGCCTGTGCTTGACTTTTTCACACCATGTTGCCTTCATAGGTGAGTTCACCTAACTCCTTTGCACTCCATTGCCTGAGAAAAAGACCTAATCCCTGCTTCCTGCTTGGTTTAGTTTTTAATTTTTTTCCCCCTCTAAGTCATCCTTTAAAGGGATTTGAAACCATCAAAATGAAGAATGAGAAGCCAAATATATAGCAGTGTGTGTAAGAACTCGGATCCTGGCTGAGGTCAACAGATGTGTGAAGAGAGCTGCTTCTGCTCTCACTGAAATGACTTCTTAAGGGGAGAAAAAAAGCTGCTGTTTCTCGGTAACACAGTTCAGAGCATGTACCTTGATGTGAGTGGTTGCTGACAGGCTGATTTCCTGCCTCTGTGACTTGGAATGCATCAGGTGTCATCCAGGTAGTCAGAATATGGTGTGACACAGCTGCCAGCTTTCACAAGAAACTTTGCTTGGCTACCTGAACAGTATGTGGAGATATAGCTTTAACCCCTGTGGGTTTCACCAGCATCTCTGCTCTTCAGTAGTGCCTTTCCTGACTACTGAAGTTCTAAGAAAGGAGAAGTGCCAGTGGAATATGTAAACTCTGTGTTTTGTGAGCAGGGTTATTTGGCTTGCAGGGATCCTGATCCCTTTCTGCCTTGGGTGAGTGCCCTAGAGCCAGCAGGCAGTGTCTTATCCCACTGAAGGAAGACATCTCTCAGCATTTTCCAACGGATATGTCTTATTGGAGTATCTAAGCTCAGATGTGCTCTAATCCTTGGTTATATTAACTGCATGCTGCTCCTCAAATAGTAAATGTGCCCATGCAGAATTCTAAAATATTTTAAAAATTATGCAGGTCTGCAAATTTTTGACACACATGCCCCCCCCTCTCCATGTTCTGTTTGGAGCAGGTGTTATTTGTAACATATTTGAGGTGAGGAGGACAGTATTTCAGCTGTAAAAGGATAGTGTCTGGCTATGTATGTGTGTCCTTGTGAGGTCCTGGGTAGAGCCTGTTGCATAAAAGAAGCTGCCATCCTCTTACCTGTCTGGATGACACTTGCTTGCTACAGCATTTCTATGGATCTTGGTCTCTAGAATCTTAAGAGCTTAATTCTTTGTATTAATACTGAGAAGAGGATTTCAAGATCCTTGAGAACAACAATGAAAATACTTGCTCTGCAATTGTTTCCTGGCTTCTTAAAGCTTACTTGAAGGGATCTGTAGCCAAAACAGCTGGCTAAAGGTTGCCATTTAGCTCTGTGCTGAGTGTGAATGAAGGAGAGTAAGCAGAGACTAATTTAGGTCTGCTGTGGTTTTGCAAGTTACTCAGGTAATGTTTCTGTCATGACAGAAATTGGGGCGCTTGACTCTTGCCTTCTCATTTAATCTCTTCTTGCCTTGGAGTTTAGCTGAGAATGAGACTGAGATTAGATCATTTTGAGGGAAGACTCATAAGCTTTGGAAAGTAAAGAAGCACTCTTCCTGTCGCTTCTACCATTGCTACCCTTGCCTGGAGGCCCCACTCTGATGCTTCAGTGACATTAGAGGACAGCTCATCTCCCCCACTTTCTGCCCCAGCTAACTCCTAGGCGAACACAGAGCCTTGCCTTTAGCATGTCAGTGCAGCAATTCGTACATCCATGTGGTGTTTTTTATTTCTTAAGCATGTGTGAAGCAGGCATAATAAACTGCTCATGCACTGTGTTCATACCTTACTTAAGCATCTGTCTCTGAAAAATGCTGTGCAGGGTTTCTCACTCTGGCCTCTCCTGCACAGGCACCCCTGTGGCTATGTGCAGAATGGCTGTTTGTCTGGACAAGTGTGTTTGTAGGCGGGTGTCTCCCTCCACTTCTCCTTCGGGTGGCTCACAATTTATTGGGGGGCTGACTTAGGTATACAATGTCAGCTCAGAGCAAAACACTCAGAGGTGAGGTTGAATGCATTGGGGTAGGAGGCTGAAATAACTTGGGTGAGGTGAAACTGTCCAATGACCACATGGAGACCAATTCCTTATAGACATTGGCTGATTGAAATTTACAGACCTTGGAGGGGAGAGTGCTTTTGCCATGAAACACTTTGTCTAGGAACAATGTCTTCACAGCATTTAACCTGGACAAAGGGTATCCATGTAGTGAGTTTTGGCCACAACTACCCCCAGCAGTGCTACAGGCTTGGAGAGGAGTGGATGGAGAGTTGCCAGTCAGAGAGGGACCTTGGGGTGTTGACTGACAGCTGGCTGAACAGGAGCCAGCAGTGTGCCCAGGTGGCCAAGAAGGCCAATGGCATCCTGGCTTGTGTCAGCAATAGTGTGGCCAGCAGGGACAGGGAAAGGATCTTATCCCTGTACACGTCACTGGTGAGGACTGTGTTCAGTTTTGGGCCCCTCACTACAAAAAGGACATTGAATGACTCGAGTGTGTCCAGAGAAGGGCAACAAAGCTGGTGAAGGGTCTGGAGCACATGTACGAGGAACAGCTGAGGGAACTGGGGGTGTTTAGTCTAGAGAAGAGGAGGCTGAGGGGAGACCTCATCGCCCTCTACAGCTACCTGAAAGGAAGGAGGCTGCAGAGAGCTGGGGATGAGCCTCTTTAACCAAGTAATAAGTGATAGGACAAGAGGTAATGGCCTCAAGTTGCACCAGGGAAGGTTTAGACTAGATGTCGGGAAGTATTTCTTTACAGAACAGGTTGGCATTGGAATGGGCTGCCCAGGGAGGTGGTAGAGTCCCCATCCCTGGAGGTGTTTAAGAGTAGGATTAACATAGTGCTGAGGGATATGGTGCAGCTGGGAACTGTTAGTGCTAGGTTAACAGTCGGACTAGATGATCTTCAAGGTCCTTTCCAACCTAGATGATTCTGTGAGCTAGAGTCTTCCTGTCCCAGGTTCTTTCTTGCACTTGGAGTCCCCTATAGCTGTGGATGCATATGTTATTATTCTTGACTTCTACGGAGCTTAATTAAAATACAGGTCTTTAATTTTTACTTCCTGTTGATTTGACTATCTCTGCATGAACGAGGTCTCAGTGCAATTACTGTGCTCCCTGTGGAGAAACAGACATTTAATTCAGTGAGGCAGACTCTTTCTTGGAGGGGGTTTATTTTCCTGTTCTTCCTACTCAGACAGATGAAAAAGCAAAACATCCAGTGAGTAAAAATTGCAATACTTTATTTGGCTGTTCTGGACATGTTTGCTGGATCTTGATTTCTAAAATGTTATGTTCTTTGCAGATAACTACCTCCTTGAGCAAAGAGCTGGTAATGAAGCTGTTTAGCGCAACTTGCATTAGCAGGGTGAGTCGAAACCATTTGGTCAGGTCCAGGTTTCCTCTTCAAAACTGTTCTTGCAGCAATGATGTAAAAAGACGGAGACTTTTATTCTTGTAGAATGCATTAAGTTGTCTCATGATTTGTTAACCTGAGAGGGTCAGACAAGTACCTTGTGCCTCTTCGCCATGGGGGGACATGTGTGACTGGAGGGGATGCAAGCTCCTCAGCAGGCACTGCTTGCTGCTGTGTTGGACCCAGCTGTGCCCCTAGCAGGGACATCTACTATGAACTTTCAAAAAAGGGTGGAAATCTTGGCTCTCAGATTTCCATTGCCCTTATTTAACACTGCTTTGGCTAACTTAGTGCTTTTGCTGGCTTAACTTTCCGTGCGCAATTGTAGGTCACTGCTGAAACAAACACGCAAAGACAGGGTTTGTCTGCACCTCCTGTATTGCAGTCCCAGGCTTTTTATAGACTGCTCAAAATACTTCAGGCTCTTTCTGCTCCAGACTTGAGGCTTCCTCAGTTCCCCTTGTGTGTGTGTTCTAGGTTATTTAGTCTGTGTTCACAGAGATCTTGTATGTATGTATTAGAAACTTCCAAGTGTAAGCTTGTTCTATTTTTAGCTCTTTTCAGGTCCACCTGTGCCTGTCCTGTTTTTAATTACTCGTGTTTAATCTTAACAGGCTTGTTGATAGAAATGTTTTGTGAGATCAGTCCCCTTCCTGGTCCCTGAGACTTGACAGAAGTACAGCAAAACCTAGGCAAAATATAAGTGTATGGAAGGAGGTGCTGCCTTTATCAGAGGCAGTTATGGCTGACAAATCCTTGCTTTACCTGCAGGTGTGAGTGGTTCAGGATCCTTCTGCTGGCAGCAGGGGCACCATGCTGTCTCTGGGCAGCGACATGCTTCGATTATGCCTTTTCATGATTATTTGAGTAAGGTATGGCCCCTTTCTGCCACATATTCTGAAGGTTGCTTTGATTTGTAAGCTGCAAACTTAGACTGAAGACCTGGAACAACGAGTGTGTTGAGTGTGAGTGATTTGGTGGGATTTAAACTCTGATTTTCATTTCCCCCTGATAGAGAATGTAAGCATTTCATTATTTTTGTTGAAGCGCCTTTTAGTACCAGCAGTCCAGCAATGGGGGATAAAGAAAGCAGATGTGTCCCTTGTCTTTTTTAACTGCTTTTGTTTTTCTGATCACTGTAAAGGAGGCTTTTAATTTTTATTTTAAATTTTTTTTCCAAGCAGCAAGTGCCTTGCAGGGCTTGATCAAAGCTCATAAATGATGAATTGAAGGAATGCCTGGCGGAGAACAGAACGCCCTCCTTGTGCTCAGTTGCGTGTGCTGAGAACACCATTGTTTTTTCCCCATACCTTTTTCATCCTCGAGCTCAGGCTGGAGAGAAAAGGCCTTTGTTACTTGCCCATCAGCTGAGACAATGCCAGTGTGTTGTCCTACCTCTGCTCTCAGCACCTGACTGGCCTGAGCTCTGTGGGTTTTGGCAAGCTGAGCGCAATTGTTCTTCAGCTACAGTGTTACAGAGAAAACAAATGGCTTTACAGCCTCTGTCCTCCAGATCCTGGCCTGGCTGCTTCAGGGTCTGCTTGCTGTTTTGTTCAGGATGGGGCAGGCAGGCTGGTGGCTTCTCCTGTTTCCGTGTTGAGGGATGCAGCTTCGAGACTTCCAGTGCATGGGGGCACTTGTGCTTGCAGTTGAGCGTGCTGGCCTGTGCTTCCTGGCTTCACTCAGGAGGAGGCTCTGCCCGTGGGTGAAAGCGTGCTCAGTTTCCCCTCCGCCAGCCCAGCAGCAGCTGCAGCTGTCCGGCCTGCTTCTGCCATCCCTCCTCCAGCACCCAGCGCCTCCAGGCTCGCACGTTCTAGCACGTTTGTCTCGATGACACTGCTCACAGCTGTCAGTGGTGTGATGGGGGTAATGGAGGCACAGGCAGTCCCATTTTTTCCACCTTGTAATTTCTGTAGCATCTCTGGCTGCACAGTTATCTGATGTGAAACTCTACAAAGGAGAGAGCTTTCAGTTCTCTGGGTTCTGGGGACCTGACAGCAGGAACCAGTGCCTTGTAAATGGGCAGGGAGAGCAGATAGCTTGGGCTGGGGTGGAGAAGAGGCTGGCAAGGGCAGGTTTGGAGAGGTGCTCAAGTGAAGACTCTAAGAGCTAAGACTGGCTCTTCCCTGCTCCTAGCCTCGTGTGAGAAGGCAGAGTTCAAGCAGGGCCACAGGCATTCCTGGATGCGGTAGGCAGCAGTACTTCAACATCTGCCACTGCCTGTCAGGAACAGCCTCTAGCTGTATCTCTCCTGCAGTTTTGCACCCAGGCTGATTGTGTCTACCTTCTGGCATTGCAGCAAAGTAATGTTTCAACTTTCCTCTGTGGTGAAGGTGGTGGAGGTGCAAGTCACCTTTGCATTGGCAACTTGTTGGCTTCCTGGCACCATCATGGAGTCCTGTTGTTTGAGTGCAGGCTTCAGTCAGTGGCACTTGTGCCTGGGCATGTACCAAAATCCAGCATCAGCAACCTTTCCCATCTATGTCTGGACTTGGCCCCTTCATGAACAGCTCTGTTATTATACTTTATCTGGGAGAAAGAGCTCTGCAATGAGTTTCAGAGTAGCCATGCTGAGGTTTGCTAAATCCCATGACAGAGGCCAAAGATACCCATGCAGTGGGGCTGGGACCTGACACAAAGTCAGTGTCAGGTCCTGGCCAGCATGAAGGTTGATGTCTAGTCACTAGTGCCCACCTGGCAACTTTCTCTGGCCTCTGCTTTCCTCAAGCTGAGCTGTCTTTACTTCAGGTTGATATTTCCCTGAAGTTTGTTTCTGGGTGTGCCTTCATAATTAGACCAGCTGGTGGTAACTTTTGTGAAATTGTGACAGTATCAGTACTGCAGTCCGATTACTTCAGAGCCTTAACTTGGCTGCACCTAGTCCAAATTTTATCTTCTCCCAGGCTCTCTGTGCTGGAAGGCAGAAGTGCAAACAGCTTTAACCAGAACAATGTAGCATTGCCTGGGTAAAGAATGTGATTTACTTGCATATGTGTGGCATGTGAACGCCAGGGCCAGAGGGCACTGCTTGAGTCCTCTTTTTTTTTTTTTTTTTCTTTCTCATTAGAGACTCCTGAGCCACTTGCTAGCACTTTTGTTTGGGTGTGAGGAGGAGAACGTGTGGGTTGACAAGAGGAGGTGGGAGTGAGATCTTTGGGAGCCAAGAGCCTGAAACTGAAAAAGCCAACAATCTAGGAAAGCTTTGTAGACAAGTTTAAAATTAGACTGACCCCGTGCTTTTATATTGCTGGAATTTAATTCCTCTGACCCTAAAGCTTTTGGTCTGACTCGGAGTGAGAGTTCCCAGGCTGTGGTGGGTTGAAGTCTGTGCTGTGAGGCACTCTTATGTGGCCATGAGTCTGTATCAGAGATGTACGGTCCTGTCTATCTCCTTGTATTTGTGAAAGGTTGGAGAAATTCAGGTTGAAAAGCCAGGGAAGCCTCATACATTCCTGATGTCTTTATGTCTGTATCAGTGTGGCTTGTGTCCGGAGTCTGTTCGCCCTCGAACTGGGATACTGCTGTGTGTAAAAGCTGTTCAGAGCTTTCCCTTTTTCAGGCATGATTGTAACTGTTTCTCTTCTGTTCCCGTTTGCAGGTTGTGCAGCTTGACATTAAAGAAACTGGTAGTCTTAAAGGAATTGGATAAGGAGCTTATTTCTGGGGTCATTGCTGTCAAAATGCAGGTAATTGCTGCTCAGTTCAAAGAATTAAATGTATTGTTTGGCTAAAAATACCTACAGATGCCTAAACTGAGCTTCACCTCCACTTCAGGGTCCTTTGCAGCCACAGGCTTCCTCCCAGGTGCATCAGGGCATTCTGGATGTGCGGAGCATCTCATCTGATCCTTCCTCCATGTTCCTACTGTATTTCACTGTTGTAAAAATATTGTTCACTGAGAGTTCATCGTGAGCTTATCTTTATGTAAAAATGCTCTTTAGAGATCATATGCTGTCACCTCTTCTTCCTGAGCTGTCACTAAATCCAAGCCTGTTTCTCTATTTAACATGCTTCAGCTTAATTTAGAGCTGAACATCTTGATAATTTGGTCCTGGTTTGGGGGGGTCGGGAGTCTGGGCATTCCTCTGCTGATAGCTCTGCTATCGAGTCCAAGTAATTTCATAGCCAGGTGCTTGTCAGTGGATTTGTAGGGTACCTGTATATTTTAATTTGTTTCCATAAAATACAGCTGTCATCCTAGGTAAATAACCCACTTCACAGCATACATTTGTGCCTTTTAATTAGGTGCCTATATGTAGGTCACGCTGCCTGGAGGCAGGCTGGGAAAGAAGGGGACTCATTTCCACAGTGTGTCACAGCATCAGTTCAGCTCACATGTTCCCACCACTGCAAATGCTGAATTACTTAATGAATAAAAAGCCTAGCAGACCTGTAAGTAGAAAAATACTGTTAACTATGCTGAAAAGCAGTTGCTTTTCAAACAAAGAACCAGGAAAACCCCTGCAGAAAGCTGGTTGTGTCAAAGCACACAAAATCTATCTTGGAAGGTGAAACCATGAAGGCCCTATGGTGCAAGAACATGCAGCTGAGGATTTAACTGGCATCTCTCAGCTCTGAGCAGTCCAGCTGGAGTAAAAATGTGTTCCTCTATGTTGGAGGTGATTCACACACCCACAGCAGGGAGCAGAAAAGCAGGGAATTGTTTCATACACCTGAGTTTGTAGGACCCTCAGAAGCAGCACAGCTGTGGGTTCCCAGGTTGTCAGATATTGCTTACTAGGGCTGAAAACTTTCCATATGTTTGTACTCCTAGATGGCAGATGCATCACTGTAAGGGCCTGAGGCTTGTCAGTGAATTATCTTTGCCCAGAACGTGTCAGACTTGGGATTGGAGAGTTCAGTAACTTTTACTAGAGCAAACCCTTCTTTTCCTGTCCAGGTTACTGGTGACTGCTTACATTTTTATAGGTGAAAGTTTGCACCAGATCTGCAAGTTCAAAGATTTTTAACACATGGGACTTTCTTGTCTATTTTGGGTACATGTTGTGATCTGCCTTGCTACAGTAGTTCAGATGCTGGAACCTGAGCAGTTCTTCTGCAGTCCTCTCAATGCCAGGACAGATCCTTGAAGAGCTGGAAGGCAGAAGGACTTACACTGTTTGGGGTGCTCCTCTGCCAAGTGCCAGGCTGTAGCTCACATCCCCAGGCCATCCTTATTTTTCCCTTGAAATGTCTGTCCAGTTGACCTAGAGGTGACAGTGGCTGGAATGACCGCTGTCCCAGAGAGTGTCTCACCTTGGGTGTCCCTTGTGCTGGATCATCACCCATATTTCTGTGTGATGTATTGTTTATTGGTGGGTCAGTAGCACTGCAGATGTCTTGGACACAGGCAGAGTTGAAGCCCTGTTATTATAAGTCCTTTTATAGCTTGCAGGTTATGATGATGATGCTGACAAGCTCTTTCAGGGACACCTAATTTGTCAGCACTAAGGTTTCTGACATAGCTGTTGTTTGAAGCTGGTGATACTGGGTCATCAAATATATGATCTCTGTGAAATGACTCATTGCCTTTGTATGGGGAATTGCAAAAGAGGTGTCAGACACTGGGGTCCTTCCAGAGTGGATGACTGAATTCAGGCCGCCTGAGAGCATCTTGCTTGTATTTCCCGTGTCTCCTTGTAGCCTCCTGAACAGTTGTGTTCAAAGAGTTGTCAACCGTATTTCCCGAGCTGTTGCTCTATTTATCTGCTGCAATCTTTTAAAAGCAGCTATATTTGGTCTTTCATTAGATTTCGAGTTGCGTAACAAGTAAAGAAAGATTGCTGCCATTAGGAGCTTTGCACCAACGGAACAGATGCTGCTGTTGCCAGCAGCGAGGATAGCTGTGCTTTACTTGCACGCATGCTGCTTTTCCTGGAGGGAGTGCTTCGGGTTTTCACCCTGCTCTGCTGTCTATTCTCTGATACACAGAGTTTAGGCACCACTGCTTATCCACAGAGGAGCCACCCCTGTGTTGTGCAGGACCTGAGGCACCGCTGCAAATCACAGCATTTGCTCTGGCTGCCTGAGCAATGCCTTTGGGGAGGAAGGGATGTAAATGAGTGCTTGTCTCTCATCTCAGGATGCTATTTGGGGATGATGTAGGCAGACCAGGTTTTCCTTTGGATGTAGCTAGGAGGTGTTTATCCCTCAGTCTGTCTCTGATTTCCCAGATGCTGTTTTTTGGAGAGCTACAGTTCTGTGCTTCTGGGATATCAGTCTGGACAAAGCCAGATCTGCAGGCTCAGCAAAACATTGAGCCAGGGACCTCTGAAACTTGCCTCTGTGTTTGAACAGTGCAGAAGGATTTGCTAGGCAGCAGTCTGTCATGCCTTTCTGCTCGTTTTCCCTGAAACATTACCTGAAATTAAATGCTTGCACAGTTAATAGCCAAGTAACTCAGCATACGGCAGCCCAAACACAGTGTTAATTTGGAGTTGCCCTGCAATTGTCCTGTAATACTATCAGGTCTACAAACTCCACTGCAATGCTTAGTGGATTTTTTTTTTTCTTTTATAACACCAACAACTTGAAGTTGTTGGGGTTAAAATCTCCAGTTAAACAGGTTAAAATCTCCACACTCCTCAGGGAGGGGTGTGTGCAGAAAAAGAAAAGGCCAGTCCATCATGGCTGACGCCAGACGCTGCAGCCTCCAAACCAGGGAGATGATGAGCCTTGTACCTATTGGCTGAAGTAAAAATACAAGACTTAAACTTGAGGGGTGGGGTTGACTCACAGCTTTTTGAATGTTGGAGTTTGACAGAACAAAAGCTGCTTTGTTGCAGTTAGGGACAGTAAATGTGCCCAAATCTTTATTAGTCAAATATCTGCATTTCATCTCATTAATATTTCACAGGAGTGCAAGGTCAGACCCATTCGTTCACTTTCTCTGTGGTAGTCCCTGACAATGTTTCCTGTTTTTTAGTAAACAGGTCTGGGGTGGGATATAAGGGCTGACTTCTGGGGAATTCACCCGATGGACTTTGTTTCTGTACAGGGCTCCAAGCGCATCCTGCGGTCTCACGAGATTGTATTGCCCCCGAGTGGACATGTGGAGACGGAGCTTGCGCTGACCTTCTCGCTGCAGGTAAGGTGGCCTTGGGGCACGTGTGCTTGCTGGACTTGCTGCTTTGCAGTGAGGAGAGGTTTGTTGTGGGTCTGAGGTGAAGATCCTTCTAGTCCTGCCAAAGATGCTTGTTCTTAAGGCAGTCCCAGCCATTTCTGAAGAGTTGTCTGAGCTCTTTTGGCTTGTCTCTGGCAGTCATTTGTGGGAAATTTGAGCAAAAATGCCCCAGATACTTCCAGGATCTGGGGACGAGGAAGCTCACTAGGAAAGCTGCCATATCAATACTTAGAATTGTTCTTGGGGCCAACCCTGCATCACAGAAGGCAGATCTCTAATCCTGACTTGTCTGGGGGGACAGGCAAGTTGATCACCAGCTGCAATTTGCATGCCCTCATTGTAAGACAAATTGGTCTGAATTGCCTTTCAGCGTTGAGGGCCTGGACTAGGGTGCTGGTTTGCAGTGTTATGGGACTTTCCTTGTTGTGCATCCTGTGTATGGAGCCCAGGAACGTGAGAACTTTGTGCAGCCTGTCTTCTTCATGTTATGGCTGTGGCAGGAACTGGAGCAGAGCAGGATACCTCTCTTGACTTTTGTTGCCTTCCTTATGAATAGGCAATGGAGGGTGGCATGGAGTATCGGGCTGATGGAAGGCAGTAGTAGGAATGGGACAGGTGAACCTCTGATTTGGAGTTGCTGAGGGAGGCATCACTTGGAGAGGCAGAGACAATTACTCCTGGCTCTAGAGTCACAGGAATAGATGGGAACTGGAGCAACTGTATTTTACCAGTTCCAATTTTCCTCAAAGCATACTGCCCTGGTGGTACTTCCTGAGCAGGGAAATAGGTAAATTGGGACTGGCTTGCTGCAAGCAGGAGGGAAGATCCTGCTTGCATAGACCAGAGTCAGACAGACACTCAGGAACATTTGTATCTGGATTATCTGTGTTTTGGGACTGTTATTTAGATCTTGAAGTCAAGCGTTTGATCTGGTAAGGAGAAAGGCTCAAGTGATGATGTGAGACAGACTGGTTGTTACTCAGACCTGTGCAGACTTGAAACAGATGAGGTTTCATTGCAGATGGATGTTAACTCTGCGGCTGCCCAGGCAGATACACAGATGGCTGGTGCTTCTGGTTCTGTCCTGATGCAGCCCCCAGGCTGGGTTAACTGCAGCGCTGCATCCCCTCCTCTGTGAACAGCAATAACAAAGCCACGTGCCAGGAATACCTATTCATGGGTCCTGGGGCTGCAGCTTTCCCGTGGTTAGGAGCAGAGCTGTAAGATGAGCCAGGTCTCCCTCTGCCAGTCCTGTGACAGCAAGGAGCAAGTGTTTCTGCAGATCTTTTCAGAATTAACTGGGAATATGTTTTGTTTTTTTTTTTTTTCTGGGACTCAGAACAGTGCTGCAGCAGGACACAGAGCATTGCCTTTAACTCAATTTCACCTGAAGGGGCTGGGAATTGAGCCAGAATAGGGGAGAGCGATGTCCGTGACACTGAGCCTTCAGAAGAGGTGAGCAAGCTTAATGTGGAGATCTGCTGGTCCCTGACTGCAGGAAGGATTGGTGGTCTTGGATGCAGTAAAGCCTGGGAAGCCTTCCTGAAATGGCACAGCAGGATTTTTATGACAGCTTTTATTGTTTCTTAATTGGACAATGGCTGCAAGCTACTCCTAGCTGACAGCTGCAGCTTAAGCCAGATACAGTCTGAATTTAGTGCCTTGGATTTATTTGAAAGTGGTGATGGGCCACAAAGTAAAAGCATGTGGATGTCACAGCACAAGAAGGTCTCAGCGTCTTGCAGCAGCCAGTATCTCCATATTGCACTGTCGACTCTTCAAACTTGCTTTGTGCTAGCTGCCTGGATTTGCAGCCTCTTGTAGCTTCACAGTCACCACCTTCTCAGCTGCTTCTCCTGGGTGAAATTCTTGTCCTCTGCATGGAGCATTTCCTTGTCAGAGCTAAGCTAGGAAGGTGGAGGTGCTGGCTAGCATAATAGCAAGCAGCTCATTGTCTCTGGCAGGCCTCTGCTCAGACAGAAGGGAGGAGTTTCCTGTTGCTCACACAGCTGGGGTAAGACTGGAGATAGTGGTCTCTCCGATCCTGTTTTGCCTTGCTAAGCTAGGGCTAGACCAGCAATAGCCTTTTTGTCAGGTGAGCTACCATCACCCTTGCTGCTGGAATGCCTTACTGCTGACCCGCTGTGGGTTTCACAGGATCAAGTGAAATTCCCCAGATATTCCAAGCACATCATTGCAGCTTTCTGGAGCACTTAAATTCGTGTCTTTAATTTGACCTTTCCTGATGGAAGGGATTACATCACTGGGGCTTCAGAAAGAATGTCTTGCCCTAACTCTTGCTGTTCCAGTGTGTGTGATGGCCCTCTCACTTCTCAGAGGTGCCTTGGGGTGCTTGGTGCTTCCTCTAAAAGTCTTGTTTTCAAATGTTTTCAGTGAAACTGTTTTCTTCTCCAATCTGTCATGGACTGACAATTACTGAGAAGTTTTGGTTGAAACCGTTCTGTAGAGTTGATAAGCCGTGGCTGGTGTTAAAAATAGCTTCTGCTATGAAAATGGCTCTGCTTTTCTTCTAGAGGCCCTTGCTTTTAACAGAGGAGCCGAGTGTCCTGAGTCTCTCTGTACCTTTCTTTTATAATCTCTGTAAATGCTCATCAGAGGTGGCCAGGCAACACACATTTGAAAAACAAACTTGCCCATGTATGGACTTGAGCTGTCCAGTTTAAACCCTGAAAATTGTACACATTGAAATCAAGCTGGCCTGGGACCAAGCATGACTTTGGACTTTAGTTGCAGGCTCGTACTTAAGGAGCTGGTGGTGTGGCCCAAGTTCTTTGAGCTGAGAGCAAGGAATCCCTCTCCCCTGCTTGCCCTTCCAATACATGGAAGGGCCCCAGAGGCAAAAAAATGGTAGATTTGAATGCAAAAGGTGCCTTCTGGCTTTTTGAGCCTCTCTTGCCCCTTCGACCTAATAACTTTCTTCCATTCTTGTTTAGGGACATTACACATCTGTAAAGTCACCAGCTCCATCTGTGTCTGGATACAGGTGTGTTTTGAGGTCATGTTTTAATTATGTGGACTGCTGTTCCTCTCTTCTGCAGGGCTGTTTCCTTGTGCAGTGCACAGTAGATCTTGCTCTTGCATAGCAGTCAGTTAATTAGTATTCTGTTTGTTTGTGTGGCCACTGCTCCCAGCAATCTATGTAGCAGGCAGGCTTGCCTTGGACTGCAAATTAATATCTCAGGGTTTCTGGTGGCACTCAGCATTTGTATTTATCAAGTGTTTTCAGCAGCAGGAAGTTGTTATACTTTCAGAATGTCCCAAGGGAAAAAAAAAAAAAAAAAAAAAGATGTAGGTCTTGCCTGAAAAAGGAGCATCCTTCACTTGGGAATGTCCTGTTTGAGATCCCTGCCACTGGGTTCTCCTGTCCACAGGTTACTTAATGCTATGTATTTTGTATAATTGGAGCATGTGTCCTATTCTTTCTATTCTTGGCATGAGATTGGACAGGTGGCTCCTGTATCTTGAAGACTGCTCTTCTGTTGCATGGCTTCTTCCTCCCACAGCTGGTGAGCTGGGTCCAGGACAGGGGAGTGTCAGTGCTCTGGTGAATACCCTGGCAGAAGGCAGGACCTGCTTGCACTAATACTCTGTGCACATGAGCAGGGCAAGCTTCCCTAATAGTCTCTGCTTGACTTCACAACCTTTCTGTTCTTGGGGAGTTTTTTTGGAGTTATTTATAAACAAATGTATTTTCTTGAATGGAACATGTCTTGGAGGGATTAATGTCTTTGCAACATAGCCTGGCAGTAGGACAGGGTTTTTCTTGACTTAATTACTTAAAATACAACTACTTTGAGTAATAGAAGTTTGAGTGTGATAATGCTGGAAAAGACTGATGATTGCAAGAGCCATGTGCCTGAAGGAGACAGCATTGTCCTGGAGAGAATCACTGGTGACCACTCTGTGCTTTAGCAAAAGAGGCATCAGCAAATGCTGGCTTCTTCATAGCTGTGCCTCTCTTCACTTGCCATTCAGAGCACAAGAGGCTCTTAAACATGTACAGTAGAGAGTTCAACAAGAAGTGTCCTTGTGCTGGAGGGAAGGCAGTGTCCTGCCAAGAGCGTGGGGGTCCATGTCTGTCCCTGCCACTGCATGCTGCCTGCTGTTTATGCAGGGACAGCCTACACCCCGGGCAGCACCTCTGGGCCTCCAGTTCTGGGCAGCCTCCTTCTAGCTTTTGGGGGAAGCATCTCCTAGAGGCTGCTCATCTCTCTGGAATCAGGCTTGGGCTCAGTCCTTCCCAAACTGAACAGCTCCTCTGTGCCCCCAGGTTGTGTTTTCAGTGTGCTTGGCTGGGGAAATGAAAGTCCAGAGCTGAGCTGTTTGGGCAGAGATGAAGGCCGCTTTGGGATAATGAAGGGTTGTCCAGTGAGTGTGAGCTAGCTGTAGGCACTTCTAAAAGCCCTGGGATTAATCTCTAGGAATGGAGAGTTTACCTGCAAAGGAGTTTACCTGCAAAGCAGGCAGCTTGTGAGATAATGTCAAGAGATGTAATAAACTTTTCTATTGTGTTTCCAACTGCAGTACCCTCACTTCTTGAAGAGAGAAGGTAACAAGCTTCAGATCATGCTGCAGCGGCGGAAGCGGTACAAGAACCGAACCATTTTAGGCTACAAGACTCTGGCTGTGGGGTCTATCAACATGGCTGAGGTGAGCAGCATTTGACATGATCTTTGTTTACAAAGATGGACATTTTCCCTTCTCTTTAAACCCAGTGTTTTCATGTTCCTTATTGAGAAGTACCTGGTGGGATTTCATATAGCTGTCTTAATAATCAATCAGTATTCAGAGGGCAAACCTTTAAATGGATTTTACAACTGAGTGATAATATCGGATATTTTCTGGACAGTATTTTGAGAGCTAAAGCTTTCATGAGGATAGCTTATTACCTTGTGAGGGTTTTGGTGTGTGTTTTTTCTCAGGTAGGGGATCCCGATCATAGTTCAGAACAAGACAGATAAGGTCACTTGGGCAAGCCTTCCGACTCTAAGGAATGTTGAAGTTCAAGCAAGTTCAGCTTAACCACCAATATTCTTCATCAGACTGCATTCTGTCAACAAATCATTTCCATCCAAAATAAGATAGTGTTATGCTGTGGTGAGTTATTACTACTTGTGTGCTAGTTCAGCTTCCCTTAGACTTGCAGTAAATGATGAACTCCCTGTTTGAATTGGCCAGATTCTGATTTGTGGTGTTATAGCTAACATTTTTCCTGTAGCATGTTCAATTCGTTTAAGAACTAGAAATTAAATACTACTAAGGTGGAAGACTTGTGGGCCCATTAATTAGACCCATCAGTGAACTGGTAAGTGTTGGGCATTTGCTGCTGCTGTGTGTGGTTTGTCTTATGCCTTTTTGTAATGTCAGCTGGCTGAGGTTAGAAGGTCAAACATTTTCAGAGGTGCACTGTGTTAGGAAATAGTTGCTTTCCAGCTCATCTGAAATATTTCTGAAAATAAAGACTTCAGGAAAAAAAATTTTACAAAGACCCCCACCCCCCCTCTGCAGTTTATAGTATAGAGACCCCCAAACAGCACTGACACATTTCTTAACTCCTACCACCACCAATTTTTTTTTTTTTTTTTAAATCTTAGCTGTTGAAACAAAGCAGTGAATTGGAGTTGTGAGTCTGAGCAGGGGAGCATATGTTCCTCAGCAGCTCAGGTCTTTTTAAAGCCACGTGAGGACCTGATAAAGCAGCTTGGTGTGTGTTAGAAAGCTGAGGTGCAGGTGTGGGGAAGCACTTTCTGACTCTGATGGGGCAAGAGAAGAAGGTAAGTCTTAGGTTCTGGGGAGAGCTGTGTGAGTGGCAAAGGAAGGAGAAACCCACACTGAGATGTCCCTCTGCTTCCACCATTGTCTTGTCTTTTGTGACCTGCTGCTTCATTATGGTGGCCAGGTCCTCTGAGAATAGGTGCCAGCTCTCTGGAGCAGGGATTTTTGCTTTAGGAAGCACTTTGCAGCTGTACCTCACCAAGAATTTTTGCCTTTGTTGGCTCTTCTGTTTGGCTTTAACACAAAATTAAGTTCCTTAATTAGGTGTTCAGAAGGTTGGTAACTTGATAATTCAAATCAGTACTGTGCCGGGGAAGTGAATACATAGTAATGAGGTAGTCAAATACTCTGCTTCAGGGATGAGCTAATCAATTGTCAAGCTCAGAATGTTTTTCCTTTCCTTCCATCATTTCCATTTGTAGTCAGATAAAATCTCAATAGCATTGTCTGTATTGCCTGCAAGTGGCTCCTGCAGTTGCAGGGTGTTGGCTTGCTTCTGTACCTGGAAATGTGGAGTAGCTATGTTAACAAAATAACTCCTGTAGTGTGCAAGTGAGGCAAGTTTAAATACATTGTAATGCATATTTGTCCTGTTTAATTTCTGTTCCAGGTCATGCAGCACCCAACAGAAGGTGGTCAGGTTCTGAGCCTTTTCAGCAACATCAAAGAGGCTGCAGTGAAGGTAGCAGAAATCTGGATCTTCTCCCTGTCAAGTCAGCCAATTGACCATGAAGACAGCACTATGCAGGCCAGCCAGAAAATCAAGTCTACAGGTGAGAGTACAACCACATGCTCTGAGGACCAGTGTCTTCCTGAACTAGTGGGAGTTAAACCCCACCTGGGCTTAGGTGCTTCCTGGGACAAATGACAACTGTTTTGTGGAAGTTGCTGTGTCTATAACTAGTTATTGCAAAGAAAACCCACTTTTCAAACCTGTTGCTGTGTAAGCAGGGAGTGTGACAGAGTCAGGGATTTAATTGTTTAAGCTTCTCTTGCTTATCACAACAGGCCTGAGCCTTCCAGCAAGGTATAGCTATGTTCTTGCCAACATTCTTCCAGCTTTACTGGTGGGTATGTTGAGAAGCTGTAGCTTCTCACCCAGCTAACAATGTTGTATTCAGGAAATTCACATTTAAGCTACTCTTCCATCTTTTGGGTATTCTACAATAAATCTCATAGCTTAGATGAGACCTGCAAACCTGCAACATGACTTGCTGTGGACTATAGCCTGCTTTAGTGAGTGTAAATCCATGGTATTGTGCACCATATATGGAAGTCATTGGATTTCTACTTGTGACAATCTTTTTATGTGGTACCAGCTTCTTCTAGCTCATTGCTAGAAGAGTGACCCGTTCAAGGTAGTGCATTCAGGTACTTGCGTGTTGTTGCCTGAGGCCAGGCAGCTCACCTGAAGTGTCATTTCAATAAAGGATTTAAGACTCCTGACATGTCTTACTTGCTCCTTTAAGCTGGTTATGCCCATGTTAGGAGGAAAAGTAATTTCTGTTCTGGAAAAACTTCTTTACTTGCTGCTGTCTACCAGGTTATTCTTTCCAGGGCAAAAGGGGGTGGTGTTTCAAGAAGCCTTACCTGTGTGCTGGTCCCTCCTTCCTGTTAGATGTGTTTCTCCTTGTTCCTTAATTCTAGGCGTTTCCTGTCTCACTGGTTCTAGCACAGATAGAAGATAAACTAGCAGGCATCTCCTTGTGTGCCTCCTTTCTTGATTTGTGACTGTTAGTTGGCCTTCTCTGCTCCTGAGATGAGACTGTCCCCTCACCTTAAAAGAGTTTCACAGAATCTCTCCCCTCTTTCCTTCCCTTTCAGACAACTATTCCGAGGAAGAGTACGAGAGCTTCTCTTCTGAGCAGGAGGCCAGTGATGATGCCGTACAGGGCCAGGTACTGTTTAGGGTGTGGCTTCTCCCTCTGAGAGCTTCAGTAGAGTGTGTACACTTTCAACTCATGCTTGAAACTAAAAGTCTATTTCTTTAGCTAAACCATGACAGTGGGAGACTGTCACCACATGTTTAGCTGTAGTGACAGAAGGCTTGCACAGTAACTCATTTCTTCTATCATGCTGTGATTTACCTGTTCATGTGTTTGGACTTGAGCTCCTTTCAAACACTAAAACATTAGGATGCTTGTGTATTTCTCTGCGTAATGGTCAAGGCATCAGTTGATTGCTTCTGTAATGCTGATTGGATTCAAAGAGCCCAACTAGGTCCCCAGCTGTAATTAACAGGCCAGTGGGGTCTGAGTGAGTTTTTATTCTTTACTACCTTCTGCAAAATGGGTCCTTATGGAGAACTCCCTGGCTAGATGTGAGATGCTTTCAAGTTTGGGTCTTAATTGCCTTCAGATTCTGGCATCACCTGCTGCCTTCCTTTTGGAGGGTACTGAGAAAAACCCACCAGAATGTGGGGCTCTGCCCATCCTTGTTCCTTGAACGTAGAGCTAAGGCTGTTTTGCTACTGTTACTTCCTTTTCCATCTGCCATCATAATTGCAAGTAAGGCAAATGCTGAAAGCCTGGAAGATGGAGCAGCAGGTTTATCTTCATAGAAGGAACATCTTTAGCACTTAAATGCTCATGTGTTCCCAAATCACAAAGGTAACACAGGAATCCTCTTTCTGTTCAGGATTTGGATGATGATGAGTACGAACTGGGGAAGCCCAAGAAGCAGCGGAGATCGATAGTAAGAACGACGTCCATAACCAGGGTCGGTGGAAATTAGTTTTACTAACACTGATGGGGTTTGGCCAGGATTTACAGTGCATGTGGCTTACGGGAGCAGCAGTACCAGCCGTGCTGGCCCAGCAGAGAGCTTGGGGGCATGGTGAAGAGCTAGTAAAAGCAGCCAGTTCAGGAGTGGGGCTGTCCAAGGTGTGTGTATGTGCTGTCTTGAGTGTCCTTTGGCTGCAAGGTTAATGAGCTCCAAAAATCATGTAAGTGTATGAAATTCCACCCCCATAAAGAAGCCAGTGCAGCATCCACACTTACGTAAGTCCTGAAAATAGCTTTAAGAAAAAGGAAGCTCTTCTGTTTGTGTTTTGCATGGGAGAGGCTGATCAGAAGGTTTCATAATGAAGTTAGAGTAGCTCAATCAGGGGCTGCAGCTTGACAGATAACCTGAGGTGGTGCATGTGGTGCTGAGGCAGAAGTAGTAGCTGGACATTGAAAGCTTTGGCAAGACACATGCAGCTATCCTCCCTCTCACAGCAAGCATGTGTATGCCTGCAAAGCTGCACTTCTGTGTGGAGCAGTGACTTGTGCTTGACCACGCAATAATACAGCTTTCTGCTTACACAGGTGTTTATGCGTGTCTCTGATGACAGTAACTCAGAATCACCAGGATAGGCTAGGTTTCTTTTTTGGACTTAGGAGTAAGTTTGGAGATCATTGTACCTCCTATGAGGCTATTTCTGAAATCCATGTTTTGATAAGGTCTGAAATAAACCCTATTTTGACCTGAATCTGGCACTAAAAAGATCCTCTCTCTGAGACCAGGAACATGCTAGTTCATAGCCTTGGTGTCCTTAGTATTTTTTGTTTTGTTTTGTTTTTGTTTTTCTCAAGAGTCAGTGACCAGCTAGGACAAAATACACGATTTGGTTACTAAGCAAAAAAACTTCCTCATAAGAATAATGTCTTTCTAGCCCTGACCTCTGAACTAATACTGAATCTCCAGTGTGTGGGACTGGCACAAAACTGGGTTTGGTGTTACTAGTTAACATTGGCCTAGCTCCAAACCAGGACACCTTGTCTACCAACTGTCCAACCATTTAAGCTAGGAAACAGCTCTTGCCATGTCACCTTAGCTACTGCATGCTGTGTGTCCTCCCTCCACAGACTGCTGCGGTGGTCCAAAGTGGTCTGTGTGATGGACAGTTTTGCTCAGCATCCTGAGCCAGAGGACAGCTCTCATTATCCTGAGAGCATCTCAGCCTCACAAGTGCATTGAAGGCAGAAATAGGGCAGTCTTTGGAGAGTCTTGTTTGAGTAATTTCACCTGAATTGGATTTATTTCACCTGAACTTCAGCTGTTTAGAAGGTGGTTGCAGTTCGCAGGATTTGAGTTCAGAGATAAAGGACTAGGAGGTGTGGAGTGACTGAGACCAGTGTAGGAGCAGACAGTTGAACTTGCAAGAAGAGCTCACATGAGATACAGAAGAGCCAGCAAATGAGCAACTTTCTTTGCCTAAGAGTGACCTAGTGCCAGCCATTTTCTCCTCCCTTTCTTCCTGACACAGGGATGCCCCCTCAAATGCTCTGTACCGGCACTCACACCTGGGCTCTTCTTGTCTTCCTTTTCTTTGGAGTGTGCATATTAGGTTGGTCAGTGACAGACTGAGAAGGGTGGGGCAGCTCGTGGCAGAACTCAGCTGTTTGGTCCTCCAAGAGAGAAGGAGCTCTTGGGGGCGAGTAAACACAAAGGAAGTGCAGCAGTTTGGCTTGCATTGTTTTGGACTTTGTGCCTTCTGTGTCCAGGATCTGAGGGTATTGGACTCAGAAAGCATTTTTCTGATAGGCAAGTGCTAAGGATAAGCTCCACAATTTTTCTGTGGTGCTGCTAGTCAAATAAATGAGCCTGCCAGGATGAACTGCAAGGTCCTGGAAAAAACAGTGCTTTGTTGGTAGAAAGCACATTTGTACTTTGGGAGAGTGGGTAGATGTCTCTGGTGGCTCACCCTTGTTAAGGATCAGAGAAGTTGACTGTCAACCATTTGCTAGAAATAAATCAAACAGGTACAGGAAGTGATCTGGCAGATAAAATAATTTGTTATTTACTGTATGTCCAACCAAGAATGGTTTGCCATCCTTCAGGGCCAGAAGATTTATAATGCTTGATGGAGTGGGACCTAGTTTGTTGTAATGCAGAAAAGAAAGGTGTGGCATAGGTGTGGAAAAGTTAATTTCAACATTAGAACAGCAGAAATTTGGTTTGTGGAGCCAGGAGTTTGATTTGAAGCAGCAGCTAGAGCACCAGTGTCAGATGTGTCTGGGCTTCTTGCAGACTGGGAGAAAACAGTACACTTAACACTTTACTTATGTAAAAGTGTCTTTGACTTGCAGCAACAAAACTTCAAACAGAAGGTTGTGGCATTGCTGAAGAGGTTTAAAGTGTCTGATGAGGTAAGTAATTCTGTAAGCCTTCCTGTCTTGTGTGTTGCCTTCAGCTTGGTGCATCTTGCTTTAGTCTTCAGGAACACTCTCCTGTTTCTCCCCAGTTCCCTTCATTTTGTTGTCAAGTCTGTAGTGGATGTGACCTTTCCTTACACCCCAGCCTTGCAATGGAGACATGAGGGACAACTTTAAAATGTCATCAAACATTTTCTATATTGGGTTTTATCAAAAGCAGATTTTGGCAACCACGTGTGTACCCATTAGTTTTGCAGACTGCTTTGAAATTATCTTTGACCCTTTCAAAGACAACCAGTCTACAACTGTATGTTGCTTGTGAAGTTAAATTCCAGCCTGTTTGATCATCTTACTAGAACAGCCAGGCAAGACATGAAAAAGTTGGACAGGGAATGCAGATCCACAGGGGAGTCAGCTGTCTGGTCAGAGCTGAAAATGAAAGAGATCCAGAACCCAAGAAACCTGTGTAATGTTAAGTATCTAATATAAAAACAGTTAACATCTGAATTGGCTGTATGACTGTGTGCTCATTTTGTGGCTTGTGGGAAAGAGTGAGTAATTCCTCATGCTTTCTTACACTTCCAAACAGTCCTGTTAGCTTTTTTGTTCTTCCTAAGTTAGCTCAGCAGAGTCAGTACCCATAGCTGAGGTCTCAGACAGCTGAGCTGCTGCTAAGCTGCCATTCAAAAAGCAAGCTCTGAACTGTGCACAGCTGCTTGCTTACTCTGGTGTATATGTGAAGCAACCCGTGGAAGCCTTGTGGGGAGAGATCTGTTTGCTCCGTTTTTCTCGTGCGAATGGCAACTGTACCTTGTCCAGGTTTCAGGCGCCTCCTGTGGACATTTTTGTTATTTCTACCTGCTTGGGTATCAGAAGGTGTCATGGCAACTTTTCCAGTAAAAGCCAAGACAGGTTACACTGTTGGGAGCACTGCATTTCTGTACTTGTTCTAAGAAAACTGGGACTCCATTAGGGGCCTTTTTAAAGCTTTGTTTATAGAATGGGGTTGAATAAAGGACATAATCTGTGGTTAACAGTGTGTTTGTGGATGCTTAGTCCAATAGGTAACGCTGGCAAGCTTCACCCAAAACAAGCACTTCTCATGTATTTAGTGTTTCTGTCGGGTATAATATCCTTGCACTAGGAACAGAAACTTACTGCCAAGACCGTTGTGCTGCAGTCCTTGGGGGACCTCAGGTCACGTGGCATTAGTCTGGCTCCTAGCAGGGTCAGTGATGCTTGCATTTGTCCGGCGTGTAGGTTCTGGATTCAGAGCAGGACCCGGCAGAGCACGTTCCAGAGGTGGAGGAGGACTTGGACCTTCTCTATGACACATTGGATATAGAGAACCCCAGTGACAGTGGGCCAGAAATGGAGGATGATGACAGTGTCCTGAGCACTCCAAAACCAAAGTTAAAGTAAGTGTGGGGCAGCTGATGCTGGGCTAGAGAGAGACCATGCACAGTGTCAGCACACATTAGATGTTGTTTCTATTCCCACTCCTCCATCCTGGTTTTTTCCCCTCTTGACTTGATGCTGGAGCCCTAGTGTGTGTTGTTACAATGTGAGAGGCTGCTTGTGAGCTGGGGGTAGTGTGGGGGCATCTAATTTCCCTTCAGTCTCATTTCTTCCTTATTCCCTTTGCAGATGTTCTGCCTGCCCCTGTCACCTGAGCACAGGGGTGGGAATTGCTGACAGGCAGGCGGTAGAATTAAAGTGTACACAGGGGTTTTGAAAAGGTGGTAGATACAGCTAGGAAATCTGTGCTAAGGCAGAAGGAGGTGTGGTTGGGAGCTGTAGAAGTAGAGGCAGGGATGGACAAGGCAGACTGTTTTTATGGAAAAGCTGATAAGACCCTGCGTGGAAAGAGAGTCTTTGCAGGGATTAAGGAAGCAGAACTGCAGGAAACAAAGGAGTTCTTCAGGACCTAAGGGGACTGACTGCAGCACACGTAGATAGAAGCAAGCCTGTTCTGAACCAGCTGTTGTAGACACTGATGTATGGGCAATCACAGCACTGTGGAGATGAGCTGGAGATCGCTGGCTCGGGGTCTCAAGCAGATGCAGAACCTGGAGCAAACATAGCTATATCATGTTCATGCCTGAATAAAGACTGAAAACATGAGAACTTCATGCTTCTGACTGGCAGGTGGTTGCATGCTCAGGCCTTCAGTGTTGTGATGGCTCTGAAATAAGCAGAGCCTACCACTGCAGTATCTGCTAAATACCAGATAATTACCAGGTGTCATAATATCCTAGTTAATGTAGAATAACCTAATTGGGCTAAGAATAGGTTCTGAGTCTGGTGTGACTTGTTCCCTATCAGTGAGCCAGAAGACTTCAAGGATAGACTGGGGCAGCAGTGGTAAGTGATAGCGCTGGTGGCTTGTAAAGGTATGTGGAGCTTGACCCAATATATTGGCAGTCGATAGGCCCTGCCTTGAAGGGATTTGGAAGTAGATGTGTTGTGGTAAGCAGCTGCTTTGAAACACACCAAAATATTGTACTGGACATGCTGAGAGTTTGTGTCCTGTTGCTGGAGGTGAGGAGCTAACTGTTCTTGGATATGGGATTGCTGGAATAAGAACTTCTTGTGTCTGTTTGGTCCTGGGGAGATACTTTGTGGCTTGCTGGGTCCAGTTCTTATGTTCTTATCTTGAAAGGGATGTGGTAAATGCTGTTGCTCGTAGGCATGTTTTTGCTGCAACAAAAAGAATCAGTTTCTTAAATTGTAATTGAGTCTTGTAGCCTTGTGTGATGAGCTGCCTTTTAATGTGGAAGTGCAATCTGATTGTATGTGCTACTTTATCTTAATGAGAAAACATGTAATTGAATCCTAGGGCTGGCAGCCAAATCCAGATGCAAACTGGAAATAAAATCCATCTTAGCACCTAGACTCACCCACAGGACCAGAGTGTCTTTGAGGGGCAGTAACTATTTGCTGTCTTTCAGTCAAGAGCTAGACCCTGTTTGTACTGGCATGTGGTTCAGTCAACATTTGCAAAGCTGAAACAAGAATTGCAGTGTGAAACTTTGCACCTGGTGCTTGGGGTAGTGAGGACACAACTGCTTGTGTCAGGTGAATGTGCATTCTGTTCTGCTGGGGGAAAATGCTGGACCCATATGCCCACCCTGGATTTTATGGAAACAAAAGCTACTGTTTGGTGTGTGATGTGAGAGCGTGCAAGTGTTCCTAGTAAGAGCTTTGTAAATAATGGTCTGCTGTGTGGCAGATGACATGTGGGATCTGTTAGATGGAGGTGGTCAGTCAGTATCAGGGCTAGAAAGGGGTCCTTGGACTTTCTGGCTTTTCTTGCTGTTCTGGAGATTTCCCCCTCCTTTCAAAAGTAGTCTAAATTTTACTGGAACCATTAGGGAGCAGTAAGACACTCTGGGAACAGTTCTGTTGCTTTGTTGTGAATGTGGTGGACTTTCCTTCTTAGCATTTTTGATAATAAGAAACTGGTTTTGCTTTCCTTATTCAGACCTTATTTTGAAGGACTGTCACACTCCAGCTCTCAGACAGAAATTGGTAGCATCCACAGCATCAGGAGCCAGAGAGAGCCATCAAGTCCTGTAAGTCATGTTTCAAGAAGGTTATCTATCTGCAGGTAATACAGTAGACCTGTACTGTCTCTATTTTCACGTGTTAGTTAAAGCATCCTCTCTGACCTCCTCTGAAGGACCTGCATGTACATATAAGAAATTTCTGCTAAAAAAACATGTTTGTAGTTTTGGGGTGTTTTTTTTGTTTTCTTTTGGGGTTTTTTTGTTGGTAGTGTGTTTGGGGTTTTTGTGTTTTTTTAAAAAAGAAAATATTGTATTAACTCAAGGGGACATCTTCAGTTTATGTATTGAATACTTGCTAATGGTATGAATAGCTCCAGATTTCCATGTACTTGCAATGACTGATAGGATTGGAGATGTTGCCTGGGAGTTTTTGGGATTCCTTGGTGCTGTTTGGACAAAGCTTCACCTCCTTTACTATCCCTTGTTGGGATACTTTTCATGGTGGTTGGGAGTGAATGCTGAGGAGCAGCTCACCCACTTTTCTATCCCATCATGGATGGGCATATTAGGTGTGTAGAATATTAGTCCTGTTCCAGGGCACTTCCTTGCCTCTTCTGTGTAGTATGCATCAGCTACTGCTCTGCCACATCCAACACTAATGTGTTTGGTCCTGGTGTGACCAGGAGGCACTCCTGGTCATCCTGCAGAACTGTACAGTTTTTAGACAGAGAAGCATGTCTCTTGAACAGCCTGATCCAGAAAGTGTGGCTGAAAACGGTGCTGCTGCCACACCTCCTAATGATTTTTTCTTCTCTCAAGCAGGTAGAAGTGCCTGAAAAGACAAAGAGTCTTGGAACCAAACATACAGGCGACAGTATTTCTGACACTGTCTCTTATGTAAGTTGGAAATGCACTTGCTGATATTCTCGTGGCAGTTTGGGTGTCAGCTGTGAACTGCATTCTGTGGCATGTGTCTGTCCATCCATACAGTTGCATATGCAGCAAAACTTATGTAGGTATCATTAGCTGCAGTAAAGATAATGCTGAGCTCTCCTCCTGACCTTAGTTGTTGGAGGTTCTTGTCTTTCAGCCTTTTGAAACTGAAATGCTTTACATGGCCTTTGTTTAAACAACCTTTCTTTTAGTTTGAGTAAGACTGGCCCAGTGTATGCTACTGAGCATGTGTATTGTCTTGAGAAGTATTCTCAGGGCCGTTCCATTTTATCAGGCAGAAGTATTACTTAAAGCTGAATTGACAGAAATCAATCTGGTCCTGGGGTAAAAATCTAAAAGCTCAAGTTGCTCTACTGGGGACATACAATTTATAACATTTCTCCCATGTCTTCCTCTCTGCACTGGTTCATTTGGGTAAGCTGAATTAACCTGCATTGCATGAGGAGGCATGTCCCAGGCTTTGAGCTAGGAGAATGCCTATTCCAAATAGTGTATCTGAGCACCACCTTTCCTGCCTCCAGCTCCCTTGTGAGGCAGAGCTGGGAACTGGTAGCCCCTTATAGCCAGTATTGGCTTTTCCCTTTTGGCAGTAAGTAACATATGTGGAAGAGATGAGCTGAATGTGCCCCAGTCAGAGCTAAGTTGAGGTGCCTCCTGGCAGCACTTGTGGTAGTGAGACAGAGGGAAGGGTTTGTTCCTGATGACTCGGGTCCCTGTGTTTTTGCAGGAGTCTAACCAGCAAGCTGAGGTCCAGGAAGCTGAACTTCCCACACCAGATGTGTTTGTTGAGAAGCTCCCACCCAGTGGGAAGATCACCAAGACTGAGTCCCTCATTATCCCATCCACCAGGTAGAGTGGTGACACAGTGCTGTGCGGGCCGCAGGGCTGCTCAGGAAGTCATGGACAGCCTGCTACCATTTGTTCAGGATGGCCTGAAGCCACTGACTTCAAGGAGCTGCTCCTTGTGTTCAGTCACTTAAGTGATGGGTCTTGAGCACTTGATAAATGAACGCCAGAACCCTGAAGGGCAGCGTTGCTCTGAAGTTGCTTCTGTCTCCTGTGTTGTACCCACTCCATGTCCAAGAAAGTTTTTACAAAACTCTGGAGCTGCTTGCTCAAAGATACTGTTGCTAAGTCAACACCTGATGCAGATTTTGGTCTTAAAGGTGGTTGTCAAGTCTTAACTTCGATCCCGTTGAACCTTTCCAAATAGGGTAGCAAATATGGGCTTCAGCAGCCCTGCCATATAGTTTCTTTGACCATTTACAAGCAAATACATGTTTTTTGAAGAGGTATTTCTGTGCTCCTTTTGGGTGTGTGACTGCAGTTTGCATGGCTGCATCCTGTTGCTCTGATGTAGCAATAGCAGAGTGGTGGTGTGGGTCTTACCATGGGCTGTGGAAGTCTGCTCGGGACTCCTGGGAACATGCTCTGTAGCTGAACCATGTGCTCTGCACTATCAGAAGCAGAATTAGCAGGTCTCAAGTTAGCTCAGATCTACGTGCACAGTTCCCCAGTGCCTCCACTCACATTGTTGAGTTTGCCAGTCTGGGTGATCTGGGATTTGGGGGATATGTCTCACTCAGATACAAGCCGGCTCTGGAATACAAGAACATCTCTCTAGCAGGTCTGAAGGGAAGCAGACGGGACGTCGGGGAAGGAGCACATCTCTGAAGGAGAGACAGCCAGTGAGGCCACAGAACGAGAGAGCAAACAGTCTGGACAATGAACGCTCTCCAGACACCCGGCACCACTTACAGGTGTGAAAAAGATTGCTGTCTCTCTAGCACTCAGTTTTTCCTCTTCTCTGACTGTCTCCTGTGGTCTCTTTTCTTCTGGTCCAAGTGCCATCCCTGCTGGAAAGGAACTGGGCCCTGCGGCTTCAGGAAGGAGGGAATTTATGTCTTGGCTGATACTGTAACTTCCTTCCAGTTTCCTGGGTTTTGTCAGCTTGTTGCTTTGTCAGCCCGCCATAAACTGAAAACACGGGAACAGATTGTTATGATGAGAAATGAATAGGGATGTGTTGAGGAGTTACTCCTTTGAAGTAATGCAAATTACCGGGGATTGCAAAAGGGGACTGACTTGTGCAGAGCTCATGTGCCATGCTTTTGTTAGTTGTGGGACTCACTTAATTCCCTCCTTGAAGGCAATTGTTCCCGACTTCTATGAATCTAAAATTCCTTTTGCTACTGTGAGGTGGTATAAATTGATGTAAATAAAAGTGCATGGCAGAAGGAGTAATGGCCAACAAAACCAAAGGGGCAATAGAGGAGCCTGCAGCATGCTGCAACGTTAAAGAAGCTGACCAGCGTCAGTCCTGGTGGCCAGTGTGGCTGCATGGCTTTGCTGCTGGGATGACTGAGCACTGGCCAGCTCTGCAGAGCCACCTCTCATGAACTGCAAGAGCTGGAGCAGGTAGCTTGACGATTAGAGCTGACATCTCCTACTGTTCTCTTCTCTTCTCTGTCTTTATTTCCAGATCCCCAGGAAAACAGTGTATGACCAACTAAATCACATCCTGGTTTCTGATGACCAGCTGCCAGAAAACATTATTCTTGTCAATACTTCTGACTGGCAAGGCCAGGTAAAGGCAGGAGACATTACCTGAAGCACAGTTCTCCTTCACTGTTCCTCCTCAGGAATGGACAGGCCTTGAGCTCTACCACTAACCAAGTAGGTTCTGCTGCTTGGTTGGAAGAGCAGTAGTGGTGCGTGGGGGCTGGCAGCATACTGAGTGTTCAGTGCCTACAGATTGGATTTCGTTGGACCAGGAGATGCTGTGGATCTTGTAAAGTTTTGCTGCCTGAATCTTTCCACAGGGTTTTTTTCCCTTCTACGAAGTGCCATTCCTTCTGGTTAGCAGCACACTGGGAATGGCTAGACCCTTGCACTCAAGAGCCTACTCAACTGTGATAGACTGGGACAAAGGAAGTAGGGAGGACTGACCTGTGGTTTAGGCTGAGATTTCTAAACATGGGTGGTAAACAGGAGAAAATATTTCAGGTCAGCTCTGTTGCCTTGCGTGGATGCTTGTGATTCTTGACTGCAGGTATGTCACCCCATCTTTTCTGAGTGATAGTTGTGCTAAGGAGAACTCTGAGCAGTGCTTATGCTGGCAACATGGGGTGGTTTGTTACAGGTTTGAAACAGCTTTTACTCCTTTTGGAACCTTAGTCTCAGAAAGCAATAAAATACATACGGAAGAGGACTGGACATGTGCTGGGTGACTGTTATCTATAGAACTTTTGCCAGGCTTGTGGAGTTACATTGTCTGGTCTGGCTTTCTGCTTCTGGAAGAACTAGGGTCTTGATGCCTGAGAGCAAAAAATACCAGCTAAGCTACTAGTTCCTGTTTCTCTGTACTTGAAAGATAGAGAAATGCCTTCTGAGATGGACAGAAAGCATTGTAGGTCACCTTCCAGTAGTTTTAGCAGCTTGTGCCTACAGTATCAGAAGACATGAAGATGGCACTGGCTGGGGTGTATACATTAGTGGTGCAGAATTTGAAAGTGTGAGATAATTACTGAATTTCATCAATATGATGTCCATGTATACCCAGGGTGTGTGTTAGCTTGTTTCCCATTAGCTGCATGGAGGGGAAACAAGTCCCTCACAAGGAACATGTGTGTTGGTAGCATTCCCTTTTTTCAGTAGCACCCTTCCCCTTTTTTTTTTTTAGTGTAAGTCCTTTTGAAATCAGAGAGATGCAACTGCAGTTCCAGAAGCAGGTGAATAGACAGCATCTGCAGTCTGCTAAGCAAATGGCCTGCTCCTGCTTCCCTGCTCTCTGCAACCATAAAAACCTTGCTGTTCTAGAGTTGTCATCGCCATGCTTTGGATGTAATGTTGGTGTTTGTCAGGAAGGTGCAATGTTTAGATTTTTCTAGAGGAAGAGCTTTCCTTTGGGTGATGCACAAGGATGATGTATTTGGGAAATAGCCATATCACTTGCAAATTAGACAGGGGGAGAGAGTGCCCATGCTTGGGTGTGAGAATACCTAGGAAGCTGGGGAGTCAGATTTTCTTCTTGTGACAAACTGTACCAAAAAAAGAGGACTATAAAATGTTCTTTTCTCTTCTCAGTACCTGTCAGATGTCTTGCAAAAGCATACCTTGCCAGTGGTCTGCACATGCTCCTCAGCTGATATTCAGGCAGCTTTCAGCACTATTGTCTCCAGGATACAGAGATAGTAAGTTCTCACCTTGCTTGTGTTGTTTGTTGAGTCTCAGCTCTAAAAGCCTCTCAGCTTCTGTGCCCCAGCACCCAGAGATTTTTTCATCCAATAGCTGAGAAATATTTCTCCCTTCCAATACTTCTCCCCAATTTACTCTCTTGAAGTCAGAGTTGTGTGGTTCTTCAGCACTTGCCAGCCCTGCAAAGTTGCTGTTCTGCCATATATGTGGGGATACAAGTCTCCCTTCATCGACGCTGCTAATTTTAAAAGATTGTGCTTTGGAGGTTGCCTCATAGGTTAGATCTGATAACCCATAAAGCATGCAAAGCTAATAGGTAGTTTTTTAAATAGTTCTTGCTCCCCCTCTGGCCAAGTAATTCCCAGATTAATTCCTCAGTGTATTCTCTAGATACCTGCTGTAGGTACCTGAGTATGTTCTCTGGTGCAGCAGTTAGTTGCAATAGGTACATTCTAACCTAGATAGTGGAGTCCAGCCCTTTAGATTATCAAAGTGTGTGAAAGAAGGAGCAAGGAGACCAATTAAGAAAGTACTGAACAATGTTGCATTTTATTAATAATGTTTTAAGCTGCTGATAAATCATTGTGATATTGCCTTGTGTATTGAACAAGCTCTCTTCTGCTGTGGTTGTTATTAAACTTTTTTTTTTTACTTGTTCTGAAATAGCTGGTTGGAAGCACAATTAAGAATGTATTTCCTGTCTTTCTGTCTAGCTGTAACTGCAATTCACAGCCTCCAAACCCAATTAAAATTGCAGTGGCTGGAGCCCAGAATTACCTCAGTGCTGTATTGAGGCTCTTTGTAGAGCAGCTGTCTCACAAAACCCCAGACTGGCTTGGCTACATGAGATTTTTGATCATCCCTCTAGGTAAATAAGGAACAATTTTTCTTCATGGAAAGACGAATGGGTTAAATGTGATGTGTTGCCTCAGGAGAAGCCCTCCTGGAAGCTTTGACTATGTATATGGCTGTTAAATGAAGCAAATGTCATGCTGTCATGGCATTGTGTAATGCTTGTGTTACTGCTCTTGCGTGAGTGAATTTCATTTTTTATATTCTTGATGCCAAAGTCTGCTTTGTAAACCTTTTGTTTGAAGCAAGGGGTCAAGTACTACCTCCACATACAGGGAGGCTCTTATATATCTTTCTATCATAGTACAATGAATGCATACAATAATATTCTAGAAACCCTTTTTTCCCTGGCTGAGATCTTAAATTTACTGGGCACCATGTTTCCCGGAGCAATAACTGTTCTGGCCTCCTTGAGGCTGACACAGAAAATGTTATAGAAGAAAGGGGGTTGAAAAATGTTTAAAGGCTCTGAAACTGCTGAGAGTTTAAATTATTCAAATTACATGTATCTTTTGACCTTTCCTTTACGTGCTTTTCTCCTTGGGTTTTTCACTCAGTTTTCCAGCACCTTATCTCTGCCCTTCCAGCAGCTCAACAAGCCTGCCAGGCTGGAAAGTTACCCAGGTTGGATCACTTGTGTTGGGTGAAGGGGAGTGGACTGGTAATAACATTAGGGGTCTTGTTGTAGTCTGGAATGTGAGGAATGTTGTAGTGGTGAGGCCTGGGAAGCCAGGTAGTCACTGGTGCTTGTGGGCAGGGGCGTCTGGGCAATGCTGGTGTAATGTTGTGATGCTAGAAGCTGGTCTAGTCTGAGGCTTGGCTTGTGTGAGCTGGGCACTTAAGTGAGGTAGGCAACAGAAAACCTGAAAAACACTTTTTCTCAGTATTTTCCAGTCTTCTAGGTTTGAGAGCAGCTGATGGCAGTTTCTGTAGGAGTCAGAAGCTGCTGCCTGGCACGGGGTTAGGCTGTCGATTCACTGGTGGGATTTGCAGAAGTCAAATGAAAAAGGCAGAGGAAGAGAGCTGGATCCTTCTGTAAGGAAGACACTTAGTTTCCAAAGTGGTTGGCAGGAAGAGGAGAGAGAGAGCCCTTTAGGGGGGTAAAAACAAAAAAATAATTTCTGCAAGGTTAAATGTGCTTTGAATGAGACTGTGTGTGACTGAAGACTTCAGTCCTCACATGCTAACTGTCTCCTGGCCTCAGAAGAAGAGTTTTCTGTCCTGCAGTCTTTAATGACCTGAAAATATTGTCTCTTTGAAAGTGAAACACAAGATTTAGCTAGTGTGTTTTGGGGTTGTTTTTTTAATCTTAAAACTTTATTTGGTAATTAAAAAAAAAAAAATGCTCCAGAACTGTGAATGCTTCTTAAATGTACTTTAAATATAGAAACTTCTCTAACTGGGCCTTTCCCATAGAAGTCTGCAGTATTTCCTTATCAGATTATTTCGGGCCAGATTTCTGGCAGTTCATTAAAGTGATTGAGGAAGAACCTGTCTGATAATTTTGTCTGATAATTTTTTCTGATAATTGAAAAAGCACCAACTGGAGACCATGCCATAAATATCTTAAAGGAAAGGATTTTCTGCTGTTAACAGCACCTTCAAATTGGGAATGGTGGAATTTTTTCTGAGATGGTTTTACCTTCTTAGTTCACAGCTACACACTGCAATTTCAGAGAAGTCAACCCACAGTGGGTTTTTTAACAATGAGAAATGCTTTGTGTCTGTAAGCATCCATACAGACAGATTCAGTCCTGCTTCTAATTCTGTGGCTGAAAGACTTCTTTGATGTTCAGACCAGTGTATGAGCAACTTAACCCCCATTCTTTTTTTCTAATTTATTTGCCTCTTATTTTGGCTGTTTCGGATTTTTTTACCATTTTATTTAGCTCCCATGGATAGAACTTCTTGGGAGACCTCGTGTTTAGTACTGGTTTTCACTGCATCTGCCATGTGCAGTGCATTTTCCCAGCATGTGGGGAAAACTTCTCCAGTACATGATGCAGAGCTGTTCCATGTGTACTGTTTAAAACTCCACTACAAAAGAAATGATAGGTCTCAAAGTAGCCATGATCAGGAGGGTCCAAGAAAGAACTTAGATCCCAGTCTCTGAGGATCTCTGAGGGGAGCTCAGAGAGAACTTTTTCTCGAACCTTTACTGGAAGTCTGGAAATTAGCACTGGTTTGGAGGACTGAGAAAAGACAGCGGGTTTTTTACCATGAGCTTTACTGGAGAATGGTGAGTATAGTTAAGCAACTGGGGTTGTCTTGGAAGGAGTTTTCAGGTTACCAGTTACCAACTGATGACTCTGCTGTTACAGTCTCCAGAAGCGTGGCTTGATGTGAGAAGTCAGTATGCAGGAAGGATAAAGATAAGCTGATTAGGAGGAACTGTGAGACTACTTGATGACTGATTGTAAATGTACAGGACTCATGCTGAGCATGACTGAAACGTGCTGGCTGGCTGACACACCTTTACTTCGATGTTGAAAGACTGGAAGGGTAGCTGCAAGAGCAGGTTGTCTGTTTTGGGGACACGTGGCCTAAGGTGACAGCAGCAAATTCTTTACCAGCTCCCAGGGCAGAGTTTGTTACTTTAGTGCCTTCCATCTCCTGCTGAGTGTAAGTATGAAGTCAGATCTCCAGCCAGGGCTGCAAGCTGGAGGCAAGACACACAAACTTTCTGCAGGGAGGTCTTTCCATGCCCACAGAGGAGCCATAAGGCTTAGCTAGAGCAAGTAGGGACCTAATGCATATGTCAACATTCACTGGGGACTGTAATCCTTGGACTCTGCCTCTGTCTTTTATTACAAAGTACTTCTTGAATTTACAGTCCTTCTTCACCAATTAAACAAGCCTCCCTGGGTTATTTTTCCTGGTTGGGGATAGTTGCCTCTTCTCAGTATTGCAAAACAGCTGTGATGTGCAAATGGTGTTGAGAGGAAGGGATCCAACTCCTCTTGGCAGTGGTGACCTGGCTGTGGTGTGTGCAGTGCATCCTGTAGGCAGGAAGGGGTTCTGGGAAAGCCACTTGCAAAACTGAGAGACTGAGATGGAGAGCTGTAGGACCTCTGTGTCTTTCAAATCATTTCTTTCCGCAGCAGTGTCCCAGTCCTGTTTTCTTTGGCCTTTTAAAATTTCATTTGGTGGGGGTAAGGGGAAGGTGTTACTGAAAGATGTCAGTGGTGTTGGAGCAGCCTCTCTGCTGAGAAGTCTATTTGCATGCTCTTGAAGAGATAAGATGGACTAAATTGCTTGGTTGTAATTGAAGAAATTTATTTCTGGGGTGTCTAGTGTAGTTTTGATTTTGGAATTTAATTCCTTACTGATAAAAAATGCACTTGTGTTCAGTGCTGGGAAGAACAACTGTCATGTTTTCCTTTCTTTCTTAGGCTCTCATCCAGTGGCCAAGTATCTGGGGTCTGTAGATTATAGATACAACAACTTCTTCCAAGATCTAGCCTGGAGAGATCTGTTCAACAAACTTGAAGCACAGACCACTGGTAAGACCATGTGTCTGTCTGGCCTGTGTGGGATAAAAGGCTTGAATGAGTAATTTTAGCAAAGGTCAAATAAATAAAAGAGGAAGCAGACAAATGTTTTTGTTCCTCTTTTCTCCTCACTCTACCACATTCCCTTTTCAGATGCTGACCTTTGTATGTCCTCCACGTGGTGGTTTGCAAACAGTTGTTGGCTCCCAGAGGCACAAGCTGCCTCTGAGTCACACTGTTTTTACCTCGTTCTCAGCTTTGTTCTTTGATGTGGGGGTCTCACTACCAGGTTTAGTACATGGCTTTCTTTGACCCTTCAGAAACTAAAAGATTTGGAAAACTGGAAACTCTGGGAAGATTAACTTGTATTAGTTGTGTATGAGAATGACCTTGACATTTCTGAAGTCTGCTGGCAGGACCTTTCTCATTAAAAAATAATTTTGTTCTTTACCCGTGTTGTAACGTGAGAGCTGCACTAGGTCAGATCACAAGTTCCTGTTCTGATCTGAGTATGCTCTAGGCTAGGATAAAGCCTTACTGCATGTAAAAGTATTAATTTGCTTAAAATATTAATGCTTACAGTTTTTCCATTCTTTCCTTCAAGAATGGAAAGAAAGAGGAGAAAGGAGGATTTGCATCTGACATTGAGGGCTACATGAAGGCTTGAGACTTGACTGAGGAATGATGCTCTTATGGCAGCATATCCCATACAGAAATTTCATTAGAAGGAAAAAGCTTTGGAGTTTTTGGAGTGCCATGAGAGTGAGGAAGTTGCAATGTAGTTCTCCTGTTGGAATTGCAGAGCGCCTGAGGCTACCAGGATGCTCCTGGAAGCCCTCTAGCTGTGAGAGGAGGAGAGACAGACCTCTTCACAGATGATTGTTCAGAGCCTTTTTCAGCAGGTGGAAACTTGGGTGGGCAAGGCCCTGAGCAGCCTGTTCTGAAGGTGAAGTTAGTTCTGCTTGTAGTAGGACTAGACATCTTCTAATATTCCACCCAACCTATGCTTTTCCTTGATTCTAAGCTTGAGGAGGAACATGTCTAGAACTGGTTTCTCGTAATTCCTTGCTGCACTTGAAAGTGCAGACAAAGGTGTCAATACAGACTTGATTTTTTTGTGTCTGTGTTAGGAATACTTCATTAGCTGTAGAAATCCAGCTCAAGAGCCTTGTTTGTTCTTTGGTTGTATGCTTCAGTCCTTATTTATTTGTCTGCGTGCTCTGAGGAAAATGCAGTACCTTTTTTTGCAGTCCAAGCCTTGTAAATTCTCCTTTTTTATCTGTACAGCAAGAACTGCACAAAAACGTCACGAAGGCATAAAAAGATCTGGCAAAGAATCGTAGCTCTTCTCAGTTCACTGTTCAAATACAAAGAGTCTTGGTTAAAAAGCCCATTAAGGTATGGAAGTACCTGGTGAAGGTCACTTGTGTTGCCTTGATCTCATAGTTGAGACTCTTTGCTTGAAACCAAAGAAATATGGAAATGTCTTCCTGTCAACTTGTATCAAACACAGTCCCACAGATCTGAAGCATACATGCACATGTGTGATCTTTGTGCTCTTCCTACCTGTGCCTGGCTCTCAGTTTTTTCAGTTGACTCAGCAAGGCCATGAATTAATTAAGAAATCAGGTAACTCAAATGCTGGTATGAGCAAAGCAGCTTGCCAAGGCCCTGAGAGAGATGGCTAGACTATTTCTTCATCAGATACTTAGAGTCAAGGTGTGAAAAAATCTACAGCTGACTCCGGGCAGGTACATGTTTTCTAAGAAAATCATTTTAACAAATAGAAAATGACCATAATACTTCAGTCAATAGTGCTGTGTTCAGATGTCTGCATCTAGTGTGCCTTCCTGATGTTTTTACCTGGTGCTCTAGGATGTTTGCTGTTGGTCAGACAGCTTTACAGTGCTCTGGGGTAGGCTGCAGAGCTTCATTTTGGAAGATGCAGATCAAATGCAGCTGGCTGAGTGACTGGAAGGCAGTGCTGGTGATGATCTGAGAAGCCACTCGAATTAATTTCTCTCTTTGTTCTATTGCAGTTACAGAAACACCTGATGTTGTCTCCCGGATAACGCAGTATATAGCAGGGGCAAACTGTGCACACCAGTTGCCCATTGCTGAAGCGATGCTGACATACAAGCAGAAAAGGTATGTCACTGATGTGATACTGGATTTCCAGAGTGAGCATCTGGTTGAAAGCAAAGTGCTTTTCTCATCTAGAGTGGCAGCAGTCTTAAAATCACTCCAAATTGCAAATACTTTTGGGAGCCTTATGGTAGCCTGCACCCAGTGATGTGTCCCACAGTGAATCTACAGCAGTGTGGTTACTTTAAGGGCAGTGTTTTCTTCGAATATCTGAGAGGTTTGGGGAAGTGAGGACTAAGCAGGATGGGGGATGGACAGATTATCTTTGCTTAAGTTCCAGAGATCCCTTACCACAGAGACCTTAGGTGTCTAGGACCGGACTGCAGCATTCCCCCACAAGAGTATCTTCCATGAGACCTGGCCTTTTTACATCAGTGTTGAGGGAACTGAAACCCTTTCTTTTTGTAGTGTAAACAGCAGAGCTTCTTGCAAAATGGTTGTTGATTGCCAGTTGCAGGCTACTAGGACTCCTACTGGGGAGGGCTGACCTTCATCAGGTTTTATTTCAACTACTCTTAAGGGATAAGCAACTACCTGTAGAATGGAGGATTGGGGTCTGCAAGAAGATTCAGAAGTATGTACAGCCTCATGTGGCCATGGTCCAGGAAGAAGAGTAATTGTCACTGAAGGGTAGATATGCATTGTTTCTGAGGCACAGAGAGAGAAGAATAATAGACTCCAAAATCACATCCCGAGAGCAGGGCAAACATTCACCTCGTTATTTTTTCATGATTAGGGACTAGCAATCTTCTGTGGGGCATGGATAAGGTTAACTGTTAATTACTACCTTTCCTGTGATAACTGATTTTTGGTTCACTAGCATCCCTCAGTGGTTCCTCCTTTGCATAAAAACTGGGAGGGATTAAAGATGTGGGTAGAATCACTTTTTTCCCTTCTTGGAAATGCTCATTGTGTCTTTTCATTCCTGTGTCTGCTTGACATTACTTTGCAGAAATGATTCAGTAAAATTTAGCCCATTCTTCATGCTCTCCTAGCAAAAATATTTCCAGACTGACTAGCTCATTAAAAAGAGTGAGCTCTTTTCATGTATTAGTGAACTTCTGTAATGTTAACCTGATAAAGGTGAAGTTTGGAGAGCCACAGGGTACTCAAAGCTCTTAGTCTTTTATTTTGGTTTTGGTGTGAAGTCTTACCTTAGTTAACAACACCAGGTTGATCAGACACACCTAGTGCAGTGTGAACCCCTTCTGATGACTGCCTTGTTTTTTCTCTGCACCCTTCAGTTGCTGGGTTGTGCACTAGTCTTAACTGCCTTCTTCATTCTGTTACAGGTTCAGTTTCTATTGTTTACACACATTGAATCATTTTGAGTTTCTAATATGCACAGAAAGGTCCATTTGGTTCTTTGTGGAAAAACATCTGAAATGTACTTCAGCAACACACACACATAGTCCTCCCAGCAGAGTGCATGACAGCTTTACTAAGCTGATCTGATCCACTTGGATTTTAGACCCTTTGGACTTAGTGGTGCCATGCCTGAAGCTGTTAATAGGTTTATATCAGGCTCAAACCCTGCAGAATGTTACTTGGAAGAGAGATTGCTGAGACTTTTATCAGACTCGTGGCACAGCCTGCAATCTCTTAGTATCTCTGTTGTATCCGCTTTAAAATATCTTCTAGTTTCAGCCAAGTACCCCTTGAACAAACTGGAGAGTTAGAGGAGCAGGTTCTCCCATGGAGTGATGGGCAGTTATCTCTCTGTGTGGCTTTCTTTTGAAATGCAGCTCTGTGTCATTGGCAACAACTTAGAATATTGTGAAAAAGAACACAGAAATCATGTTTCCATTAGCACTATCTAAATGAACACATCACTTTGTTGTAAGTATAATAACATATTTATCTTTTTCTTTGGTTGCTTTCTGAAAAGGAAAAAGAGCTTTCATTTTGATTTTACCATAAGGTATCAGTTCCTTTTAGGTTCCCTCTCCCATCTCCTCTCTTTTTTTCCCCCCATGAACTGGTCTTTTGTGCCTTGTTTAACAGTTCCTGCAGGTCTGGGATGCACAGTTTGTGTTTTAGGTTAAATTCTGCTTGCTGCTTTGAAACTATGGCATATGCTGGCAGAATGCATTGTTGGAAATGACTGCTCTGCCTTTGGACCACGCATATGGGTTCCTAGGATGTAGACTAAATGGGAATGAAGGGGTTTTTGAGAGAGTAGCTTTGAGCAGTAAAACACAGAGAAGGCAGGGTTTTTTCTTCCCTTCTTCCTAGCTATCAGAGGGTATAGTGTTAGCTCCAAAAGGATCAGGATTGAGTAAAGGCTTTTCAGTTCCCATCTGTTGGAACTCGAGTGCTGTAGGTGGCACTCAGTGGCTCAGGATGGGGTTCAGCTGTGCAGTGTCCAAGTGCAGACCAGCAAATCTCCTTGTAATCAAAAAATTGAGGATTAGTCTCTTAGTGGCAGGCTATTCCGAATGTACAGGGCTTCTCTGAAGTTAAGAAAGAGGAGACAGATACATGCTAGCAATGGAGTTGTGCTCTAGACACCCTTGTTCTGCAGGGTCCCCCTGCTTTGAATCGTATGATTATCAGACATTGTTTATTTTGTCCTCAGTTCACAAAGTTACTGCAACTCCCTCTCCCTCGAGGCCAGAGGTGAATAGCAGCTCTGGGGCCAGCTTTCAAGGCAGTGGTCCGTGTAGAAACAGCAAGCACTACCTACAAATTCATTGCAAATCAAATCTCCCAGTATCCTGGCATTTGCTCTGTTAAACAAGCCCTAGTGGTCCAAGGAAAGCCAAGCCAGTCTTTAGGATGTAGCTGTATGTGATGAGCTGCTTTATAACTTTATTGCCAGCTATCCCTATTTTGACTTACCTCTGCTCTCCTTCATGTCCCCTTGTTCTGTTTGTCATGGCGAAAGGTTGGCGCATGTACTGCCTGTGATGGACTGCAATGGTGCAAAAGCTTTGTCCCATTCTTTTGGAGCATCTGCTGACCTTACCTGAAATCAAGGGGGCTGGCAGCGAGGAATGGGTTCAAGAAGGAAATTGATTGCCATTTCACTGACTTTGTGAGCATGGGGGAAGTTACCGGTTACTGAATTGTTGAAAAACACTGCAGTTCAGGCAACATCTAGGGAGCTGAGAACCATGGTGGCAGAGGTGGGCCTCTTACTAGGAGGGGTGTATCATCAACATTGATATGTCTCTGCATTGCTTTCTTGAATGAAACCCTGTGGTATTTGAGATCTGAGACTCAACAGACACTCATTCCCTGTGTAGCTGGATTGCTGGTCAGTTCTGTGAACTTGGGCTGGTGTAACCCACTGTAATTCAGTGTCCAGCACAGCTCATGCCATGTGGCTTCTGGATAGCCCTTGCGTGAATCTGGGGAGCAGCTTGGCTGTTGGAAATAAAAGCATTACTTGTTTGTCAGGGCAAGGGCTTTGTCATTTCCTATGTACACGTTTACGGAAATCTCTTCGCTGTCATGTCTTGTAGAGCACTTCCCCAAGTCTTGGTCCCTGGACCACAAGTGCCTTGGGTTGAAGGGTTCCTGGGCAATAGGAGGCAGGAGTAGCACTGTTTTTTCCCCGATTTCTGCTTGCTGCTGGCTCTGAGGCTCTGCAGGGCAGTGGCTAGGCAGAGTCCAGGTCATTTTTTTGAGTGCTGCTTCTAAAACACTTCCTGCAGCAATTGCTGAACGTGAACATAGCTGGTGAAGATGGACCTGGTCCCTTTTCTGGCTCAGCAGTGCCCATGTCATCTGGCTGGTTTTTGCATGAACATCCTTGGGCAGCTGGTGGAAACACAGCAGGAGTTTGCTTGTGCCCCTTGCCTGGCAGAGCAGTGCAGCGGAGGAGAGTCAAGGCTCAAGAAATGCTGGATGTTCTGTTGAGTATGTCCAGTCCGCTGTAGGAACATGAAGAGTGCTGGACAGGAGTTTTATGAGGAAGCAGAGAGACTTGTCTGATGTGTTGTGGGGACATAGAGTTGCTTTTTCGTCCTTTTGTTTGGTTTGACTGCCAGAGACTTGGTGGAAGAGGGGAAGTGTTAGCCAGCAGACAGCTACAGTTGCCCAGTGGAAGACAGGTGTTTCATACCAAAGATGAACGTTGGAGAGTTGTTGGCAGTGCCTGGCCTCAAGTTAGAGGCCTGCTAGTCCTTCGGTGATAAAAGCCCCCTCTTTACTGTTGCTCGCCTGCAAGACTTGGCTGGAATAAGGGTAGTACCTGAGACCTTCCTGCTAGGAAATCACAGGTGTTTGGCTTCATTTGAATCTGTTTTGAGTTGCTTACATTTTAAATGAAATCTTACTAAAAAGCTAATAACTGGCCTAACTGCTCAAAGTGATTATTCAGTCTCTCTTACTGTAATACATGGGTGTTTTGCAGCTTAGTTTATACTTTGCCCCAGAAGTGAGAGAGATTATTCCTTCCTTTTGTCAGGTGGGTGACTCATGATGTGGCGGCTTCTCCTTTTTAAGAGTCCTAAAACATATGAATCCAGTTATATGTCTTTGTTCAATATGAATTAATTTATTGGGGTCAAGAAGGAGCCTGCAAGTCTATTTCTGGACAATTTACCTTTGAAGAACTGATTCCAGGTGGATAGATTTTGCCCAAGCAAAAATAGTTATTCAGCAACTCCCCATTCCAGATAAAAGAATTTTTTCCCTAGACTCTCTGCATAGGTCTGTTTTTAGTTTTCCCCTATAATTTATTCCCGCCCCCAGCCCCGCCCCGAATTACAGGGGTGAAGTATCAATAACACTGTTAAAAATCACAAAACAGGGTCAGGTCTGTCTTTAAATTATAGCTGAGATACCAGGGCCTTAAGAGGCACTATGGATAAAACCAGTACTTTGGACATCACTATAGGGATAAAACCTCTGTAGCCTGGAAATCTGTGCAGTCTGGTTAATAAGGGGGAGCTGCCTTTCCAGGGAGGGGGTATTTTGGTTGCAGGGCTGCGGTAAGAGGAGTAGGAGAGACAGTTACCAGGGTGAAAGGATTCTTGATTAATATTTTGGGATCCCGAAAGACAAGAATCAAGGAAGACCATGAAAGATGAAGTGGAGAACAAGCATGGTCATCTCATCTTTCCTTTTATTCACATGAAGAGCAGCTGTTTTGATAAACTGCATTTTCAGAGACACATGTGCAAGATTGGAGTTCCCAATGGAGGTGTGACAGGACTAGACTAACCAAGCTGAAATCCAGCTGGATTGCTTCAGGAACAGTCTGTGCATCATTGTGAGCTGTGATAAATGGTGACTGAAGCAAATGATTGATTTCTGAATTGCCCCTGAGCTCTCCTCAGTGGGAGTCTGAGCTCGCAGAAGCAACAAGAATGAGTTTTCTGCTGGAATTGGGCATGACTTGTTCTTTGAGAGCTCGGAGCAAAGACATCCAGTAGCTGAGAGATGCCTAGGCAACTATTGTGCTTCCCTCACTTGGTCAGCAGGACTCTACTTCTGCTTGCTTCTCAGCCCACGGAGCTAAAAGAATGAGAGGGAAGCTGAGCGTCTGTTCTGTGCTTCACCCAACAGTTCTGTGGGTTTCTCATTTCCCTTTGCAAAACTGGAGCTGGAAATGTCATGTTCATAGGAGATTTATTTGCTGGAGGGCCTGCAGCCATGTTTGGAAAGATGTAACCTTTCTGGCTTCCAACACAGAGAATTAGGGACTTGGACGTTTTATGTGCTTTGGAGGAAGAATGGAGGTGCAGCCTGGGGTTGTTAGGTGGGAAGGGAGCAAAGCCCCTGACTTTACTTAGAGATGAGTAAGCAGAGCTGAGCCAAAGTGAGAGGCTATTTGCAAATGTGTGCTCTGCTTTGGACCAAGAGGGAGCTCTGACTGAGTTGTATTCACTGCTGGAAACAGCACAGAAAAACCTGCTTTCCTGACTTATTTGTGCTGTACCCCGCAGTATTCTGGATTAAGACAATGCTGGATGGTTTTTCTCTGAACATTGCAGTGCTCCAAGCACTTGGGAGGGAAGAGAAACATGAGAAATCTTAGTGTTTGTCTGCTTCTTACCTGTTTCTTGTGCTTGGCCACTGAGAAACGTTGTGTGTCTTGCCCATGCAGTCACTTTCACCACTGAATTGTAATTCCCCTGAACACATGGATATGCTCCTGCAGTCCTCTCCTCTCTCCCACTTGGGGGGGGGGGCTCACCTCTGTTGCCCTTGACAGGAGCAGTGGCTCTGCAGGCACTCCCAGCCTGCCTTCCTCCTCACTCTGGGTCTTCCCCCTTTTGTCTTTGTGGAGTCTCTCCCTAATTCCTGCTAGATGTGACTGTGGCCTTCATTGCTGGCCCTTCTCTACCCTCGGACTTCTGAATCCTGGGCAGGGCCAGACCAGGAGGAGCTGATGCCTTCCTGCTTTCAAAATGTGTGTAGTGTTGTCTTCAGCTGTTTCTGGGACGTGGTGTGCATTTTGTTCGGTTTGGTTTAGCTGTTTGCTGTTCTCGAGTTGGTGTCCTGATCTACCCAGTGTGCTCTGGTGCCTGACCTCTCTAGGGTGCCTGTCTAAGGGACTGCAAGCTCCCAGGGGCAGGGAACATGTCTCTGTGTGCGTGTGTGTGTACGTACTTGCTAGTGCTATACAAATAACCACGTGTCACGGCTTGTAACCCCGTGGCAGGCTAACTGCGTTAGCGATGCTGGGATATGCAAGGTATGGCACATGACTCCAAAGGTGGGACGTGTGAAGGCCATGCGTGCAGAGCACTTCAGGTACTAGTAAGTAACACACAGTTCTACGTGTTGTTGTGGCACAGATCCATTTCCTTGCAGTAGGAGGTCGCGTGTCTGTAATGACTGCCATGCCATTAAAGCATGTTTCTCTGTCAAGCGTGAGGGAGGGAGGAAGAGACCTTTCCCCTGAGAGATGTGCTGTAAGCTGCGTGCTCTTCCCCACCCATCTGGATTCTTAGCGTGCTGGCAAAGGGCCTTGAGAGGAGACATTGGACTGGCGCTTGCATACTGTCCGTCCCTGCTGCATGCTTGAATGCAACATATAAAGTGAGTATTGTGCCAGGTGTGGAAGCAAGCTGTTAACAACTCTTTTCTCTTTGCCTTTAGCCCTGACGAAGAATCTTCACAGAAGTTCATTCCATTTGTTGGGGTGAGTGTTATCTTAGCTATGCTGTTTCAAGCCAGCTAGAATATGTCCACAAATGTTAACCCAAACTTACCTGGTTTCTAGGGTAGAGCAGGAGCACTGGGGTGCTCCAAAGTAAGTGTCAGCATGAGCATCTGATGGTTGGATGCAACTGCCTGGTATGTAAGCAAACCTCTAAGATCCCTCAGCAAACTGCAGGGTGTCTTTTACTTTGCAGACATCTGGTCTGGGCAGCTCTGTGCTGCATGCCTGCCAGCACTGAATCAGGCACCATAGCCTTGCTATTGCCTTATTTGCTCAACACAGAGAGGAAGGTGTGACAATGAAGTGCTCTGATCCACAGCCTCTTTGCTGCAAACCAAAGCACCTGGTGGAGAATTGCTGCTGGGTGACATGCAGAGGAAGGTGGTGTGTTCCTGGGAACCTGATCTCAGGGTTGCTGTGCCCAGTATTGCCCTGGGTGATTGATTTGGCCAGATTTGATCTTCCAGTGTCTGTTCTCTGTGCTTGCCATGAATGGCATCCAGTTCCCTTAATATCCCATCCACTCCTGGGAGGTGGAGAATACATCCCACCAGGGAGACCATTTAGACCACTGTTAAGTTTGAGTACAGGGCAGTAGCTATTTAATGCATTTTATTATGCAAATATGTATTTGGGATAGTAGTCTGTGGCTTTTCCTCCTGTCCATGTTTTTAAATGTTCCCAGCTCAGGTGGCCAAGTGCAGAGTATCTAAGCAGGGCTGTGTTTGTGCTTCTGTGAGTGTATTTTGTGTACTGTGTACTTTGCCTTTTTCAGCTTCCCTCCCCTTATTTCATCATGCCCTTCACTACACTAAGTTCTAGGTATAAAATAATTGACCTGGGGCCAAAAGGACATCCTCTGACTGCTCTTCAGCTACTGGATGCCCTTTTCACAGTTTTCCTGCTCTCTTGCAGCTTCTCTTTCTTGCATGCTGGCTGTCTTGTTCTGCCTTCTCTGTGTTAAACTGACTTGTGTGTGTTTCCATGTGGAGTTTGTATCCCTGTCAGTGAATCAGAGCTAATCTAAAATCCCAAGGCATTTAAAGAGTTTAGTGTCTCTTGCCTGCAGGCTGACCCTGCTTTCACTCTGGTGTCTCTTCAGAGTGAGAGTCTCTGCAGTGTTCCTGAGATGACAATCTACTTTGACTCATCTAACAAATCTACTGACTCTTCTCAATGTAGCTGCTAGGCTCTGCAAAGCTTTGGGGCTGATTTTGTTCAGAGCTATGTGCAAGTAAATGAGGCTCAGAGTGTTTGATAAGTTGCTCTAAAACAATTGTTGTCCTGACGTTAGCAATGTATTTCCAGTCTGGATTTGATTATCTGAAAGTGGGAAGAGTGAACAGCTCTCTTGTGTGCATAATACTGCCAACTTGCCTTAAAAGCACAGAATTACTTCCTATGAGGGGCAAATCGATGATGCCTATTCTTGCTTCTGAAGTGTTCCTGACACAGTAATTCCCCATAAGATACATCTGAAGGGACTCTGAAAGGCCAGTTGCATGTGTCTTGCAAAGTCTGAGGCTGAACATGAACACTGAAGCTCTTTCTCTCAGCTGCAGCCTACTTGGAGCTGTTGGCCAAGGAAGAGAGTAAGCCAGTGACATTTGGGTTTGTGACTCGTGACATTGGCTGGACTCTGTTGGCTTTTAGGGTGCAAAAACTGGTGTGCTGCAGCTGGGTTGTGCAGTCTTTGACACAGAAGCAATCAGGGCAGTGCTGTGCCGCTCAGCCAGGCTCCAAAGTGACGGGAGCCAAGGGGCCAGTTAGGTGCAAAAGCCAGGGTCGGGTGGTGAGGCTGTGTGGTGGTGCACCCACCTTGTGCCAACAGCCAGTTGCCAGGAGAGTTAATAGGATGTGCCTCCTTCCTGAAGGGAAAGGAGGCTGGCTGCTGCAGTGTTCCTGGATGGAGGCATTGTTGGGACTGCAGCAGTCTCAAGTGCCTCCCTGAGTGGAATGAAGGAAAAGTGCTTAACCCTGTTTTTCTCCCATGTGTCTGCACTTGAGCATCTTCAATCAGCCAGAAGGGGAAAAAGGCCCAGAGAGATTTCCTGTCTAGCTTTGCAGATCAAGGTGGCTGTAGGCAGTTTTCTGTGTTGCTTGTTCTTCCCTGAAGTCTTCTGCCTTGCCTCCTCTTGCTCACAGATAGTTACAGTCTGTAAAACATCCCCTTGGTGTTTAACACATACAGCACAAGTGGCTGCTGGACTCCAGAGCCTGATTTGTTGCCCTTTGGATGGAGACTGAGCTGCAGCCGCCTCCTCCCAAGCCAGCGCTCCCTCGAGGAGCGTCTGCACACACTGCTCTGTTCACAAAAGCTTTTCAAGGCTGGAGCTAACAGAGAATCCACCAGAGAGCCTGATAGCTCTCCAAGATCTAGTGTTGAGCGTACACCCCCCATACTCTGTACTGCGCAGAGTTTTTTTGTTTCTAATGATTAGGCCTGTTTTCTTGATCCCATAGCACAGAAGTGTGCTCCCTAGAGATGTGGTCTAGACATGGTCTTGTCTGAACTTAATGATCTTCTGTTTTCAAACTAAACAGACTGTGTGACATCATCTCTCATTCTAAAGCATGTTTTATTGACTTGAGATTCCTTTGCATCTCTTTCCCATTTGGCAACATTTATATAGGGTAGACGTTAGCCGTGGACACAAGTTTCTTAAGGACTTTAAGAAGGGTTTCTCTGCAATGTTGAGAATAATGATCTCTGAACTATAGCAGATTTTCGCTACAGAAGGTCCTTGCTTTTATATCAGCAAGGGTCATTTTATCTTTCTAGGCATAATGTGTTCTTAGGAGCTTCTGTTTGCAGCATGCTCTGTTCTGCAGATGACTGACAGGGGCATTTATCATTAACATAAATGTACTAGGCTGTTGGTTGGCCATATCAGAACACATTTGTATCCTTATTGCAGTGTGGTTGGGATCATTCTGACCTGTCCATGTGGTGTTTTTTCCATGTCTGTGCCCAGAGGTTTTGTCAGGAGCTTTTATCTTCTGTGCCAAACACTTCCTTTGTTTGGAGACAAGAAAACTGATTGGAAACTGTACTTTATTGCTTTTGTGGTTTCCTAACAAACCCCAATTACGCTGCACCCTAGAAGTGGCTGCACTTGTGCAGAGGAAGCAGTATGTCTGTAATTAGCAGGTGTATCAAAGCAAGACTAAGGGGGTATTTATGTTTGTTTCTTCTCCCTGCCCTATTCCCACAGGTGTCACAGACTGTAGTTGCTGTAGCCTGGGGCTGACGATGAGCTATTCAGAGCTGTGCAGGTCTGTAACAGCTCCATAGGGTCTGCGCTGTCTTCTGTGCAGGTCAGAGAAGGGTTGTGAGCTGGTACAGATCAGCTGGACACTGATGGGACCTGCCCGGCTCATGGAAGATTCCACATTTTAGCATACTTTAATACCACTCTGACTGCAGGTGCAGTGCCAAGGGGGCTGTAGGGATGAGCTTAGTTTGGGGGTTCCCAAAGTTCAGGGGACTCCTGTTTCATAGAGCTCTTTTCTTTTTGCCCCCTCTAGGTGGTGAAGGTTGGAATAGTGGAACAATCTTCTGCAACATCAGGTAACAAGCATCTTGTGTGTGCTTTCTGTGTTAGACAGGTGGTGGGAGCCTGACCTCACAGGCTGAGTGAACTTGGCCATTGCTGATGTCTTGGGAGTTTTGTGAAATGGAATTGGATTTTATTACCTCCCAGTTCCACTGCCTTGACTCCCAGCAGCTTCCTGCAGAAAGAGGTTTCTCTTGAAAGAGGCTCTTTTCTTATTACTTTACAAGAAGCTACAGGCCAGCTGGAATTCCCACACCCTCATCCAGGGAAGCTCCATTCATATATGTGCAAACACACATTTTTCTTACGTGTGTTCTCTGTGTGTTGGCTTGTAATTTGAGGTTCCTGCTCCAAATTGGGGAGGCAGTTCATTGGAAGTTGATGCCTGTTTCCCTACACTGGGCTCAAATGCCTGATAAAATCAATCTCAAACATGTGCCTAACTCTGGGAGCTCCAGGATAGGCAACCAGTTTGCCAATCTGACAACAAATTTAAACCCAGGTTTTTTTAATGGGAGAGTGCAAAGCTGATTTAGACAATTCTGCCTGCTTACACACATGGACATGGGGTAGTGCTGTTTTATCAGTGTGAACTGGTTTTCTCCTTTCATATTCGCTACTAGTCAGGAATATATTTTTTCTCTCATCTCCTGATAGTTTCTTATATTTTTTCACTGTTAAACTCTGATTTCTGTGGCCTGGGTTACATGTGGATTTGTGTGTGGAGGCAGCCCTTCTGTGGGTCACTTCCTGCTGCCACTGTCCTCCCTCCATCCAAAAGGGTCGACATGAAGGGAATGGTACCTTGGTTGTGGAGGAGGGAAGCAGAGGGAATGGGCAGATCCCTGTGCTCAGCCCAGAGGTACTGGATTCTCCAAGAGTCTGAGTGGTGCTGCCCCACAGTGGTTGCATGGGGAGGTTCCCCAGCAGGATAATGGGCTGGGCTCTGACTGTGCAGGAGGCTCAAAATCATCTGGGAGCAAACCCTAGGAGAGCAGATGCCAGGTGGGGAATGCAGAGGAGTGTGAATGTCTCTGCCTCTTACCCAGACATAGAAAGTCTGGTGGTTTACGTGTGGAGGCAGTCTGACCTGATGGGCTAGCTGATCTCTGGATTGAGTCTGAACAGAGTCTGTCTGTGCAGCAGGAGTGTGGGCAAAGAGACTGAGCTATCCCAGCATGCATGTGCTGGGCTGTGAGACAAACCTAGACAAACAGTTTGACTTCTTTTTTGCAAGGTGACTCTGATGATGCAGCTCCCTCAAGTTCCGGTGTCCTTTCTTCTACTCCACCTTCTGTGTCTCCTGCTGTGAAAGAAGCCTCCCCCACACCACCTTCCTCACCATCTGTCACAGGCAGCTTCTCATCCTCAAGGTAAAGCATGTTTTGCCTCCTTTACAGCGCCCTTGGCTGTCTTATTTGACATATATATGAGAGAGTAAAACTCTTCTAAAGAAAACCCATAGCTCTGCTTTCTTCCTAGCAAACACTTGAGTTGTCACTTTTCCCCTTCACCTCTTTTGCCTCTGGAGTGACTGTGTCCTTGCTGGCCAACAAGGAGCTGGGGAGGTTGGAGGGGATCTTGCACCCGATTGGGAAGGCTGCACTTCTCAAGAGCAGACACATTTCAACTAGAAGTGGCAGCCTTGTTTCTGATAGTCTGTCAGAAACACTGATTCTGATGAGCCATTGTGGCAGTCTGTTTGGGAAGGTTTGTGTACTCCATCTGCTGGGGGAGATACATAGCCAAAGAAAATACTGGCTGTAATACACATGGGTGCTAGCCCAATCCTTTACAGTTCTTACGGTTTTTGGGACCAAGGTCAGAGTGACTCTGTGGAGGGAGCAGGCTTTTTCTCTGTGAGGACAGAGCTGACAGTTTTAAGGTGGCATAGTGGAATTGCAGGTCCTGTTCTTTTGTATGCCTGAAAGCATATCGGAACAGCAAGGAGACAGCACCTGTAGGCAATGTGAAACTCTGGCTTAGCTGCAGTTTTTAGGGGTGAAGGGAGGAAACCACTAGAAAACTGCCAGTAAAAAATAACTCTGTCCAGGACTCTCATTTTGTTGCTGCACAAAACATTGCCATAGCTGTCTAACACTTTGTGCGCAGTTCTGGTACCCAGAAACACATGGTGAAGCTAAAGGTTCAGAGCAGTTAAGATCAAGGAGGCAGAGCAGCAGCCTTCTGAGAGGACACTGGAAGTCTTGGACTCTGGTTTGAGGGAGGAGGGAAAGATGTAAGCTACTCAAGATTTGCAAAATCACAGTGCTGGTGTGTTTATTTGAATATTAAACTGTTGTTCACAAACCTGTGGTACAAGACCTGGGGGCACACAGTGACACTGGCAAGAGGTCAAGTAAAAGGGAGAAAGGAAGGGACCTTCAACATGCAGCAGGAAAGGCGTATTGGGACCATGTCTGTGGCAGAAGGATCAGCAGATCAAAGCAGGGTTAGATAAGGACATGGACAGCAGATCTGTTAATGAATACTAAAGGATGATTCAGGAGTGTCCCTTCTGATACCCCTAATCCTGTGTTTATCAGGCTGAGGAATTCTCTGCAGTGAGAGACTGGGCTCACATGCTCTCCCTAAGCAGCGTCTCCTACTGTCCCTGTTGGAGACAGAATTGAGGACCTTTCCTGCCCACCCCAGAGAGCCCTACAAGGACCTTCAACCTATGACTTCTTAAACAAGCTTGAGAGTTCCCTTTTAACAAGAGGAAATGGAAATGTGGAAGCCCCAGTGTAGCAGGTGCCCTGCAACTGGAAGGTGTTAGTGGCCATTAGCCTGTGCCAGGAGGCCCAGTTCCTTAAGTCCCTCATGTTGGCGCCCTGTGGTTGGCTGGCAGGGCAGTCCTGTCTGCCACAGGCTAATCCCAGCAGCTGCTGGCTGGCAGTGCAGAGAGCTGGGGGCTGTGCAGGCTCTGGAGAGCAGAGCTGACTTCTCATGGTGGGCCTTCCAAAGGTGGAAGTTGTTTGGAAACCTGTGTCCACAGGTCTACCTGAGTGTAGGCTAGTCATGTTGTGAGCCATGGACATGATATATCTAAAGTTGACACCCTGTCTCTAGTACTTCTTGGTTTTATGCTGTGTGGTAGAATCATCAAGAAATGAGGAAGTTTAGGTTCAGCATTGTTCCATCTCCACTGATCTGTATGTGACAGCACAGGGGGTAGAGGGTGACCCAGACTGAAAGATTAAGCCACACATTTAACCGGGATTGGAATAGAAAATCCTTCCTGGGCATAGTGAACATTTGTATACTCTGCCTTTACAACTGAGATGAGAAATGTGATTGAAAGGAGCCTTAAAACCCAAAGCTGTGTTTCCAAAACATCATCCTTAAAGAATCTCACTTCTGAAATTGCCCTGGGTTTGGTGATTAAAGATAACTATGTTTTGTTGCCTGGCTTTCAGCTGAAAAAATGGCAAAGAGAAGGAAATTATTTGGTGAGAGGACTTTAATGATTGGACATACTTGTTTTACCTTGAGAGTTTCCTCTTAGGCAGTGTAGAGGGATGCATAGTTCATGCAAGATCAGATTTGCCTTTCTTAATTGCTGTTTCTCAAACAGGGGACAGTCTCGTAGATAAACTGATTTTTGTCTAGTACTTGTGTGTTATTCCACACTCTGTCCTTGTGTAGAAAGACGTATAGGCTGTCAGCCGAGGTCTGCTGAATGATAAACCCCTGCTCCACTTGGGGTTAGCTAGTGAGAAGCAGGGACAGGCAGGGGTGGAATTTCCTGGACTGCTCATCTTCCCTTTTCTGGCTCAAGAAAGGCTGGCAGCCTTGTTTGGTGACGCACATCTGTTACCACACCACACAATTCGCGGGAGTTTTCAACAGCAGATCATGTCCTGAAATCTGCCATTGTTTAGCAAACATCATAGGACTGGCAGAGTGTTTTCCTGGCACTGGAATTCCCCAGCACACAACAGGGCTGTGGGGCAGATCACCCCCTGCCAGCAGGGACCTGGGGAGAGCAGAGATCCTGTGTGACCTGGTGGAGCATCTGGACAGGAAGCGAAGCAGCTTCTGACAGAAAGAGCTTATGAACCCAAGAGATGGAAGCAAGTCAGGGAGACTGGGAACTGAGTGCCTGATGTTCAGGGACCCACCAGCTATTTGTTCACCTCAGTTCAGAGGTGTACCTTGCCAGAGTCGTTCACTCATCAGTGTTCAGAAGGCAGCATCAAGGTGCTCATAGCCTCCCTTCCCCACGCAAAGACTGGAAATGATCTGGGCCACCTCAGGGGTTGCTTTTGCTGTCTGGGTTACTGAGCTCAGCATCACATTAGGGAACTGCTTGTCTGCTCCTTTTCCTGCTGCTCGTCCCTGTGGCTGCGCAGCAGGTCAGCTTTTCTCGGCTCACTGCAGTTCTGTGCTGCCAAACCGATGCCACCATGTAATGTGACCCTGGCTGCATCACTCAGTGATGACTTCTTGTACTTTTGTGATTATTGCGTCTCACTGCAAAACATTGCTGCCTGATTTCCCAAAGAGCCAGGCACTTGACCTCTGACCAGCTGGTCAGGAATGTCAGCCATGCTGAGAAAACACAGACAGGGGGACCTCTGCTGAGTGCTGTACAGAAATTACTTCCTTCTCTTGTTTTCTAGCCAGAGCCTCGGTGCCGAGTTGATGGGCCTGCAGGTGGATTACTGGATTGCAGCTCCACCCATGGACAGAAAGAGAGACCCAGAGAAGAAGGACCCCTCTGCTACCAAAAACACACTGAAATGCACTTTCCGGTCCCTTCAGGTCAGCAGGTTACCTGCCAGCGGTGAGATTACCACCACTCCAACAATGTCCATGACTGTCGTGACAAAAGAGAAGAACAAGAAAGGTAAGGTGGACACATTTACTGTTGCCAAAGGCCAAGAATGCAATGCTGCTCTCCCTGTTCTGTTGCTCCAGGGTTGCCTGACTTGTCCTGCATTATAACACCTTAGTCATATTTTTATCCCCAAAATCTTAGTGTGTCTGTAGATGAGAAGTGACTACATAAGGTGATAGAGTTGAAAGGGTGGTTCCTCTTTGTGCTGTAAAAAGGGGACGTGTTCACCTGAACAGCTGAGATGGTATAGCTCAAAAGAACAAAGGTGGGGATGGAGCAGTGCCATTTGTGGGTGGCTGTGCAGAAAGCCAAGAGGTACGTTGTACTGAACAGCTTCCCTGTGTCCCTTGTGAGCCTGCTGGTGCTACTTTGGGGTGTTGGATTAGGTAAGAGGCAGCATGTACCACGACCCTTCAGGCTGTACAGCTCTATGCTCTGGTCTCTCTTATGCCACATGACAGAGGTGCAGGCAGAGGCAGAATGTGTGTGCATCCCATCTTGTAGCATATGGCAGCAGCCCCAGCAGAGACATTTTGCTGCATTTGACGTGGTGTCCTCATGTTAAAATACCACTGTCACAGCCGGACAAATGCACCAGGCAGACCTGCCAAGCCATCACTAGGCATGCTTGTACCTACAGGAGGTAGTGTCTTGCAGAGCAGGGTTGCAGCAGTGCAAGCTCTTCTACAGGGCCTCTTATGTTCTTGTGCAGTGTGTTGTGGGAAAAGGAGGTAGAAGAGAAATGCTCTCAGCACAAAGCCTGATAGTAACTTTCTTCTTTTTTTAATCTTCTCTTAAACTCATGGCTTTATTTTTTCAAAACAAACAAATGAAAAAAGCATTTGAAATGTTGTCAATAATTCTGTATTTGCTCCTGGCCTTGGTAATGTAAACTATATTAGACATGGAGAACAGCTCTGCAGTGAGGAAGTATTTTTCGAGGAAGGAGCAAGGCAGTTCGTCACTTACATTCAACTGCCAGTAGCTGTCCTTCACATCTTCCTGCCTGTGGGTCTGGGAGCCATTCCGGGTGGAAGCAGGGTTTTGGGGACGCTGAGAGAAGGCTGATAGTCTCCTGGACCAGTGCCTGCATGACATGGGTCCATAACCCTGCAGCCAGGTCCCTACCAGGCCAACATAGCTGTGGCACTGCTGGTACCAGAACTCCTACCCCTTTTTAAGTGGTGTGCCTATGGGAGAAGCAATCCTGAGACACTCAAACGTTCTTCACTGGGGCTGGCCCAGCATGGAGCAGTGGTGTTCAACACCACCATCTTTTGTGAAGCCAGTTTGTAGAACTTTGCTCATGCATTCAAGGAGTTCTCAGAGAACTGGACCCTTTTTAGCTCTCCTAACGCCTTCTTTCTCCACCAACTGCCCATAGTTTGTAGTCCCTCCTACTCTCCCGGTGTGTGTGCAGCCCAGCTCCTGTTGGGCGGGTGTTGGTGCAGCAAACCTGCCCACAGATGGGCAGGCAGGAGCTTAGAGCTGCCCCACAGCCGTCTGCAGTGTGTGAGACTCCCCCTAGGTGGTGTGGCCACCCGGCACATCCCCTCGGCCCAGCACAGGGCCCAGCCTGGGGCCGCTACAGATGCTGCTGTTTTCCCTGGTGGAATTATCTTCAGGGTGCCCTCTGGGGCCTGGGCTATGAGCTGGGAACGCTTCAGTAGACACAGAGGACTAAGATGTCCATGTGCATAGGTGATGGTGCTGAGCACTGGCAGTCAGACTCCTGCCAAGCCGGGATGATTTTAGGAGCTAAAATTAGTGTTTTCAGACATGAATGTTTAAATGTAAAAACTCAAACAAATCTTGATGCAGCTCCTGTGAGTGGCAGAGATTTACTGTGTGCTGGTTTAATTTTCTTCCAGTGATGTTTTTGCCCAAGAAAACAAAAGACAAGGAGATTGAGTCAAAGAGCCAGTGTATTGAAGGAATCAGCAGGTTGATTTGCACAGCGAAACATCAGCAGAACATGTTGCGTGGTAAGTGCAGCGCTTGTGTCCCATCAGGCTCTGGGGTGAGGCTCAGCTGCCAGCTTATCCTACAGGCAAAGGGCTGACCTGCTGTCCTGCCCCATGCCCTGGAGCCAGTGTAATGGGGGTGTTCCTGGGGAATGGGCTTGGATGTGTCCATCACGGGGGAATGTGTTAATAGGTCTGGGAGATGGGAAGATCATCCCTTACCTAGGAACTCATCTGAGTCAGTGTCCTGGATGAGGACAAGGGTTAGGCCAGGCTCCATTCCTCTCCCTGTCATTCTCTGTTTCTCTTGCACATCTGGTGCAAGTGGTGCAGAGTGGTGAAAGTGTGGCTGCTGCTCTAAGCAGGGTTTTGGCACAAAGGCATGCCACAGCAGAAGCTGTGTATGTATCTTCCAGACAGACCTAAAGTGACTGTCAGTGCAGCTGTGCATCCGGTTTCCAAAATATCCCTGTAGCCTATTCAGTTGATAATCCCCACCACTGTTAACAGCAGACGGATCTGCTTAGGTCACTTCCTTAATCCTGGCCCAGTCCCTGTGAGACTGGTGAGTGTGAGGGGTGTTCACAGAACATGTGTCGCCTCTTTAGGAGACGTGGATCTCCTGGTTAAGAGTGCCAGCGAGGAGAGACTGATGTCCATCTCTAAGAGTACATTTACCCAAAAAAGAAAATGGAGTGTTTAGGAAATTCGAGAAATCAAATCAGGTGATGCTAAAATCAGCAGTCTGGGGAGCTCCAGTGTCAGTGAGTGATGCTGGAACAACAATCTGAGCTGTTCTCCTTAAACCTGGTCCACTCTGGGAGCCTTTCTCCCCTCTGTGTGCAGCTGTTGACAGCAGTGGGGTAGCCAGGCAGAGCAGTTCGTACCCTGAGCGCAGAACATGTCTGGGCCTCCCTCTGCCAACTGCAGGGAGGTTTCTAAGAAAGCTGTTCGAGGTTGGCTGCTTCCACTTGGTGTTTTCTAACTCTCCTCTCTTTTTACCTTCCCCTGCAGTCCTGATCGACGGTGTGGAATGGAACGATGTCAAGTTCTTTCAGCTGGCAGCACAGTGGTCCTCTCATGTCAAGCACTTTCCCATCTGCATATTCGGACACTCCAAATCTAACTTCTAGCCTTGCTCAGTGGAGGGACCTTCTCTCTGTCCCGGGGACTGCACACCAGGAGCCAGGAATTGCGTGCCAACTCTGACTCGCGTCGCTCTGCCCTGTCCTGCAGAATTAATTACAGATGTGCTTGGATTACTTTTGAATTACTTTTTTCTATTAACTCTTAAGTTTACTACAAGGGAAGGAAACACCTTTAAACAAAGGCAAAAAAAACCCGTCTTAAATATAGATGTGCTGACAACATGAAGTTGTGGGGGAGTTGGCAGGAGCAGGCAACCTGCCCAAGAACACCTACCACTTATGAGCAGATAGCTGAATAACTGCACTGCTTATTAACCTGAGACCTCATTGGTGTGAGTGGGCTGGGGGAGCCGTGGATCAGTTCAAACGAATTTTGTGGAAGATCATGTGCATTATGGTGCATTTGACCCCCTCCCTCTGTATTTCTAGGAAAAAAAAGATGGCCAGTCTTTCTTCCTGCTGCCAAAGGATTGAGAGATCAGCAAGTCTGGAGTGAGTTCAGCTGTCCAGTTTGAAAAACAAACCACTTGCATAGCTAGGGAGGTCTGGAGAGGAGATCCCCTTCAGAGCATGGAGTCTGCCACAGGGACAGGCAGGTGTTTGTGCAGAAGCAATGCCTGAGGAGTGTTGTGCAGGAACAGGAATTAGGGAAACACTAGGTGTAAGGAAACTCCAGTGTCCCAGATCTGTGACAATGACCAAACCGAGCCAGTCACAGGGTCCCTGCAGCTGGCTGTGCTGCTGGGGGATGCCGCGTCAGTGGGGTCGCTGCTATTTACATACTCACACCGATTATTTACCTGTCAATTAAACCTCGTCCAGCCTCTAAAGGGAAAGGATTTTTTTTAACAGCTGCAGATTTTTTTTAATGCTTTCTAAAAAAAATTAAAATAAAAAAAAATTGCCAAAAAACCAAACCCAGGAAGATGAGCCGTTGTCTGTGAAGAGATCCATCACTGCAGCACTGTAGTGGCTGGACTGGGAGCCAGCCAGGCGCTCTGCATGTCCAGCTGCCTTCCGGTCCATCTGTCAAACCGCACACGTGAGGTAGCGTGGGTTGCTTTATCTGCTGCCTTTGTCCTGCCCTGACCGCATTGGGCTCCCTCATGAACTTCCCTGGGCTGGGTGCAGACTGCCTGGTTTCAGGGCCACTGCAGGGGTGCCTTTTTGCCATGCCCTTGAACATAGGGACTGAGAGACTGTAACGAAAAAATGAAGTATGTGGGGTGTAGGCAGCCTCTCATGGGCTGCTCTGTAGGTGGATGTTTTCCACACCTTCTGCGTTCTGAGTATTCCTCCCCACAGGGTTTTCTCTGTGGGTTGCATCCCTTCCCCAGCAGGATATGCTTTTTCCCTGGCACAGCACTGCCTGTGCATTGAGGCTTTGGGTTTCAGTCCCAAGGTACAGTGGAAGCTGTAGCTGGGATGCAAGAGGGGATGGAGCCAGCCAGGTTCTCTTGTCTGCCTCAGGCAGCAAGATGTCCTGTGAGATGGAGGAGTGAGGTTTTTGGGTGTCTCCCACTGTTGCCTTGTCTCTGGCTGCACTTGTATTCACTTTGTACACCTCACTGCTGCCAGGGACACTTGGGGTGCCAGGCCAAGGGGATGCTCTTACAAGGAGACACCATGACAAGTTATGGGTCTGGGCAGCTTCAAGTGCTGCAGATGTAGCCTTCTGTCCTCTCCAGGCTTCCTGAGTTGTTCCTGGGAGGGACTGGGAGCAGGTGGCAGATGGGTTTTGGGGAGCAGTGTACTTGCTGGGTGGAAGAAGAGACATCTCCAGCATTTCAGGGTAAGGAAGAAGTTTTTGGTGGGATCCTTTTGCGTCCCACCCTTGTGGGCAGGCCAGGCTCTGAGCATTTCCAGAAGGCACTTTCTGAGGGCAGTGATGCTTTAGGACTTTTTTTTTTTTTTTTTGTCTTTGTTTGTTTGATCCCTTACCCTTGGGTTTTTAAAGGCTTGGGGAACCTGCTTTGCCCTGCTTGGCAGGTCCTGCTCTGTGCAGGGACCACCCAGGGTTGTTCTGGGCCGGGGCAGTAGTGGCATGCTCTGTTAGGCCTCTCCTGCTGATGGGGAGTGAGGGGCTATTAGGCAAGAGCATGGTCCCTGCTGGATCTAGCGCCTATTGCAGCTTGTAGCACGGGCTGCTTCACCGACTCCAATCTCATGAAACCCTTTCCCTGCACAAGTGCAACCTACTTGGCCAGGGCCTGGGTATTCCCTTCAGTCCATGCAGGGGAGGAGGACATGGTCCCATGCCCTGTGGCACGCTGCTGGGCAGGACATATTGTCTAGTTGCAATACTCTTGTTTCTTCCCGCAGTCCTGCGGGCAGGTCTGCCTGCCGTCTGTTAGCTCTTGGCTGTGGCAGAAGCTCGGCTGTAGTTCGAATGTCATCGTGTCCATCAGTTCATGTGTTTTCGGTTGACCTGAGCTGATGCTCTGGGACTGTATAGCGTTGCCTAGCAGCTATAGCGTGGGAGATGGTGTATAAGCACATCACTTCTTTTTCTTTATTGAGGCTGTTGCATAAAAAAAAAAAGCTGTCAGTGTGTGATTTCTTCCTCGAGTCTCATACTGCTGTGACAAAGAGTGATTGGGCTGGGTTCCAGCATCAGGAGCTGCACACAGCCTGGGCAGCTCTTGGTGCCGGAGTGTGTTATTGCTGCAGAGGTGGGGTGGACTGACCGACTGCAATAACTTTGTTTACTTTGGGGGTGAGGGGGAAACCATCACTGTGCTCCTCTTTGTATTTCAACCTACTGTAAAGAAACAAACAGTAGTAGGACAAGGTTCCCAGGGTCCTGCCTATCAAATGTGTGTTGCCCTGCTCTACTGTGTATGTGTGTGTACGTGTGAGAAACACTTCTGCTCGTTGCATTTCACATTGGTTTGTGATTGTTCTAACTTTATACAAGGGAATTCACCGGGAAACTCTCTGTATGCCTGAGACCTGAGGACTTGCTTCTCTGCAGGGTCTTTCCCCTGCAGAAAGTTGCCATTGCTCTGAAATGCCTCTTCCATGCAAGGAAACATCCCGGCTTCTCAGCCTTGTCCTCCTGGAGTCCAGCAGTGGCAGGCTGGGCCTGCCTGCGGGCAGCTGTGTGCCCAGGGGGTGGGTGTAGTGTCTCCCAGCCTTGGAGGCAAGGGCTGGCATGTGAATTTGGTGGTGCTACGCTGATCAGGGTGTTGTGCTTCTGTTGTTTTTCTTGTATCATGTGGAGCCACTTTGTGCAGCTGCTTCTTTCACCATCTGGAGGAGAAGCAGGTTTCTGTCTCTAAGGAAAATGAGTGTCAAAGCATGCGTGTGGCTCACCACTTTGGGAAGGTACTTTGCACCCAGTGACACGAGTGACTGATTGATCTCAGGACTCCCACCCTCCCAGCTTCCCCAACAGTTTCCTGGGGGTACCCAGCTGTGAGCCAGCCCCACCAGCTGGAGGGAGCGTGGCCGGGGCGGCGATGGGTCTGTACCTGCAGAGCTGCACCAGTCTGGTGGGGTTATGTGGTTGTGTACAAGTCAGTAAGTGCAGAAGGATGGCTTAGAGCAGAGACAGCACTGCTCTGCATCTGGCTCATGAGAATTTGACAGGGAAGGTGCAACTGGAACAAAGAAACGCAGTGGTGTTATCTTGCCCACTGGCATTAGACAGGGCTTGCTTTGGAGCCGCACAGCGAAGGCAGGGGCTGGAGCGGGCAGCATCTGGGCCAGGGGGTGCTTTGCAGGCAGTGTCCCTGGTGCCCCTGTCCTTTTGTGTCCCAGAGCTCGCCCCTGCTCCCTGCAGAGCTTGTATCTCCTGCTCCCCCTGGCTGTGGCTTCTCAAAGCAGCTGGTTTCCAGCCGCTCTTGGGTAAAGGGCCCCCACCTCACTGGGAGGTGAGGTCTTAGAAACAGGCTCACTGCTGCACTGGGCTGTGCGACACTGACCTAGTTTAACAGCACTGGCAAGCAGATGAAAGATGGAAGGTTTTTGTGGCATCATGTTGCACTTTGATTGCTTCCTGGTCCTTCGGGTTGAGTTCCTGGAGACAAAGGCTGGACCTCAGCCCTGCCAGTGTTCAGTCAGGGCTGGCTCTCATGTTGTGCTGGCGACTTTGTGGACATCTTGGGTGGCTGTTTGAGCTCAGCGCTGGACTTTCCATCCAGTTCAATTGTTGCTGTTTACATCTCAGCGGTAACTGCAGAGTCCTCCTTAATTAATTACACATGAGTTTGGGGAGAGCTGCTATCTCTTTGGCTGTGTTTTGCTGTTTTGATTAGCACATGCTTGTAGGGGTAGCAGGGGTAGGTGGCTGGGAGGTTTCTGGGTCTGGAGGAGATGTGCCTGTTTGCTTTCCATCATCAAAGTCAGCCAGGAACCACGCTGCCCTGGGCTTAACCTGCGATTGCAGCAAAGGCCTCATGCTGGAGGGAGCACTGGAGAGCCAGGATGAGGGCGTTGCACCTGGCACCTCCAAGTTTAAGGAGAAAATCCTGGTGAGAGGCAGCAGAGCTGGTGGCCTTCTCCTGCTACTTGGTATGCTGAGGGATCAGGAAGGCTGGGATTAGGGCAGTCCCACCATGCAGCGGTAAAGGGCTGAGAACCCTGGAGCTTTCTTGAAGCTAGACTGGATGCAGCGCCTCTGTCCCCTTCATTCAGGGCCTCTCAATCTCAAGGGATAGCTATGTAGTGGCATTTTACTGTGACACTCCCTCTGGATTTGTCCAGCAGGGAGAAGGCCAGAAATGAGCGGCAGCATCTCCCAGAGGTTTCCTGGAGCCTCTTCACTGAGGTTTTCATGAGAGGTACTCCAGGCAGGGCTGGCTCCTGCAGGGTCACTTGGCTGCTTTGGGATATGCTAGGACAGAAGGCGACATGGCAACTTGGAAAGCAGGTCACTGGTTTCCTTAAGGAAGAGCACTGGGATGGGGCCATGTCCAGTCAGCTGCTGCTTTGCGCCTTGGCTGGAGGGTTGCCAGAGCATTGCCTGCCTGGCTGCGTACCTGCCGTGGCTGCAGGGAAGCGCCTTGCGAGCATGGGTAGTGGGGCTGCGTGCCACCAGCCTTGTCTGGACCGTGGCATGTGAGGGGAGTTACCACTTTGTAGATTTCTGAGTTGTCCACCTGTTTCATTGTTGTATTGTTTGGGTTCTAGGGGTTTTTTTTAATGAAGACATTAAATATAAATAGCCTTTTTTTGGAACAAACTGCAACATGCTCGACCTCGTCAACTATTTTATGGTACTAATGCAACACTAATAAAACTGGACATGAAAGCACACACCCATCCCTTGAGTCATCTCTCAGCAGGGGCTACTGTAGCATGACTGGGGCAGTTGTCTCCAGTAGCAGGCAGCAGCATGGCTTTCTGCTGTGTGGAGATCTCTTGTGTTACTTATCCAGCTGCCTGGCAGCACCTCCAGGGTAGAGCTGGTGGGTCGGCACATCCTCCCTGGCACTGAGCCCTCCTGTGGTTTTCACAGCCCTGATGCCTCCTCTCCCAGAGGGACCTGCTCACCTCCTGCACTTCTCCTGGATCTGACTGCCCTTTCTAGCACCCACTCCTCACCCCCTCCCAGCAGGAAGGGACCAGGCTGGTGCCTGTTTCTGGTCTGGGGGCTGTGCTGGATGGGCACGGTGGTGTTAGGGTACGGGGGGGGGAGGCCTCAGTGGGGGAAGACTGAGGCTGTGGTAGCCTGAAGCTGTGTGTGCTCCTGGGAGAGCAGTGGGAGAGGAACTAGGATGTGTGGGGTGGCAAGCACCTGGGCTTGGTGCTGGGGAGTGGGAAAGTGGAGAGAAGGAAAGAGAGAACAGCTGCTTGAGGCAGAAAGGTGAAGAAATTTTGGGAAGTGGGCCCATGACTGCCATGGTCCCCAGAATACAGCACATTGGAGGCAGCAGTGGGAGTGCTGAGCCAGAACAGACTGCCTGCCTCCCTGTGCTTCTCCCTGGTGGAGGGTGGGGGCAGGAGGGGTGGCTGCTGGTGGAGCAAGGAGCTGACAGTGAAGGTTGGTCCTTGCCACGGGCCAGGCTCCTTTCAAACCACGCAGGTCTTGGTGGATGTCCCAGCTCCTCCACATGGCCTGTTACAGGCATGTTTACAGCCTGAGCCTTTTGCTGGAGGAGGGGACACAAGTCCCATCCAGGTGGCCCTGAGCTGGGCTTGGATAAGTTCTGGCAGGAGGAAGGTACATAATTCAGGAGGGGGCAAATTTGGGACTTCAGTGCAGAGACAGCACCAAAAGCCATGGAGTGGGCCTGGCTGCTGGTGAGATGGAGAAACACTGATATGGGGGAAGCACTGTGAGGTAGCCTGGGGAGACAAGGGGGTGAACACTGTGTTTTGGCTGTGTGTTTTTGTTCAGGTTCAGCTGTAATCCTGGACCAAGGCCCAGCTGCATGGAAGAGGCTTAGCCTGAGCTTTGTCTTTCAGAGCCACAGAGGAGCTTGTCTCGGCATGGGACGGAGGGTGCAAGTGGAGGGGACCAGGGTGGTGGGAAGGTTCCGGCTGCTGGTGGGGGTAGCAGAGGACCAGCCCCACATCACCAATGGAGGGCACGTGTGAGCTCTCCACACCAAGCCAAAAGCCCTGGTGGGGCTGTGGGCACACTCCCCTGGCTTCTGGGAGGGAGGAGAAGGAAATTAGAACTGTGTGGGGCAAGGATGGTTCAGGGCTGGGGTGTTCCAGGTTGCAGGTAATGGTCCTAGAGAGGCTTCTTGGTTTAAGCCCTGCCGGGACCAGAGACCATGTTGCTGTTGCCCCCCC
>NW_020799109.1:27487289-27488109 GCF_003259725.1 Athene cunicularia | reverse complement strand
GAGAGGCGGGTGTGCGTGCATGTGTGAGGAGAGGCGGGTGTGCGTGCATGTGTGTGAGGAGAGGCGGGTGTGCATGCATGTCTGAGGAGAGGTGGGTGTGCGTGTGTGAGAGGCGTGTGTGCATGTGTATGAGGAGAGGCGGGCGTGCGTGCATGTGTATGAGGAGAGGTGGGTGTGCGTTCGTGTGAGAGAGGAGAGGCGGGCGTGCGTGCGAGAGAGGAGAGCGGGCGGGCGTGCGTGTGAGGAGAGGCAGTGGTGTGAGTGTGAGGAGAGTCTTGTGTGTGAATGTGAGGAGAGGCTGGGTGCTTGTGTGTGTGCAGCGAGAGACAGGTGTGCATGTGTGTGAGAGGACAGGGAGGTGCGTGTGAGCGAGGAGAGGCAGGTGTGCGCATTTGAGGTGAGAGGTGCGCGTGTGTGCGGGGAGAGGTGCGCGTGTGTGCGGGGAGAGGTGCGTGTGCGTGGGAGGAGAAGCAGGGGTGTGAGTGTGAGAGGAGAGGGGGTTGCGTGTGAGGTGAGGCGGGTGTACACGTGTGATGTGAGGCAGGTGTGCGCGTGTGTGAGGAGAGGTGCACCTGTGTGTGTGAGTAGAGGCGGGTGTGCATGGGTGTGAAGGCAGGCGGTTGTGTGTGCGTGTGTGTGTGAGTGGAGGTGTATGCTTGTGGGGGGAGAAGCGGGGGTGCGTGGGTGTGAAAACAGGTTAGGGGTGTGTGTGAGGTGAGGCGGGTGTGCATGTGTGTGCGAGAGGAGAGGCGGGGGTGCATGTGCACGCTTGTGAGGAGAGGTGGGGGTGCGCGTGCAAGTGAGAGGAGAGGCGGGGGGG
>NW_020799109.1:27484087-27487239 GCF_003259725.1 Athene cunicularia | reverse complement strand
CCCCCCCCAGCCAGTCAGACTGGAACTGAGGCACAAACTCGGGGTTAAAATAAGAAGAAATTTAATACAACAGTGGCAATGATAACAACAATAAACAGCAATAGCAGTAAACAAGACAAAAGATACACAGAGAAATACTGCAATGGATACAGACAGCCCCGTGCTTCCTGTGACCAAAGCCACAAAGGAAAAAAGTTCCCCCGCTGCTGCCCCGACCTGACATCAGCATGGTATGAATAACCCGGCTGGAGATCCCTTCCCCCTTTCTGCTGGGGAAACTTAACCCTGTCCTAGCTGAACCAGGACAGTGCTGGAACAAATGAATTTCTGTGAGGCAACCTCAGACTGGGCTCTCAAAGCACTGGCATCTTAATTTTGCAGGTCTTGGCCATTCTCAGCAGAGGTACAACCTTGCTGCCACGTGAGAGGTGTCAAATTCAAGTGATGCCCTGTCAGGATGCACCAGAAGCCTTCTGGAAGGACTGAGTTTGACGCACTTGAAGACAGCAGCATCCGTGGGAGTGGGGTTTGGTGGTGGGGAATGGGGCGTCACAAGAACCTGCTCCTTCCCAGGCTAGAGCTGTGGGCGCCGGCTCCCTCCCACACATTGCGCAATGCCCTGGAGGTGATCACAACTACTGCTTAACCTGGAAGAGGAACAGCAGGGAAGTTCGGATATGTTTTTGTTCCTATTGTTTAAAACACAATTTAGCATCTGGAAAGAGCAGTCAAGGCCACGTGACTGTCCGCTTCCTGTGCTACTACTGAGTGCCCCATGATGTGATTTGTAAATATTTATTCTGGATAATTTTTCTGTGTCCTACTGAATTATTTTCTTCTCTGCAGAACAGTTGCAGAAGCGAGGGCTTGGGGACAGCCAGCCCTCGTGCCCTGCGGTGTCCCCACCCCAGCCAGCTTGGAAAGGAGGAAATACCACGGTGATGCCCCCCAGCACACTGAATGTTTTTGACTGACCGATTTTCACCCCCAGAAGTGCTTTCCTCCCTCAGCCATGCTCCTTGCATGCATCAGAAACATGAAAACAGAGCCCTGTGCCCTACTGGGATCTGAGGACTGTCAGAGATTTTAATTTTTTTTTCCTAACAGGCAAATCGAATTTTAACAGAAGCCCTGTTCTTTTTCAAACAGACATATTTTAGCAGATGCAAAGTTTTGGGCGGTCTTGTGTAGCTGTTTTAGGACTTTGAGAGCCAGGGTTGAGAGTGCAGGCAGGGGCCATGCCCAGCCCTGCTACAGGGTATGACTCTTGGCACTGTTAACCACTTACTCCATCAAACAGTTTCATGACAGATATTTTTGGTCATCATGACCTAACTGTGAGGAGGAGTCCTGGGCTGATACCTGGGTGAGGCAACACCAGGTGATTCTCCAGCTCTGCGCTGGAACTGAGGAGCAAGTGTAGTCATCCTGCCATGCCTGAGAGGCCAGCAGCACCCCAGGTCTGCCTGTGCTGACCATTGGAGGTGTAGTTCTTCATTGGGGTCCACCATCTAGCCTTGGCCACACTCATGGAGAAGCCCTCAGGGGGGATGGCTCCGCTGTACTTTGTCAGCCCTTGATGGGGGACCTGCTGTAAAGGTGTTATGAATTATGGTTTCTTGGGGTGTTTTTTGGGGGTGTTTTTGGGGTGTTCCTGCAGGAGAGGAAATGGCAGTGGCAATGTGCAAGTTTTACAGAGTGATCTAGAGCAAGCGATTGTTCGAGGGCCATGTAACCGCTGCGGGGCTGCTGAGGAGATGTCTGAAGAGGAGCCGTGCACATGCAAAGAAGGGATGTAGCTGCTTGGTGCAGCCCCCAGTATGCTCAGAACACCCCCAGGTCAATGAGCAAAGGAAAATTAAAGCTGTCACCCATCTTTCACCCCTCAGGATGACACCCAAGGAGGAGAGAAAGCACCAGTGTGGCAGTGGGTAACACAAGTGGGAAGGAGACAGGCCAGGGAGCCTCTCGCCATCGCAGGGATCCAAGGGTGATGGTGTAGGAGGGGTGAGGGTGTGTGAGAAGGAGGTGTGCACAGAGCACAGGACTCCCATCTGTGTGTGTGTAGGGCTGGAAGGGTGTACACAGGGAGCAGGTAGCATATAGATAGGCACAGATGTGAGGGGGTGTCGAATATGGTGTGTGCATGGAGGACCATGTCCATGGAGTGGCCTTCCAAGCGTAGGGACAACCTGTAGCGGATGGGTATGCATGAGGACTGCGTATGTGAGGACAGGCAGCATGAGGGCTGTCTGCAAGTATAAGCAGGTTCTGTATGGCGAGTCTGGGTAGGAATACAGGCAACATGTGAAGTTGTGAAAACTGGCAAGTGTGTGTGAGGAGAGGCAGGTGTGTTTGTGGGGTGTGCGTGAGTGTGTGAGGAGAGGCGGGGTGCATGTGTGGGAGTAGAGCGAGGAGTGTGTGTGTGAGGAGAGGAGGTGGTATGTGTGTGTTTCTGAGGAGAGGCAGGGGTGCGTGTGCAGGGAGGCAGGGGTGCATATGCGAGTGTGAGACGAGAGGCAGGTGTACGTGTGTGAGAGGCAAGGCGGGGGTGTATGTGTGTGAGGAGAGGCGGGGGACGTGTGTGAGAGGAGAGGCGGGAGTGTGTGTGAGTAGAGGCAGGTGTGCATGTCTGAGGAGAGGCGGGAGTGCATATGTCAGAGGAAAGGCGGGTGTGCGTGGGTGTGAAGACATGGGGGGGGTGTGAGTGGTGAGGTGGGGGTGCGAGTGAGAGGAGAGGTGGGTTCGTATATGCATGTGAAGTGGGCGGTTGTGTATGTGAGGAGAGGTGGGTGTGCATGTGTGTGTGCAACGAGAGGCAGGTGTACGTGTGTGAGGTAAGGCGGGTGTGCGCGTGTGTGAGGAGAGGTGCACCTGTGTGTGTGAGTAGAGGCGGGTGTGCATGGGTGTGAAGGCAGGCGGTTGTGTGTGCGTGCGTGTGGGGGGAGAAGCGGGGGTGCGTGGCTGTGAAAACAGGCGGGGGGTGTGCGTGTGTGAGGTGAGGCAGGTGTGCATGTGTGCGTGCAATAAGAGGCAGGTGTGAGTGTGTGAGGCAGGGGTGCTTGTGTGAGAGTAGATGCAGGGGTGTGCGTGTGTGAGAGGAGAGGCGGGTGTGCGTGCATCTGTGTGAGGAGAGGCGGGTGTGCGTGCAT
>NW_020799109.1:27452894-27484037 GCF_003259725.1 Athene cunicularia | reverse complement strand
AAACGTGCACGTTTTCGGCCGAAAACGCGTTTTCGGCCGAAAACGCTCACCAAGCCCCATTCTGAGAAAAAGCAAGCACGGAGGACGAGAATCGCTGTTGCCCTGCATAGCGTTCCGGGCAGCGGTCACATGGGGCTCGAGGGTGCGGGGGGACGGGGCGTGTGAGGTGCGGGGCTGGGCGGTCGGGCTGAGGGGAGCACGGGGCACATGCAGGCCTGGGCACGGGCAGGCTGAGGGGGGCGAGATGGGCCGGGGCAGCGCGGGGACGAAGCAGCGTCGGGACGGGCCCCGGGATGGGGCCTGGGGTGGAGTGGCTGCTGAAATGGGGGTCATGCGAGGTTGGAGGGGTGGGGACCGAGGAGGAGTTGCTGAGATGAGGAGCACAAAGATGGGCAGAGACTGCTGGTAGAGCAGGGGACTGGCATGAGGCACGTCCTGTAGATCTTGGCCTCCCTTTCCCCTCTTGCTGTTTTGTTGTATGCTTTCCCATTAGTCTTCTGTTCAGGGTTGCGCTCCTGTCTGGTTGTCCTTTGTTTTGACTCACGTGAAGAGAGAGGAGAGGCAATAGGGTTTGGGGCTGTGTTTTATGGAATATAAACGGAGGGTGGTCTGGCATGAATTTGCACTCGGCCATATTCCTTCATAAAAGCTGTTCTGTGGAGCTTCCTTCTCCCCAGGGTTATAGGATGCATGGAAAGATGTTTTTGTAGGGTTCCCTCCTTTTCAAAATGCCCCATTTCTTATGGAGTTCTGTAAAACCGGAGTAAAGTAAACAAGGGGAAAAACACAGCGAAGGTGGCTAAGCCATCCTGTCTGGCTGCTCTCCATCAACAACTACTTTAGGTTCTTTCCGCTTTTCTGGCCTGCCCTTACTTTGTGCTCTGAAAAATGTCACTTTTGTCATATTCCTACTTTTTTTCTGGTTGTACTTGGTTTCATAGAGGGATAAGGTGTGCCTCTTGGCTGTCCCAGCTTTGTTTCTTGGGTTGCTACAAGCTGGTAGTGTGCATGCAGCATTATTTTTGTTTGGAGATGATGAGAGTAGAAAGATGAAGGGCGAGATGAGGGGTGGAAATTTACCGCTTGGTTCCTGGTGTGATTTACGAAGGGAATTGTTTCCTGGAAATTACTATTTGGCATTTAATGTTGTAGGTGCCAGTCTTGTGTGGAATGTCATCTCACTTTGTATGGCAGAATCTGTACTGTCCACCCCATGGGTGGTGGGAAGGGATCTCTGGAGACCTCTAGGCCAATCTTCTGCTAGAAGCTGTCCCATTAGAGCAGGGTGTGCAGGGCTATGTCCAGCCCGGTTCTGACTATCCGAGGATGGCAATGCCACCTTTACTTTGGGCCCTGTCCAGTGTTTGACCGTGCTTATGGCAAATATTTGTTTCTGTGTGCCTGGTTGGATTTTCTCATGTTCCAGCTGGTGTCCCTTGTCCTTCCACCTATCCTTGAGCATCTTTGAGAAGAGCCTGGCCTTGTCTGCTCTACACCTTCTACTCAGTAGTTGCAGACAGCAGTAACATCTCCCCTGAGCTTTTTCCTTCCCGGGCAGACCTAACCCACCTCTCTCTGCCTTTCTTGCACGTTCTGTGCTCTAGCACTGTCCACTGACCACCTCAGTGTCTTCTGCTAGATTCCTGCCTGTATGTCACTTGTGCTGTGGAGGCCAAGTTGGACCCAGCTCTCCAAGCAGTCCCATGAGTGCTCTGTCCCCTCACCCTGCCAGCTGCTCTCCTGCTATCAACGGCAGTGCTGGCTGCCCTTGCTGCCAGGGTCTGCTGCCGGCTCCTGTGCAATTTGTTGTTTTACCAGGTGCCTTCCTACAGAGATGCTCTGTTGACAGCCTGTACCACTGCAGGGAGTTATCCCACCCCAGACGTGGGGCTGTGCTCTAGCCATAGTTGAACTTCCTGAGGTTCTTCTCGAGACATTTTCTAGTTTGTTGAAGTCCATCTGAATAGCAGCCTTGCCCTCCAGCACGTGGTATGCTTTTCCAAAGTCCCCAGACTTTTAGAGAGCATACTCTAGGCCCTATCCAGGTAATTAAAAGACTTATAAGCAGGGCTGGCCTTGGTGTTGATCCTCGAGGAATGCTATTAGTAACCGGCAGCCGGGTGAAGGTTCTAAATGCTGGTCATAATCCTTTGAGCCTGGCATTCCAGACAGTTTTCCTCCCACCTTTATTGTCCGATTATCCAGGCCACATCTCAGCACTTTGGTTCGAAGGATGCCATGGGAGACAGCATGGCCCTTTGGCCTGAAGTCAAGGTGTCCCACCCACACCCCCTGCTCTCCCCTCAGCAGCAGGGCCAGTCTTTTCATCCCAGAAGGGGAGTCAGGTTAGTTGTCAGGTGTTACTTGCCTTTGATATCTCTATTTCGGCTCGTCTGAGTCTCCTTCTTGTCCTTTCTGTACTTGGAAATGGTGTCCAGGATTTGCTCCGTAACCTTTCTGGGTGGAGGGCGAGGCAGCTGGTTGATAGCCAAGGTTACAGTGCTCTGTTATTGTACTTATGGATGAAGTCTTGATCTGACATGTTACCAAGATCAACATATGGATGGATGCAGCTGTTTTGTATGAGTGCTCTGTTCAGCCTGAGCCGAAGGAGTTTGTGTTGTTGAATTGTTTCTGACCTCTGGTGCTGGTATCTCCCACTAATGGTTTTGTTGCGCAGAAGTTGTGTGTGAACTCCAGGGCAGGATTAAATCCTGAATGGGATTTGTGCATAGTCATTTCATACACTTCCCACTGGAAGACAAACATTCAGCAGATAATCTGTTATTATTCTTGTGGCTACCAAATGGTGTTGTACAAACTCCAGACCTAATGGCTGCCAAAAGCAGCTTGCTCGCTATAGATCAATAATGCTCCTAGAAGTATATATGTTGACTTGGAAAGGATGGTCATCACTTCTGGCCTAATAATGAAATGCTGTGAATTTTTGTTTTAAGAAACCAGTAGGTGGATTGCACTCATCTGATAAAGACTGATTTTAAACGCATAGTTGACAGCTCTTCCAGAGGGCTTGAAGTGTCTTGCTCTTATTTAATGTTGACATGCAGTAGTTCCTGAATACAGGAGCTGAGTATCACCCTGCATTATGGGGGCCAGAGGTGGCATGCAAGTCTTCTTCTCAGTGTTGTGTAGCAGATTAAGCATGCTGGGAGGTTGGGAGCTGCCACTTGAATGGTTGTAAAACTCTGTGGGGAAGTTGACTGGTAGCGTGGAACTGTTTGGAGAAAGCAACTGGCTCTCCTGGTTCCTGCCAAGTTTCTACGGGTATGCTTCTGATGGGGGAGGGGGTTGGTTTCCAATACATAGGAAACTCTCATGAGCTAGCACGGTTCACAGGGGTTGTGAAACTTTTTACATGTGTAGGGAAAATGTCAGGATATCATATTCCAGAATGAAGTATGGGATCTTACTCATCCAGAAGGAAATCCTGGAATCGCCTGCCTCCAGTGTAGCAGAAGTGAAGATTCTCTTCACAGCTGCCGTACAGCCATGAAGTAAATGGCAGCATGATGAGGGTGGGCTACTTTAGCTTGGAAGGAGTCATGGTGAGCTGGCCTGCCGCTTCATGGAATGGACTGGCAGTCTGCACGATCACAGACCATATGGGAATGTTGGATAAACACCAGATCTGAGAAGCTTGGGACCTCTGAGCTGGAATTTGGGGCCTCTGATGAAAAAATGCATGTGGGAGAGAGATGTTCATTGTTCTAGCTAGTGCCAGGCTCTGCTTTCAGGAGAGTGCTGTGTCAGCTGCCTGGAAGAGAACAGGTCATCTCGGTATCAAGAGACTTTCCAACAGCTATTCTGTCTCCACCTTCTCTGGGAGGGTTTCACTGTAGTACGACAAGTATTTCTTTAGTGGTAGTAATTGATTCGAGCCCCACCGCAGGTTTATGCCCCTATGGCATTCCCTTGATGCAGCGAAAAATTTTTTGCACTTCCATCTTGCACTGATTTGAGGAACTTAAATGTTTCAACCTTCCCTCCTCCTCACCCTTTGTTTTTTCCTGGATTATTTTAAATCTGCATCAGCTACCCAATCTGGTTCACTGTGGGACTGTGTGAACAGCTGAATGGGCTCAGTGGGAGGGCTGGGAACAAGGGGATAGGGAAAGAAAGGAGAGGAAGGATGGAAGAACTACTGAAGCCGACACTTTTGCTGAGACAAACGTCAGTTTATGCTTTTAGATGATAAGGCTTTTATATGTTCTTGACTCTTTAAGAGTTACCCTCTTGTTCAGGAGTGCACTCAGCAACAAAATTATTACTGCTTTTGAGTCTGGTACGTTTAAGGTATGTTTAAATGACATTGGGAGATACGATCACAGGTCAGTCAGGCACATATGTACTAGCTGCATCTAAGATGTTTAAAGTAAGTGAAATTATGACTTCACAGCTCCTGGCTCAGGCATCTAAGATTTCCAGCAGCTTTATTCCATTGTGCTGGAGACTGAAGCTCCCCAATTTACTCGGTGGTGTTACTCTCACTCTGTAGATGAGACCTGGTATTGGTGTGCCTGTCTGTGCTGCAGTCATACATCTCGTTTCAGTGTAGCCATCCCCAAAGTTTAAGAATGGCAGCATGACATCATCTCTCTGTTATTATAGGGTGTTATTAATGCGTGGCTGGGGACCATGGTTTGACCTGCCCCCCATCCTTGTTACATACCCGTGTTTGGCATCCAGACAGGCATACAACTCTTGACATCCATACTACTGCCAGAGCTCTGTGAGCATTGGTCTTGACATCACAATGATGTCAAGTCAGTAATAATTTTCTATGCTTTTCCTGGTAAAAATTTGAGGTACAGAGTTATTAAGGAAGCTTGCATAGAAGTGTGTTGTTGACTCCAGTTCTGGAGCATGTGATTCAGATAATTTAACTGCAGGGGCACCTGCAAGCCCTCTCCTGTCCCACTGCTTTGTTAATCAGTGTGTACTATATTTCCCACAGTAACCCATGCAGGAGGGGTTACTGTGGGAAGTTTTTGTTTTGGTCATGTTTGTGTTATGTTTTATTTTAATTAACTTTCAGCTGAAGTGAAGTATTTGAAGGTAACCTCAGCTGAGAGTGGGTTTAGTGGAGAAAGGTATTAAATAACCAGTGAAGATAATAAAAATGAGTTTATTTTTGCAATTTACTAATAGGTTTCTGCAGTCATTGGCCCTATGAAATACAGGAGGGCTTCTGATTTATCACTTTTCAGCAACAACCAGGCAGTGGGTTTCTTCATCCTTTCATTGTTTCTAGTTATACAAGTTTATCGTCTTGGGTTTTGCAGTCTTCCTTTTCTTCCCTTTCTCCCCCATATCAGTTTGCTTCAGCGTTCATTAGCCTTTAATTGGGAAACGTTGCATGGTGGGGAGTGTGTTGTCAGCCAGCTTAGGTGTGTTTGGGGGCTTGACCTCTGACAGTTGTGCTGATACACGGTCCGTGGATTCATAATGCTTTAAAGCCGTTTGCAGCTGGCAAAATGGAGCAAAAGCAGTAAGCTTTCTTCTGCCGAAGGGGCAGAATCTGGCTTCCCCCTCCTTGTCCCCAGCAGGGTGGTGCTCACCTCCTGCCTCTTCCTGATTTTCTTGGCTGCATCTTTGGCAGGTTGGTGCCAGTGGCCCGTTAGAAAGTCAGCACAGAACTGGAGGCAGTTTTCTGCTAGGTTTAGTGCTTTTAAGCAGTTCCCAGGCTGGTGAGTGGGAGGCTGTGCCAGGGCGCCCTGCCTGGGAGGGCTGGGGCCAGCAGATGTGGCCTGCCCGTGGCGGGGGCTGGCAGTGTTTTGGTGGGCAGCCCCACGGAGCCTCCGCAGTGCCCACTCTATCACTCCTTGGCAGCCCTTGGAGCCTGTCGGTCTTATTTGTGTGTTTTCCCTTTCAGTGATGGTGAATAATAGATACCCGATAAGAAATTGTGGGAAAAGGACTTTTAAACTCTTAAGCATCTCCCTTTAGTTCATTAGTGAGATTTTGGATGAATGTAAGAGATTTTCCTTTCACTTGAATCTAGTTGTTGTTTTTCAAGCAACTTTTGATGTTTAAACATCCTAACTTTAAATAAAGAGAGTATTTAATCTCTCCTAGTAGAAGAGGATGAGGTGGTTGCTGTTATTGTTTTTACTTTGATTTTTAAACTACTCCTGAGCAGTTTGAGGTTGCTTGAAAGCATAGGTATGAGCTGTTGGAGGTTGCTTCCTTGTAGTTCTGCACATCTTCTGGCAACAAGTAATCTGTTAAGTCAAGTGTTACTTCTGCACCAAGGAAGGAGTTTTTACACTGTATTTTAATGCTTTGCAAGATCATTATTTTTTTTAAACCCCAAACAAGTAACTGCCCAAACCCTTCAGCTGCTTTGCCAGAGTTTCCCATGAGGTTTAGATAACTGGAACTGTCAGGAAAGGTGCTCTTGTAACATATTATGGTTCTAGGTCTTCAGTAACTCGAGGCCTATTGATCTAATGTATAAAGAGGCACTGTTTCAAAGTGTTTTAAGTCTTGTATGATTCCTCATCTCCTCTTTACTTGTAAAACCACATTTGGTCTGTTGGACTGTCTATTGTTAACAAGAACTAATGAGTTTCTGCTGTAATTATTTAATGCATAAGAAAATGTTTCAGCAGGGAAAGACATCGAGGAATTTACACATTAAAAAAGAGACAACCTTCTTCTTTTAAAAGGAACTTTGTTATGCCACAGTTCAAAGGGGCTTGAATCCTGGTGCTTAGATGAATAATTCAATTTATTCTCCATCGCAGATGGCAAGTTCCTCATGTCCAGTAGTATATGGGATAGAGATGTTTGTGGAGGTTAATACATTGCGAGGTTCTCAGAGTTGGTGCTGGATATTCAAACATAATAAAATTTAAGCTTTAAATATATCTGGCAACCTTTTTATGTTCATATATTTCACAGATTCTCTTAAAATATACTGCAAAGCCTAAAATGAATTTAAGGAAGAAAGTGTTCTTTTTGGAAGCTTCAGGAAATGCCTCATCTTCTCCCCCATGCTGCTCCTGCACTTCTTGCACACCAGTCTGGAAAGATTCTTTAGTGGATTAAACACTGTTTGATGCCTCAAGACGCATGGAAACCATTCTTATCTCAGTGAAGGCTTCAGCCCATAAAGACAATAGCCTCCATACTTCTGATTTACTTGTTCGCTTCACAAAAATCCCTTGAAATTTCAGCCTGACCTCTGTGAAAAATGTTTGTGTTTACTTACAAGCTTTGATGATTGGATGAGACCTAGGCCTGACTGAACAGACCCCTCAAGCGAAGCTCCTGATCCGTATCTTGGGTGATAAGTTTACTGCCAGTGTGGGGGCTTGTCTTTTACGTACATCTCCATTGCCTGTGGGATGGGAGCATGAGTGGTGTGTCTTGTGAGAAATGGGAAGACTTCTTCAGTTTGTTATCCCCTTAAGCCGTAGGGGAAGGCTTAAGACTTGAAGAATGATGTTTTCTTCATGGCCTCCTGCAGAATTAAACATCTGTTTGGTTTTGGTATATCACTTTTAACTAAACTTCGGTTTATACTTGCTGAAGTAAGTGAGGAGGCAGATGAACCACTTTCAGGGGAAGGATGTGTGAAGTACCGGTGAAGCTTTCAGGCTGTGTAGCCCAGCCCAGAAGGAACCATGAACACAGTCTCCTTTTCCAGCTTTTTGGCTGGATCATGTTGAGGAAGGAGGAGTGTTCCTAAGATAAATTTTACTTGAGGCTGATCAATGAAGTAAAGCGAAGAAGTTAGTTGGCAGCTTTAAAGTGGGTTTGCAAGTGAAAGAGAAAATTTAGGCTTCAGTCTTTTACACGTGTGTTAGTCGCAAGCTGTTTAGTCTTCGTGGCGCCTGGAATTTCACAGCTCTGGTTCTGTGCACTGCCAGATCACCAATCATGATCTGTGTCAGATGTGGCCGTGGTGATGTTTCGGTTAAATTGTACATTATGTGCTCTGGTTAATTCAGGGACTTTATGCTTTTATGCAAGATGTAGGAGGACAGACGATACTTGATCAAGCATAAAGTTAGTGTGGCGTGAGCAGATGATTCCTGATTTAGCACAGAGTTTGTCCTTACAGAGTTAAGTTATCAACATCTGAACAAATTTGAACCAGCCAAGTGAGACTGTTTCTGTGGATGTTTCTATTGGTAGTGGTGTCAATTTAAGCAATGCCTGCTTGCAGACACTTGTTACTGTCCTCACGTTGCTTTCTTAGCCAGCTTGGTGTGACAGTGCAGCGAAGCACATCAGGGAATTGGTTTGCTTGGGAAGAAAGTTTTTTGACCTGGATGAGTTTCTAATCAGGTTTACCATGTGCCTGCCTCCTCCCATCCAAGAAAAAGCTGTCACAACTTGAGGGGGTGGGATGAGAGGGCGGGGGATGAATCAGCTTCACTGGAACTCTTGTTTGAAGAAACATCTGCAAAACTATGGCAGGAGTTTATACTTTATCCGTGTTTTACATTGTGAAGCTGTGATGTTTTTGATCTGGCACTGAAACCCCTAGCTCTGGACTTAATATACTGTCATACTGTGGCCTAAGCACTTAATCAGACAACACAGCGTAAATTGAAGTCAAAACATTGCTCTTGAACAAACACAAACAAAAAAACCCAACAACTTTTTTGTTGTTTTGTTTGTCTCTTGAGGGTGATACCAAACATGGTGTCTGAGTACTTCAGAGGTTCTTGTTTTGCAACTCTGGAGATAATTGCAGGGAATACGAAGCTGATTTCTTGTAATCTTCTGTGCTGCCTAAATATCTTTTGGAAAATAATATTTTTCTTATCTGTCCTTAGCAATGAGAATTGCAATGGAACAGGCTGTTCTTTTGGCTGCTAGAGAAGATGGTTGTTAGGGTACAGTTTGAGGATACTCCTCTCCTATGCTCACACACCCCCCCTCACACACACACCCCCAAATACTCCTGATTTTAAGAGTTCTCTTCTTACTAGTTCCTCCATCTGGTCAAGTGTTTCTCTGGCTCTTCTGCCCTGGTGTTCTGTTACAGCTTACCTTTGGGGAAAGGTTTTTCTTTCTTTGAGCCTGGACTGTTTCCATGAGCTAGTTCATGGTATTGCCCCACAAAGAATTATTACACTGGTGCAGATGAGATTACGTAGGCTCACAATTTTGCTACTGCGGATGATGTTTGTATAGCTATCCTTGGGAATTGAAATAGCAGAAGAGGTAATACAGAACAGGCTTTGTGTCCAGAGGTCTTTGAATCATGCTTAGATATCTCATGTAAAGCAGAGAATTAAAAAGCAGTTCTCCAGGAATATTTAGTGTATGCTTGTCTTGCAGGAAGCTGGAGGGAGTTAACTTAGTGAAACTAAAGGGTCAGTGCTGCATGCAAATGTGCCTCAGTTATAGCTGGTATATTGGGAGTGGATTAATTGAAATGGGTTTCCCTGTTCCTGTCATATAATTGATTTCTAGCAGCAGAATTGCTTCTTTATCCTCGGGGTAGTACTTTGGAAACAATTTTATTTCCAGGATTCTCAAAAATTCTATTTTCAAGTCCTGTTTGTACACAGTCTCCACACCTTACCTTTAAGCTGGCATCCCTGGTAGCAGTTGCTTCAGCGTGGCATAGTTCTTTGCTAAGAAAAGTGACCCATGAAGTACAGCAGACACCCATAACCTCTTTTTCACACGTACCAGCAGAGTGCTGTCCTTTGGGTTTTTCCACAGATCTGCAACTGAAAACAGCCAACAGTGCTGTGAGGAACAGAAATAAGAACAATGACTTTATCTAAAATTGCCATGAGGTGGTTCTTCTCCTTCTTCTGCTCCCAGTCCTTTGTAATTTTGCACTTCTACTGGGAAAGGTATCATATGTAGGAACTGTGCCTCATCCAGAACTGAGATCTCGAGTCTAGATTGTCGCTACTAGGCAGAATACCTGCCTTCTTCCCCAGCAGAGAGGGTAAGCATTTGGGAAGACACTAGGTCATAATGAATCAGATCGAAAGTCAATTGAGCCTGGGACCTAACTTGAACAGTACTGACAATAGAGGTGTTGGGAGGGGTGTAGGAAAGCTTCCGATAATTCTACCAAACACTGTGGAATCTCCAGTGATTTGCTTTAAAATCTAGTTATTAATTGTTTCTGAAATGAGAACCATTTAATATCTCTAATTGTCAGTCCTATCTTTCTCACTTTCTCTTGTAGTTTTAGTATCTATGTTTTTAAGATAGGGAACAGCGATCAGAACTTAATTATCTTAGAGACTTCTGTCCCTCTGTGAAATGTTTTAAATCAAACGAAGGGTTCAGGAGTTAATAGGGAAGAACTAATGCATGGATAATGGCATTGCATAAACCTTGTTTCACACTAAGAATCAGGCAAAAAAATTGTATAAGGTAGTTGGGAATTTTTCTTCCTCCCTTTGACAGGATAGAAAACAAAGAGCAGAAGACCTTTGGGAAGTTCCAAATCCCTTAATGTTGCAGTTTAAACTGGATCAAACAACTGTCAGTTTGTCCAAGCAAGTTGCATGTCATTAACTTAGGGGTTTTTTTGTTCCAAAAAGGTAGAGTATTTCTTAGCTGAAGTAGAGTTCTGTGTGGTAGATTATGAGTTTTTGTTTGTAACCATTACAGGTCCTTCAGAATTTTAACTCGTGGTTTATTTGGGTAGTTTTTTTGAAGTATCTCTTCCTACATGAGCTTGCACTGATAAAAACTTGTGTCACCTTTTTTTATAGGTCTGTACATAATTTGTAGTCCTGTTACAGGTACCTTGCCATGAACAGCTTCTACTTTAGGGTAATGGTTTGGGGAATATTGAACCTGGATTTTTGGAGGCAAGTCAGAGAAACTGATATGTAGGTTTTGTCTCAAAACAGCCAAGTTATTTTGGCTGTCCCTTTCTAGATACAAGTTCTGCACATTTGGAAGAAAATGTGATGTGAACATTTTGTTTGCCATATGAATGTGTAGATAATCCTTGTTTCCTGAGCGTTTTACAGTTTGGGAATTTTTAAGGTGAGGAGATAAGAACTATTCCTCCTTCTTTATGTTCGTGGCTTTGATCACATTTTCCAGGGCAACACACCTTTAGAAATAAGAGTTTAGGCATTAGAAAGAGATGAATTAACAAACTCAAGAAAATCAACTACCTGTTTCTTACAAGCATGCTGACTCTCAATTAAAGTGTGGTATTAAAGTATGATAAAATAAGGTGTTGATACTTGCACTGATTATCAGCTGCTACCTACTTTCATACAGGTGTGTGTTTCATGAGGACTTGGCAAAAAGTACATGGGTTTCTCTCACTTGTGTATTTATGAATTTGTCACTTTTTTTTTTTTTTCCTTATCACTGCTGGGGACCAGAATGGCATCTTGTTCTATGTTTTGTTATTGAAAATAAGAGTAGATGCTGGTATGAAACTGAGAACATGGACTTCTGCCATGCGTTTTGAATATGTGAGGCTGAACTTCCTTTAGTACAAAGCAGTCTTGAGCGGTGCTTTTGCATGCATATGTGTGTAGATGCATGCTTGGAATTTGATTGTCGTTACAGAGGCTTTAGTTTATTAAATGAAACTGAGTTGTCCTTTCCTTGCACGTATCCCGGCTCTTCACTTTATAGCTCCAGGGTTCTTTCAAATCATGTTGTTTTTCTTGGAGAAGGGTGGAAAGGGGAAGTTGAGCTGAACATATTGCATATCCTTGTATATGAACACCTATAAGTTTATTCTTTCTTTTGAGTTTTACAGTATTATTATATGAGCTGGTAGAATCTGGAGAGGTTGAATGCTTGCTCACTACTAAAGTGATTGGCACATGGGTGTGATGATGATGTATTTGTGTTTTAATACCTAGGATGTTTTCTTCCCAGTACATCCCTGTAGGCTCAGGATTGTACAGGCACCCTTGTTACACTACACTGTCTGCATGCCCTCCAGGAGGGTAAAATCAACTCCCCATTGTAAGGGCTGGTCTTGTAGGGGAAACAAACATTCATTTTACATGATTACAAAACAGCATTGTAAATTGAGATTTTCTATACATATAATTTCAGTGTGTAATTAATTAGACATAGCTGCTATTTTTGGAGGGAGTATGCTCATGTAGCTCCCTGTGTATGCCACTCAACATCTACTGAACCTGGAGCGCTATGGGAGCTAGCAGAGGAGTCATGCTGTAGAAACTCCCAAGTGAAGACTATTAATTGCCAGGCTGAAGTAGGAAATCATAAAGGGAAGGGTAGGGCTGCAGCAGTTCCTTTAAGAGTGTTTTCTGTGGATCACTCAGCTTGTGCCTGGAGCCATCCCACCCTCCTTGAATGAAGGTTGCAATGTCTGTAGACCTGACTGTGACCTAAAAACATTTGACCGACTGCCAGAGTCTGCTGGGTCCTGTGACCGGTAGCTGTTTAGGATGGCAGCCTTCATTGCTGAAGGAAGCCTTGTCTGTGTTTACCTGACTTGGGACTGTGTTCACTGTGTAGTCGCTATTTTGGATGGGTGTGCATGCACTGACTTGGGCTGTCATTGCAAATTTATATCCAGGAAGTTTACTGCAGGTTTGGGGCTTAAGGAAGTGGTGCAGTGGTGTGTTAATCTTGATCCGTTGGTGAAAACCAGACTTTCTGCTTCAGCAATGAGAACTTGTTGCTTAGGTCATTTTTCCCTGTTTTGTTGAGGCTAAGTCTTTTTATTGAGAGCAGACAGCTAATCTCAGGAGCATGCTGTGTGAGCTGTGGATTTTTCTCATGAGCATGGTCTCTTTTGAGACATGTGTCTCAGTTAAAGATCTCAGTCGAGGGTTATTTTTTTTAATCTCTATCCTCATGAGCGTTTTGACTTGGTCACATTGCTCAGAAGACCAAAGCTAGCTCAATTTAACTGGGGTGCCTCATCCTGCCCTTACTAAATAATAGTGATGGTTTGCTGTTAAGTGTATGGGTGAAGATTTCCGCAGAAGATGGTGCTTCCTTTTGCATGTCCCTCGCTAGATGGCTATAGGTATTTCAGATGCTTGTGTGCTTGGTTTGTTCCATTTCTACTCCTTTGTTAAGGAGGTGAGCGATACTAGTGGTGTTGCCCATACTGCAGCAACCTGAGGATGAGGCAGCACATATCTTGTGCTTGCAGTAGCCACAAATACTGCCGTCCAGTAGATACTTACTGAACTTGTGCTGACAGACTGTCTAATACCTTTGTTGATCTAAGAAAGATGTTAATTGTAAATACCTGGTTGGTGTATACTGCTAGGTGTATTGGACCTCTTCAGTCTTTTAACAGAAAACTGTTTCAGTTCTGCATTTTTGGTGATGCAAATACTGTGCTCTTAAGGCTTTCTCTGCTGAAACTCTATCTGTACTGTAACTAAGCATTTCATCAGGTGACAGCTGCTGTGAGTATTGCTGTTTTTTGAACAGCCAGAGGCAGTGGGACCTGGGCTCTGTCAGGCGAGATTGTTTGACTTGTAGGCTGAAATCAGTGTAGCCTCTCCAGCCTCCTCTTTCACAAGAATGTAGACCAGAAGGGACTGTATTATCCAAAATGTTAAGTGATTGACAGTTTCAGGACCAGGCAGCTGAGTAGTTTGAAAACGAGCTTACTGAAAGAAACTGGCCCAAAGTTGAATTGGAAACCCAGAGTGTGACTTTCCATAAGAGAAATCAAAAAGTAAGCAGGTCATCATAAGTTTATGCACTCTCTTGATGCTCATCTTTAATTCAGGGCAGCAGCTTTGTGGATTGGACAGGGGAAATACTTGCATCTATCACAACTGGAAATGCACGTTGTACCCAACAGTGGTAGTGAGTGGAAAGAGGAAGGCTCCAGCTTCCCTCATGTCCTGAGTACATCTGAGGCTAATGCAGTACACAGTGTGTAAGACTTTCTGGAGGTAAGGTAGGGAGTATTCAGTGAGGTCAGTCCTCAGAAAGTGCTTGTAGCTTGAAAGGCAAATGTAAATTGGGAAGGATAAAAATACTTTTGGGCATTTTTGCAACTCTATCACTCAAAAGCCCATAAGGTTATTAGGTAGCTCAGACATGTCTAATCTTATATATGACCTTTAGACAGTGTGTGTTCTTTTGTGGTACCCTCTCCTGATTTTCTTTTCCATGAACCCATGTGGACTTAACAGCTGACATAAAGAGGGCAGAGGGGGAAGCTATTTTGCAATAATGCCTTAAAAGCATATGAGAGCAAAAAGAAAGTCTGTTATGTTTATTGCTAATTGAGAACAATTCTTTTACTGCCTTTGTGGAAAATTTCCATCTTCTGTGGTCTGTAAGCTGTCATTCTAGTTTCAGCTGCTGTACTGCTGCAAGTATGCTTGTGTCTGTGTGTTCTGGCAGTTGAGTACCTGTGTAATACAGCACTGTTTTCTGGTAAACTGTGCAGATTCTTCAGAAAAAAAATGTTATGGGATATGAAGACTTTTGGGGGCGATTTATATATGTGGGTATTTCTGTTCTATAACAACATAGGCAAGAGGAAGAAATACATCTTGAGTTTGAGTCAGAAGGTGGTGATAAATGTGATGGTCTTTACTGTCTTGTGATACTGCCACAATCCTCAGTCGTTGCTTTAGCCTGATCACAGATAATTCTGAAATGTGCATGACTGATGCTGTTAATTACAATCATGATGTGGATGCATGGCTGATTAATTTAGAGATTGTGTAAACTGCAAGCTGTTGTGAAGGTATGGGATTGAGCCTCGAACCTTTGTTCAGGTGGTTGGGTGGGAAGGGGTGAGCCTCATGCGTTTTATGGTGGTTGCTGTTTGTAAGGAGACATGCCTGCCATGCTAGTCCTTTTCTTCAATTGTCTAAGTAGGAAAGCCAATAAATTAGCAAGGGTCGACAGTCTGTTGTGTTTGAAGGGTCTGATGACTTTTGCTTGCTATAGGGCTCTACTTTTCTGTCCCTAGGCCTTATTTTTTGTTTTAGTGTAAGCGTACTCTTTCCTTCCTGTTCTGCGGTAGGAGCTGAGATGCCTGTCTTCCTGTTGTTCAGAGGTTTGTTAATTTTGTCTCTTCCCCATCCTATCAGCCCAGGGCACAGAGACTCTGGCAGTTGTGCATATACAGGATGTCTCCCATTGACAAATGGATTGTTGGGGGCTTATAGAGGGTTTCTGCTATGTGATGTGCAGTTGTAGCTACTGTCCTGAAAGCAAACTGGGAATGGCATTAGTTGCGTAGGCAATATGAAAAGGATGCACTTCCATGACGTGGAGGAAGCTGGAGGTGAAGGGGAAGTGCTGCTCAAGGGGAGAGGAGGCACTTTGGAGCATAGGGGTCAATGGATCATGGTGCTGTACCTCCTCTAAACCCACTGCAGGAAACCAGCCTCCAGGGGTTTTGTTGTTTGTGGAAGAATTTTAGGAGTGCTCTCACCTGCTAAAGCATTGGTTTGGAGACTGGTTTGTTGAACTTAAATTTCTTTGTTGTATGTGCAGAATAGCAACTCGAGTGTTTCTCTGTGCAGGACAGCATTTTAATTTTAGTTAAAGCATTTAAATCTCTATGAAAAATGCAAATTACCTCTGATTTGTTTACATTCTGTGTTACTGATTTGCTGTGCACTCTGCATTATTGCAGAGAGGAAGAAACCCTTTTCCAGGTAATTTGAGATGGGAAATAGGTCTCCATTAGTTGCATAGCTACTGGTGAAATGCCTAACATAGTTGTGGGATTAGTCTAAAACATGGATGAGATGTACTGGGCTGTGCATTGGTGACTCGATGAAGTCATTAGCACTGATCTAAGTATGTATCTGTATGCTGTGTCAGCTCTTGTAGCATCCCATGGGACAGTTGAGGTTCTACCTTCCAGCCAGCAGCATGCAGTTGGCTGTGCTGTGGGGGTGTGTTTGCAGTTGCTGATCGCAGAGAGTGGTTTTGGGGAGCTTGTTGCTGCTGAGTAAAACAATGTTTCGGGGAGTTTATTAATCAAAACTGTTGGATACCACCATGGACTATTCTTTGGTAAACCGTTCATCTGTGATTAAACTTCCTTTAAATCCACACCAGATTTTACAATCAATAAACTATAGTTACATAAAAAATTGAGTAAATGTTCACTTGAGGTTGAAAACGTGTCTGTGGGAATATATGCAGATAAACACAAAAAAGCCGTTAGAAAAAATGATGTGAACTATGAACATTTGTAGCAGTCACCTGAAACTTGTAGAGACAAGGTTATATTTTGAAGACAGAGATTGACATTTCCTTTAGTTTTCATTTTCAGTCACAGTATTCACAAATGTAAGATTTTTGCATCAGTGCCAGCCAAAGTACCTGAAGTGAAGAGTAGGTGGTTGTCTTGGGAATAGCAAGAGGGGTGGGGGAAAGAACTTGAACTTTCTCCAGGTGTGATGGAGCCTTGAGGTGAGTGAGATGTGGCAGGTGATCTTGGAGGCACCTCGAAGTGTCCATATCCTCTACCGCAGTGCCTTTATAGGACATGAGTAGTGTGCTGTGGTTTTACTCTTCAGAGTAAAGAGAAATCTCTGCATGGGAGAGATTTCTCTTTACTCTGCTGATCTGTAAATTGCTTAATGCTTGTCATTGTTGTTTCAGTCAGCAGTTGTTATTGCTGAAGCTGCCAAATATCTGTTTGGTTTTGTGACTTCTGGTAGAGTTGGTCATAGTAATGTTGAGCCTGTTGTTTCCCGTTTGGTGTGCCACACAGTTTGGGTGCTTGGGAGTGGAAGTTTAGAATCCGGTTACCTGGGTGTTTAACCATTTCTGAGAACTTTGTTCTTCTACAATGCAGATGTCTAATCAGAGTTCTTTAGATGAGATCATTCTCCAGGCAAAAATCCATAGAAAGTGATGTTTAAGAGAAATCGACTCTTGCAGTTGGGAAGAAAGTTTTGGAGTCGCTCGGATGCATGTGTGTTAGTGTGTGTGAAGATAGCTGGTGATCAGTTTGAGAGGTCTGGAGCACAGAATGCACGGAAACATAAAAAAAAATTGATGTATTTCTACACTTTATTAGCTGTGGTTACACTGCATGGTTAGGGAACCCAAGATGCACACTGTTTGAGTATTGGCATTGCAACACAGTCACTCATCCCTTCAGCCAAGACCAGGCTGAGACTTCATTGTCAAGGTGTCTTTGCAACTTATGACATACGACGCATTTTTTTGAAAGATGAGCTTGGAAACCGATTTTTACAGTCTCAAAAGTGACAGTTTTTAACCCCTGAGATTCTTGGCTTGGGACCGCTGTCCTAAGGCAGCCCTGTTGAAGGGTCAGGAGGGCACTTGAGTCGTTTGCAGGGAGTGGAAGCTGCAGGTCCCAGCGGTCACTGCTCTGCGCTTGGGTCTCTCGTGGAAGGTAGCTTGGGCTGTTAACTCTGGGGAGACCTGCGGATGATGGGATCTGGCTCAGGCAGGGATTATTAAGCAATATTCAGAAATCATTATAAATGCTATAAGTAAGTTGCAAAGCAGGTGATCATTGCCTCGTATCAGCAGCAGTCAGAAAATACCGGCATCTGGAGTTTGAGTAGTTGTTCCGCGGGGAATTGGAAGGGCTGCTGTAGAATGTGGTGGGTGAATGCTCTTACGTGTCCCTGGCCACCCTGGCGATAAGAAGGGAATTGTTAACTCTCATGGTGCAGCTTTTCAGGAGCAGAGGCCCTTGGGGGGGGGTGTCTTCCTCTGGGCTGGGGAGGAGTATCACTGATGCCCACTGTCTTTAACACGCATTTCAGGGAGATTGAGGCCAACAGCTTTAGCCGTTGTGTCTCTTTACAAAAGGCTACCACCGTTAAATGCTCATTCATCGCTGGAACATCATGCTAATGTTTTCGCTGCAGAAGATTACCTGAGTCGTGCCCAGGGGCTACGGGTGTTTTGCTCCAAACACAAATGAGCTGGGAAATCCTTTTAAATTTGGTAGATAGTCTTGGAAAGAATCTTTGTTAGATCTGCATGAAAGGTCAGCACCTGAGGGTGTGTGGCTGCAGAGGATGGTGAATTCAGCCCTCTTTTTGCCTTACTTAAAACTTAGGGTTTGGCTTCTGGGTATTGGGAGATAAAGGCCAAATCCGTTTAGGACTCTTTAGCTTCTGTTTCCTTACCTGTAAAAACGAGTGGTTAAACTTGGAGCTCAGTGATACGAAATAATTTATATGGCACTCCTTCATGTTTCTCTGATTTTTTTGGTTTTTTTTGAAGGCACTACTTTGGGTAAAGAACTAATTTTCTTCCTGTAAGTTACTTACCCTGCTTGAAAATGAACATTACTGACCTGTTTAGCTTACTATATGGAGTTTTTTGAGGGTATTCTAAGTTAATATAGGTGTAAAAGACCAGGGAGTAGAGAAAGAGAGAGACTGAAACCATTTGTGTTCTAAGTAAATGGGCAATACATGTAAGCTGAGCTAGTGGGAAAGAGGAAAGATTGTATATTGCTGGTGAGAAGTGGCTAGATTTTGCTAAGAAGCAGCGAGTAAAGACAACAGTGTGATCAACGTGGAAATAATCTGATCAGAGAGAGAAGGAAGATCATGTGCTTTGGTTTCCAGACTGACAGTAGAGCTCCATTTTATTTTTTTTTTCCCCCAACAGTGAGTTCATTGCCTTTAGACTGCACTCATGTATGTTCCTTATACTGGCACTGATTTCGTATTTCCTTGCTTAAAATTCCGGATTTAGCAGGAACATTTGGAATACCACTTGTGCCAAGAAATTAATTTGATATGGTGTGTCTAACAGGTATACATGTGAGGTTTTGATTCGATTTCTAGCAGTTTAGCATATTTTAAAGTTTTTTTTTTCTTTTTGTCAGATTATGTCTACTTCGAAAATTCTTCAAGTAACCCATATTTGATACGAAGAATAGAAGAGCTCAATAAGGTAAACAATTTCTTCCATCAAGTCTTTGAAGTTAATTGAATTTATGAACTGTTTGATTTGATTAAAATCAAAGCAATTCTTTAGCAGTACTCTCGTCATTAGAAGCTTAAAAATACTTTTGTTCTGATAATTTTCTGGAATGCTTTCAGACCAGCTAGATTGTTCTCCTTTAGCATGAAAGGACTGAGGGACAGGGGTAGGTCATTCTCAAGGTGATGATGCACACCTGTAGGGTAGGATACTTCTGCAGTTCTTCAATTCCGTGCCAGCATCATGTGATATGAAGATAATAAAACAGTTTGCCTAGAGGATGGAGAGCTTTGTAATTTGATCTTTCGGGGGGTGGGGGGTGGGGAAGACTCTTGCTCAACAGGAAGGTTTGGAACTATTATCTGCTTCCTCAGACTTTGTATTTGCTGGTTGTCTTCTGGGCCAGTGTATTATTTCATCTGCCAAATTTCCCCTTCATTGGATCTAAAAGGGAAGCATGCTAGCTGGTATGTGGGAAGCCAACTGATGCCCTCGATGCTGAAATTTTATCTAGTTGAGGAGGAAGGACTGTTCTGAAGCCATTAGCTGTGCCACTTACTCAGGTTTAATACCAGCATGTCCATTGCAGCCCATACAGAAGGAATGTAACATTGCTGGTTTGGATTTGAATTTAAATTAACTGACTAAAATTAGATCTCTTTCTTCAGCCACCAGTGATGGAAAAACATGCCTTTCTAAAACAGTTACTTGGAAGAGAAAAGATAATGTCAAATAAAGAATCTGAAGGCTAGGACATTCTTGTAACCCCTTTGTGGTGGACGTCTTTTGCGGAAATACTTTGCCTCTCTTCCATGAATGAAACAAGGGCAAATTCTTAAAATATTCCCAGTAGATCCATAGCCATCAGGTATCAATAGCTGTATTCCATCAGCTATAGGGTGCAGATTTGTTAATCAACTTTCTAGGAAAGTGGTGTTCTCACTTCTTTTCCCTCTTCATTCTTCCCCTCTTTGAAAAATGAACTTGCAGCCTGGCTCTCATCTTGCTGCAACTCTTGCTTGAGCTATAATTTCTCTGACCTACTCTTTGAAATGGGTTTTTCAGGTTGAAATTAATCATGTATCTTGTGTTGCCTTTTTTCCCTGAGTCTAAGTGAAGCCTGGTCAATTAAGTGAAATAGTTAATTCTACACTGTAGCAGTGTTCTAACAAGATGGCTCCTGTCTTTGTATTTTAGTCCTCAAAATTTAAAAATTCTGAATTACTTAACAGAAAAGGATAGAAATCCTGCAGGCTCTGTACCAAAAAATGGTAGACTGCAAGGGGAAATACTTGTGCATGTATGTATTGTCTGATTTTTTTTTTTTCTTTGCGCTAAGAAAATTGGTGTTATAAAAGATGAAACTTCCCACATTCACATCTTAGCAACAAGCATGTATACCAGTTTTAATTCTGTTTTCTTGTGGACAGATTGCTGGTGCACTGCCTTTTTTGGAGGCTTCCCAGAGGGCAATTTGTATCTTAATCTTCTAGTTTCTTAAACTGTGTGCCATCATCATAGTTTCACTTCAGTAGTCTACAATTCTAGCTACAATTATTTTAATTTACATTTTCATTATTTATTTATTTTAGAGTCAGTAGATTGGCTGGGGCTGTTACAAACCAGTGTGTGTATTTTCCCTAGAGTTTGTATAAAGGCAGTTTCACAATTTGGCAGGTGCCATCTTATAAGTGATTGATCACCTCTTTCATTATAAGAGTACTAAGAAAAAAAATTCCAAACCTTTCAAAAATTCTGATTTTCTTTTCTTTTTTTTTTTTTGTGGTATCTTGTCACTGGTGTAGAGTTTATTTTCTGGTGCACCTCACTTGGTTCTCCTTTTGGAATGACTTTTTGGTGGAGGCCATTGTTCAGCTCAGCAGTGCTGTCAAAGAAAGAAAATCTTACATGATTTCTTTTGTGAAAGTAATAATGCCTGGGTTCTTTCTTGCTTTCCTGCTGTCCTACAGAGTTTGGAGAACAGCCTAAACCTGAACTCTGTTGTTATATTTCACAGTTATTTTTATTAGGATTTTAAAGATGCTTTTGAATTTTACTTAATGTAGGCATCACTTGAAAAGTATCAGTGGCTTGTTAATATGTTGTAGATGCAGGTAGATGTTTCTTCTCATTATCTGAAACATCTGTAACTGCTAAAGATGGTGATCCTGCCGAAACAATTGGGAGGGAAGGGCCAAAGTTTCCCTACCCTGGAACTGATCACACCAGAGTTTGTGTGTTAGATAATGTGTGTGCAGCTGGAGGCTGCTAAAAGGCGATGCTATGTAGCTCTTGCGCAAAATACCAAATTACTTTTGAAGTTCCTAGTTCTGTGTATGCAGATCAGTTCTTTATTTGTGCTCATTTAAAATTTTTTTTCTGTTTCAGACTGCCAATGGAAATGTGGAAGCAAAGGTGGTATGTTTCTACAGAAGAAGAGACATATCGAGTACACTTATTGTATTGGCAGACAAACACGCAAGTAAGCTTGTTTGTGTTCAGATTGCTTCTGTAAAAAACGGCCAAACTTGAATAGAACTTTTATATGCAGTTTCCCTTAAACCTTTTAAAACTTAACTTGGTGTATGGCTTGATTATGGTAGGCACAGGACTTAAGACATCTTATTTGCCCCACAGAAGTGAATTTCTTCATTTTTGGAGTGAGAGGAAGCATTCTCCCCATCTCATGTATTACTTCTCACGAATTATTTGGTTTGGTTAGTAGAGTAAAAAAAAATGCAAACCCTCAAACTTTCTTTATGAGTAAATCAAATAGACTGATCATAGGAAACCAACTTAAAGCATGGCCAGATGGAAACTTGGCTAAGAGGAATTCTCATTAAATTTCAATATTAATAGCTTTCATCTGAACATGCTCAGTAAATACACTTCAAAAGCACTGCATTAGGTCATACTATTGCTATTTTGAATATTTCAAGTCTTTTTGTTAGGAAAAAAATGCCTAAGCTCGGAGGAAACTTTGAGTACTGTAGTTACTTTCTGTTTTTTAAAAAAAGCATGAAACTAAACTATCATAAAAATCAGGGGATTGTTCATGCTACCTTATGTCTGCCTCCCTTGCATGTATGCATTGTGTAATTAATTTCTTGATATTTTTTTTTTATTACTTTACAGAATGTTGTCTTACGTTGGCATTTACTCCTTTACCAAGGAGATCAGAGGCATGTGAGACAGCTATCAGAGTAGAGCTGGAAGTTTATTTCTAAACAAAAATTTTGTTTTACAATTCTCCCTCAATTATAGAAACAGTTTTAAAATACTAAAAAGTGTATACAAAAACCAGTTATGTGTCAGTATAGATTAGATGCTTGCCTATATAAATTTATAAGGCTGGATACTGCAGAAATACCCAGATGGATTAAAAAAGCCCAAACCAACACACAAAATAGGAGACAAATAATTGTAGATCTGTGCATCTAAACTCCAAAGGAGGTGTCAACATGGTGCACTAGCTGGCTCTCAAGGGGGGCATCCATCTCTGGGGGAGAAATAGTGCAACATATTATGTGAAGTTGGACATCTTACCTGAGTTGCTTCCAGCCTTTTTGACTCCATTCTTGTTGCCAGTGAAGATTAGATTTAGGTTCATTGCACCTTCCTTTGCCAGTTCAACATCCCTCTTGTCCCATCCTTGCAAGGTGATGGACACAGTACTAACAAAACAGATATGTTGAAAGGGAAAAAGAGACAAGCAGGTAGAGTTACTAAACTGTTTTTACTTGTAAACAATGGAGTATGTGAGATGTAGCTGTTCAGATTGATTAAAATTGAGGAAAAACCATGGACAGCAGTATCAATCCTTGTAATTCAAGGCACATACATAAATGAAGAAGCAGCAATCAGATCTGTCTGATCATGTCAAAGTTATGATTTAGCTTCCAAGCATCATTGTCTTTTAATGTGCTTCTTGGTGTGTGTATGAATAGACTGTGATGTATATGTAATACACATCTACATAGTTGTGCTGCATGGGGATTGATTAAATCAGATACTCTGCTTTAACAATGGATGTAATGTCTTGTTGTGTTCTCTCAGTGCTGTAGAACCACTGGGCAAAACACACAGCAAAACTAGCCCCTTATTGATAAATTGGAGTATTTTCTGTTGTAGATTCTAGTCCGAATAAGTCCCTCCATTGCACCCATTACCATTGAGATGAATTTTGCCTGTGTTGCAGAATTGGGGTAGCAGGCAAGGCTTTTTTGGTATCTCTTCAGTGCAGCAGTATTCATTTTATCTGAGAATACTGAAGCTTAATAGGAACTTCACCATAAACAACATGACTATTGATTGATTACTTCATCTGTATCTCACTTCACTAGATTTAGTAAAGTGAGCAGGTAGGAATGATCCAAAGAAACACATGTCTGAGGCTGAAAATGAAAAACATTTGAACCTGTATAAATGCTCTTTGAACTTGCAAAGACTGATTTCTTTCCATGATAAGAAATTTAAGTTGTTTTTTTAATGAAAACGAATAATTCGTTGTTCATACTCATTTGTGTTTGGAAGACAGGAAAATTCTTCTATACCACAATCCTATTAATAGAGCCACCAGAGACAACTGATGCTATCACTTAGTGTACATTTCATTTGTAACTAAAATTTTTTTCAGTATGTTTCTTTCTGGTGCAGAATAAAATTGCTACTAAATTACTTCCATTTATTTAGATAGATACGCTGTTGTGTGGCCTCTCTTCTTAAGGATGGAGAAGAGAGTAAAATTAAGCTTTTGGACAGCCATTAGTTCTTTACTCTGGGAAAAAAAAAATCTACATCCTGCTGAAATTAAATTTTGTGGATTTTAAGATTCTAGCACAGATACCCAACACTGTCACTGACTTTCAGTTCATTTCCATAAAGTCTCCTGTTGCCTCATTTTGATGCATTTGCAGTAGATGTACGTATCTGCATCGCTGATCTTTTAACTGCCTTTGTTCAGCTGATTAATGGAGCTTTCTGACTGCAGACATTTCTGGATTCACACAGTCGTCTTTTTAAGATGCCTTTATTTTAGACCTACTGTTGAGATCAGTGCAGTCAGAGAACCAAGTAATGGGAAGATATGGCCAGAATGTGAATGGAAAAAAGTATATGTATACTTTTGTAATATTTTTTTCTCTTCCAATAAAGGAAGAAAAAAGATGTGATTGTGGAATGAATGTTGCAAAGTTTAAAAGAAAATTAAAAACCGCTTATACTTTAGCTTGTATAATCCATCAGATATCTGAAACAGACAAGTCTGAGATATATTGTCTTTTTCATAACTCTTTATAAAGAGAAATGATTTGTAAGCACCTTATTCTGTAGTTGGTGACTGTAAATTAGTACCTGATGTATGCAACCTGATTCTTGGATTTGATCTGTGATCCTACTATTTTTATCATGATATAAAGCTTGTCTGGGCTGTCCTATAAATCTTCAGCCTTACAATGGCCTCCATACACTGTTAGCACTTTTTATTCACAAGCCTCTTTAATCACCTCGCAAATTATTCAAGGGAATTTCTCCACCTGTTTCTGAAATTAACCTGCTTCACCAGTATGAGTCTATTTAATGTTCTTGCCCAGAGACTTTGTAGTGGTTTAAGTTAGATATTGTATGCAAACAACATTGCAGGCAGAACTTGATGGAAGAGAAGCGAGAAAGACAGTTTTACTCCTCAGGCTACTGTCGGATGTTGTGCCTATATATTTTCTCTCTATATAGTTTTTATATAATGTCTTACATAGTTTCTTACATAATTAAGTAAATATTTCTAACAGAGGGAACACAACCTCCTATCCTCCCTTCTAATGATCCACCTCCAACTATCTGCAGATACTTGTGACCTGTCTTATGACCACAGTTTTAGCTTCATTAAAAGTGTTTATCCTGACTTGTAAAACAATGAGTAGGTAGTTGGTAGTGGTTGAAGAACTGAGTAGTTAGTGCTGGCCGGTTTGGCAGGTTTATGGTTAGATTTCAGCAGCTGGTGTTTGGGTGCCAGAGTGGTTTTGTAAATGCCAAAGCTTCTAAAAATAGATGTCTTGCAGCAGTGAGGTGTCATTGCTCAATCAGGCCCTGAGTTGCATGAGACCTGTGTGCCTAAACAGGTAGGGGTGGGGGTGGGGGGTCTGTCGAGTTTGGATTCTTTTATATTTAGATAACCCAGTCTAAATGCAGTTTGACAACAGCTTCACAAATGAGGGTTGGGGGTTTTTTTCTTCCATTTTCTTCCCTTTTTCCTCCATTTTCTCATACCACCACACATGCAGATTTAAGAGGAGTCAAATTCATTAACCCACTAATGACAGTTTGGCTCTGTTGTTACTGAGAGGAGGAAACTTTTTTTTTCTCCTCTGGGGGTGGTTCAGTCAGGACAGATACGCCTAGTGTCCAAAATAGTGCTTGCTCTTGGTGCTACCCGTAATAGTGTCCATGGCTGCTAAATATGATCACAAGTTTTAGGAAGGGGTTGTAGTGGGACGTCTTGATAATGTGGCAAACTCCTTCTGAAGTGTCAAGGTATAAGGATTTATTAAAACTTTCACCGTATTTTCTATAGCCACAAATCAGTATCTGGGTTTTGGTAGAGAGAAAACTAATAAGGCTGAGGTTTAATATAGACCATTTGAAACTGGACCTGGGTGAAGGAATGTGGTGTTGTATTGTTCATTTCTTCAAATGCAACACTCCTGTAATGTCCTTCCTTCGTTGAGCTGTTAAAGCACCAAGAATTTAAGCTTCCTTTGGTACCAGAGTAACTGTTGTGCAGGTCACTAGCACTGGATTTACTGTGTTTCCTGATGTTTTGACCCCGTGTTGTGTTTTTTTTTTTTTTTGTGGTTTTTTTTTTTTTTTTTTATGTGTTTTTGTAGTGATAACCATGCTAACTAATTCTTCTGTTGCTACAGACTGTCTCCCAGGCTGGACAACCTAGTGTGCTCTCTAAACCTAATTTCTGTATCTTGTTTGCCTTGTGCATTTCCAAATTGTGCCATGTAACTGCTTCTATGACACCCAGAGAAAGGGCTGGTGCTTTCTACCTCTGATGTTGTAGAGAGCCCAGTATGATCTATATCAAATTGCTGTTCTTTCTAGCGTCTAGCAAATATTGATGTTTAATTTCGCATCTCATACACCCAGTCATTTTAAATTACAATTATTGCCTCTTGGGTTTCTCCTGCCAACTCAAAGTTTACTCTTTCTAATTATTTTTCCCAGTATATGTTAGCTTTCACATGAGTCTTGCTGTTTGTGTCCAATCTGCCTGTCTTTTGTTCCCTATATAAGTCGTCTTCAAGCTTTGTTAATGTGCTATTAATGATACTGTCATCAAATATCAAATAATATTTAATCTAGTACACTCCTTGAAGCATTTCACTGGCTACTTCTGCATAGCTGATATATTACTGTTTGTATTAAGACTAAATGTTTAGTTTTAAATCTGCATGAGCACATCTGTCAAGCAGAGAGATTAATTTTTAAGTAAGGCTTTATGAGAGCATTGAAGTCCCAATATACTGCACCTACTGCATTCCCATAACCACTTATTCTGCAGTACTGTAAAAATGTGGGCATGTCTTTCTGAAAAGATTTCTTATATATTTAATATATACGGTTGTATTTTTTGGAGACTTCGGTCCGTATTTCTCATGAGTTACCATTCTTGAGAGGGAAGTCTGTTTCACTTAGAGCTTGAGTGCTTGAATTACAGGAGGGTGAAACACAGATGTGTCACACAGGCTTGTCCTGGAACCTGAGGCTGGGCCAGCCCCTGTTGTGGTTTACAGTCTGACTTAAGCCCTTGCTGTCTGCACAGAGGTGGTGAGGTGGTATTAGTTACAGTTTTGTCAAAGACACTTTCGTGTGACTTTAGTAAGGCAAAGGGGTTCCTGTGCTGGATCCAGCCTTGTATTCTCTCCTTTCCTTGATTCCAAGTGCATTTACCAGGTTCATTCTCTTCAGTACTAAATCATGGCTGTGAAAAAGGAGGGAAGGTGTTTGTGTAGATTTGTTTGTTTGTTGTTTCTTGGAATATTCCTACCTCTGTATTTGAGAACTACGATAACTTTTACCTTTGTGTGTGTGGAGCTGTTACCTGTAGAAGTGTCTGTCTTTTTTTAAAGAAAAGTAGTATTTATTGTGCTTTATTTTGAAAGGCTGTGCATAGTGGAGCTGGCATAAGAAGAAAATGTGTGCTTCCCACCTTTCTTACTTTATTACAAAAGCTAGACCCAGAAATAAAACACTAGTTGGAAGATGAGCCTACGTGAAGGAATGAAGTCCCAAAGATTAGCTTGGTTATGCTGGGTGGTTTCACTTTGTTTGTAGATCTGATTGGTACATAGTGGTTGATGTATTTTTAAAAAAATATATAATTTCTAAAAGATATAGGCTATTAAATTTACTGAAGATATTGAGGTTGCTCCTTAGACTATTTTTCCTGCATTACACAGTGCACTACTCTTTCTTCAAGAACTGTTGTAAGTGCAGGCATGAATGCCTTTTTGTGTATCCTTCGGTTTTTAGGCAAGATAGCTTGGAACTACTGACTTGTTTGTGAATTGCTGCTGGTATATTTATAGTGTAGGTCAGCAACCACAATACTAATTTTCAACTAAAACAGAATCCACTTCAGTAAATAAATTGCAGAACCATGAAACTGTGACACAAATGTAAATTTGGTGTTCTAGTTCCTAGGAAAATATTAAAATGTAAGTTCATACTGCTGTATGCTTAACAGCTCATATGGTATAAGAGCTATTGTATGTTGTAGTCTGGTTTAATTATGCTACTATTTTTTTTCCTTCCTTGTTGGACAGTTTACCTGAGGGGCATATAAACCATGGGTCTTTTTCCAGGACAGTAAAACAGTGATAAATTGCAGGGAGCCTGAAGGGTACATATTTTTTTGTCACCCCCTTTGGCATAATAGTGGCCTACTTAAAACTAAATGCAATTTTAGTGTTTTATAAAATTGAGATCTCTCTGCTTGCTTTATTTTGGGACAACTATGAGGATTACAGTTAAGTAATCTTAAGGGTATATAAATAATAACTGTGCCTGTATATGTTTCTGACTAGAAATGTTTCTTGGCAACAACCGTTGAATTAAGCTGCAGGCATAAGTCTGCTCTTTGAGAGTACTGCTGCCATAAAAATGAGAGTTTTACAATTCATGTATGAGACTTTACAGCTCATTCTGTTTCAGTCTGGGAAACTTTTCTCATGGTTTTGGAAAATGCAATAACTGCCTTAATTTCTTAGAGAAGGGAAAAGTCTGATGTTTTCTTTCACAGTCCTTCATCATGGTGAAGCTTTTCGTCTTTTTTTTTAATATTGTTCCTTTTACAGCTTTATCTTGCATAATTGACAGAGTACTTGCTGATGAACACAAAGCATATTAATAACTAGGTGCCTAGAGATGTGGTTTGGATCAGGTGTATATTAGTGTGGATGTGATTTCATATATTTACTTCGGCATTCAATTAAAAACGGGTTAGATGGAGATTGGATAGCTTGAAGCCAGAGATGGTGGATCCTGACTGCAGAATAAAGCCAGTTTTTGAAATGCAGGAGTACTGCAGTCCAGTTTGTGTGGTGTGGTAGGGGAGAGTGGGGTGCCAGACTGGCCTCAGGCACTTCCATTCCAGTTAATCTTGTGACTGTGAACTATTGACTGTGATTGGGGTGGAGAGAATAGCATACACTAAATAAATAAACTAACCTTTTCAGTGGGCATTTCTTGCAAAAGTTGAAGTTGGGATCAGACAGTGTAATATTCTGAAAGAGGAGTAGGGTCTAAGATAGCTGATGGCTGACAAAGAGGAAAGAGTTTGCTTTTACTGCCTTACACATCACATGTCAGCTTCTTGTTGATGAATCTGGCAGTGCAGTGATGGTCTCCAAGAGCAGGTCTCTTCAGAGCTTGTCTGTTGGTAGCAGATTTGTGTGACTTCCAGTTTTGTGAGCCAGTGTGACCTGTGTGTACCTGGAATGCTTTGATGCCAGTTGTGAATAAATGCGGTTCTTCACAGCCATCATTTAAAGGTTCTCTAATAATTATCTAATTGTTCGGTTGGCTGAAATGTGAGGGTTCAGATGAAGTTAGATTTAATCTAAATAATGTGTATTGTTTAGCAAAGGTTTTGGAGCACCTCATCCTGATTCACTCCGAATCAGTACTTGCACTGTTCTTGATGGTCAATGTTGTCTCTTTATAACTAGGAGAAATGGAAGAAGAGATGGAAAATCCAGAAATGGTTGATTTACCAGAGAAACAGAAGCACCAGCTACGACATCGTGAGTTGTTTCTCTCACGACAGCTGGAATCTCTGCCAGCCACACACATTAGGTAATGGCTATTTTGTTCTAGTGCTTTTTATTAAAAAAACTAAAAGGTATTATTGTTCAGGTATTGTTCAATGTAAGATTAAATTCTCTGTACAACTGCAGTAATACCATCTTGTGAATCGCATGAGCATTTAAGATGTTTTTTCATAAAATGTGTTTCTCTTTTTTAGAGGCAAATGCAGCGTTACTCTGTTAAATGAGACAGAATCCCTTAAATCATATCTGGAACGGGAGGTATGAACTGTTTTGTAATTTGTCAAGCTTGAACGGTTTATTCTGGTTCAATTTAAGATTGGTGGCACTTAGCAAGTTTTCTGAAAAGAAGGTGGTTCTTTAATTTCTACACATACTGGGCATTGACAGTGGGAAGCTTTAGGCTCCATGCAGTTCTCATTCTAATATAAAACTTCGTGTATCTAGTGGCCAGATCTGTTGTTACATCTTTGTGACAGTAAGCTGCCTCTCCTTCTGTAAAGAGAGCCCTACTTGCTCATCAGCCTGGCAATCTGAAAGTTCAAACCTGGAGGCTCATGCCCCAGACAAGACAGGGTGGGAGATACAGTAGTTGTAGAAGAGGGAGCAAGCCAGCAAGCTGTGTTTCTATATATTTGCTTTATCCTGAAATGTTACAGATTTCTGTTAATAAGGTTTAAGCTTTATCTTGCCTCAGATTTTGGAGGAGCTTGATTCCCTGTTTTTTTGAGTTCACTGTTCAAAATAATCTACCTGTAGTCCTTCATATGCCGCTGCCAGACACTTAGATCCTTGCAAAACTGCTTATCAGTTAACTTGTGAGTCCTGCAGAAATTTACCCAATCTGGGTCTTTAAAGGTACTTCAAACTGAACACTTGAAACTGAATTGTCTTGCACTGTTAATCACTATACAGAATATAAATTCTGGGGTTTACTTTTTCAGGTATTTTTTGACTTTTAATTAACTTTTAATTCTTTTAAATGTATATTACTATTTGAGTACATCTGCAAGCCTTACATTTGGATTTGAAAATGCTAAAATGTTATACAAAAGAGGAAATCTTGTAATTAAAAAAAGTAGAGTAACAGTCATTACCAGTCTTTAAGAAACAAGGAGAAAACAGGTCACTTTTTGCAAGGAGTTTACTGTAGTCTGTCTCATAGTTGGGCTTTCTTTTTAGCTTTCTTTAGTATTTATTTAAGCATAAGATTAGTTTTAATCTGATACTCTAAGAAAATTTTAAACAAAGCACAGGGATTAAATAGTTAGGTTTCTCTTTGGAATGTGAAACCAAAAACATGTCAAGTCTGCTCAGGGCTGCCAAATGGCAGCACATCAAACAAGGGCCGTTGTATTCAGAAATACTTGTAACCAGGTAGCAGCCTAGGATATGCCAATTTGAAAGAAAAAGTTAATCAAGCTGAAATTATTTCAGATTTACTAGTACCCAACTTTTAAGTAGTGATTGTTCTCAATTGCTCCCAGCACATTTTTCATCATCACCTTTATTACAGGTAGGTACACTGAGACAGGGAAAGGAGCTGGCTGCTGGCTTCCTCTAAACATGCAACTGCTCAGTTGCAGATGTAGGAATAGAAAGAGATTTCTTTTTTTCATCCTTTTGAACTCTCAAAATGTAAGATGAGTGATGTGGGTTATTTTTAAAATGGAGCAGGCACTTAGAGATTTCACAGAATGAGAGAGTTCCCTGAATGTGCCCTGTCACTTAGCTTGCACCACAGCAAAATACCATGCTAACTTGGGACAGATGGTAAAGAAATTAAAAGCTCAGGAACACAAATGTGCTTGGGTGGAGGGTTAAAGAGATTAAGAAAAGGAGATAGTTATTGCCTGGTGAATTCCTAGCACTGGGTGCTATTGTTTTGAATTGTTTCTTTCCTCCTTTCCTCCCCCCCCCCCCCCCC
>NW_020799109.1:27446185-27452844 GCF_003259725.1 Athene cunicularia | reverse complement strand
CCCCCCCCCCCATCTGTTTGTTCAAAATCTTTTTTGGGTCTTTTTAACATGGCTTCTGTCAATAAAGCCTAAGCAGTTCTAGGGAATCTGTAATTTCATTTTTTTTATATGATATGACCACTAAAAGTATGTTTTCAGCGTGAGGCTGTCTGCCTTGAAGGAGGTTAAGCATGCAGGCAGAATTTTTTAGGGAGATAGTAAGCATAGCAAAATTACATTTGTGTTATCTCTGTTTTCCTCCTTCCACCCTCTCTCTGTAATCTTCCTCAGGAAGATCTCTGTTACATTCACAGAGATATTTCTCTACTATTTCTGTATTGTACTTTCAATTTGAACCTGTTTTCTTTTTCCTGTTCTGACGTTTTGTAGTGGCTTTGGTTCTTGGCTATAGCTACAGGTAGTTTAGGGGCTTGGGTAGGGAAGCTCTGAGCATATGTGTCTGTCTAACGCTTTGGAGAAGTAGAAAGTCATGGTTTAATTTTAACTCTTGGCAGGTCATTTTAATTTTTCCAAACATGTTGGGTGTTTTCTGGGATCTGAAATTAAAAGAGAAAACCCTTCTTTTTCTTCACTGCTGTAAAATCAGCATACACAGTTTTGACAGCTAAAATGAGCATGGAGGATTTTAAAGAACTGTGTTATTTTCTTGTGAACATCATTCATCTTGTGACATTCTTCTGAAAATTGTTCCTATCATGTAGTGGTGATCAAGAGTTCATGCACTCTTTAGAGTGTACAAGGATCTGCTTTGTTTCTTAGACTATAGTTTGCATTGGCACTAAACTGACCTTTAATAAATGTTTTCAGAAATGCCATTCAGTTTGCATGAGCTGATTTTTGTGCTTCTATGGGAGATGACAGTGGTATTGCATTATCTCTGGGGATTACTGTCTGTTTTGTATTCACACTTGAGCCCCTAAACTTCCACATTTTCTCTGTTGAGGAGGATCTGCTTGGGGAAAACAGCCCAGAGGCTTTTAATTCTTTCATTTAACCTGCTTGATTCAAGACAAAACTAGACAAGATATAAAAAGCTGACCTGAGTCTGGTAGAGAAGAATGGGTTTTATTTTGTAGAGATAATCAATCAAAAAGAATAAAATCAATTTAAAATCAATGAAAGAGAAGCAATAGGGCATCTAACAGTCAAATACCATGGGAGAAAACCCTTCCACAATGAATGACTTCCCCTGGCCAAGAAAGACTATGTTAAGAAATTGCCTGTAGGACTGACCTTCCTTGGGCCCATAGTGTTATTACACTACAGTGTTTGGTTTGTGTATTTGCTGGGCAATGTGCCTGAAAAGCATTAATGTTGCACTTTGTCCTACAGTTAGATATTTTGGAGCTGGAACAAATAAAACACTGTATTTATAAAATGGAAGGTTGCAAGACAAAAGCTTTTCCTATGTTTTATTTATGCAACAATACATTCTCAAAATATTGTAATATCTTGAATTTTGTGTATGTCAAGGAGCAAGAGACCCAGATTTCTTTACACAGCTATAGTATAAATGAGTTCTCATAAGCTCTGAAGCTCCTTTCTCTTGGTAGGTTGATGTAATTTGACTCTGGTGCCTGGGGGAGTAGGAATCAATTTTTTCAAAAATGTCATACATTTAGGATGCAACCAAATCCCCCTCACCCCAAACCCAACCCTTGCAGCTGACTTGGCTGGTATTGGAACAGCATTTTGCAAAGTTAGCTATGACTTTTATCCTGTTATTGTGACATAAGATGAGATTGTTCTGGCCCTTGGAGTTTGTGCTTTCGTAGTGGGAAAATAGCATGTTTTTTGCTGAAGGAGATTGGTGTGAATTCATGTCTTGCCTCTTGTGCAGTGCTACATAGGTGATACCGTTTCATGCAGTAGCTTTCTTAGGTAACAAAGCAGGTTTGGCTGGCTTGCTTGGCTCCTTTCTGTCTTTCTTCCTCCCTTCCATAGATGTTCATTTCTTCCAAGAAAAATGCTGATTTTTATTAAAATTTGAGCAGAAAATACCATGTTCAACACTTAAATCCTGTAACTGGATGCTGGATGCATTATACACGCAAAGAAAACACAGGACACCTTACCTCTATGGCATCAGGTCTGGGGAACAGAACTAGAACGTACCTTTGGAGCCCTAGCCCTCAGAATTTTTGCCCTGTTACTGGGGAAACTCACAGTGATTCTTTTTTGGGCTTTGTATGACAGATTGGGAGACTCTTTTCCCTTGCCACCTCTTCATGAAGATGAACAGGGCTTGAAACTGATGCTGGTTTTGTCCTAATTTTTGTTGCATGCTGTTGACACATACAAATATAGGGAAAGGGAAAATGAGGTGAGCATGAAATGAGATGTATTTAAACAGGATGCTTGCTATTGACACAGAAGTATGGGGAAAGGGAAAATGAGCCAGAAACCTGATATGTCAGAAATGGCACATCGCATGTCCTGTGTTTCTGTTCAGAAAAACCTTTCTTTCCTGCTAATGGGGTTGCGTGAATAGAGGTTATGAAAGGTCTGTTAATTCATGTCCTGCCAGAGCTCTCTTCCTGCCCCATATTCCACGCTATACTTCGATAGAGCATACCTGGTCTCGAATGTGTCACTCAGTAGCTATAGCTAAGTACTTATCCATGCAGAAAAGTTTAATTACTTATACTGTGCAGTTTTAAGTAGTTAAAATTTCGGCTGTGTTCTTTCTTCAGCCTGGCAGGATGTTCTCATTATAGTATGACTTCTTGCTTTAATTTTACACACCCAGGCGACAGAAGTCAGGCAGCTTTATTTAGCCCTTTTCTAATCTACTTGAACAATAGCACCTGCAGCTAATTACTGCTGATATCAAATTTAATACCCCTATTCTAACAATGAGCAGAAGAAAATACGGTGATTTAAGCTTCAGTGGTGGCTAACAAGAATTTGGTCAGCAGTGCGTCCCTGTGACAAGGAAAGCCAAGGACATCTTGGTTTATATTAGCAGGAGTGTAGTGAGTAAATGGAGGAAGGGGATTCATTCCCTCAGTTCATAACATATGAGACCACTTCTGGAGTGCTGTGTCCAGTTTTGGGCCTCCCAGCACAGAAGAGACATTAATGTAGTGGAGCAAGTCCAGCAAAGACCACAGAGGTTGTTTGGGGCTTCATGTCCCTATGGGGTGTTTTGTTAGTATGGCTGTAATGTTCTGAAGTTATACTTTAGTTTGTACCAGTATTTCTGTGTGGATAAGTCAATAACATCTAGTATTGCTATTTTGGTATATGGGAAAGTGCAATTTTGTGTTCTGAAACAGCTGATACTACTAAAAATTATCTCCTGGCCCTTCTGAGCCTTGTTTGTGCAAGAGGAGCTTTGTTCACTTCAAAGACTGTGTATTAAGGGAATGGCTACTTTTGAGGAGGGCTGTTACAATATAGAAGAAAATGGCACTGTTGGACATGGGGTTTTAAAGCTGGTGGTTCACTTATTGTTTGTTCACCCAGTTTTAAAAATCTACGTATAGGTAATAAAACCAGATTTAAAATGTAAAACCTTGATAGTATGTATGCAGTTCTGAAAGTAAAAGTTAATAATACTGTTAACTTTTTTTGTCTTGTTTTATTTTTAGGATTTCTTCTTTTATTCACTAGTATATGATCCTCAACAGAAGACCCTACTCGCTGATAAAGGAGAGATTCGAGTTGGAAACAGATACCAGGCAGATATAACAGACTTACTAAAAGAGGGTAATTTCCATCATTTATTTAAATTGTCAAGAGGCTATGTCGAATGTGGCCACTTCTGTGTTTGTGGCCTGTGTAGGTGTGGGAAGTGGAGGTTTCCACTGCCAGGCCATGCGTACAGCGGTGGCCTGGTTTGTTGGTGACTGAAGCTGTTGCCTGCTGAACACAATTATGTTATGTCTCAAACCAGTCTTCAAGTGGGCGTTTGTCCAAATCATAAAAGTTGTTGAAACAAATTGAATTAATTGGCTCTCTCAGAGTTTGCACTCCTTTTATTAATAGATTTCAGAATTTCCATGGGAAACACACATTTTCATTGCGCCTGTAAAGCCTTTTTGTGTTTTTAATCAAGCCTCACTTCCCTCTAAGAACCCTTCCCAAATTACTGCCAGTTAAATGCTGTCTTCCCTCATCAATTTGCCCATTATTGCTGGGTGCCTTTTCTTCCAAGCCTTCTCCCCATCCCAAGTGCTGGCTGCCAGCCTAGACTTCTCACCTGCAGAACAGGCAGGAGGAAGGATTTGCTGGCCTGAAAGTGTTGTGAGACCTCAGCCTGCCCCCACTGTGTCACAGAGCAGTAAGACCACAAAGACCCTGGCTCAAGGAAAAAAGGGATTAGTAGCAGTAATCAATCCTAGTTACCAATAGTAATTAATTAGAGATTTGTCTTTGTGTTGCTACCCTATAGATCCAAAAGTGGGTGAAAAACAGAGGGATAGGGAATACTGGCATCTAATTTCTCCTTTCTGAGACTCATGTAATGGATGGGGAGATGTCTGTCAGTATGCTCTTCCTAAGAGAGCAGGGGTTGTGTCCTGTGGAAGGACCTTCTACAGACTGTATGGGCAGAGATGTGAAATCAATGAGATGCTTTTGTCTTTGCTTAGAAACTTTGCTGATATTGTTAGCCTCATGTTAGAACAGGCAAACAAATTGGTCAGGACTCTGTTTAATTTGTCTGTGGAACTGGTATTTATTCAGCAGCTGGGCAAGCCTCCTAAGTGAGGATGAAGTAATTTGAAAGGCATTCTCTTCCCTCAGTGGGCCAACACAGAGCTTCAGAGAAGGATAATCTCCAGATGTTGTTAAAGGAAGCAGAAAAAAGAAGAAAAAGCCTCCGTAGCTCCTGTGTTTTTCCAGGGTATTTTGGTTTGTGTAGAGTCAGGAAAATAATAGCAAGAGAGTCTGATGCCATGACTTCCGCTTTAGAAAACAGCTGATGCAAGTTGAACCAGCTACAAGAGTAGCCTGCTCAGAGCAGATGAGAGTGTGTCTGTTTTCCTGGAACTGCTGCAAGATAAAGGAGAAAAAGAAGGAAGCTGGGGAGAGGGGCTGAAGAGACATTGTCTAGCTGGGAGAAGTATGTACTCAGTTTCCCATTACACGTGTCCTTTGAAACCAGTTCTTCAAAATCTGATTGCTCGATTTAGACGAGCTGTGTTTCTGTGTCTGTCAAGCTGAAATTGTTACAGGCAAATGAGTGAATTAAATTTTCCCTGTAGCCTGTTAGAGTGACTGAGCTGGGTTAGCAGTTAAATTATTGTGAGATGAAAAAAATCTAGAATGTTTATTTTTAAAAGGCCATACTGAGCATTTCTGGTTTGTTTTTCAACCAGGTGAGGATGATGGAAGAGATCAGTCAAAACTTGAAACAAAAGTTTGGGAAGCCTTTAACCCGCTAGTAGACAAGCAGATAGACCAGTTCCTGGTGGTAGCACGGTAAGAGCGTTTAACCTCTTCCTTGAATATATAAAAGTTAATAAATTTTCTTTTCCGAGTACTTTTTATGTTCTATTTGCTCTACTAGTATTTAGTTGCTTGATTCATCTGCTCCATTTTGAAATGATGGACATTTTATGTGCCTTCCTGGGAATTGCATGACTTTAGGAACAGCTACTCAGATTTACAGCTAAAACTCTTCCATAAAAGGAAAGTAAATGACATGTAAAAACTATTCTGTAATTGGTGAGGTTTTTCAGATTCTTCGGACAGCATGCAGAATGCTTAGTGAATGATCTAAATTCCTGACAGTTGATTACTCTCTGCGTTTTCTCCTATCAAATCCAGTGATATTTTAGCATCCATTAGTAGTTTGCTAAGAAGTCTGGTAAAGTGTTTTTGATGGAGTGTGGATGTTTTCTAATGCCTAGATTCCAGCAGGTGGTCACAATATAGTAAAAACCCTACAAATCTGTACAGATGGTGAAATGTGTGCTTTTATTTAAGCCCAAAGCAATCTTTGATCAACTTTGCTTCTTAAAATGTTCCTGAATTTTTATCTTGATATGCGTTTATATGAACAGAAGCCTATACTGAATTTTAGGCTCTCATAGCAACTGGTGACTGAATAATTGGGGGGGGGGGGAAGAGGAAAAGAAAAAAGGTAATACCATCTAAATTCTGTGTCTTAGGTAAGTTTGTAGGACCGTGTGTGATGAAAGTGGTGTGAGTAAATGGATAGTTGGACCTTTTGATGATTTTAGTCAGTGGAGCAAGTTGTGTAAAGTTACAAGCTGCTAGTGGTATCTGGTTTGGTAGTCTTGAGTGTTCTGCTCATCGGCCATGGTATCTGGTAAACGTGGACCTTGACTTGCAGGGCTGCCTGCTTCAGCCGTGGGCTTTAGCCCTGGAAAACTGAGTTATGCCTATGTTTCAGTTACTCTGTTGAATTGGACCCTGGTTCTGTCAGCCTTTTGGTTCTTTGGTTTTTTCCCTCCTGAGTTATCATGCTTTGAATTTCCTCCTGAACCTTCTGGAGTGTGGTACTTCTGTGCCCATTGTGGGGTAAGTTCCTGGGATGCTCCTCAGAGAGGCAACACTAGAGCTTGTGTGCAAGAATCTGGCTGGACAGGGCCTTTTGGTTCTGAATTGAAGGTCTTGGATGATGTAATGAGTGCATTTGTCAAACATCATTCAGCGTGCTGATTCAAGCTCGGAATAACGGGGGGGGG
>NW_020799109.1:27389301-27446135 GCF_003259725.1 Athene cunicularia | reverse complement strand
GGGGGGGGGGGGGGAGAAGAATTGAGGAAAATGAGGGAGGTGGTGAAACATGATGTTTTAAGTACTCGAGAAGTGTGTGTACTCAGAAATAAACACCCAAATTGATTTTTCTTTGTACTTTGAAGATAGATCTTGCCATTATTATGAACTTTCGCCAAAAATTTTTAAAATGGCTATTCTGAATTGCAACACTTAAACCTTTGCATGACTGTTTGGGCCCTGTGTGCAAGTCCAGTAACAGGGAGTCAAGAGTAAAACTAGGTTGGTTTAATTAAAAATGTTAACTGCAGTCCAGATTGAACAAAGTGTCACTGTTCAGAATCCATTAATACATTTTTGCCTTTGGTTAAATGTGTGCTTTTTGTTGTATAGACTTTTTTAAGGTTCATAAAGTTCACAGTGTTCTGGCTACGCTAAAGAATCACCATAAAATTTGGGCTCTTGGAAGTTTCATTGTGCTGCTTACATGATACATTGTTGTTCCCCTTGAACTGTGCCAACAGTACAGTGTCACTGGCTGAACTAAGTGATTTATGTGCAGAAGATTAATTCTACTTGATCAGATGGACATAGGGAAATGGATGAAAATGGGGAGAGGATAATCTCCACCAGTGATGCAGAACAAACAGATGAAGGAGTGATGGGGAGAGCTGGGATATCTCCAGCAAAGGGTATTCCTGCCTCTTAGGGACCCTTCTTGAAAAGGTTGCTGTTTCACAGTTGCTTCTGTCAGATGAAGTACAGGACACCACTGAAAAGCTGAAGAACTTTGTTTTCTGGGTTAATTTTCAGCAGGATTGATTCAAATTGCCACTCAGTCACACAGTGCTCAGGAAGACCCAGCAGGAAGTGAGAGGGTGTAAGTGCCCCAGCGGCTGGGGGTTTGCATGTGGGTTGGTTTACAGTGACTGTAGAGCTGCTTTGTGATGGGGCTTTCCAACTTGTGTAGGCTTTTGGTGGCGAGGCTGGTTTTAGTGGTTCTTTCTGGCTGTTCACCACTGATACAGCTGCTTGAAAGTATGTGCTGTAATGAGAACCACTGAAAAGATCAGTATAAAAATTGCCTCTGTCTGGAATCAGTGATCTAATTTATAATTAGATGCCACACACACAGACAAAAAAGTTTCAGTTCAGCTAAAGCAGGGGACGGGGGAGTTGTGAGGCAGAGATTGGGATAGTGATGGGAGGCTGGGGAGAGGGCGAAGTGTGAATCGCCACAGAAACTTGGGTGGGGGAGATTGTTTTGGATTTTGGCCAAAATTAGATATTCGATGACAACTACTGCTTAAGCATTTACCTTTCCTACTCCTTCACTGCTTGGCACTAGTTTGTTCCTCTATGCATTCAACTAATTTGGGGACATGATCTGAGTGTAGGGAAAAGAGACCTACCTAAATTTTTCTTGTTGTAGTAGTTGCTCAGAGGAGTTCAGCTCCAGTTCACCATGCAGGAGCACAAGCGTTTCACCCATGTGATGTAGCAAGCAGTGAGGGGAGTAGGAATTGCTGGAATCGATGTTCCTGTTAAAAGTTTTTCCAATTCCTTTAGGAATAAAAGGAGCATGGGGATTGTGGTCTCAGATGCCGGAATGGCTGGCATTGAAAAATGTTTGAGAATTGCTGTATTATTATGCAGGATATATAATATGTGTATTACACAATATTTAGTTGTAAAACAAAGATTGTTTTTTATTTTACTGATTTTTTTTGAAAAATTGCTTGCATTACTGAATCTTTTTCTGTCTGGTCTTGGCATCTGCCTCTGTACCTTTGGACAATGTAGCCCTGCTCTTGCCATTGTGGAAGAGACTATTGCCATTCATAAAGATGGCTTGTGCTCAGTTTCTGTTAAAGCTTAAGTCTGAGAGACCCTGCACATGTGTTGAGGCAATCCCAAGCACAAATACAGTCTGGGAGAAGAGTGGGTTGAGAGCAGCCCTGTGGAGAAAGACTTCAGGCTATTGGTGGATGGAAAACTGATTATGAGCCAACAGTGTGCACTCGCAGCCCAGAAAGCCAACCGTGTCCTGGGCTGTATCAAGAGAAGTGTGGCCAGCAGGTCGAGGAAGGTCATTCTCCCCTTCTACTCCACTCTCCTGAGACCCCCCCCTGCAGTGCTGTGTCCAGCTCTGGGAGCACCCAACATCGGAAGGACATGGAGCTGCTTGAGTGGGTCCAGAGGAGGCCACAAAGATGATCAGTGGGCTGGATCACCTCCCCTATGAGAGCAGACAGAGTGAGTTGGGGTGGTCCAGCCTGGAGAAGAGAAGGCTCTAGAGAGACCTTATAGCAGCCTTCCAGTACTTAAAGGGGCTACAGGAAAGCTGGGGAGGGACTCTTGATCAGGGGGTGTAGGGATAGGATATGGGGTAACAGTTCTAAACTGAAAGAGGGTAGATTTAGATTTAGATTTGGTTTGAGGAAGAAATTCTTGACTGTGGGGGTGGCGAGACACTGGCACAGGTTGCCCAGAGAAGCTGTGGCTGCCCCCTCCCTGGCAGTGTTCAAGGCCAGGCTGGACGGGGCTTTGAGCAACCTGGGCTAGTGGGAGGTGTCCCTGGCCATGGCAGGGGTGTTGGGACTAGATGAGCTTTAAGGTCCCTTCCAACCCAAACCATTCTATGATTCTATAAGGGATAAGAGAATAGTTCAAAACTCCCTGTTTGTGATCCTTGAGTCTTTCACTGTCTCCCCTCCTACGCCAGAGCCTCTTCGGTCGTATCAACTGAGTAAAGTGTTCATAATAACAAACCACATCTGAAGAGAACAGTCTCTGGCTCAGAACTAGTGCCAAACAATGTAATCTTTTTACTAAGAAGTGGAGTCTGCTGATCTCAAAAAGTGTTGGTTGGGTGTTTATATTTATGCTTGTTTTGCATGCAAAGTTAATGCTCTGTTTAATTTCTTTCAGGTCTGTTGGTACTTTTGCCCGAGCGCTAGATTGCAGTAGTTCTGTCAGACAGCCAAGTTTGCACATGAGTGCTGCAGCAGCCTCTAGGGACATCACACTGGTAAGATTTTTTAAGAGGATCTTAAGGTTCTGAGAGATGCAAAATATTCACCTCAGCAATAACAGTTGGCAAAGAGAGAGGGCAGATGGATTGTAATTGTGGCCTGCTGTGAAGCAGATCCCAGCTTTGTAAAGGAACCCTTTATTTACATATGAAGTAACTTTTTCTGGCCTTGTGCCTCCTATGATCCATCATGGATAATTCTATGAGATAATTTTATCTTTGTTTCATTTTATTACAATGTTTTGATGATATACTTCACAGCCCATATCCCACATGGGCTTAGTAGCTGTCTTGAGAAGAATACAAATTATTATCTGCCTGTCTGCAATGTTATAATGCCAGAGTGCCACTCCTCATCACTTTTCCAACACCAGACTGTTACTGGCATCCTTGGGCAAGATCATGTGGGGGAAAAACTTGTGGCCAGATAAGAAATTTCAATTGATCCAGTTCTTGTCTTTGAGGAGCTTCATTTTAGAGTTCCTGAGGAGTGGTGACATTGTTAATATTTTATAATCACAAGTGATTTTGAGTTGACAGAAAAAAGGGAAAACTTGAATTTACATGCTTGAGAGAGTTTAATGAAAATTTGAATAAAATTTAAGAAGTCTCCAGAGAACTGTTATCAAAGCCTCACCTCCTAACTGGAATAATATGAAATCATATATAGAACAAATTCTAGGGTAGAACAATATAGATAAATTATGCACGTGCACATGACTGGTATGATGAAAGGCAAATAACATCCTGATTAAAACTACAGAAATCAGGAAATAAAACCAAGCTTTCATATACTAACACCAATTCCTCCCTCACAGCATGCACTCAGCCCTTGTAAATCACAAGTTGCAGACAGTTGTAATTCAGCTTTCTGAAGAGTAATTGCTCCAGGGAGTAATTCTTTTTTCCTACTCAGCTATGATGTGTGACTTGAATCTTTTTTGGGATTTCTGGCATGGGTTGCTGCCCTTAAATATTTTTCTTATTTGCAATTTTTGTGGATTGTTTGATGAAGAAAGTGCATGGCTAAGTTTATTAGAAAATATGCTGTTGGACCTCTATGTTCATGCCCCATCTGTGGATGGTGGTACCTAACAGGGCTGCTCAGTCCTGAGTGAGTGGGTCTCTATCCTACGAATTTTCTTATCAGTAGTGCTACAGTGGTGGTGCTGGTGAGTAGCTAAATAGGACTTACCAATAGGCAAGGGCTTGTGTTTCACAAACCCCAATATTGTTAGGGAATGTTAGACTTGTATGCTAAGTCACAGTGAATCTAAGGTTGGAACAAATTTTTACTGACTATGTCTTAGGTATAAGAACACTGCACCCTCAAATACTTGGTGCAGAATTCTTGTTACTGCTGTTTCATTGTAAAGCATTTTTTTCTCCGTAGATGTTTGTTCTTACATTTATTTTTCTCTCTTACAACCATGTAGTTCCATGCTATGGACACTTTGCACAAAAATGTCTATGACATTTCCAAGGCAATCTCTGCGCTTGTGCCACAAGGTGGGCCAGTCCTGTGCAGAGATGAGATGGAAGAGTGGTCTGCTTCAGAGGCAAACCTCTTCGAGGAAGCGCTAGAAAAATATGGAAAAGATTTCACTGACATTCAGCAAGATTTTGTAAGTATATAAAGTGAGAGCCCACATGGTGACCAGTTCTGATCAGTGACAGAACTGGTTTACAGCTTGTCTAAACTATGTTGTTTTTCTTCATGTTGAAGAAGAGGGCTTTGAACTGGAGCATGTGTCTTGCTGTAAATTGGGGAAAGGCAGACCTCATGCTGATGACAGCCTGTTATACAGGCAGAATTTCAAATCTCAGAAGATAGCTTTTCATTTAGAGACATTAATTTAAAATCATCTGCTCCACTACAGCTGAGGGAGGATTTAGGAAAGTGTTGTGACAGCCTAGCTGCTGTAGATTAATTTGTGTTTGAAGGAGAATAAGTACTGGGCCTTCTGAAACATGAAAATTTAGTCACTTTTATAATGCAGTTTCAGAAAGGGCCTTTTGAAAGTTTTAAAAAGGAATCCTGGGCATCCAAGGGAAGTGTCCTGTAGTTTGGCCAAAGTTTCACCCTAGGTGCTCAGCCTACAGATTGAACGGACCACTGTAAAGAGAGCCAAATTTTGCTGTATCGCTGTTCGAGTCCCCTGGAACAAAACAAGTAGTTTCAGTGTTGCTTGTCCTGTGTTCTCATCTTTTAGACAGAGGGACTTGGAAACAGCACAACACTCTTTGTGGTCCTGCTGAAATCCTCGTGCTTCTCACACAGAGAGCAAAGCTGGCAGGGCACAGTTCTGTTAGTAGTTATTACTCTTTTTTGGAGGGGGGTGGGGAAGGCAGCTCCATAGAAGCCAGGAAGATCAGAGCTGTGGTAATGTAGTTGTGGCTCTTGCTCCAGTCTTTGCTGCTCAAGTGGAGAGAGTCTTAGACAGTGGGTTCCCTTCCACATTGTGCCTCCCTTCAATGGTTTACTGTGGAGCCAATGTGGCATGAAGATTTTCCTGTAACCTGCTCTACTTCTACATTGAAAGCACTATTTTTTGAAAGGACATCTAATGTAACATGGGTCCCATGTGCATTTAATGCCCTAAGGAGATTGAGACACTGACTGTCTTTTTTTGTTAGGAGGGTTAGTAGTTGCAAGTCTCTGCTATAAACTGTCCATCAAATGAATCCTGTGATTTTCAGTGGGGCTGTGTGCCAGCTCCCTGCAATGACTGCTGCTTTTCCTTTATGTCCCTAGCTCCCATGGAAGTCCTTAACAAGCATAATAGAATATTACTATATGTGGAAAACTACAGACAGATATGTTCAGCAGGTAAGAGAGTCAGAATCACCTCTTTCATTCTAACAGAAGATGTTTTTCTTGCCTTTGAAACCAAGCATTGTTGCTTTATTTTTCCTCTTGGGGTTCAGCCTTTCCAAGAAGTGGGTTCTGTAATTATCTGAAGCACTGAAAAAATCTCTTGTCACTAAACTCATCAACCGTTCCATAGATGCGAACATGTAGCACTGGCATTTGTGCTTTCTTTTCACATTGCTGCTATATTATTTGTTTGGAGCATTCAGATGTCTGTTTTGGAATTTCAGTAGTTTGGGGAAGGGAATGCAATTAATTTATGGCTGTAGAGTTCACGGTCAGCATTACCTTCAGTTTTGACTTTTTATGGAGGGGTTGACAGTTGCTGTACAACAGGCATCCATGATAATTCTCCACTTCTGGCTGCCCATGACTTTGACTGCAGGTGCGTGGAGGCTCCCCCATGTAAGCACTGCCAGTAAAGTGTTTGTCTGGGAAGTGTTGATGGCTCAAATTCCCAGACTCCTTATACTTAAGAATCAACTTTGACTAGTGTTTACAATCATTTTTTATCTCTACTTGTTTAAATATGAAGGGTACTTGGTCCCTTAAATAAAGCAAGCACAATGCAAACAGCATGCAAAATGTTGCAGAGTATCAGTTGCTGAATACTTATAATATTTAATGGGAAAATTAATTAAAAGAGAAATATATAATGGATTTTTCATTATAATTGTCAGTATTCTGTTTAGGCACCTATTTGAAGTATTAGAAGAAGCGGAGTTATAGAAATGTCCTTAACTTGCCTTAACTTGCTTCATTGGAAATTCAGCTTGAAATAAAGACTAGGTGCCTGAGGCATTGACCAATATTTGGCATGTGCTATATTTGGGCTCCTTGGTCTGTAATGTGATTTTTACCGTTTTCTCTCTGGAACACTGTTTAAATCACAGAGGGATCCTCAGGACAAATGAGAACTCTTTTTGTTTTTTTGCATCAATTCTGTATTACTTTTAAATTAACTGCATCCTCATTCCAACACTTCCCCAGGTTCATTGTTTGATTGAAACTTTTCCTTCTGGTAAGGAAATGGGTGGTAGGAAAGTGGGATATGGTGATGGAAGCTGACACGGTGGGGGAAAAAAGGTGCTGGAGAAATGAAATCATGGTCTTTTCTTCCCCATTGAACTGTGTGTATCATTGATATAGTGAGTTCTGCTTTACTGTCTGACTAGAGCTGTTCAGGAGACAATAGCTGAGTGTACGCAGCCTGTCCTATGCTCAATATTTTCACCAAGAGGAATCCATTTATCCACTGCATCTTTTATCTCACCTCACTTCTTTAGTGGTAAAAATCCATCTGGTAATATGATAGGTATGAGAAAAAGTGAGGAAAGTTATTTTATCAGTCAGTGAAAGCTAGAATCTTAGACTGTTACATGAAAATGTCACCCCTGTGCAGTCAGAACAGCAAACGATAGTAGGGAGTCTTGGGAATAATTAAACCAAAAAGAGTCTCTATACTGTTCAAAAAGTCCACGATACATTTACAGTGGTGAAGTTCTATTTCTGCCCATCTTGAGGTATACAACAATGGTGGTGGTGACAGGAGTAAGGGCTAGGGAGAGGTTTCTTTGTTGTTCATTCTTGGATACCTTACGAGGCAGATCGCATTAGTATCCTGGGTGTCCACTTCCAGGCCTATGTGCTTGAAAGGCAAAACAACTGAAGAAACTGCCTTGATTAGGAAGTTCTTAAATTCTTTTGCTTTTTCCACTTTCTTGAACTTTCTTTTTACAAAATTGCAGAGGGGATAGTTCTATGAAAGGCTTTATTTGTTCTTCCAGCAATTAAAAAACCCAATAAATATACAGTTTCTTGTACTTTTCCTGTATTCCTCTGCAGTGGGTTTCATGTCATGGTTATACTGTACCTTATATGTGCTGCCCAGCAGTGTACCAGGGAGTGGGATTTGGGGAAAACTTCCAATTAGAGGCTCTACACTTGGGAGACAGCATGAGTATAAGCCAAACAGGTAGAAATTGCAGTACAGAGATATGACATCAATTAAGTCTGAACTGAGCTGAAGACCTCATCTCAAATTCCCAGCTTGTACAAGCAAATAATACTATTAAACATTTATAAAAAGCCTGGGAGAGCTATCTATATATAACCACAAAGAAAGCATAGGAAGTTGTAGTTGAAATAATGGTGTATTACATTTATATTTTACTTGATGTGTGCAGTCTTTGACAAAGCACATCCCTTGCCACTTTTTCCATCTATTTCTTCATAGTGTTTTGTCTGTGTAGATTCTTTCCTTAGTCTAATATCACAAAATGATTCTGGGACTAATAATTTTTGTACATAAGATACTGAAAATGTGCTAAGGATGTGAAAAGTGTGTATTCCGGATGATTAAATTATATTCCAAGGTGCTATGCTATTGCCTTTAAAAAGAAATATTGATAACTTGCTCATTCTTGTAGAATCTTTGGCTGAATGAACATAAAAACATCTGTTTAAACTGTCTATTTCTGCGAGTTACACAACATAGCAATGAAGTTTTCTGTCATCGTATTTCCTTTGAGTTTTTCTTGGAGTAAAAAAGCATTGTCATAATCCTTGAAGCAGAATCCATTTGTTTCTTGCCATTGAGGAAGCTGAATTTTGAGTTGACTTCAAGAGAAGACCCTTTCTCAGAACTGAACAATAAGTTTATACTTATGCTTGGTATACCTAAGATCGAAAGGCAGCTGTGAGTAGGCTACTGTGATTGAGATAGATGCAGATTGACTTGTTTTGAAGTGTGCACTTGGATCTCTTACCAGTAATTTTTATTTGGCTTCAGCTATGCCATGCTTTGAAGGTTACCAGTGTAATGAGGAGTTCAATCACTTCATGAGGACGACTGACCCTTCAAGAACAGAACTGCTAGGAGGAGTAATTCTACTGAAATGTCAACACACGATTTGTGGTCTGATGTAGGCTCCTAAATGTCTGTCCAAAGTGATCCCAAGAGTTGTCCTGTCAAAGACACTCTTTCAGAGTTGTCCTGAAGAAAGTGATCAAGATGCATTCCAAATTCAGTATCCCGGGTCTCCTTTGAATGCATCCTTTTCTTGAGACAGATTTCCTGTGTCAGTTCACAAGACCATGTATTTCTGGTTCAGAAAGATTTAAAATGGCATCCACTGAGTAACTGCTGCTCATTGACTTCCCCCAGAGACTTGAAAACTCTCTTTAATAAAGAGTTGATGTGATGTTTGCGTTTGCCTACGTTTTCACTCAAAGTAAAGGTTGAGTTCTTATGTAGTTGTCAATTCCAGGGTGACTTTTTTTTTTAAGATCTTTAAATACTTCTACTGTTTTCCATGTCTTGGAAACTTTAAAACATAACACTTTACAACGGTTGAGATGCAATTGAGAAGCGTTCGGGACATGGCAATGGCAGGTGACTGTTTGAATTAGTCATATGCTTTCTGAGAGTTGAAGGCTTTAATTTACTTTTTGCATTTTTAATCTGTGCTTGAGGAGCATGTAACTTCAAAAGGAAGATCAAATATTATGAATTTCTAGTGTTCTGTTTCTTATGTGGAAGTGCCATTAGAAAAGTGTAGGAGGAATAGACAATCAGTTTGAAGGTATGCATAATGTTGAGAAGATACTGGAGAAAGTGCAAGTGCCCTTATATTAGACTACATGAGGTAGGGAGCTTAAAGGAGGGAGCTCTGGGTAAATCTTGATGTGGATAGAAAACATCTTTGTTAAGGGAAGCAAGCCTTCTTTGTACCTAGCCAAGAGCTGTGAGTGACATTTTAATGTAATAGCCTTCATGAAGTACTGTGTACTAGCAAATCAGAAATAACATTTAAAAAAATGTTTTTCTGTATAGTAGGATGTTTTATTCCCAAACACCTCCTGTTTAAGCCTACAGTAGCATGGAACTAGGCAGTTTTGGCAAATGACAAAGGCCGTAGGTCACATGTCATTGCTGAGATGTGTGGCTGGAGCACAGGCAGCTGAAAGCAGTTCTCCCAAATGCATCGTGGACTAATTACCTTTTCTGTCCCATCTCCCCCACCTCCCAGCAGCACTTGTATACTCACTCAGGAGTTTTGAAAAAGAATAAACAGTGTGAGAGTTTTCCTCTAAATCCAGAAAATGCAATTTATCTTCCCTATCGTCAACTAATAAAGGATTAATATTTGAGGATGTTTGAGGTGTCCCTGTGCTGTCTACCAACCCAATTCTTGCATTGTGGACCTTGAAATATCCTCAGTGTTCCTGTTTTTCTTCTGTTACTTCCTCTTTATAAATGTTCATTCTTTAGAAAATGACCACAAACACTTTCTCTGATACATCATGTATTATAAACTCCTTCAAGCTCAGTGGGTAGAATGAAAGATGTCAAATCTAGGGAGAGGATATATAAAGGGCAGACATTTGCACCAACTCAAATGTACAGTGTTTAGTATTTTAATCCCTTAGTCCCTGTGGGATAGACAAGTTGGTAATATTTCCCTTTTATAGATGGGAAAATATGATAAAGTAAATAAGAGGATATATTTCAGATGTGCATAGATAAATAACTTAAAATACTAAAGATTTCATTTAGGCCAGACTACAAGAAGTTACAAATATTCAGGGTTTTTTTTGTGGATGAGGACATTCATAACTACATCAGACAACATTAAGAATTTATAGCGTAAATATGCTTCAGATATAAGTCAATTAATAACTGGCAAAGGACCTAGCAAAGCACTTTTTCTGTGAAGGGATTATTCTGATATTCTAGGTGGCTGCGTTTCAGGCACCTTCCTTTTGTACCTTCTGATATCGGTCACTGTCAGAAAATAGGAAACTCATCATATCTGGTCTATTGATTGTCAACAGCCTCAAGTACTTCGTGAAAAACCAACTTCTTCGTATCCAGTACATTGTAGTGCCTTCTGAAAGCCTTGTTTTCCTGGTATACTAGTTTGTAATAAACGTGTATGCTGTCTGTTGTGCTCTGTGCTGATCCCCAGGCAGCTATATAGGAGAAGGGAGTATTGCTAGGTCCAGGTGACTTACAACAGTTGTTAGCTCAGAGCTCACACCATAGTCATCAGTCACAAAGAAAATCTGTGGTGTGACATTAATATTCATCACCAGTTTACTAAAATGTTGCTTAATACCCTAAGTTAATCGTGTCTCCAAGACAAATGACTTTACATTGTGGATAGTAGAGTATTTCAACTGCTGGTAATGCATTGTGCTTGCATGAAGTTTTTTCCATTCATAGATTTCCAAAACTGTGATAATGACTCTAGATAGTCCCCTTGGGAGTTTTTGTCAAGAGAACAGCAGCCTTTTTCCACCACAATCTAGACATCTAGTGGAAATACAAAACAAAACAGAACAAAATTGAACGACAAATGGTTCTCTACAAGTGGAAGTTCCCTGAATTTTCTCCTTATGTCTCAAGAAAATATGATTCTTGCACAGAGTTCATCAAGCAGTATTTTAATCTGTTTATCAGTATCTGATGTTGGACTTCCTTATAATTCCTGGGGAGAGTATGAGCTCTGTGGATGTTCGTCTGCTGACATAACTGCCTGTGGTATTCTGTGCCTGGGGAAAGAAGACCAGTTTTTCAGTCCAGGCTGTGAGTGGAACAGCCTTCAGTTCATAAGCAGGAAAACATCTGAAAATGTGCATTTTCGTTGAAGGATTTTTTTTTAATTTTTTTTTGGTAGTGTCTGGAGGCTAGGGGAGGGTTTCTCATGCTGTTGGAGAACCATTGTCACAGCACTTTGTGGTCCATCATTGGATGCTTTGATTGCTTACATAGAAAGACTTGGGCAGGGTGGTTTGAAAATGTTCAGCTTTGAGTTTGCGATTTGTATTCAGAGGAATAAGCTCTTTATTTCAGTCACTGACTGTCAGTACAGTGTGTATTATTGATTCATCCAAGTCTGTGGGATTGATAAGGTTTGTCTCCACTAAATCTTTATTTGGGTTTTCTTGATGACATTTTTCAGGTAGCTGTCCTTGTCCTAGACAAGATTAAACAGAAGGAATCTGGGAAATTTGACTATACCAGCAGAGAGAAGTCAGCTTTTAGGTGCAGCTCTGAAGGTGTACTCACAGTCTCTGGATAACTTCCAGAAGTTCTGTTTTCTCAGTCCTTTTTCTCTTGTCTGACAACTTCATTCTTTTATTTCTAAGATAGGTGGACCTTTATTTGCAGGAAAAGCCAAGAGAGGAATTCTTTGAGAGTCTAGAGAGGTTTGGTGAAGAACTGTCAGGCTGTCCAATGGAAAACTCCTGCTTGAGACTGTCCCTCTGATCAAAGCAAGCTTTACACTTATAGGAAACTTTCACTTAATTGTTTTTACATGTGTCGTGTCCATTGTGTCCCTGTAAAAAGGATTTTGATGTTTGTCCAGTTTCTCAGTGACACACTGTTCAATTTTATTACATTTTTTGGTGCTTCCTGTGTCTATAAAGCTACTGACTTTAGCTTTACAACTGTTTTCCTCGACTGTGTCTTGAAGTTGCTGCATAGAAAATGTTAAGCTAATCTGTTCATCTAGAATATCACCATGCTGCTGGTTTGTCTGGAAAACTTTGTTGTGGCTTTATGCAGACATGTTGGCATGGGCCCAGCTTTGAACGGGAGCTTGGACTAGAATGGTGTGAAGGTTTGAGTTATAAAAGGAATTCTTGGCCAGTTAGTAAAGCTCATGGTAACTACCTCCTTCTGCTGTGTTCTTGTGGGCTATCAGCAAGTTCACAGCTATAACTGAAAAAAAAAAACCAAACAGGAGCATTTCTGTTCTGGGGGAAATTGTTCCATACATCCCATTGGAAGGACCCTGTAATCCATTTACTTCAGAAATGTGACTGAAGTTAGTGGATGGTTTTAGTGAAGTAGGGCCACATAAAGAGACAGAAAGTGTCTACTTCTAAACATGTATGCCCATGCTCTGAAAGTCTGCTTCTTCGATGTGTTTTCCCTTCTCTGTTGTGTATCTTAATATCTCCTGGCAGTGGTGTTTTTCATTAGGGTTTTGTTGTTTGCTCTTATTAGCTTCTCCCCTTTTTACCCCCCTTGATGTTCTTTGCTACCTGTCCTCTTGAGATTCACCCATGTGCCTGGGGTTTCTTTCCTTTTTTTGTCTCAAAGGGGGATAAATGCATAGTGCTTGCGTACCTAGAGCTGCTCACCTTTAGAATGTGCAAATGTGTAGGTTGGCCATGGCTGATGTTTATTCAGAAGTGGTGACATACCATAGCTAAAAAATCTTTCAGGTAATTCTGCATCAGTTTTAAGTTGAGCTGTTGGACTTGTTAACTTTTAAAAGATCTCCAGTGTCACTCAGTCTTCAGAAGTGAAGACTATCCACAAAGAAGTCTTCGTTCAAACTCTTAGAATTGGTTCAGCTGTTGAGGAAATATGATGGAGAGGATGCATTACGATACCTGTTATTGTCCAACTGGTGAATATTATTATGGAGAACAAACACAGACTGATATGTCAGATCTTCTTCTGCAGGAATAAAAAGAAGGATTGTGGGAGGAACAATGTATGAATTTATATTGAAATGAATGGGAATGAAAAGTTTGTCCTTATAAATAGTAGGTTGTCATCTCTTTGGCTTTTTTGAAAAGCAGTGTATGTAGTCATTTGATGCCCACAGTTGTTTTTGGTAGATATTTTCCTGTTGGAAGAGGATTTTGTGGTGGCTGCTCAGTGAAAGGAAAACTTCATAATTTGTTAAAAAGCCCTGACGTTTTTACCATTATATTACTTGACTCCCAGTTGAAATAGCCCGTATTTTCTTCTTATTCTAACTTTTCTTTTTTCTTTTCATTTTAAAGAAACGATTGAAAGCAGCAGAAGCAGAAAGCAAGCTAAAACAAGTGTATATACCCAACTAGTAAGTATCTTTCTGTATTGTTTTGTTTTCTGTTTCATTGTAGAGGTTTTCGTGTAGCAGTTTCCATGGCCTGCCAGTATTATGTATTTGCTTTAATTACATAATGAGAGGTATAGTTGAACAAAGATGTCAGAGAACTATTAGGTTCCCAGTATAACAAACCTTCTGCTTATGCTTGAATTCCTTTGTATTTTAGTTGAGTTAATGCTAACCACCCTGATGCTAATAAACAGCTAGGAGCCCTGTGGAAGAAAACACAATAGCTTTAGTAGTTCACAGCTGGCTAGAACAAAGCAGCACTCCTCGCAATATGCTTATGATGCTGCTTAAAGACAAAGCTGTTCCCACACTGACCTTCCACTTCTGCAATACAGGGTATTTCCTCCATGAGCAGCAGAGGACTTTCCCTTTGGGGCTTTCCTGGTTAGAATGCTATGATGTCATCTTGCTAATTTCCTTCATCCAGTATAATGTTCCCATCCTGAAGCAACTGTTACTTATGTCTTCTAATTTTTATTTTTATATGGACTGGGAGTTGGGGATTTGGTATCAGGTCAGCACTGTTGTGAACAAAAGGGTAGCTAATTAACTACTCAGTAATATATGGTTTATTAATTTATGTCATCAATGGATCACCAGTGTGTGATTGTTTCCCAGTGTCATTTTTATTTATATATATATATATGAAAATTTATATATAAATTTATATATAAATTTATATATAGAACTATATTAAAATTAGTATATAATGATATATGTGTATTAAAAAATACTTAGTAAGATGTATTTCTTCTCTTGGATTTCTTCTGCATAACCCAGTCAACAGTTGTTATAATGTGGAACTTTGAATCTCCCTTGTCCTTTCTCTTCAACTTCCACTTCCCATGTGTATTATTCCCAAATAACTCTTTTACTCTTTTATGCATTCTCCTTTTAAATACTTAGGAACTTCTACAATGTGTTCTGTTACTTAAGGCAAAACTAAGTTTTACATATTTAGCTTGCAAGACAGTCCCTTATTTCTTGTGAAAATAGAGGATCCCTGATTTCTTTTTTGCTTTGAAATCTGTAGATAACTCTCAAGTGAATTTACTAAAATTTAGGTGTAATATTTAGAGTGAAACCAAATAGATTTCTTGTTGTGCAATTTTTCAACAGTACTGCCTTTTGTGGATGGTTTTACTCTGCAGGGGGACACTGGACATAAAATTAAACAGGAATTCACAATGTGATAAGCTTGTAAAGCAAAAGTCAATGTAATTTACACTGTGGATGCAAAAGGATATTGGAGACGAGAGAGCCTGGTAGTCTTGCTGTTGCTCTTGGATTATAATGTATGTAGGCTGTGTTTTGTATTTGAAAGGTTATGGTTCTCATTTGATAATGGCTGTCTGGAGCGGTATCTTATCCCTCAACATTGTATCTCAGCAAGATAATTCTTGTTGCTATCTAGAGAATATAATCAAATCCGCAACGTACCTCTCTACTTCAGGAAAAGACTTCTGTCTCTACCCATGTTGTTGCTTTTTTTATCTCTGGCTTTGATTTCCGATCACGGTTGAATTTTGTGTAATACCTTAATTTAAATATTGTTTAAATGATAAAACGGGTGTCAAATTTTCCTCCTCCTTCAATACGCTTTCATGCGTATCAGGAAAAGTAGCATTTGTGTATGTGACTTACTTAATCCCACATGAATGCTGCTTCTACTTTTTTGCTATTAATACCACCAAATGTGGTAACAATTAAGATTCTAAGATTTTTGGATTATTTCTACTCAAGTTTCAGTACAAGGTCTGGCACACAGGGAATGTATTGCATCTACATTATCTTGTGACCTAGAAGAAGATTATGTTCTTGGCTTGTAATGGCAATACACAGTGTAGGGATCTAAATATCAATGTTATTGATTTGTCCTTATGTTACTGAGCCCATTCCTGTTTCAAGGCTTGAACCATAATGATCCACTTGTCACCTCAAAAATAAATTACTTGATGTAGACTGTCACAAGACCTATGCAGAAGTGTATCAGCTGATTGAGTGAAACCTATTCTAACAATAACTGATGTAAAATTGTTTGCAAAGAGAGACCCTGGAGGATTATCAGTCTCAAACAATTTAATCTTCTTTTTTTTTGTCTATGACTGTCTTCCACTGATAGGACTCTCGTTTCTTCCTGTGATGTTAATAGGAAAATCTAGGAAGAGGAGAGGACAATAATAAGAAAAGCAATAGAAGCGGTCTTTAAAGGTTATTCCTCATGTCACATACATAGTATACAGTGGAAAATAACATCTCTGTGTGAAGCTTGAGAGTCTATTTTTAAAAAAAACCCAAACCAATCAAACTTGGACTGTGCCCTAAATTTATAATGTGGGTAACTGAAGCATGCAGAGTCATACAGGTAACTGATTTGAGGTTATCAAGTCCTAAACCAACATCCCAGATACTGGAAAAACATTGCTGTCCTAGATATTGGGCAAACATTTCTGGGATCCTTCCAAGAACAACCCTGGGTTTGGAGTGGACGTCTGTAGTTCATGTGACTGAACCCAATGTTTGTATGCATCCCTTAGGTTGAAAAGCACTAATGTGCTTTCCTGGTGAAAGAAAAAAAATATAAAATCAGTTGAATTCTGCATTCAGGAAATACTGAAAAAAAAAATTTAATTGTTTTCTGTAGCAATTGCTCTGTCAGTGGGAGGCAGCAGCAGAAGCCTGAATGTACAAAGAGATGCCATGTCCTTATACACTTCATTCTGCCATCCCCCAGTGGGAATGTAGGGCTCAGAGACCTTTCTTGTTGCAGATGTAATCTCAGTCTCTTTCTTTTTCTAGTGCGTGCCCAAACATACTCTTCAGGCTGTTGTGGAAGTTGCGTTCTGGTTTAACTTATCTTATGGGCATCATATGTACTAGTTACTTCTTTTTGATGATGGTTTGGTTGTGTAGCTGGGATTGTTTGGAATTAGGATATCTGCAAATCACAAAGGCTGAGACATAAAATTTTGTGTGGCTTTTCTCTCTTTTGCTTAGATCTAAGTGGTAAGAACAGAAAAGGAAGAATGAAGTGCTCCATGCAATCCCCAGTCTCCCAAAATGTATTGATGTAAAATGTAAATTTTAAATTTACATATGTAAATGTAAATTAATATAGTCTACTTACAGTATTTTATCTGAGAATCTCAAAGCACCTTTAAAGCTGTAAATGCTACCTTGCAAACACTTTTAAAGTAGGAAAATATTATTCTCTCTACCCTGTCTCTTTTTTTTAAGTGAATAGGGTAACTAGAGGAGTAGGTCAAAGCTTTGGATGACTACAAGGGGCAGCTGCTTAACCAGCTGAAGATAATTCCTTTGTCTGTTTCTTGGTTGTTCTCTGCCTGAGGAGCAAGACTTTCTCCCTTCCCTGTTTAATTGGGAAGAGGTTCATTGCATCATGGAAAACTCAGAGGTGTAACACTGTTGGTTCTTTTATAGCTGTGCTGGTTAAAATGGTGATCTTCAACATTTTGTTGGAGAAGGCTTCTCATTTTCAAAAAGCATTGTGTAGCAGTCATTAGACCTGTTCTTAGAAGTGGGTATTTACAGTAGCCTGGGGAGTTCTGATGAGAACTCACCTCTCTGTTTTCTTTATAAGGAATCTAGACACTTGCATTAGATGCCTAGAGGTAGATGTGATAAATGTTCCTTATGAAGTATTAAAAATTGTTCTTATTTCTGAGGCTTTATTTCTTAATTGTTCTGCTGCATCTAGTACCACTATGATTTTTTCAATAACAGGATATAGTCACCAATGATGTTAAGTATACAGGTATCTTTAACAACTAAAATTTTATCGTTGTGCTGTGGGTCAAATGCTGTCCAGTCATATAGTGATTTCGGTGTTCTGCATGGCTCAGGTTTATCTTGGTTGGTTTTTTTTCCCAGGGGTTTCAGTCCATGATGACTGAGTTCCAGTGCCTTCTTTCTGCACATGCTTTATCAACTTAAACTTTTCATTTGAGTTTGTTCTCCTACATAATACAGCTCAGAGAGCTGCACTTGCATTCATGATCGCTGTTCTAGTATAACTGACTGCTCCGGTGCAATTGAAACCCATTGAAAAGACTTCTATTGATGTAAGAACTGGAAATGATGGCTTACCACACCATCAGTATTCTCACTACCTTATTTGCATCTTTCACTTCAGCTTCATTAATTGCTTAATAATTCATCCAGTTATTCATCTAATTCTCTTGTTAATAGCTGTAGCAGGCTTTGGTGATATCAAACAATTTTAATTAACATATCATCAGCAGTTTGGAGCTTTTTGCTGCTCATATGATGAAAATGTTAGCTGCTTAAATTTTATTGTTACTGCCCTTTTGAAACTTGACCTTAGCTCTGGAGCAGCACACTTTCTGGTGCTTGTTGCAGGTACATAAATTGTACTGTTCCAGAATCCTGAAGTGAAGTTATTGCCACAACTACAGTGTGACAGTGTTGTGATTAGTGTGATTTGGTGATCAGCTCTTGCCCGTGCATCCCTTTCAGTTGTGTCTGAAATACAGGTTTGGTAAGAGGGCAGTGGAGTCTGGCCATCACCCTCCTTTCTGCGCGTGATCTTAATACTTTGGATGTGTGTGCCACTGCGTGCAGTCTTGTTCCTAACTGTTTACAACCAGACACATCAGGGCTTTCTGGCATGCTGCTCAAAAAACCCCCTCCTTTTTGTGTGCTTTGCTGATGGAGTTTGACTCCTTTACAGCCTTTTTCAGAGAATAAACCAATGTATATAAGGGAAGCAACTGTGTGATGCTGAGCTGTAAGACCTGGAGGGGAGGCTTAGTTTTGTTCAGTCTTTTCCTCTGTCTGTTGAGCAACATGCTTGTAACTGTGTGTCTGTGAGGACTGTTTGTTTTATAGCATCTTAGTAATGTTTGCACATGGACTTTGCTAGTGAATCATTGGCAAAAGTTCTTTTTCAGCAGGTTACTATAGTGACATCCCAGAGCAAAATGCCGGGTAGCATGAATGTACCTCCTTTCAACTTTCCCTTTGTTAAATGTGTCTGCAGATCTGCTGCCATCTGTGGTGTCAGAACTTCGTCCTGTGGACACACTTTAATCCTTGTAAGAGCCGGGCAGATTAATAAGCAAAAGGAGAAGAAAACCAAATCAGGCTTGTTAATCTATAGTGCGTTTATTTTTTTTTTCTTCTGTGCTTCTTTTAGGTTGTGTATGGGCTGTTAAGTGTGTTGAAGGAACAAACTATTTGCAGTATTTCAGTGCTGCTTAGCTTCCTAGCCTTTCTGCAGGAAGGCCTTGAATTTACAGTGAGGAAGCACCATCAGAATGCTATCTGAAGTTTTTCTTGGACTGGGCAAATACTCTCTTATGTCTTTATGCAATGTGTGTGTGGTCCTTGTGTAGGTCATTCACAGCAAAACCTATTTTGTCTCTATAGAAATGGGACTTTACCAAACTCTGTATCTAGTGCCTGATCAGACATTTTCAAATGAGAAGAAGGATGACCTTCTGGTTTCCAGGGCAGTGTAAGCTTTTCAGTGGCATTTGGGTTTGTTTTCTTCAGAGTTCAGTCATTTGGAAGTCCTTTGCTTTCTAAGGTCATTGCTGAGAATGTGAAACCTAATATTGATGCCCCATTAGGAAGAAATTAATTTGGCCATATTCCCACAATGCTGTTTTTGCAGACCTAGCCAGAGTGATAAGTGATTAAAAAGTCTGGGTCCCTGAAATCAGTGTGACTCCTGTGTCAGTGTGCAACTGATATGTAAGAAAATGCTTTTTCAGAAAGCTGTTTTGTAAAGCCTATTTTAAGATATTTCTGCTTGAATAAGTGGATTCCAAATGATGAGCTGCTTAGTTGGAAATAAAAGGAATATGCCAACTCTTCAGTCTTCAGGTAAGAGAACATGAGTGAAACATAATTGGTGCAGTTGGTGCAAGTCTGCCTGCTTTTTGTTGCTTCTGTAAGCTGAGCTCCTAACAGCACCTCGGAGTCTTTGCATGTTTTATAAGCTCCCAGTGTATTCTTCTTCTCTGAAACTTCTTGTTTGACTTCTTCCATCTTCCTCCATGCCCCATAAGTCCTGTCCCTGCAATACTGATTCTCTGTCCTTCCTGTTCCCTCCCATGCCAAGGATTTTTTGATGAGTGCCTCATTTTCCCCCTTGGACACCTCTTCCTCTGCAGAGATTTTGTACTATTTCAGACTGCTTTCTATGCCAAGGTTTTGTTTGCCCTTCCATTCTGAGTTCCTGCCAGTAGCTTCCCCCCCTGTTCCCCAAGTCAACATTTCCAAGAGTATAGAGATGAGCTGAGGTGACTCAGATGTTGTTATATTAGAATGTGTTAGTGACAGCCATCAATGCATTTCTTGCTCTACATAAAGATGCTAGGCTTTCAGACTTTTTCCATTTAGTAGAAACCTGAATGCTTTCTATTAGAAACACAGACCATAGTTTAAGACTTGTCAGAAGGCTCATATCAATGAAAATCTTTGTATATATGCTGTGTCCAAAGATTTTGTTTAATGTCTTGGGTGTGCTTGTGCAAACCTTTGCAGTAACACAATGTGGAAATATTTGTGACTGCAGTCTAGGGTTATATTTTCCAGAATAAGACAGGGGTTACCCTTTCTCTTCTGCTGTGTACCCTAGCCTTCTTGTTGGAGGTTTAAGTAACATATCCTTTATGTTGAGGACTTAGGGAGATCTGTAGGAGAGATCTTTTTGTCACCTAGATAGAATATCTGGGACAGTGAGGAAGATACCTGGCCTCACTGGTTTGTTTTTCAATGGGTTTGCACTCTGGGAAATGGCATCTAACAGTGGTTATTTTTATTATTGGTGTTACTTAAAGATTATTGGAGACTGTATGTTCATGGAAGTCAGATTGCTGGTAAGTACAGCTTGTTCTTGAAGCCAGAAGATGAACAAAATTTAAATCTTCAAACATTTTGGGCCATACTTTTGAAAGTCAAGTAGGAAATTGCATGCCTCAATTAATGTTTGTCCTCCTTTTTGCTTTGTGTTTTAAGTAACAAGCCAAACCCCAACCAGATCAATGTAAATAATGTCAAACCAGGAGTGGTAAATGGTACTGGAGTACAGGCACAGAACACGGGAGCAGGACGGGCCTGTGAAAGCTGTTATAGTAAGTGACGTGCCAGTATGGCAGTTGTGCAGAGAGAGTGTGAGTGCTATGTTGCAAGCAGTAAAGTAAAAGCTCTATTGTGGTGGGAGGTGGGAGAGAAAGCTTTGGAAGGGTGGAGGGACAGAATTTGACATAGCAGCATTTAAGCAGAGGTGGGTTTTTAGTTACTGGTGTTACATTTGTAAATACAATTATGAAATACTAAAGGGGGAGTTAGTAAATGTCCTATGTAATTGCAGGTAGTTATTGAGCAAAGACTTAAATCACCAAGATGTGAATTTGTCAATTTTTTCATAATTTTTTAGTAGATTTCAAAATATGTGATATCATTGTATTTGGTCTGTTGGCTGGTACTAATATACTGCATTCTAATGATTGTGCTCCTTTGTGGGAGCCTTTAGAGATGCTGGAATGTAGGACTGAACAAAGAAGTTAAGCCACAAATTTTGTACATTCTTCAGCTGTAAAATTAATGTAAGGGGAGTTCCTGAGGACAATCTTCCCTCTTTCCCATGCTCTGCAGAAATTGTCTACCAGTCTTCAAAAATGAGAGCTTTCAGTTTTATTGACGTAAAATTGTCCCATCCTACTAGTTATTTTTTTCTGTTCATGTATTAAAAGGGGGTTATATTTGTAATTAATTTTGCTGAAATAACAAGTACATTTAACAGTGATGTGATGACATTGAAGCAATCATCAGCTTTTAAGGTCTGTTGGAGCTTTGCACTGTCTTTGTGTGGGTTTTCTTTTGTGATGGTTCTAAAGAGAATAAGCTCTGAAAAGTGATCCTGTTTAAGGATATATATAATTTCCACCTTTGTTATCTCTAGCCACACAGTCTTACCAGTGGTATTCTTGGGGTCCCCCTAACATGCAGTGTCGTCTCTGTGCATCCTGTTGGACCTACTGGAAGAAATACGGTGGCTTGAAAATGCCAACACGGTTAGATGGGGAGAGACCAGGACCAAACCGCAATAATTTGGTGGGTATCTGCAAAGCAGACTTCTTGGTGCTCTTGCCTGGAAAGCTAGGTGCCATGATATCTAGTTGTTCACTGTTCTTAAATATTTAACAAGAAGAAGAATGCCTTCAGCCTTCATTGTTGTCCTTGGGTTTGGTATTTCATGTATTGCTGAAGTTGGCACGTTAACTTTGGCTCTGAGTAATTTGTTGCCAACTACTGCGCTGAGAAAAAAATAATCATTTGTTTAGCAAACTAGCCATCAAATGCATGGGATAACTTAATGAAGATGGAGAAAAATTAAATGCCAGCCAGTGTTTCTGGTATTCGCTTTTCATGATTTTTGCTGTAGGGGGAAGAGGACTGTTTTTTGGTGTGGTTTTTTTTTTTAATCATAAAAGAATTCATTATTTCCTGAAACCTGTTCCGTTTCCCAAGGCACATTCAAAATTAGATCCCCCAAATAGCTAGTGGCATTTTAGAGAGATCCCTTATCTTGGTTTTGTACTTCATCCTACTTTTTTAATTAATCCTCCTTCCTTTTGGATAGGTTTGAGTAAGCACTGTATCAGCTGCTTCTGTTTATTTTTTCCTCTAATTTAAAAGCCAAAATACTCAGAATTTTTCTGAATTTGGTGGAAGCTCAATCTGGAAGCATCATACCTTGAGCTGACTGGAAGAAGTGGCTGCATCACATGGATGGAAGGGTAGTGCACCCTGAACTTTGGTCTGAGATTAAGGTCTTTCTCCTAGTGTTTGCTATCATTCCCTTCCTATTTTATTTCTTTCATTTAACCTCTGTCTTTCCAGGCTTCTCTTTTCCCTCTGAAGCCATCTAATTGCTGAGATAACTGCCATGTTTCATCAGCCTTATACCTTTTGTTTGTTAATTTAAAAGTATGCAAATATTCAGAGAGGGGAAAGCCTTGTTCTCCCCAAACTGAAATGTCCTCCTGTTTTCCAATTGTGGGCAGGTCTGAGATGATCAGATACTACTTTCATTATTTTATTGGTTGACTTGGTTGCTTTTCACAAAGAAGATAGTGCTTTGGTGCTCTCTAGTCAATAAATGTCTTTCAATAGTATTCTTTATTACATACAGTGAATATTTGACAACTGTGTAAATGCATTCATTGAGTTTAGAGTAAGACCTAAAACAGATATTCTTGCAACTTTGAGACAAAAGCATTTTTGTATGCTGTAAGATTGCTTTGGGAAGTGAGTTTGTGATGTATATTTTAGCCATACAGCTACGTTTGATTTTTCTTGCCCTTTACAAATGATTTGTTGTAAGAAGTTTGTGTTGTATATCTAAGCACCCAAAGCCTGTTGACTCTATGTAAGTACTAAATTACGTGATAGGATCAGGTAACTTCTCCAGTTCTGGCTTTTGGATCTCTGCTTTAAAATTTGGGCAACACAGAAATTACATACTTCCATGTGAAGAGAAAATATTTACCTTTGTTTTATCCATTGAGATATTTTGGAATAAAATTCTAAATGTTCATGGGTAAGATTTGGGAAATGGGGAATAGCTGGGCTGAAATATTCTAATTTGTAATACTGTTTTTGTTCTTATGTCTGTGAACCAGTAGTTGAAAGTGATTTTATAGTCTATCTCTTCTTTAACTCTGTACTTTCTGATATATTTTAGAAACTGTAATTGATTTTTCTTTCTTTTTAGAGTCCTCATGGTGTGCCAGTACGAAATAGTGGGAGTCCCAAGTTTGCTATGAAGACACGACAAGCTTTCTATCTCCATACAACAAAACTGACAAGAATTGCCAGACGTTTATGTCGAGATATCTTGCGCCCTTGGCATGCTGCAAGACACCCCTATCTGCCTATTAACAGTGCAGCAATCAAAGCAGAATGTGAGTGGTGATGCAGCTGGGACCTCCTTGCAAAGAAACCCATTGAGATTCCTTTCCTACAGTTTGAGCTGCAACTTCTTGAGATGCTCTCTTGCATGTAGCTAGTGGTTGCACAAAATCTAGCTATACGTGCAGTGTTCTAACTGTAGGTCAGATAACTTTGAAAATTCATAAGTTGTTTGTTTTAAAATATTAATGTTTGCTGTTATATTTAGAGTTCTCCTACATTCATGTCCTATTGCCAAGACATGCTTGCAACCTGTAAAGTTTCGAGTTTTTCACTTAGGTTTGCTATAATATCTAAATATCTTTACCCTCTAATTATTTTTCTTTGTTTTACAGGCACAGCACGTTTACCTGAGGCATCAGAAAACCCACTGCTATTAAAGCAAGTGGTTCGAAAGCCTTTAGAAGCAGTACTCCGGTATTTAGGTATTAAAGAAAACAAACACCAACAAACACAAAAAACCTCAAGCAAACAAAAAGCCATGCTGGCTATTTCTGCTAACCATTTCTTTTTCCATTTGGTTCTGAATTTAGATGCTGGTTCTGGATTAAAAAGAAAACCTTCCCATGCACTTGTCTGTTTTCCTTTTCTTACTTAATTTGACAGACCAAGTGACTCAGCAGTCCACTGTGGGCTCACAGAGCTCTGTCATAAACTTTCAAGAGAACGGAGAGGGATGTGTTTCCTGTGGCTTCCCATGTATACGGAGACAAGTTACCATCTGCTGATGGGGGCATGAGCATAATGTTTTGGGAACAATTGGTCAGTCCACTGTTGCAATTTTTGGGCTGTCTGGAGGAGTTCCTACAGTTGGATCCTCCAAGAAGCCTCTTTGGTTTAGGACAGCACTGTGTCCCACAGCTTGTGCATCAGCTGCTGGCCATTCTATCCTGGAGCTGGACAAGGAGACTATACTTTCATTCTTTCCTTTCATAGTAGCTCTTTTCTAGACTTTGGTATAAGTTTTAGGTGCTGGAAGCATCTAAAGTGATGCTACATGACATGCCAGCTCTGACTACAAATGGATGAAAAACCAGTTTGTCTAGTGTTGCCAGTTGCTGGAGATACCCTGAAGACATGTCTCAGGTTATTACAGCCATCTAACATGAGTCTAACCACAGAAAGCTAGTTTGGACAGTGGTACTTGGAAGGCTTCTAGATTAACAAGGAAATTGATTGCCTTTTTACTCTGATAAGGAACACTGGAGTTGATTTTATTTTTCTTTGAACATTTTTGTTGATGAAATATTGTAAGGCTCAGGGTTTATTAAATATTTACTGCTTTTCTGTTGAGAGTTGTACTTCTACTGTATACTAATGAGATACACAGACTGAGAAACCTTTGGATACATATAGTGCAACCAGAGAAAGCCAATAAAGGGAGAAGTTTTGCTGTTGGATAAAATCCTGCCTTTAATAGTTGTACAGAATGTAGCGGTAGATTCTGAGATTATCGCTGTGTCAGGGTCTCCATTTGACTACTGAGCTGGGAGAAGAGAGTGAAGGAAATGGAGGGAGGCTGATAGACTGACTGAGAGAAGAAAGTCTTTTTGGAGGTGTGCTCAGTGTGCTTTAAGTTTTATGTTACTCAGCTCTTTGGTTGGTGAGAGAAAATCTCATTTGCTGTTGCTTGTAACTTTCTCACAATCTTTTCACCGTATGCTTGATCTCAGCCTTGGCCAAAAGTTTGAATTCAGACTTAATGTATTCTTTATGGTGGTGCTTTGAATCCTCACTCATTTGGCCAATTTAGAATTTGTATTTTTTACAAACCTTGCAAAACTAGAAAAACTGTAACTGAAGAGTTTAGCGGTGTTGCATGACTGCTCAAAGATGGCTTTTAATATAGAGCACCCCCAAAATGATTCTAAATTGTTGGAGAACAGTGTGTTGGAAATAAATACAATGTGCTTTTGTTATCAGCTTTTTTTAGGATAATATTGCGACATTGGTTTTACACCTTCAGTAGAGGTGTATTTGTAAATATACTTAAAATGTTTTATATAAATAGCAATCTTCAGTCAAAATCATTGACTGAGACGATATGTATGTAAGGGGAGATATAGTCACCTTAGAAGTTTGCAGCTTGTTTTCAGATTTATAATTCCAGTATTTTCACTAATAAAAAACTCACCTTGCTGTTTTACAACAGAGTCTCATCCATGTCCTCCGAAACCAGATCCTGCAAAGAGCTTGTCCAGTTCTCTCAACAGTCTGACTCCTGCTAAGTTTACACCTGTCATTAATAATGGGTCCCCAACTATCCTGGGAAAAAGAAGTTATGAACAACACAATGGAATGGATGGTAAGTATTTTTCTGCAAAATGTATATTGTCTCTATAGGCTTTTTCTTCTGTCCTTTTATTGATACAAGGAGATTATTTGAAACTATAGTCCTTTATATAAATTTCAAGTTTCTTATTCTTGAGGGAGGCTAATTTTTCCCTTTTGTAAAAGTTACTTGTCCCATTTCTACTTCTGGGTGAGACACATCATGTGTACTGCGAAAATCTTATTAGCTTTTTCCAGTTATGTTTCCTTTTTCTTTTGAGGTTTATAGCTTTTTAACCTGTAGGTAGTAGCTGTGCAGTTCCCAGGTGGCTTTGTAACATGTTGATCACCTGGCTTTCAGCAAAGCTACTAGAGGCTGCATGCCATTGAGACAGGCAGGCTGCTGCTTAGCTGAGGGAGGCAGATGAGCTAGATCTGCCGTGGCATAAACCTGCCTCTGCCTTGTGCAGAACCAGAGCATTTGCTTTTGTTTGCCCTGTCACTGAGCACCTCTGTGCAGTGGAGCTTGGACTTTACTTCCTCAAGAATAAAAGGCAAAGGGAAGGTGTTTGAAGTGGGAGATAGATGCAGGATGTTCCTGGCATGTACTCCAGGGCTCTGTTCTGAAGAGTTGCTCTTGCCTGAAAGTAGTGAGGAAGAGAAAGTGCAGTCTTTCTCAAATGAAGATAAAAGGGTCTGTTCAAATGGTCTTAACGGGAGTGAGAACATGGAGGGTAGCTCTCCTTAACAGGGGAAAGGAACAGCTTGTTTAATGGTGACTCTGAGCAGGGAGGGAGATACAGAGAATCCTTCTCATTTTTTACCTTTAATTTTAACTTTATATGTGGCTTATCTGAAATATAATTGCAAACATTTAATATCTTATTATTTCTGTTTTAACTAAGAACTTTTTAAACTGCTGCTGTTCAGGTTGCTGATGTGATGTTTTTCTCTTTTCTGTTCACTTGTGATCTGTCAGGCAACATGAAGAAGCGCCTGTTGATGCCTAGCAGGGGTAAGACCTTGAAGCTGCGCTCAGCTTATGCTAGGAGAGTGAATTTTAGTTTCATCTGCTGGCTTGTCTGTGCTTTGTGGCTAATGAGTCTGTGTGCACCTTCTGTGTAATGTCTAAGTGTTCCTTGGGTAACCATTTCCACCCATGGTTATGCTGCTCACCTTGCAGGCTTTTCACATGCAGATGCCAAGTTGTACAACTGTACTGAAGATCTGAAGTGCTATGTCCACAATTGATTACTAATTCCTCAAGTTGACAGAATGATTTTCTAGCAGTTTTGTGAAACTGCTGAGAGCTGTGATGGTTGGTTTGAAACTAGGTGTTGTTTCACTGTTTGACTTCTAAGAAATCAAAAGTTTCATGTGTCCTGAGCTACTTTAAATACACTTCAACCAAAAGAAACAGAAGACAGTATTCTCACTGAGTCCCAAGTTCAAGCCTCTGTATTTTCCACTGTGAGTGGACAGTCTCACTGGTGAGAGACTGTCTGCACGTTCTTTACTTGCAGTAGAAATGGTTTCAGAAATTTCCAGAGCTTAAAAATTAATCTATTCTGACTGTCTGACTACTGAATAGACCTCAGAAGCTTTACTTTGTAATGCAGGAAACATACATATGATGTCACTTAACCAAGTTCAACAGAACAGACAAATTTTGAATAGTTAGGATATACAGATGTCATCATCAGGCAGGCAAACATGAAAACTTAAGTTTATGTGTTACCATGAAATGGCTGACACTGCATGCCCTGATGTTAAGCTTTGTGTTTAACGGCTGAGACAGTGAACAACTGTTATCAATATTTACATGCATGCATGTATAAGTGCATGTGAAAAATAGAATAAGAATGAGCACAGTGATCATTGTACTGTCTTGCTCTCTTTGGGAATTTATACCTTGATATTGTGTTGCTGAGTTTTTAATGTGCTTTTTAACTTTTGTGTTTTGGGAAGAATTAACAAAACCCTGCTGCCTTGGTCAGTTTGGCTCCCTCGGAAGCCTTGTCCACTAAGGAGGGATGTAGATGCGGAGTAGCTCACTGAATTTCCACAGTTCCTAGTGACTACCTGCTTATGGGCATGCCAGCTGCTCCCTGCTAAATGTCCTCCTCAGCAAGGGGACTGCTGAGTCACTCAGCAAATGACACATTTCTGAAGCTCTGAGATGTTGTGGCCCAAAGGAAGGAACTAAAAGAAGAACTGTTCCTCCCACCAGGAAGGTCATCTTTGTGTAGAGCACTAGACTTGTTAACCTGAGACCATTGACTTACAGGAAATGGAGGATTCTTTAGTGTTTTAAAATGTGTGTCTGATGGTAAACATATTTGATTGGATACATTTCAGTCATAACTGTTGCTGGAGCAGTTTGCAAAAATATTTTGGTGAAGTACCTGTTCAGGCTCCTCAGAATATGTGTTTCTCTGAATGATATATGTATAATAGTGTAGGGGCTGGCTCTCACCAAAGCGCCTGCTGCTTTGCCTGCTCGCTCTGTTCTCAGCCAGCCACTGAAATACTTGGAGTAGTATTTGTTCCTATAACTGCTAGGTAGCAGAGTATGATTCAGTCCCAGAATTTGTTTACCTGCTGGGGTAGTGAGTGTTAATTGGATATTTTGGTGAGTGGTTCAGCTTAAACTGTCGGTTGAGATTTATTTGTGAATGAAAGATGTTTGCAGTTTGAACATCTGGAATATTTTCTGACTCTGGGTTGCTGGAAGCTTTGACAAGACAGAGCGGAAAGGAAACCACCTGCAAGGAAACAAGGTTAAGAACTTGGAACGGGGAAACAGATGGTGGAAGTTCAGTGGATCTATTTTTGTCCTGGAGCCAGTTTGTGTGCCAGTGACACTTAAAAGTAGTTCCCAGTTGCCTTACATGTGAGTTGTAAGCTTGCTTGCCCTGGGCATGGCTAATGACTGTTTCCTGTGCCATGCCAGAAATGGGAACATAGTGCTGAGACTTCTTCTTGCCTCTTGATGCAGTCATGCGGGCTTACTAGTTTGGGGGGCTGATGGTGGGAAGGAAGAGGAGGAGGTGAGAGGAGAGGAAGAATGCAAGTTGGAACTGTTGTGAAGAAGGGGTGAATGATAGTGAGAGTGGTGAAGCCTTGTGACCAGAATATAGGAGCCAGTGAGTTAGTATAAAAGGACTGAAATCAACACATCTATCCGGAATGACTGGTTCTTGGATTATAACTGACATAAAATGGAAGAAAAAGATTATTGAGAGTAAAACTGAATTGTTACAACCAGTCATATTCTTCATTTGCATAGCTCCTATAGGTACTAGGGGAAATTATGGGGGGTTCTCTGTTGGTTTTGTTTCTCCTTTCCCCTTAGTGATGCGTTGTGGCATACTGGCTGGTTTAGGTCATTATAGGAGTGTACTGCACAGAAAAACTGGTATTAAGACTGCACAGAGGTTGAAAATACTCTTTCTAGACAAATTCTAGACACTTTGTCCACCTGTGTTGAAATAGTTTTCAAGGAGATGTTAACCTACCACAATGTTGTATGACGGGGGGGTTCTGCCTCCTGCTGATGTGCCGTGTTGGTGGCACATGGAAGATACCTTATGGTTTGGACAGGTTGCTGTGTCAAAGTCTCTTGACATATGACAACAGACAGCTCTTATGGTGGACTTTAGCTGAAGTCTCTTGCTGGTGATAAAAGCCTTTTGGTGTTGGACTATTACCTCCAAACTCATGGAAGAAGTATGTATACTGTAAATTATGACTGGTTGCTGAGCTGATCGCGTGTGTTGAGTCTGTAAGGCTTTCCTCACAGCCACATTGTAAAGCAATATAAAATCAAGGGATTGCTTTGCAGGGAATGAGCCAAGTAACAGCTTGCATTTGTGCATAGTGTAAAGCAAGATCCATGTTTATACATGTATATTGGTGGTCAGGTTTCTAAGGTACTTCAATTCCTGTGGCTCCTGCTGCTTTCATTTAGAATTAGGCTGTTTAACATTGCTGAGAATTGATCTGTTCGTGGTAGGTTTTTGGGTATTCCTTCAGGCAGCACTGCTGGAAGATTTTCATCTGAGTCTCTACCACCCTGTGGTATTTAGGATGATGAATGGTCAGTGGTTAGAATTCGGCCCTCAGAAAAGTTAATCTGTGAAGTGACTTGATGAACGTTCCTGGGTAAATGGAAACACTGTTCCTGAATGTGCACAAAAGATGACTGAGGGTGGAAAATCACCTGGTGTATGGGAAGTTGTCAGGTGGAACTGTGAAGAGAGGTAGTAATGGGAAGGAAATGCTGGGAAAAGGGGAACCTTGGCAGCGAGAAATCAAGGAGGACAAGGAAAGGAGACTGTTGTTAGTGGGCTGCAGCCAGAACTAGATAAAACTAATTATGAAAATGTTGTAAACTGCTGAACTTAAAAAGACTACTACTAAAAATACTACAGATTTTTCATTCAGAATTTGTTTGATTTTTCTTTTGCTACTGTAACTCCAGCGAAATAACTTTTCTTTTTCTGACTCATCACTATTTAACCTTAGAGAGCTGAACTTTTTCAGGCTTTGAATATGATTTGTCTAGCCAGGCATCTAGAGTTTCAACTGGTGCTTGAATTCCAAGAACAGGAAGATATTCTTAATCTCATCTCTCCTAACTACCTCCACTCTAGTTTAAAACAAGGGTGTTGTTCTTTTATCTATTTTGTTTTCCTCCTCTTTAAATCACATTGGAGGCATTGTTAGGCATACAGTGCCCTTCCCAGCTCTCCTTCAACGTTAGATTAGCATGGACAAATTGTGCAGAATCCTATTTTTGGAGCATGAAAAATACATGGAGTCTCATAAGCTGTCAAATACAGTGAGCTGTTAAAAATTATTAGGTTATTGTTTTTCATTAATGTTCTGGAATTTGACTTAAGATATTTGCCATGAAACTTCCTGGAGAGGGGGGGAGAGAGAGAGAAGATGTTTTATGCTCTGCACCCTGTTTACTTTTTTCCTTACAGCTATCCCATAATACCCAGGTCTGTGTGATACTTGTCTATGCAAATTCCTACTGGGGGAAGGGAGGGACCATTGTTAGATTTTTTTTTTTCCCCTCCCTTTTACACCATGTTAGCTTTCATCTAATCAAATCTGTTTTTCAGGGTCATCACATGCACTCTAAAATTGGCAGAAAGAGAGAACATGAATGAGTAGCTGAAATAAAGGGAAGGCTTTTCCCAGCAACAAACTTGCATTGATAAAATGGTAGTGGATCGAATACTGAAAATTGGAGAGGGTTTATAGAAGAGCCATGAAAACGGTGAAGGGTCTGGAAAACACACTGTATAATGGAAAATGCTTTTATCAAAGTGGAAGTTGTAGATGTTTGTCTCTGCTGACAGGAGCAGCAGAAGTGTAATAATAGAGGGCTTTTTAGTTTAGCTGGGAATGGAATAATGAGCTGCAGTAGCCAGAAGGTACAGCAGAAAAACTTTGGCTGGAAACAAGCTGCAAATTTTTGAGTGAGGTTGGTTAACTGTTGGAATACCTTGCTTCTGCTACTGGGGATTTCTAAACCAAAATGGAATGTCAGTCTAGTTTAGCATGTTCGGGTTCACTGTTTCTCACCTCCATTTAGAGAAATGTGAATGAACTCCTAGAACTGGAAGCATTTGTCAGCCTAATGTGGCATTAGTTTAATATCCAAGAGATGAGCATGAAAGTGGAAATACTGTTCTTGATCAAAAACAGCTATCGAGGTGGTAATATAAGGAAGTTCTCTAGCATCACCTGTGTAGGTGACCTGACTTACCTCAAAGGTTTTTTCTGTCTGACTTAGACCTTGCAGAAAATTTGGATTTACCTGTATGCATAAGTTGCATTAAAAATTTGCCTTTATCAGCAGTGGCTCTGGCTGCCCTTCTGAAGCTGAGGATAACCAGCCTAAGGAAATCTTCCCATCCAGGAATGACTGTAAAAAGCAGGGACTATTGGTCCTCTAGTGAATAGTAACATGATACATGGGGTACTGGGGAAAAGTCCTGGATTTAGCTATTGATATCCAGACCAGAGTAATGTTGACTAGTGTCAAGAGAGAAAATGTTCAGTGCTTCCTAAAGGAATGACTGTTTCTTGCCAGCAGCAGCACAGCTGGGAAGAATGACAATTTGCTTGAAATGCTTTTTGGAGACCTCAGGAACCATGTGCCTGTGCAACTTCCTTGCTTTAGATTATATGCCAGAAGTGCAGGTTATTTTTGGGAACTGTATTTACGATTTTGTATTCAGATGTTAAGTGAAACTTTTGTCGCTTGCCTTCAGCTTAGCCGTGATACTGTGATTAGTTTCTTTTGGTGCTGTTACAGAGAAATATCTGGAAACAAAATCAGGAGATAATGGATCAGCTAGTGAAAACCTTTTCATTTATGAGGGTTGGCATGGAGTAAGATGCAGATGTTGAGTGAGTGAGAGGAGGGTGCATGTCCCAAGGCAATGGTAGGTAGCAGGTGTAATTAATACAAGAGGAAATGAATTTGTGCTTAAGTGGAATCTACATGTGTGATACATATCATACATACACACACACATATATATGTATATGATGTATAACACTCCCAATTCTAAGAAGAGTGAATAATTCAGTGGTTTCTAGTTTACATATCTTGGACCAGCAGATCCTAAAGTAGTGAGGTACATGGTTTTGTTGCCTCTGTCTTTAACCACATAAAAAGTGTTACAGTCAGAGAAAATATAGAGAAATGCTGTTTTAGGAATGTGGGAAGATAGTATTGATTGGCTCAACACCAAGATAGAGAGCAGCTCTTCATTGTCAACATACTTGTCCAAGGGTAGCTACTGAGTCACTGTAGTTGGATGTCACTGCCCAGAAAGTATTAATAGGGTCCTTGAAGTACTATTAGCAGAAGGTACAGCTTTTCATGAACAAACACATCATCTGTGAGGTACTGTGAAGCAAATTAACGTGAACTGTTAGACCAGGCATTTTAGGAAGTATGATCCAAATCCAATGCAGTTAATGTGCAGGGGTTAGTGGAAGGAGGTGGGTAACAAACCACTAACTCATTCAAAATTAAAGCTGCTCTTTGTGGAATCTCTCATTTGGAGTTAGTGTGTTTAATGTCTTGGGTTTATCTGTCCAACAGAGAACTGTGATCACTTCTGTGTTTCATTACCACCAAAACAGTCTGTTTCTGTATGTGTTGCATGGGGCTGGGCTACTGTATTCTGAACTATGTGAATCTTTCCTTTTTTTTAATCTTAAATCTTTTTTTCCTTTTCCTTTGCCAATCTTGGTAGGAACTTACTTAGGTAAGTAAATTGCAATTTTAACATTGTTTTTATATACAACAGAATTTTAAGAAAATGTTAGTCTAGGTGGTGTTTGGTACTACTTAGCACTCTGTTCTTCTTGTTACACATGTATTCCTGAACCTTTATAGCCTTTGTTCATTAGAAGATGGACGCTCAATCTGCTCACAGCAGTAACACACTCTTGGCAGTTTAAGAAAGAGAGGTGTGCTAAAGCATTTTTAAAAGCTTGCAAAAACTGTGTGTATATATGTCAACATACAGACTACTTCAAGTGAACCAGTAACTTGGAAGTGAAATCCTTGTTCATCAAACCTCATTCATGCATGAATTTTTGTATTTCTTTCTAGCTTGCTCACAAATGTGGTACTGTTGATGTTTTTGTTACTGCTGGGAAGGATGGAATCCCAGGAGGAGGATTACTTTTGGAGGATTACTATGAAGAGTGTATGGATTTTGGAAGCAATGTATTTTAGTATAGTAAACTTGCTGGTTGTAGAAATGTGCGTTAAATTCTCTACATTCATTGTGACCAAATATGTGTTTATGAATGTTACTGCATATTGCATGTTCTGCATGATACTTCTCTTTGGTAAACAGAAGTTAAAAGCAAAATGCCATCTGTGACTAATTGCTTGATGTCTCAATGGGTTTAAAAAAAAAAAAAAAGGATGAATTATGTTAACATCAGATAAAGGACCCGTGTGTGGTGGGTATGGTGAAGATTGGATTTACTAAGTCTGAGTAAATAAAAATTTAATAACCAAGTTTTGTCCAGTGGCTGGAAGCTGAGCTACTCTTCCTCCTTGGTGGTAGGATTAGCTCTGTAAAGACTTGTTGTACGAAACTGTGGAATGGTCTGTAAATATACAGGCAATGTGTGTATGTTCAGTCATGGAAAAGCACTGGAAGGTTTCTACCCAAGTAGAAAAGTGGCCATGGTTGGTGTTTATTCTGCAGCTTCTTGATGGTTGCGGTAGTAGCTTCAGTGAAATATGCCTGCACTCCAGTCTGTGTTGAGCACGCTGCTGAGGGTTTTAGACTTCTTTCTCAGAATGACAGTTGTGTATTGTGTGGAGTTGGCAAAAAGCAGTCTGGATTTGAGCAGTGAGAGTAATTTTTGAATGCTGCCGTTCAGATATTGAGGTCCTGTTGCTGGACTTGGAGGGGATGGGACTGGATCAGCAAAGAGCATGCATGTCCACTCTCGGGCTTCCAGTGGGACCAGATGTGCTGGTTTGCTTCCTATTGGGAAATTAGATTCCCCCACTCCACTCTGTGTCATCAGGTGCCAACTCCTGCAGCCTGCAGCATGCTCCTAGGGTGATGCTCTAGTTGCTGCTGGAAGTTTAGGTATTCTCTCATTTTAAAGTGTGTGGGGTTGTTTGTTTTTTTTTGGGGGGGGGTGGGGGTGGTGGTTTGTTTCGGGTTTTTTTTAACAAATCTGAAAGTAGTAGATTCAAATGATGTGAGATTGTTGGAAAAGAAACAGTTTGGTTGACTGAGAGGTGGTTCCCCCATCCCCAAAAGAGGAAACAAAGCTGCAAAGTAAAAATAGTAAGAGACTTGCTGTTTGTGCTAGTCCTTCCCCACCTGTGTTTCTCTGGGTGAAAGTATATTCATCTGCAGCTTTGATACTTCAGGAATGAAAGTATCATTAGGACATAGTAACCTGCTGTGACTGGTTTTGAGCCAGAATCTCTGTGATTGTATTTATGCTTGAGTAACAGTTCTGAGGTCTTTGTCACTAAATTGTAGGGTGGGAAGGCATGCCCTGGGGGTGTTAATTAATCTCTGGACTGTGATTAGGTGTTTTATTGCCATTTCAATAGCAATGTAGAATCATCTGTGGTAAAGGACATTTATGCTTATCTGCAGATACACCTTTGGTTTACCTTGTCTTCATTTTATCCTCTGGGACTTCCTCTTCATTTCAGTGAGACTGACAGGAGGGAATGAATGGCAAGAGATTTTCTAGGGTTTCGGGTTTAGAAAAGTGTTACGGAAAAAAAATGTAATCTTGAGTTTTCGGAGTGTATTTCAACCTCTTTGACTGCAAAGGAGTGGAAGACCTGCTTAGATTCATGACTGTAGACCTTTATACTTCGTGGTTTTAAAGGTTTGGTCAATCCTGAAAACACGTCTGTCTTTGTTTTTTTTTTAATCAATCCCAAGTTTGGAGGAGGTTAGTGTTGTTTCTGATGTGGAGCTATGTGAATCCAAGCAGTTGGACCTTAGATATCATTGACAGGAATTAGTCACACTTTCTACCCTGTGGCTTCTCTAGAAATGCCTCCATAAAATAAAGTTCAAATCAGGGTTTAACCAGAACCCTGTTGTATTTTGCTTCTGGTTTATATTTATATGCTGGTTTACGTTTTTAACCTGTTTGTGGATGCTTGTGTGAGAGAAGTATCTCTCAAACCTTGATCTGTGAAAATGGAGTGTGCACCTTGAGGAGGAAAGTTTCATATGGTGAGTTACCTGTCTGTGTCACTCCTTACCCAGAGATGGAGGGTAGGTTTAGTCCTTAGATGTGCTTGTCTCACAGACTGCATCTCTCATACAAAGGTCACCAAAAACTTTTAGGTGAGAATCCATTGTTTCTAGTACAGATGCATCCTGTTGACTTGACAGCTGTTCTGCAATGGGTTACAGATGTTCTGCTGTCTCTCTGCATTTCTTTGGTGACTGTTGTAGGTAAAAGTTGCTCATTTAATAGCAGTGCTTCAGCTGCGTATGCTTTTACTGTGATTTATTTTTTTAAATTGCAAACAGAAGATAGTCTTTTTAGTGTCTGTTTTCATTCTTTCAAGCTTATCTAAGTATGACTGAAGAGAAAATTCACAGATAACTAAGAGTAATATGCTAATTGATACCTTATTACTGTGATAGCAAGAGTATAAATTGTTTTGAAACTAACTTTGTTTTGTGTCTTATTTTACTGGAGCAAAAAGTTGTCACAGGCAGCTTTATCCTAGAAATTTCAGCTTGGGTCATGAGGTCTATCCCTGTTGTTATAGCACTGCTTCTTTGCTGTTTGAGGGCTGAAACTTTGGGGCTCAGAGTAAGTGGCAGTTCTGCTCAGCCTTTGCTCAGTTTGTATCAGTCGCAACATCTCTTGCTATGGAATGCTCTGGGTTAATTCTGGTCCTTGGGAACAGCACTGTTTACTGTCTTGTTATACATCCAGCAATGGTCATTGCAGCAGCCATGTATCAACTGCTCCTGTAGGCTAGTCTTTCTGGCATCAAGAATGTTCTTGGTACAAGAAAAGAGCTGATCTGGAGTGTGGTAAAATGAAATGTTTGGCTTCAATCCAGGGACTAGCATCAGTTGATTTACATCTCTTGGAGCTCTTGTGAATGGAGAAAATGTTATCTTTCTGTTATGGAAGGGGGGAAAAAAAAAACCCAAGAGCTAGAGCTTAGCTGCAAAGCCAACAGATTCAGGTTGCATCCTGCTGGCTGTGCTGTTTCCCAGCATCCATGGAGCTCTTTGTCCATCCCATCTCAAATGTCTGTTCACAGCTGTGTTTTGGATGCGATTGCTGCTCCCGTTGAAAAAGGAATGATTATCTGGTGCCTACATTGCCTTTGTCAACATCCAGAGGTTGTTACTGGTCATCTTACTTGGTGCCTGGTACATCTGTTCTACAGATTTGATGGAAATCTTTCAGGCAACTGTTTCTTCATCTCTCTGGATACTTAGGCACAAAAATGCTGCAAAAATTGAAACTATGTGTCTTCATGTTTGAAGCAGCTAATCCACGGGGAATGGAAGATACACTGGATATAAACTGTTTGTTTTAATGTGGCATCCTGATACTCAATGCTCAGCAAATGTCCCCCATTCTGCCTTCCTCCCTCCTGATACATTGCTGTGCCATGTGTTACACTGTGTTTGGTTTTCCCAAGGAGAACCTCAAAGAATCTGTTGGCATATGGACCGTGAGCTATAAAAGTTCATTTTGCTGGATTCTTTAGAAAGCTTTGCTGTTTCATCTCAGCTTAACTTGTTAGCAGGGAAGTTTCAGAAGTCAAGCTGGGAAGCTTGCTATAAATTTGAAAGCAGAATTCATACTAATAACTTCTGCAGCCAGAGACAGCATTTGCTGATGCCTGTCCTGTAGTACCTGTTGGATTTGATGTACTGGCGTTTTGATTGTCGGCTCAGAAGGAGCTGAGAAAGGTGGCTTGGCACACTGATGTGAAATGGTGTTTTCTGGGAGCATGCATCTTGGAAAACTAAAAGGTGCTAACAAAAAGGCTTGTTAGGTCTCCCAGTCCATTCCATGCCACACCCTGCTGCCTTATAGCAACGTGTCATTTGCTTATATCGCAAGACCTTTGTGTGACTTACAAGGGCTTATGTGTGTAAAGTACAGTTCAGTACGTGCACTATAGCAGCATGATAGAGTATCTGATAGTACAGAAAATAAGCTAGTAAAATCAAGTTGTTGTGCTCGGTGCTTTATGGTGCTTTTTGTGCTACTGGGCAAGGACTTTGTGTGATAGCTGAAGTCGGCGTGCTTTGTGACTGAAGGAGCTGCGCCTATGGAAGTATTTACTTGTAGTAGGTTCAGCAGTCTGTTTGCTACAAGATTGTAGCTAATGTCTGAGCTGAAGAGTTCCCTGGGAATCCAAGGATGATAGGAGAGATTTTATTTGTTGCTCTCTTGACAGTGTATAATACCTTCCACTTTCTCCTTCTTGATGTCAGTAAATTCCTCCAGAGCTAAAACAGAATGCCAGATTTTTCCCAAGACTTGAGGAAACCTCAGATCTGAAAGAGGAGGTGTACTTTTAGTGGTAGTTTGAAAAAAGGTGTGAGTAAATGGAGAAAAGACTGGGCGAATCAAATGTATTTTTTAACTTGGGGCCTCTGCTCTTCAAACCATGTTGTTAAGGAAGCTCTTTTCTCAGTTACCTTTCTAGGAGGGGAGAAGTTAGTCTGGTAGACAACTCTTGTTTTAGCAAAACAACACAGTTAAATCATAGCTGCGTGTGTTTAGATTTTGTACTTTTTTCTGTCTTGGAAAAGCAATGGTCTTACCAGCTCTATTCTCTTTCCTGTTTGTTAGGTCTGCCTAACCACGGACAAACCAGACAAATGGTAAGAGAATGTTCATTTAACCAAAACAGGGAAAAGAAGAATTATTAACCCACACTAGATAGAACACCCCATTAAACCGTAGCGTTTCACTTCCATCTTTGCTGTTTGCAGCTGGTCATACTTCCCAATTAATTGAAATTAAAAAAAAAAATTATTTTGGGGCATATGAAACATCCAAGTGGTTAAATACAATTTAAACCTCAAATCTATCTATATATCTATCTATGTGTATATAAATAAGAATCTATTTTGAATGGAACATTTTGTTTCTACTCATACAGAAACTGAGTGGCTGTTTATAGCAAAGTTCTGGGATGTGTTTCTAGGTGGAATGTTTCCCTGAAGGAGGAAGGTTTAAATGATGGAAGGGTTTGTGTGGAAAACAGTTTTTTGTTGTTTTTTTTTTTTTAGGAAGTTGGTGTGCAAGTTGTCTGCTGAGAATGCTTGTTCTTTATGTTCTTTTTTTTGAGTAAAAATTATTTGTAGCCTTTCATCCATTATGCTGAGTTTTATCAAAGGGCAGAAGCAAATAGCCAGTCTGATTGATGCGTCTCTGGCAGAATGCTTTCTTATGGAACTCACCTTGGTGTGAAGGGGCCAGTGCAAAGGCTGTGCATCATTTTCCCCCCTTATGCATGGCTTGTGGGAGACTCATGGGAGAGAACTTCAAGCATAAATTTTTTTTTCCCCAGAAATGATCTTCTGGTGTTGATAAAGTGGAGCTTGCCACAATGTATTAGCGTCACTAGAGTCACTCTGACATGGGTCAGTCAGCAGCAGGTATGACTGATGGTCACTGAATGGTGATCACAAGTATTACTGAATCCAGTAACGTTCTCGGATAGTGTGCAGTATGATGAGGGTAGGCTATAACTTGAGCATGCTGGTCTGCTTGTAATAACGAAGCATTCATTTGGTTTGTTCCTTGAGCATCTGATCCGAAGTGGTAAATTGTATTCCTCCATGAATTCAGCTTCATTTCTTGTCACTGAGGAGACTGGCTACTTGTTTGTGTCTGCTGAATAAACCAACTCAGTGCAGTGGGAGAAATCTGTGATGGCCTAACACTTTTTGGGTGGTTTAGGGTAAAACCCCTGAACTGCCTTGATTTCTCATTGCTTGATAAAGTATGCTACTGAACTTGAAAACTAAAGGTTCACATTTCAGGATGTACCATTTGAAACAGATTGCTCTGTGCAGGTAGAGAAAAGGCAACCTTGGAAGCACAGGAGGGTGCTCCTTCTAGGTATTCCAAGAACTTTCTTCAGTGTTCTCCTGTGTATGTGCAGAGAAAACATCCTTTGCAGCACTAATGAAAATATTTTCTTGGAGAAATCTGGAGGGGGTTAAAACAAAAACAAAAAAAACCAACACCCACAAACAAACAAACAAAAAAAAACAGAAAAGCTTTTTATTTGAAACCTTTTCCTTAATAAAACTGAAATATAAAAGCAATTCTTGAAGTATTTTAGTGGTCTGCTGTGGTGCCAAACTTGTCCTGTGTAACATGGAGGTGGGCAACTAAGGAAATGGTTATTGCACTTGTATACAACAGCTTTAAAGAGATTAGGATTTTTAAAGGTGGGCTTTTGTTTGTTTAGCTCTAAAGCCCTGATTTTCTACAGGAAGAAGATCTTGCTAGCACAGTTGATTAAGGCTGGTCAAAAAAAAAAAAAGTCACTATCAGTTTTTGTTTTCTCTTCAGATAAAAATGAAATAGATGCAGAGTTTTGTTGTTTTTTTCCCTTGGTTGACAGACTGAAGTCTTCCCTTTCTAAATCAGTGTTAAAATTTGGTTGAGCTTTTGCCATAACCTGACACTTAAGGACTTGAATACCTCATTTCTCCACCTTTCCTTATGAAGTAGATCTTCCAGGCCAGATATCCCTCATGAACACATTCAGTTTCCCATTTCATGGGTGAAAGGGGAAGCCTTGGTGCATCTGGGGAGATGGTCTGACCTCGGATGATGGCCTGTGAAATGCCAGAATTAAATTTCTACTGGAGCATTTTCTGACCAGCTTTAATTTACGCATATCAAATTTTCTAGGCCTTTATTTTGCATCTTTCCTGACTGTCCAGTGTTACTGATTTCAGTGGGATTTCTCAATGTGCTAATCGGCAGGAAGAGGGGCAGCAGAACTGGACTTCAGATGATCAAGGACAGCTGCATTTGAGAAGCTTAATACTTTGCTCCCTTTCATCTGCACCTCTCTTAATAACAGCTCATGTTTTTCCAGTTGAGTGGAAGGAGGTTACTGTGGGTCTGGAAAATAATACCTGTGTTGATTCTTAAAGCAAGTGTGTTATATATGGGAAATCTGTGGTGTTAAAAGGATTTTATGATGAAAACTGCTAAGCCTTATAGTACTAGATATTTCAACAATAGATTTGATTATATACTACCCTCATTAAATATTAACCTGCTTAGAACAAAAGGGATATGGGTAAGTTTGGTACTCCAGAATAACTAAATTCTTATTTTTATATTTGATTTGCTGTGTAGCTAGATTTCTTTCCCTGAAATCAATAGAGTTGCTCTAGATTTACAGTAGTAGCTGAAATCTAAGTCTTATGCTCAGTCTTTCAAACCAGATGTCATCTTTCAGACACAAGCAACAGATTATTGGTAATGCCTTCCATTTATTATTTGTCCTGTCGCTGGAGTATTGCTGTCCTATTGTATATTGAAGGTGTCTAACTTCTACTGCTTGTGGACAACTGCTTTTATGTCAGTTCTGTGTTCAGTCATGGGCAAGAGGGGAGATATTTGCCATAAACTCTCAACAACTGATACAAAACCTTAAATTCTCTTTTCCTTTGAGTGCTTATCACATGCTGCTGCAGGTTTGTTGCAGTCCATAATTGTACTTTTTTATGTATCACGTTAGGGACCAAGCCGAAACTTGCTGCTCAATGGGAAATCATACCCAACAAAAGTCCGATTAATTCGTGGTGGATCCATGCCTCCAGTGAAAAGGAGGAGGATGAACTGGATTGATGCACCAGATGATGTTTTTTACATGGCCACTGAAGAAACCAGGTAGGAGACTTGGTCTTTCAGAGGATTTAAGGGGAGATCTTTTGATTTCTGTTCCTCATGGGTGCTGCAGCTGATTTTGTGGTTAGACAGAGATCTACCTCTTCAGCAGATCTGTTGCTGCAAGCTAAATGCAGAGACCATGGTCTGAAGGCACCAGAATGCTGGTGCGAGGTGGAGAAAGGCTGTGATATACCTAATCATATCTGATGTGCCTTATCATGCAGTTGCATTCCAGAGAAAGCAGATTATTCTTCTTCCAGAGCAGAGATGGGCAATAAGGGCAGGAAGACTGAGGTAGGAAGTCCATCTGGTTCAGTCCCATAAATACCTTTGGAGGTCCCACAGACCCATTAGCAGAATAGTGGCCTTCTGGAGCACAGGTGATGCTGAGGAACACAGCCTCCTATATATAGAGCTCTGTGTATATCCTCTTGCATGCTGGAGTCTCTTGTATTATTACCTCTCAGAACATCTCCTCGTGTAGCTGCAAGTGACAGTTTCTGGCGGCTGATTTGCCTTGTTTCTTCGGTGGTTTATATTTGCCACCAGTAGTGGTGAGATTGAGCCTTGCAGTGTCCATGTTCTTCCTATTGGTGGTTCTGCTTCTGCTAGTCCTTCTTGGTAGTCTGCCCACAGGATAAAAATAGTAAAAGAAACTTTCCTTGCATGAGTTTCACCTTAAACTCTGTTTACAGGCTGCTGACAGAGAGGTAGAAGCTTTGTGGCCTGATCCCTAAAGCAAAGCCTTTGTGTGCATGTTCCCAGCACTGTGTTATTTCTAGGAAGGAGAGGACTGTTCCTGGGTATGGTGAGAAAGGTGGAGACATAGCTTGTGTGGTTTCCTCCCAAGAACTTGATGCCTTTCTCCTGAGTAACCTCAAAGAAGGTCAGAGCAAAGCCCTGCTTTTCAGCCCTCTCTGCAAGCAGAGGTGCTCTCAGGCCTTTGTGTCTAAAGACTGGTGTTATCAACACTTTCAGTATTGGTGCCCTAACATGCAGAGAAGCACTTACCTTTCCCTCCAGTATCTGGCAGAAGAGGGGACATGGGAATTACTGGATGTCTGAGCCCTTACAAGTGACCAAGGAGGTCAGGAGTTTTAAGTACTTAGTCTCTTCTGGTACTCCTAAATTTGGCACTACTCTTGAGTATTCACTTGTTCAATGTGAAGTGCATAGTCAGAGTCCTGACATCCCCAACTTCCTCCTTAGCCTGCAGAACATTTCAAGTGACTGTTCTGTGGGCCTAGTATCAAGGATGGGCTTCATAGACAAGCTGAGACTGGTAACGTTCAAGTTACTAACCACTGATCTATTGGCTCATCAGATTTCAGTGCAGGAAACCCCCTTGTTAGAATTCAGAAGAAATGTGAAATTTATTTCCTTGTCAGACTTGTTCCTATGGGCACCTTTTATGTAACTGTGCATTTCACACCAGTTCATATCTTTACCTTGTCTTTCCCTTCTCCTTTTCTGTTCCGACAAGATGCTGTGGAAGTAAGCAGTGGGATCCTGTATGTAATTTAAGCTAACGTGAGAGAAGTATTTAATTTTCAGGGGAAGCAGTTTCCTTACTCCTGTTGTCATCTTGCTCTAATAAAGAGGTACTGGGATCCTGTTACAGACCTGCAGCTCTGGCAAATTTATGTGCCATTGTGGGTGCAGGGTATACAGCCTCTAGTTCAATCTTTAGGTGCTCAAGGCTTATTTCATAAACCTTCATCTGAAAAACACTTCTTGACATCTTTATCGTCCAACCCACAAGAAATATTGCAGGTTCATGGTAGTAATGTCTCAGTACTACTGCAAGGTCCTGCCCTTTGATCTGTACAGAACAGTGAGGATATTCATCAAGTGTGATGTTGGTTGTGAAAACAATTTACTGTAAAGTCAGAGAATCATCTGCTCGTACAGAACCACTGACCGAGTCAGGAAAAATCAGTCCCATGGCAACCAGCGCATCACTAACACAGAAATTGTAGTGCAGTGATAGACATCAGCTCAGTAAGACCTTATCTCTTCCATTAAAAAAAGAACAGTCGCCTTTGTCTGACAGCCTTGCTGCTTAGCTGACTGATGAGTGCTGAAAGGAGATGTTTGGCAGCCTGCTGAAAAGCAAGGAAGCCTGAGTGATGTAGCATTGTAAGTGGCACGGGCTTTCTGTCGGGTGTTTCACCTCTTAACTTTTTTCTGAACCATCTGCTGCATTCCAGTGTCAAGAATGTGAGACTTGTTTGTGAGCTCTGAAACAATCTGTGCTTTGTGTTGGCTCCATAGCAATCAATCTAGCAGCAATATCTGCATATCATCTTCCAGCTGAGGGTCAGACTGTGTTTTCAGTCAGAGAAAAGTAGGTTTTCCTAAAGTTTTACACTCCCTCTCCTCGCCTTTTTGTGTAGCACTGTTGAGAACAGAAAACTGAGGAGCTTTGAAGGAGCAGTTTGAAAAGTTGGTCAATTGAAAGGAATAAGTTTTTGAATTCAATCCTCACAGTAAGGAACTTGGCATTTATAATTTATCCAAATGGAGGCAGTGAGTGAACTGATCAGAATCTAGAACTGCTACAAGACATGTTTCTGATGGCAGCATGTCTAATTAAGCGCATGCAGATAGTGTGAAGCTCTGCTGGCTAAAAGTAGATCAACTTCAGCTAAATAAGTCTTGGGAAAAAATCATCACATCAAGATTTTATTCTTCCCACTACCACTTTTCCATCCTGTTCTTTCTTCTCCCCACCCTGTGGCCTTTCAGCTTTAGAAGGCGCTGGAGAAATGGAGATGCTGAGCAAACAAAAGATGTGTCTCTGTGTGTAAGTGCTATGTAGCAGGCTTGTTCTGCTCACTGGGGAAAAAAAACCAAACCCAAAACAGGTGAAGAGATGACCAAAATGTTACCAGAACTGATTCTGAGTCTTCAGATGAAGTTGTTGATTTGTCAGTTGGTGGTGGTAAGAGTAAATTTTAGGGGGCAAAAGTATTTTGACCAGTTTCTTCAGCAACCAGCACATCTCAAATGCAGAAATCATAACACAGTGATAGACATCAGCTCAGTTAAGACTCATCTCTTCCATTAAAAAAAAAAAATCAAAACCCAAACCCAAATAGAAACAACAAAGAAACCCAAAAAACTCAACCAACCAACCAAAAAAACAACACCCCCACACCCCCTAAATAAAAAGGGTTTATTGGCCCCAGCAGTGTTGACTAACCAAAAATGTAAAAGTTACCTTTGGGGGATAGACGGTTGAGTTGTGGATTGTAAAGCCATGTGGCTGCCCTTCCTCTAGTGCAGTATCATGTCTCTCATGGTAAGTCAAAAAATCATGAAGTTATGAGTCTGTAAGGGTGGGCAGTGCTTCCTTATCAGACCTTGTTACCCCAGTTCCTGAGCTTAAGGCTGTGTATAGTGGGTACTGGTGGACTCTTGTGAATATTTATCACTTTCCTTTCTAATCTCTATATGCCTTTGACCACCACAACACCCTCTGGAAATTAATTCCTCATTTTAGTTACATAGTACATTTTTCATTGTTGCTGGTTTATTTGATTTGGTTGTTTTTTCATTTTGGGGTGGGTGGTTTTTGGTTTTTTTTTAGTATATTTCCTTTAGCTCTAAACCTGGTATTGACAAAAAGAAACAAGTAATTATTCTGTATTGTCTTTTCCTACATTATTTTGCTAATTTTAATACTTCGGTGCATCCCTTCTCTGTTCTTTCTGTCTTTTATTTTCTCTCTGTATGGCAGACTGCTTCCTGTGTCTGATAAAACTTGTTGCTAGTCTTTTAATGTATAGGGAAACTCTTAACAAATGCAAGACATGAATATTACCCATTTCTGGGTTGGGCATATGCAGTGTGGGAGAAATAAGAGGGGGAGAGACACCCTGTTAGTGATTCCCAGTACGGTATTGGTTCACTGGTTAGTGACTGTCACAGAGCTCCCCTGCAGCATCGCAGCCTTGAGGCGTAGCTCTGTGGGAGACCAAATGTTGCTGCTGGCTTGTGCTGTGCCGTGTTGCTTTTGAAGAGGCAGCTGTGTGCACCTGCTCTGGGCTGGGGAATGTCAGAGAGCTCTGTGAGAGATGGATTAGAAGGCAGGGAAGTCACCAGCATTGCCAGAAGAGGTTTGGTTGTAACTTGGCTCTGTCAGTTCCCACAACGCTGCCTGCAGCATGTCCAGCTGATGTGTTTGTGTGCATCAAAATAAATTAGTGATATGGAAACTGCTTGTCATGACTATTTCATGTGTTATATTTATAGCAGTAGACCCTGGTCCTATGAAGCTGGACCACAATGCTTTCTGCTCTGCAGGGGAAGGATTCTGGAACAGAGAATGCAATTTCCTCTTCATTGTTTGGTTTATAAATCAGAAAACAAAAGTTCCCCAGGGAAAACATTGCTGAAATAAACAGTGTCAGCCTATCCCCTTAGCTAGCAGTCCTTGCGTGTGCAGGCCTGGTTTCACTTAGAGAAACTGAGAAACCTACAACGCCTTAGCATCCAGTCTCTGTAATCGGTTCCTTTCTTTCTTACTGTCTGCAGGAAAATCCGCAAGCTGCTTTCCTCTTCTGAAGCCAAGCGAGCCGCCAGACGCCCTTACAAGCCTATTATCCTCCGGCCCATCCAGGCAGTGCAGCTACGCCAGCCCATGAATGATGAACCCATAATCATTGAGGATTAACACACGCCGAGCAGCTCTCTAGATGACAGTGGATCTGCCTGAAAGAATCTCTACTCCAATATATACTTGAGTTTCTATGGCTACAGCGTTGAACTAACTGTTGAAGAGAGGGAACTTTTGAGGAACTGTTTTGCATCTTTTAAACCCTTAAAAGGAACTCAGCCCTGCTCTGAGCCTCTGACCACAGACTGCTCTCTCTCTCGCGCGCGCTCTCTCCTTAGCTCTCCTTTCTTTTTCTTCTTTTTCTTTTTTCTTTTTTTTTCTTTTTTTCTTTTTTTTTCTTTTTTTTAATTTTTGGTAGCCTCTTTTCCCCTTTGCTTCTACCCCTTTTGTAGACGGGGAGGGAAAGTAAGTTTAACTTATTAAGAGAATGTGGACTAGTACTTTTTAGCTTTGTTTCCTCTTCTGATGTACGAAGAGCTAGAACCCTTCATTTTGTGACTGAGCTCTCGTTGCAAAGCCATTTTTACAAGGCTGTGTTGTAAGATTTTTCTTTTTTTTTTTTTCTCTAATTTTGTGGACGGTGCCATTTTTTATTTCATTTATATTATTTCTTTTGTAGATAAGTTTCCAACCTTTAACTGATATTTGGAAATAGGAGCTGGAAGACAGCCCCAGGTTCAGCCAGTTTTCTTTGGTCCTGTCCCTTATGTTTTTTGGATCATTTTGCACGGCCAGTTGTGCTCATGCACAAGACGGAAACAACTCAGGCTGAGAAAGGAGTGAGCTAAGAACTGAAGAACCTTGCAGAACATTACACTAACGAGTGCAGTGGAGGCCAGGCTACCAGAATTAGGTATCCTTACTATAGTCAATCCCTGGGAGATCTGACCCGGTGCATTTCTCCCAGTAACCAGCAGTTTGCGTGCTGCCTTCTCTCTGGAATCCTATATGCTGTTATACCACCAAGATCCAGCAGTAGGCCCAGCAGTCCAGCAAGTGTAATGAATTGCTTTGCTCTGGCTCCAAGAGTCAAGTACACCAATGCCCAGGGACATTTTGCTTAGAACTCTGAACCTGTTTGTGCATCAGTGGTTTTGGACACATCTCTCCCAGGGTGAGACCTGGTTTCTCTTTAATTGCGTTACTGTATGTTTCCCATTTTGAAGGGAATTTAAATTACAGCTGAGTTTTCATTTGAACACATTGTGTCTGAAATTTAAGTGGTTTTTTCCCCCTTGACATTTCTTGTGTTTGAGGTTTCTTGCATCTCTTGAACTTCTTATGTATTTGCAAGTCTGTATAATTTCTTTTTCATATGTCTTCTCATAGCAGTGCATTTGCTGAATGCCCTGCTCTGTTTTGAAAGGATGTAAACTATCATTTGCAACTTGTGCTGATCTGTACATGTACCTGCCTCAAGCAGACACAGCATGTAATAACCCCCAAGTCATTCCATATGTGTCAGCGGTGAGATGAGCCAAAGTTGTATTTGGGTTATCACAGTCCAACCGTGATTCTGTGCAACTCTGCTAACCCACCAGGTTAGACGGAAAGGAATCCCCACAAAATGAAAACAATTCAGTTAACTTTACTTAATAAACCTGGAAAGTGAGCTTTTGTGAAACATCTGCTTTTTGTCTCTTGTGAAACAGCTGCCAGGACCCTTGCTTGGGTGCCATCTGGCTGGCGCACACACCTCTGTGCTCCTTCCTCACATCCCAGAGTTGCGTTCTACTCTCAACTGTTTGTGTGACCGCGGCGCGTCCCTGCCCTGCCAGTGCCGTTATGTCGTACAGGGCAAGAGTCATTCAGAGTTTGATTCCCCTCATATGCAGTTTAAAGGTTCCTAGCACTTCAGACTGACTCTCACTCCCTTGCTCCCTCCTCCTTTTGAACGCAGCAGCAGATGCAACGCTGGAGCTCTGAATGAGCCTTTTGTCCAGGTTGGCTTATGCATCTTGCTGATGGGGGGCATGACGCTGGCTGGTGGCAGAGTGAATTCCTTGGGGGTTAGCAGCCAAACCCACTGACATTTGAAGGCTTAATCGTTTCTACATTCACTCCTTACTGGGATAAGCAAAGTGGGCTCGATGTTTAGTCTCATTTGCTGTTTGGAAGTAGTAAGATTTACTCTTTGGCTGTGAGTAGCTGCACAACTTAGCAGATGGTGACAGTGTATCCTATACTGCTGCTCACGTTTTCCTATCAATAACTTGAGGTGGGAGAGGACAGCCATTCCTGAAGGATATGCTACATAGGAAGGGCACCAAACTTAGTGGATAGAAACCCTCCAGGCTGTGTGTAGCAGTGCAGGACAGCACCAAAGACCTTTGGCAGTTTTACTTTGCCTCCACCTATCTGTAAGGTTAACCCTATGTACATAAGAAACAACACTGACTGCAGGAAGGTTTTGTAACACTTGATTTGTCTCTGTGAGGGAAAGCTTTCATAGGGATTCCTTCAAAATCTGAAGAGATCACTTTGAGAAATCTGTGCCCAAATTGGTTTCAACCCCTGTGCAGTGGGATTTGGAGCCAATACCTCGGCTGTACTCTGCCTGGGTGTGGGGAGCTCTGAAACCTTTGTGTGCTGGGGACGATGCACTTCTGTTATCAGTGGATGAACTATGGATGAGACCCGAGAGGAGCTGTTTGGGCTGCACGAAGAGCTCCATAACCACTTGGGGGTGCCAGCCCTGCAGTTTCCAGCAACTTAAAAGCTTTCTTGGAGCAGCCCCAGAGATGACTCTGGGAGTAAGTCCAGGCAAGTAGAGACAATATCCTGTGCTGCCCTGACTTTGAATGATCCCATGCGTGTCCTTTAATATGGATGCCATTTTTCAGCGTGCAGTAGCTGACTTCACTCCCTTGTGTTTCACTGGCTTATGTTTGTACCGGATTGAGAGGAGGGGTTGGAAGATAACTTTCAGCAACCAAGGAAAAATGCCGGCTCTTGGGAAGCACAGTGAATGGCAGGTCCCACCACTGACCTACCTAAGTCCAAACTGTCACTCTTAAACTGGCTGCTGGCACTAAGCCTCTCCTACACCAGTGTCTTCTCTGTATTCATGTGCTGCTGTGTTGCTGCAGGGCTTGCCTTTGAATATTCCCCCTCCTGCTGTAGAACCTTGTAAAAAAAAAAAAAAGAAAAAAGGTACGTGCAGCTGGGTCAGTATCCCATTTTCAGTGGTCCTTCCACCTCTTATAGAGCCCTTAATATTGTAGGGGACAAATTCTGATGGGAGTCGCAGTGAGAGAGGCAGTCACAGTGCAGAGCCTGGCGTTTGGAAGCGCTCACCTGCCTGGAGCAGGTCATCTCTACTGCACACGTCTCCAGTCCGTAGTAAGTTTTGCCACACGCATTTGGATATTTTCCCTTAGCCCCGTGTCCCTGCTATCCCCATCCTTCTCTTGCTTTTCTGCCTTGCAGACATGGGATCAGACATGTCACTGGCTCAGCTCTGATGCCTTGGAGAAGGCTGTGCTTCACATTCACGTGGATGGTGCACACTGGTCTCCAGGCTCACTACGATGCTTACGATTTTGCGGGCTTAAAGGTAGTAGGGAGCTGGTCAGGAAAGTCTTTTAAAAACAAAACAAAAATCCAGACATACCTACAATACTTTATGACAAAATGTTTTTGTTATGGATTTTTTTTTTTTAGCTAATTTAGAATATTTTTTCCACTTTGCATTTTACTAGCTTGTCAGTAGCAGTTCCCTGTGATCTCTGCTTTTGATGCTGTAACATGAAAGCAGCACACTCTCTGTAACAGCACTGTTGAAATAGTGTGAAAAAAAAGTAAAGCATGACCAAAACTAACAATTCCGAACGTGGCATTCCTGCTGTGGGAGGTGGGCTGTAACCGGGACACTACCAGAGAGTTGTAAAGCAAAATACATGCTGAAATTTCCTTTGAAATGGAAATTTGGTGCCCGTGCCAGCTCTGCTGCAGGCTCTGGCTCTCAGTGCAAGTGTTACACAAGCCAGACCTTGGGAAGCCTGACAGTCACTTTTGGACAGTCAGTTTGCATCATGGTGGAGCTGCTTTCCTCTGCCAAGGGAGGAGGTAGTGCTGTGGAGGACAGGGCAGTTAACCTGCCCAAACAACAGCATGGGCGTGGCTGTGCTGGTGGACTGAGTAGTATGTCAGGGGAGGTGTGCAATTTAAGAGAAGACCAAGAATAAAATCTAGGAGATTTTGACTGGGAGGAGGAGAAGGAAGGGTTTCCATAGTTATAGAAACTGAACCCTGCATCTCTTCTGGTTTTCTTGATCCATCAAGAGGGCACAGCCTTAAAAACACCTTTACTTAAAATTGGCATTGGCAGCAGTGTTAGAGGAAGAAAGGAGAGACGGCTGCAGAAAGACAAGACCTGGCATGACAGGCCTCTAGCTGGCAAGCATTTGGTTGGTTGGTTTCATTGCTGTAAATGTGCTTTTTAGTCAATACTTTTCTAGGAGACCCTGCGAGAGCCAACAGTGATAGCATCTGCTGTGATCCCCATTTTCAGGATGCAAACGTGTATTGAGCGTGTGTGGTCTTTTCTGCCCTCCCCAAGGGAGGAAGCTGGTGTGCCCCATGTCCCTGTGTCCCTGCTGTCCTGCCTCCCCTTCCTGGGGACCAGACAGAAGGGGTTTGCCCTGTTCAGCCAGCTTTGAAACCTGGTGAAAGACTCAGCCTCTGATGCTCACCTTTCATCCATGCAGACTCTCAGGAGGGCGAAAGCTGTTTCAAGAAAAGGCACCCAGTAAATTCAGATGGGTTGTGGGGCCAGGGGCTTGTCCCCATCTCCTTTTCAGCCTGGAAGAAAGGCAAGGTCAGGGCTGAAGCACACTTGATTCCTGCCCTGGGCTTTGTGAGTTCATTCATCACATTCCTGGAGCAGGCGTGAGTAACATAAATTCACATCTTTATGCAGACAGCTTCCTCCCCTCCTGTCTGCAAGGGGACTCTCCACCTGGATCCAGTGCTCCACAGGATGCTGGTGGTGTCACAGTGAGCAGATTTACAGGTCCTCGCTGGAGGGTTCCAGCCAAGTCATGCTCGTTCGGAGATTTTTCCATCTGAGCAGGAGCAAGTTTGTTCCCTGCTGCCTGCGTCTTGGCTGCCCCTGTGCAGGACAGACAAGGGGAGTGTGCGGATGTGGAGTTGACACTCATTTCCCTGCATCCTGGTAAGATGCCTGTAATGTCTGGTGGGGACCGGGGCAAATGCATCCTGATGGATGGGTCTTCCTTGCTTGTGCTGCTGAAGAAGATGGTGCCGTATGTGTCCAGCCCTGTCCCTACTACCCCAGGAGCTCACTGAGGGCTGTCCTGGAGGTGGTGTGCATATGGGCCACAGAAAACTGGGTAGCCACTGTGCACACTTGTCCTGTGGCCATGCCAGCCCCTGAAAGTCTTGCGCTATGGCTAGCCTGAACTCTTCCCACAGGGTGTCCGGGAGGGGCCACAGGCTGGGGAGAGCTTAATGACAAACTGCCCCGCGGTGCCTCGCATGGCCAGGAGCTGAACTTTGCCACCGCAGCCCAGCTCTGAGCACAGCCTGTCCCCTGGCACACCCTGTCCTTCCCCCAGTGCCAGCCCCCGCTGTGCCTGGCCACTTGCCACTGCAGCCCTGCCACCCTGCCCAGTTCCACTGGGGCTTTGAGAGCTGCACTCACATCTCTCCGGCTGGTTTGCTGCCTGTTTCTGGTTACAGCACTGCTTTTCAGGCACCTGCATCCCACCTCACAGAGGCATCACGCCTGCTTCGTGGAGTTTCACTTCTCCACCCTGAGGATCCGCATCCTCGGCATCCCTGTGCAGCTAACTGGGATGCTCAGTGGCTCAGGGGGACTGGCAGCTATAGCCCCTTGTGAAGGGGACGTGGGGACAATGGGGACATCCATTCCTGCTTGCAAGGACAAGTGGGATGTCTGTAAACCTGTTTATCGCAGGCATGACAGTGCTATCTGCCCTGCCTGATAATGGCAGGGCTTCAGATGCCTTTTAAAGGAGAAAAGTGACAAGTGGGTGGTTGGAGCTCCAGATAGTGGGTGCTGGGGCCAGGTGGTGACATGCCAAGCCCTGGCCAGTGGCATGTGCTGCCTGACGAGACCCAGCTCCTGCCACCCCCTCAGCACGCTCTTGCTCTGATCCTCCATCTTCTGTCTCTTGCTAATCCTTCCTAAGCCCCTGGGCTCCCCTTTCTGAGCTGTGTGCTTATACTGCAGCCACCCTTCGGCACCATGGCTGGGTACCCGGTATGTGTGGGCTGTGTCCCCGCTGCCAGCAGCTGCCCCCCGTCCCAGCCCTCCCGGGACTCCCTATGTCAGTGAGCAGGTTTCCCCTGCTGCAGTCAGGGTGCTGCCCGGGCTGTGCAGGACGATGAGCAGGTCTTGCGTGGCTGCAGGGAAAGGCGAGGGGCAGATCCAGGCTGGTGGTTGCTGCACATCCTCCAGTAGGGCTGTGCAGAAAAAATAAAAAATGTTTTGCCTCGTCTTGTGAAACATTCCTCTGTCACATCCCTGAACCCCCTCAGGACCCTCTCTCAGACCACAGCTGGGAACCCAACTAGTTTTGCTATGGACCTCCTGTCAAAGGGTAAGGACTGAGGTAAAATTCAGGCAAAGTTGGGGCAGCCGATGGTCAGTGGCCATTGTTCAGCGTAGCTGTGGCAGCAGCTGCCTGCTTTGCCATTTGTCACCATAAGCACCTGGCCGCAGGCTGCCTCCAGGGGCGTGGGAGCATTAGAGGTGACAGAAAGTCCTAGCGTGTCACCCAGGGGGGACCTTCACATGGGGGCTGGAGGAGGCTGGGCATGTGGATGCACACGATGCACCAGCTGAGGGTCTGCAGCCCATGCACAGATGGCTGTCCTCTGGGAAAACCCAGCCAGCAGTGGGTTTTTTACCTTTAAAAATGTTAAGTTAACCTTTTTTAGTTATTCCTCCCCCCTCCGTCTCTTCTTGCCCTGTACCAAATCTGACTGATCCTAGATGTCTAAAAATGTGAGACACACAAGTAGAGGTGAGCAGAGGAAGGCTTTCCAGCCCCAGCTCCCCCTGTGAGCAGTCCTGTCTGGATTTGTGAGTTTTTGTGGTATTTGTGTCTGAAGGAAGAAGAAAGAGCTGAAGAGAGTCAGCATGGGGAGGGGGAGAGAGGTGAGCCAAAGGAGAGGCAGCCTGGGGGGAGTTATTGCTTATTTATTCCTTACTTTCCCTTAATCTCCCTGTAAAGCTCTCTGGTTGACCTGCCCTATGCAGAGGTCTCAAACAGCCTCGCACCTTTCAAAAGCTGCCGGTGGAGGCTTCGCAGCCAGGGCCAGCCCAGCATGGTCTGCAAAACACCCCCACATCTCGCAGCCCCCCTTGGGCCCAGGGGCGGTTGCTGCTGCCCAGGGGATGGTCATGTGCGCTGGCACCAGCTTTAGGATCTGAGCTTGCTTCGATCTTAGTCCCACCTGGGAAGGAGGATGCTGCAGGGATGCAGCTCCTGCTCCACTCTGTCCAGCATCCCTGTGGGAAGGGGCTGCGTTACAAAGCCCTGACCACATGGTCCTCACTTCATCAAGGAGGGGGATGCTGGGCTGCCAGGCGCTCTGTGGCGGAAATCCCTGCTGTGCCCCTGTGCCCCTCAGTGAGTAACTACTGGCATGGCCAGATCAGCAAAGATCAACCACTGGTGCCTGGCGATGTGGTGTGTGCCAGGCCAGAGGAGCCAGCTGGCTCCAGTGGGTCAGGAAACCCCCAGGCTGCATGGGGCCAGGCGCCATTGGAGGAAAATGGGTCACTGGTGAGGGCTGGGGGGGTGGTCCCCTTAGCAGGGACATCCTCAGGCATTGCTGCCCTCTCCTCTGGCTGCTGAGAGGTGACTTTGGCACCTGCTGCCAAGGAAACCTCAGTTCAGCTCTCAGGAAGGGATGGATCCCCCAAATTTCTGATTTAAAATGCATTATCTGCCAAAGGAGATGCCAGTGACAGCACCCAGCTGGTCCCCAGCCTGCACCTCCTGGCCTCGGTGTGATGGCGGATGTGTCCCCAGGCTGGCCATTAGTGTGGCTGTCTGGGGGGACATGGCGCAGTGGGGTAAGGTCCCCATGGCCCTTGGAGCGGGAGCATGACAAGCCTGAGCCAGGGCACATTAAGACATGACCAGTTGAGGCCACTTTGCTACTGAGCAAGCATATCTACTTGGGATTTAGTGTGTTTGCAGGCAGGGATTCACACTTTTAGGTAATTTGTCTGAATTCCCCCCATCCTCTGTGTGTGAAGAGCCCTTGGGAGGCGAGAGCCCAGCTGGGTGCTGGTTCTGTAGAGTGGCTGGGCCTGGGGTTTCATCCATGGCTGCTCAACGCATGCTGTTGGGTGGATGCAGACTCCTTCCTCTTCCTCCTGGCCCCCAGCCCCACAGGCTGAGACTCCAGCTAAGATTTCCTACAGATACAGAGGATTTAGACAGCAGAACCCTGTCAGAATGGCCCTCACAGTGCAAGAGAGGAACAGCTGTGGGCATGTGGATGATGCTGCTGGTGCTGTGCTGGCACCTGCCTGCTGCCATGGAGTGTTTTAGGGCAGCAGACACACTGGGTACTGCAGAGGGACCCAGACGCACCTGTGGTGCTGTGCTGGTGGAAGCAGCTGGCCTCTCAGGAATCAACAGCTCCACAAATCCCCAGGCACTGCCTTGCCCTGACGGCTGCTGGTGCCGGGGGTGGCTGCCGGCCGGGGCCTGGGTGCGCCGGCTCCATCCTGGGGCCTACAGGGCTCCCTGGGGCCGTGCAGGGACACCACTGCCACCTGCCCCTGTGCAGGGACCCTGCAGGCCACAAAGGCTCCCGTTGTGTGACAGCAGCTGGACGTGGAGTGACAGGGACGCCTGGGTCCTTCCAACCTGACAGGACGTGTGGTCGATGGAGAAACCCATCGTCAAACATCCCTGTTCTCTCTGGCCCCAGGTACTCATGGGCCAGGGTCACCCCATCCCATGCCAGAGCCCTGGGTTCCCTTCCCAGGGGTGTCTCTGTGCCCAGGCCTGGGCGGGCACTTGGCAGCCGTGCCAGCTGCCAGCAGAGAAAGGAGGAATTAGATGACAATGGCGACGGAGGAGAGCCAGGCTGCCAGCTGATGAATAATTCAACAGCTCCACTTTCAGGAGAGGCAGATTTCCTGTTTACCAACACTGGGCCAGAGCCTTCGGGGTGGTGGTACAGGGGTGCAGCCCCTGGACCACCCCCCAGCCAAGGACCTTACCACCCCACTTGCCTCCCCTGAATACCCCCCTCCCGTGCACCCGCTGCCTGCAGCAGCCCTGTGGTGCAGGATCTGGCCATCCAAGCACAGAGGGGCTTCCCCTGGCCCTGGGGGTCTGCACCCCACCATGGGGCATGTTTTAGAGTGGGCAAAGCCGGTGCTCCTGCCTCGGCATCGCTTCATGGCTCTGTGAGCATCCTTTGCAGCGGTGGCAGTTGGAGGGATTTTTGACACGAGTGTTTCCATGGCAACGGAGTAAGATGGCACTGGGAACCAGGGGACTGCTAGGCGCTGTGGCAAGGCAGCCTGTGCTGCCTGAGCGGTGTTATGTCAGGGAAGGGCTGAGGCTGCCGGGGCAGTGAGCACATCTGCTCACCCTGCGGATGGAATGGGAGATGCCTGAGCCCCTCTGCTGGGCTGGCCCCAAGACCAGCACCCTCAACTAACGCCCTGGGGCCACGACGTGCCTGTGACAGGCAGCGCTGCCCCGTGATGCCGTGCCATGCATGCCATGCCGTGCTAGAAAGGCTGCCAGGAGACGTGCCTCCCTCCCTCCACTCGCCCACCGGCCGCCACTGCTATCTCTGCTCCCCCAGGGCCTCTCACCCTCTTCCCCCCGCCAAGATCTTCCATATCAGGCCTGTCATCCTGGCTACTTAATCTGGGTTTCTCAGTTACCCCATCTGGAAAAAATGTGTCTAAGAATGCTCAGCACAGGCTCGGTGCTTCCCGGGGCAGGGGGCTGCTGCCCACCCCTTCCACATGCGCCCCTGCGCACGCCTGGGCACGGTTCCACCAAGCCAGCTCCCGCACGGCTGCGGCCGGCTGTGAGTGCTCTGGCGCTAGGGTCGGGCTTTCTGAGGGTGGTTGCTCTCAGGATGCAGCTGGTGGTCTCTCGGCCAGCACATTTGATGCTGGGCTTCCTCAGACGCCGAACTGTCACCACGAAGGACCACAGCAACTGACTGTACACCCCCCTGCAGCCACACAGCCTGTATGCGTGCTGAGTTTGGAAGCACCCCCCAGGTGCTACCCTGTCCTTAAAAGAGAGGGCAAGACAGCACCCGTGCTTTATCCATTTCTTGCCCAGGTTTTGGGTCTGGGGGTTGTAGCGATGGGACCTGCTGGTCCAGTGGGTCAGTGCCAGCCCGCAGGGATGCAGGACTCACCGGAGACAGGCAAGGTGGCACTGCTGCTCGCACACATGCTGGAGGGGATCGAGCTGATAAAAACCCACAAGTCACGTTGCTTAATTGCAATCTTTCTCTTTTTTTGTTTGTTTGGTTTGTTGTTGTTTTATTTTTTATTTCCCCAGGAGAGGGGAATGGTGAGCACTTGCACCCTTTGGGCTTTCGGGGATGGAGAACGGGGCAGAGGAGCAGCAGCCCCGGGCGGCGGCTCCGTCAGCCGGCACCGTGCACCTGCCGCGCTCGGGGCCGCGCCGAGCCGAGCCGTACCGTGACGTACCGGGCAGACGCTCCGAGGCAGCCCCGCCC
>NW_020799109.1:27365694-27389251 GCF_003259725.1 Athene cunicularia | reverse complement strand
GGTAGCAGAGGGGTCTGGGGCTCCTTCCTTGCTCCCTGGGCCAAGGAGGTGAAGCAGGAGGTGAGGAGCCCTGGCTGGGGTCCGTGCCCGCAGCCTGTTTCGATGCTTGGGGGGGGCTCATGTACCCGTGTACCCGCTGGCTTGGGTCATGGGGGAACCCATCTGACATGGATGGGGTGCTGAGCAGGGGGCTGCCATGAGCCAGGGGGGGTCTCGGTGCGGAGGAGCAGGCGGTGGCAGGTGCAGACAAAACCTTCTCCCAGCCGATTTGTTCCCACTCCTTGCAAACCTCGGTCCAGGTGTGCCCTTCACCCCTCCCCTCTCACCTCTCACCCAGCCCTCTGTGGGCTCTTCCCGCGCTGGGGAACTAATGAACGGTTTGAGGTTTCTACGGGACTTTTTCAAAGGTAATGTCTGGTCTCGAAGGTCCACCTCGGCACGCCCAGGCTGGGTTTGGGCAGCAACGAGTCCCTGCAGGTTTCCAAGGGCCCTGCTTGGGGTTATGGCTGGTCAGGATCTCTGGGAACCGGGGTTGGGGTGTCCCGTTGGGCAGCCCGGGGTGAGCACTGCCACCCAGGTTGCAGAAAATGCCGGCGGCAGAGGTGGGAGCGAGGGTTGATCCCCTGCCTCGGTACCTCCCTGCCGCTTTCCGAGGAGCCTGCCTTGGCCCACTTTGCCCCTGCGTGGCGGTGCCCAGCTGGGAGCCTCCTGGGGTACAACCTGACCCCCCCCTGCCCCCGGGGTGGGCATCCTTGGGGTGAGCATCCTTGGGACTCTGCTGCAGGCTCGGGGTGGCTCTGGAGACAGATTCAGCACTCCAGCCCAAGCTGCCTCCTGGGGCCTGGTGGGCCACAACAGGGTCCAGCTGGCCTGGCCTGGTGCTGCCTGCCCCCCTCCCTGCCCGTCTCCCTCCAGTGGCCCAGGGTCCAGCCCCTGCTGCCTCAGCATGTTTGTTTCATGGAGAAATTCCAAAGGGCCCTAATGGTGCCTGAGCGTTTGAGGCATTGGTGCTTTCATTCCTTTCCGGCCATCTCCAAGTAAACACGGAGAAATAGGAATTTGCTGTCTTCCTCCTTTAAATAAATCTATTTGTGTGTGGGTGGGAAGGGCTCGGCCCCTTGGATGTCTTTCCTTGTGTGAATCTTTTCCTTTTTAAGCAGAAAATAGCATGTCCAGCCAGCCAGCTGGGCACTGGCCCGGGGTCAGAGTTGCTCTGGGGACGAGCCTGCCCTGCATGCGGGAGGCTGGGGCCAGGCTCAAGGACCCCCACCTCGTTGCCAGGAGGAGGCCAGGCTGTGCCAGGAGGTGAAGTGCCAGCCCCCAATAGTGCCTGTGCTCTTTCTCTCGCCCCATGTCCCAGGGAACTTGTGGGTCTCTTGGGGATACCTTCTGGGAGGGGGGATGACACAGTGCTGTACCCCGTGCCCCCAGCTGCGTTCTGTCTCTGTCTCCCCAGATGGGTTTCTGTAGGTGTAGTGGTCCATGCTGAGGTGTCTGCTGCTTCTTGGCTTCCCTATTCCTGCCCTGCTGGGGTACACCTTACCCTGCAGACAGGGAGGAGGCAGGTGCCTGGCAGCAGGGGAGTGGCAGCCCCCATCGCACACCCTGTGGCCCCTAAGAGAGACCAAGGCATGAGTTGAAATGGGAGCAAGCCAAAAACCTCTCTGTACTTGGAGCTTAGGTAGGCAGGAGCGTGTCCTTGCTGATGCCTTGAGCTTTTCCTTGAGGAACCACCCAGGCTCTCGCAGAATAGACCTGGGTCCGTTTATTTAGCGCATAGAAACTGGACGCAACCTCTGAGCCATCTTTCCAGGACGCAGCTCCCAGAGTTTCCCGCCAACAGATTGCGTGGTTTGGTGGGAAGGCGTTGCGAGCGCCGCGCCTGGGGTTTGGGATTGCTTCTGAATTCCTCGGCTGGCCCAAAGCTTAACGAGGAGGTGATTCATAAAGCCCCGCTTGTTTGGGAGCGCTTCTCGCCTGTGCTGAATGAACACTGGCAACTATAACTTCTCGAATGCCTGGGATTGCAGCCGTGGGTCATGTGTGAGAAATGCCACTGCGTCCCGTTCCCGGCCCCGTGCAGTGTCTGAGCGGCTGACCAACGCCAACAGTCGTGGGTACTGATGGAAAACTCATTTCCAGCCTGCCTGTTGCTTCATGCTCCCTGGAAAAATCCAGCGGGCTCCTCCCTGTGCAGTCAGGAGGATGTAGGCGTTTCCTGAGCTACAGAATGAGCTTTTTTCCTTTAAAAAGCACAGGGAAATATAAAAATAGTTTTCTGGCTTTTTTTCTATGTTTTTTTTTAAAGCAGGCTGAGGTCTGTGACATTGTTTCCAGGAGCGACTGGGGCTAACTTTCCTGCTCTGGGGAGGCTGGAGGGATGAAGTGAATGTTTAACTGAGGAGGCAGCGCTGCAGACGGCTGCGGGGGCCAGTTCCCACCCCGCGCTGGCAGGTGGCGGCGGGTTGGGTTGGGGTTGGGGTTGGGTTATCTCTTCTGGCAGGAAGCGCCAGAGGGACCAGGGTCGCCTGAAGCTAATCAGCCTCACATTTCCCCAGCTCCCTTTTGAATCTCTAGCCTTAAATGAGTTTTGCAGGGTCGTCAGGAGCCCTGGCCAAGCCTTTCTGCCTCCCATCCTCTCTTCCCAGGGAACTGTGGGGGATTGTGGCGGCAGGGGGTTTCCTGTTTTTCCATCCCAAGCTCAAGGCAGGCAAAAACCCCAGGGATGTGTCAAGCACACATGCACTGGGGTGTGCTGGTGGGTGGCTTTCGGGGAGCTCTCAGCATGTGCTGGGGTGTCTGAGGACTGGTGGGAGGCTGCTGTGCTGTTTGTTTGGGAAGGGGCATCCTAAAAGCAAGTGAGACTCCCCCCAGTAGCCCTGGGGCTTGTCCTGGCTGTGTCTGCAGCTGGAGCAGCAAAACTGCTCTCTGGGGACGGTTTGCCAGTGGGGTGCCAGAGGGGGATTAAGGACACAGACATATCCAGCTGGGAATCAAGGAGGGTCCAAACCTAGCGTGCTTGGAGGGGCTGACAACAGATATTTTGACCCACTGTCGCGCTGGTGTCCCAAGCATGCTGGAGGAGAGGAGTGCAGCAAGATGTGGGGTGCAGCGAGGTGTGGGGTGCTCTCCTTGCACAGCACCATGCCGGTGGGTCAGCCCTGCCGAAAATCAAGCTGCAGAAACTGCTCTGCAATTAATAAGTAACCTCTGTCCTTGGCTCTGGGCACTGGCTGTTGGGACACAGTGTCGGGGCAGGAGAGGCGGGAGGGCTTTATTTCGATTACAGCCGTCCCTAACAAAGGAAGTGACTCTTCAAGTGCAGCCGGCGTAGCAAACTGCACGTCAGCCTCGGCATGGCCCCTGGCTTGCCAGCACGAAGGCTGGCTGGGCTCCTTGGGTAACTGCCTGCTCCGATGTCTCGGGGCGGCTGCTCTCGGAGTGTGCGTGGACCTTGCAGAATGGTAACTAAGGATGCGCCAGTTCCCTGCTCCCCATGCAGGGCCCTGCCAGGGCGGGGATGCCTCTGTGGGAAGCTGAAGGATGGGCTGATTAGCATTAGCTTTTCCCTCAGGAAAATATCATGAGCTATAGAAAATTATCTGTGGGAGGGCACAATGGAATGGTGTGAGGTCTCACGCACTTGTGAAGTGCACGTTTTGCTGGAGCTCCTGCACGGTGAGGAGCCAGCACCTCACGTGTGTGTTCATGGGCAGTTGCCTGCCATGCAGGGGTCTGGGACTCATCTGCTGTGGGACACAGGGATCCGTGTGGATGTGCCTGCAGGGCTTGTGCCAGGAGTTTGTGTTGGCGCCCAGGTGCTCTGCTGTCCCTGTGCCACCAGGCTGCTCCTGGGGCTGTGGGTGCCGGAGGCTTGGGGCTGGCAGGCAGCTCTCTGCAAGCCCAGCTGGTCCTGAGTGACTCTACTGGGTGCCTAGTTTGTGGAGCTGCACTCATGTCGCAGGTCTCAGACAGAGCTCCTTGTCTTCCTGTCCTCCCTCTCTGTCCATGGCAGGAGCACAGGGATGGGGAGAGGTGATAGTACTGGAAAGGAAAGGCAAGGGAAGGTGGAGCAGGAACACCCAAGTGAGAGGTAATGGAAAATCTGTCACTGCAATGTTGCAATCAAATATGGAGCCTGGATTGTGTTCTGTGGTGCCACTTTGGGCTGCTGTGGGGTGGTGGTACCCATCTCTCCTGCCAGTGAGCTGGGAGGCCCTGAAGCAGCCAGAGAAGTGAGGATGGGGGACAGGTCCTGGCATGCAGATGGGGAGAGCCCTCTCCCACCAGCCTGCCATACACCTGCTGGTGGGGAGCACTGGTGCTGCTGTCCCCAGGGGGTCCTGAGCATCCTTACCCTCTGCTGTCTCGTTCACACTGTGTTGCCCACAGCCCTGGGCCAAACCCTGCTTGGATCTGGTTGTGCCCCATGGCTGTGTGGACCCAGGAGGGTGGGAAGGTGAGGAGCTGTGGGGCTGGAGGGGCACTTAGATGGGCTTGGCTGCTCCAGCATGGCTCTGAGTCCTGCTCTTGCTGACACAGGCCAGGAAACCATCTCATCCTCCCAGTGCTGCCCACCAGAGATGGTATCTCAGATGGAGGAACACTGTACTCTGAACCAGCAATTGCCCAGAGAGGGGTTTTGCTCCTTTGCCTTGGCCCTCTGCTGGCTGCTCTGCCCCTCGCCATGCAGTGGGGTGGAAGGAGGCCTGCAGGCTGGCTGAGGGTCCTGCCTGCAACACTTTGCATGTGGATCTGCACTGCAGCAGGACAGCAGCTGATTTCTTGGGCTCAGCCCTGGGTGAACCCAGTGCCTGGCAAGAAACACTGCTGACCCTCTCCCAGCACACCATGGTCAAGCTGCCTGCCCTCAGAGCCGGAGAGATGCATCCCGTGCAGATGCTACGTGATGAAGTAAGCAGCCCCGTGGAAAATGGAGAGAGACTTGCTGGAGGCTGCCCTGGCCCCATGAACCAGAGCAGGAGGTTGAAGGCTCATGGCCAGGAAAGTGCCTGCAGTAGGTGAGGTTTTGTTGGCAGAGAGGCAGGAAGAGACAGGGTGGATGGGAGCCACACCATGCTTTAGGGCTGTGGCTGGAAATCAGACAACCCTCTCTTGCGCCCGAGTGGCTCAGCTATGTAGGGGCTTGGGTCCTAAGGAAAACATCACCTTTCCGCTTGGCTGGAAGGAGGCCCGAGGAAGTGGGACACCCTGCCTGGGGTATTCCTTGTTCCCCCCTCGGCTGCGCTCCCCAGTGAGGATGTACTGAGTTGGCTTTGTTGTGCACTTGGAGGGAGCCCAGCAAGCGAGTGGCTTGGGGCCGGAGGGCTTGCCTTGCCTTGCTGTGAAGGAGCTAAATATATATGTCTTGGCCACAAAATCACAGCGTAGCATAATGGTCGGCACCAGCTGTGTGACGGGGAGAGGAGCTGCCTGGCCATGCCCAAGAAGGGCAGGAAGGGATGGGGTGGGGGATGTGGGAAGGCAGCTCAGACCCTTCCCGGGGGACATACGGGGCACCACTGCTGGCGGTATGGCATGGCATGGCATGGCATGGCATGAAATCCTCAAACCATCTCTGCCTTTTCTGTCTCCTGGCTGCACTGTGAGAGGCTGGGGAGGGGACAAGCTGCCGGCTCTGCCTGGGCTCTCAGCTTTGTTTCCAGCTATTTACCAGGCTCCTTTCCCTGTGCTTAGCTCTCTTATTCATTCCTTTGTGCCTGTGACTGCTTTGAAGTGCATCTGTGATCGGTCTGACAGCATCCCTCTCCTCCAGGGATGCCTGTCGCTGAGTTCCTGTGGGGATTTGCCATCTTTGTCACCGGTCTGGGCTTTGTCAGTCCTTTCCTGCATCCTCCCAGGGCTGCAGTGGGATGGATGGGGCACAGCCCAGCCCTTTGCAGAGACGCAGCTGCTGCTCCAGTTGCTTTTGCTGAATAAGCCTCCGGCTGGAAGCAGCACTGACGTCAGACCTTGGAAATACCTGTAACAAGGCCCCAGAGCTGGCTTGGCACAGCCCCCAGTGCTGAGGCTTCGAGGAGGGATGCTCCCTTCCCACCCCATAAAAATGCACCCACCTCTGGCCCACGCCAGCTGCCTTGCCTGGGCACGGCGGGTAATTAAGGGGTGAGCCGCGTTGTCTCCAGGGTGGGGCTGCCACAGAGCCGTGGGGAGCAGACTGCCTCAGCAGTCCCCTTGGGTGCTTTCCTGCTCCTGACCTCTGATTTTCCTTGGCTCTAGCAGTGTCCCTCATCAGCGTGGGCTGCACCCCCTGAATGGTGCAAATCCACCCCACAACTATGTCCTGCAGCTGGCCATGTACCTGGCTATGCCTCCACCTCTCCTCCCCAGGGGCTTTTCCTCTAGGAGAGAGGTTTATTATCCATGGGTACCTGGTGCCCACGATGGCGAGGCAGGTGACCCAGGGCAGGGAAACCCCCAAGTTACACATAGTTGGCAGAATCTGAATTCCTGCAGCCAATACCCTTAACTCTGCCCTTCTCAAGGTGCTGCGTGGCTAGTTTAAATTTGTCAGGCTTGAGGGGACCATCTTGCCACGGGCTGTGTGTAGGTGTGGGATCCAGCAAGTGGTGCAGGACACATGTGTGCTCGGTGCGATGCTGACAGGACACGGGCTCTGGCCCGTCCCTTCCCAGCATGTCAGGACATGGCATTCAGTATCAGAGGCTGGGTGCAGTGTGATGTCTGGCTGAGCAAAGCCTGTGCCAGAGCCCCATGCCATCCCACGCTCCCTGCATGGAGCTGGATGGAGCCTGGGAGCTGCTTTGCCCAGGCTGCTCTTCCAGTGCTGATGGTGGGGTGCCCCCCTGGAGTTAGGGGATGTGAAGTGAGGGGTGGCCCCAGAAGCTGCTTGGGGATCTCTGCTGTAGCAGGACCATGTGACCAGAGACTTCTCTGGAGCTGATGCAACAGTGGAGCAGATGTGACCCCGTGACAGGAAATCTGGGCGCTGGTGCTTTCCCTCTGCAGTGATTTATGGGGCAGCACGACCACGGGCGGGACGCGGCTGCTCTGGAAATGGGCTGGGGTGGCTCCAAGCTGCTTCCTCTGCTCAGCATGAACAATGCTGCCTGGAAAGCTGCCCTCACTGTGCCGGCCGTGGCCCCTGGGAACCCTTCTTTGCAGCCAGAGGATGCCTGACCAACCTTTGTGTCACACTTGCACCCGCAGGCAAGGGGCTGCCCCTACCGTTCCCGGGCTGTCCCCATGCCCTGGGAGCAGGATGGTGTACCGGGCCACATCCTCCCTCCTGCCTTGTCCCCTGCCAGGGGCTGCGGGTGCCAGGAAGGTCCCTCTTGTTTTGCACAGTCCGAGGGGTGCCTTGGTGGGGGGGTGCATTTATCAGGGAGCAGCAAGGATTTACAGATGCCTGAAATATTACGGTGGGGGGGACATCGCAGGGGCATCTCATTTTGTGGGGGGCAGGAAGGAGCTGGCGTGGGATGTGACCGGCTGTAATTGCAATGGCCTCTGGAAAACATCCGCTGGGAGTTTCCTCCTTGCTTTCTACCCGAGACCACAATGTCGCTGGGCCCGGGCAGCGGGGGGAGCCGGGGGGTGACGCAGCCGAAGTGCAGCCTGGCCTGGCTGTGCATCTGCTGTGACAAAGCCGAGTGAGCGGCTCTTTGGCCCCAAGCCCCTGGCTCAGCTTTCAGCCCATCACGCTCTGTTTCCCTCCCTGGCCGTCCCAGGGAAGCACCCGTTCCTGCTGGGGGGAGCTGGAGGGATGCAGGGCTCCAGTGACAGCCCCAAGGCAGCGAGGTGCTGAGACCTCTAGACCTCTGTGTCCCTCTTGCTTTTGGGGAGTGCTTGTGGGGCTGGGGGCTGTGTGCCCTGGGGCTGGTCCTCTGCCCCCAGGGGTGGCTGAGGGCTGCAGAGGAAGGGGAGGACAGGGGCAGGCCCTGACCCCTTCCCCATGGGCTGCCTGCTGCAAGGGGCTGGGGGGCACAAGCCCCCGTGAGTCCCTGGGCTCAGGGTCCAGCAGGGATTTTCCCTGGCAGGTTTGAGCAGGCAGGCACAGACCCCAGCTGCGGTGGGGCATCCCTTCACCCTGCTGTCCGCTCCCACCTGGCGTTTGGTCCAACAGCCTGGACTCGTGTGTGTAATCACTGGGAGGTTGGTTCAGAGCTGCTTCCCACTGATGCTGGTCCCCCAGGCCCATCCTCCACCTGCTTGCTTGGCGATGCTCTTGGGGCTCTCCCCTGCACCCCAGTGTGATGGCTCTGGCTCTGCCCCCTCATGCTGCCCTCCTCTGCCACCAGCCACCTCACTCTCCACGAGGGCTGATTTTTTGGGTGGTGATGGCAGTTGTTTCGGCTTATCTTGGCCCTGTGGCGTGCCCCGGATGCAGCTGTTTGCCTTGGGAGGAGAGTGGCTCTGGAAGCCAGGAAGTGCCTCTGGGGAGCTCTTGACCCCCATCTCGACCTGATGCAAACAGGTGACATTTGCTGAGGTCCCTGGGGGGAAAAATGTTTGGGAAACCCGCCGTCACGTAGGAGGTCTTCTTGTAAACCAGGGCTGGGCTCTGGTTGTGCTTTTATTTGCTCGTTAAATATTTTATTTGGCTCTTCTGATTTAGTTTTACAGTGGCTTTAGTGCGATCATGCTGTTTTCCAGCTGTCTCTGCACATGTGCAGGGCAGAGGGAGGGTGAAAAGGAATCAGTGGGGGGCATGGGACAGCAGCCGGCCCCTCCGGGAGCTGGGAGGGTCAGTGTGAGGCTGGGGTTGCAGGATGAGGACTGGCAGCCTGTGCTAAGTCCTGGTGTGCTCCTGGAGACATACAGCTTGGGGCCAGCTGGAGGTGGTGCGTTCATAACTGGTCTCAAACCATTTTGTTTCCCTGAATTTTCCCACTGATGCTTTGAAACTGTTTTCAGCGCCAGCAGTGGGTTGCTCTGCAGGTTCATGGTGCTCTGGGGCAATGCAGGGATCGTGCCCACGTACCCGTCTGCACGTCGCTCCTGCTCCCGGGCTGTGGGTGGGGGGTAGCATCTGCACGCCCATGAGATGGGTATTTTCTGGGGTCAAGCATCCGTTCTTGGTGATGCTGGAGGCTGTCTGCCATCCTGTCCTCCTGGCTGGAGGCAGGTGGGTGTCCTGGGAGCAGCACCGGGGGCTGGAACTGCGGCCAAGGTTCCTGGGGAGCCCAAGAGGTTGGGTGTGCAATGGGGGAGGCATGACTAAATGGGTGGGGTGGGCATGGTAACACTAAAAGTTTGAATTGCGAGCAGGGTCATTCTGGGTACCGTGATGGGTAAAAATAGATGAAGAGAGTAGAAAGGAAAATGCTACTGTTGCTGGATGGGTGCATGAGAAAGGGTGTCTGTACAATGGGAGGGGGTCAGAGGCTGGGGGGACCTGAACAGCCCCAGGGACCCTGCAGGCTGCAGCAGGGTGGTCCCTGATTAGCACAGCATTCTGATGAGCAGCCCCCCTCGAGTGCAGCCCCCCATGGTGCCTGGCTCCTGTCTTCCCCCAGTCTTTAGCGGGTGCTGGGCAGTTGCTCACCCATCTTGTATTCCCTGCAGCTGAGAAGGTGTCCTCCCTGGGCAAGGACTGGCACAAGTTCTGCCTGAAGTGTGAGCGCTGCAACAAGACCCTGACCCCAGGTGGGCACGCTGAGGTAAGAGCCGCTGAGGCAAAGGGGTGGGGGAGCTGTGCTGCCTTGCCAACGTGGTGTGGTGGGCTCTCCAGGGCTCTCCAGCACGCCAGGGACGGGGAGTCCCAGGAATTGGGCTGGAGCAAGTACCCAATGCTATGTGGATGGGCTCTCCCTGTGGAATGAAAGCCCAGGAGTGCACACTGTGGCTTCAAATGCTGCTGCTGCTGTGACCCGTGGTGCTCAGGAGCTCTCGTGCAGTCCTGGGCAAGCCATAGAGGGGTGCTGGCCCCATGTGTGATGCCCCAGCTGTGCCACCCTGGCATGGGCTCCCAGGCAGCCTGTGGTGGGGCTCAGCGAGCCCAGGCAGGCACTTGAAGCAGCTCCATGCACCGGGCAGGCTTGCTTGGGCATTGCACTGGCTTTGAAGGCATGCAGGTGCTGAGAGCCTGTATATACAAAAACACCAAAAATCATGGATGCACTGGTTGCCATGGTGATGCTAGCTCAGCACTGGTGCTTTCAGTGCCCCGAGGCTTATGCTGGAGTGCAATGCCACAGTGGCTGCCCAGCTCTTGGGTGTGAGAGGGTGCTGTGCCGGCAGTGGCAGGTGCTTGGGCCTGGGAGCAACTGTGTTCCTCTTGTGGGATGCCCCAGCGTGACAGCTGGTGCCCTGGGTTTTGCACAGCGCCTGTCATGCCAGAGTGTCACCAGCTCTTTAGCATGGTTTCAGCATGGGACACAGCTGGGGAGCAGGTGGTGGCAACAGGGATGGCTGTGCTGGTTGTTACCAGCCCGTGGGGGAGTGGGGCTGGTCCTGCTGGGGAGGATGGGGCTGCGCAAGTGGATCTGTGCTTTGGGCTGGGTTAAGCCCGGGGGATTTGCTGCTTCTCCATATAAGGCCAGATTCTGCTTCCGTGGGGGATGGCAGCCAAGCCCCCACTGACTGTGCTGAAGGCAGGATTTGGCCCTTCTTTGCTTTTTCTCCTTCCTTTCAAGCCAGCATGTCCAGCCGGGTTGGAAAGGTGGTGCAGGGAGACCAGCTAACTGTTTACTCTCCCCTCTGGCATGGTAACACTGCAAGTACACTGTTATTTATGCCTTGCAATATTTTGCAGCAGCCTATTGCCAGCCCACTGCCTCCTCACTGCCCCAGCCTTGTCCCCGGCTGTTCCGAGCCCTCGCCTTTGGCACGGCACTGCTCAGAGAGGCGAGGGAAGGGACATGGCTCCTGCTCAGCTACCGCCCTGCCTGTTTTGGGCAAGGTGTCCTTGCCTTGCAGTGGAGGGGTTGTAGGGTAGTAGCATGGGGCACGAAACAGGGCTGAGATGCTGAATAGAGCTGAGCAGGTGATGGAGTGGGTTTGTGCCTGAGGACACGGGCCCCCTGCCCCAGCCACAAACACTCTTGCTTTTCTCTTGGACTTGGTTCCTGCTGGCCCATGAGAAACGACTGTGGGGAGTTCTGGGGCTTATCCCCCGCTTCATGCCTTCCTGTGATAATTGCCCCCGGCCGATAACAGGGCCAATAGCAGCTGGGCTGGGACCAGTGCCCGCCTGGGGCCGCTGATCTCAGGCTAAGGCAAGGGGGGAGGTGGAGGGGAGGAAGGCAAAGCTGGGTGAAAGCCACAGTGCTCTGTGCACCTAATAACGGCCTGACAGCACACAGGTTGCTTGATGGGCAAAGCAATGCCTCACTGGGTCCTGGTGGCCCGCTGCTGGATTGGGGCTCAGAGGTGCCTCAGCTGAGCTGCTGCAGGGTGCTGGTGCTCCAGCGATATGGAGTGCACAGAGCAGCCAGGGTGTTTGATGCAGGCACAATCCTTGAGTGCTCAGGTTGGGTTAGGCTGTTGCTGGAAGACCTGCAGGCTGAGGGTGTCCAGTGGGTGCATTTTGCGGTGTAGGCACGGCCACGGTGGTCTCTGAACATTGGTGGGGATGGAAATGATCCCAAGGGAACCGCAGTTGCCATTTGGCATCCTAACACTCCCCTTTCTCCACAGCACGATGGGAAGCCCTTCTGCCACAAGCCCTGCTACGCCACGTTGTTTGGCCCCAAAGGTACGTCCATGCTCTCTCTGTGCCTATGTGGCCATGCCCAGGGCTGCAGGAGGGGCCGGGTGCCCCCATCCCTGCTGGTGACCAGCTGTGGCCCTGAAACCACCCCAGGAGCCAGGCTAACATGGGCTGAGCACCAAGCCAGTGATTTGCAGTCCCAACCGTGCCATCCCCTTGTGCAGAGGTCGAAGGAGGGAGATTGGAGGGAGGGAGGGATCTGTCCTGACAGCTGTTTGGTTTTTTTTTTTTTTTTCACTTGGAAAACAAATTCCTGTTCAAACAGAAGGTGGAGTCACTCTCCTATCCCAAACATGGTTGGAGAAAGCCCGGGTCAGGAGAAAGCAGGCTGGTGCCAAGATGCATCAGTGTTTGGTGTTTGCAGTGGCCCTGTGGCTCAGTGGGGCTGGGGGAGATGGGACAAGGGGCTGGGAAGAGGATGGAGATCCCAGGTGCTCCCAGGCCACCACAACCTCTCTATGCCCCACTGCAGGGGTGAACATTGGTGGGGCTGGGTCCTACATCTATGAGAAGCCGCAGATCGAGGGGCAGACCGCTCCAGGACCCATCGAGCACCCGGTGAAGGTGGAGGAGAGGAAGGTTAACACCGCACCTCCCAAGGGACCCAGCAAAGGTGAGGGACAGGGCAGGACAGGCAGCCCAGCCCTCTGCCATGGTGTTCAACCCGTCCAGAGCCACTGCATTTGGCGATGCTATGGGGTGCAGGGTGTGTGCAGGGAGTCCTCCACACCGTGTGTCCTGGCTGACATGTCCCTCCATTTTCCACACCCATGCCTTCTCTCCTTCCAGCCTCCAGCGTCACCACCTTCACTGGAGAGCCCAACATGTGCCCACGCTGTGGCAAGAGAGTCTACTTTGGTAAGGTGGCAAGTGGGCAGTGGGTGTATGCCTTGGGGTGGCACAGCCCCATGGTGCTGGGGCTCTGTGCAGGAGCCTTGGGGCATGCCAGGGGGATGGGAGGGAGGTTTTGGCTCAGAGATAGGGTCACGGGCACAGAGGGATGTGCCCATGGAATCTGCAGGAATGGGTCCTCTTAAAGGAGCTCCTGGATGCAGGGCTTCATCTGGATCGTGTCCCCTGTTGTGACCTCCAAGGTGGGTGGCATGGGCTTAATAGCTGTCCTCGACCAACCTCTGTCACCTACAAGGCAGCAGAGGGCTGGGGGAGATGCGGGAGGCTGGGGTGCACAGGCCTGTCTCAGGATTTTGTGTGCAGAGGTGATGTCCCTATGGGGTGTGTTCCCCCTCGGCATGTGTGGAGGGGGGGCAGTGTGACCCTCTCTCCTTGTCCCCCCTCTAGCTGAGAAGGTGACTTCACTGGGGAAGGACTGGCACCGTCCCTGCCTACGCTGCGAGCGCTGCAGCAAGACGCTGACCCCGGGGGGCCACGCCGAGGTAAGGATGTCCTAGCCCCAAGAGCCCAGGGCAGTGCAGGGGGGGGGCATGCAAGCGGGGCAGGGCTGCTGGGCTGGGCTGTGCCGCGCTGGTTGGGCAGCCCCTCCCTTTGCAAGAGGGTAGGACAGGGCTGGCAGGAGCAGCTCCCCGGCCTGGGGGAGCACTGGGGATGCTGAGTGTCTGCAAGGGATGAGCAGAGCGGGAGAGGTGCCCAGCCAGGGGGATGTGTCCTGGGGACTGGCCTTTCCCCAGCCCCCTGCCCTGGGTGACGTGCTTCTTTCTCTGCCCCGCACAGCACGATGGACAGCCATACTGCCACAAGCCCTGCTACGGGATCCTCTTCGGGCCAAAGGGTGAGTGCCTGGGGGCACGTAGGATGGGGAGATGGTGTGGGGATACCCAACCCACCTGGGCTGCCACTTTCCATGCTCATGCCACCACCCAGAGGGGACATCTCTATGGAGCATGCCACCTTCTCGCCCGGCTTCTCACCCTCCTGTGTCTCCCCCCCCATGTAGGTGTCAACACTGGAGCTGTGGGAAGCTACATCTACGACAAAGACCCCGAGGTGAAGAACCAGCCGTAGATAGCATCCCTCTGCCAGCCCGCCTGCCCGCTCTGTGCCCCTGTACTAACCTGCTCGCAGCCAGAGCAGACCTCACCAGGCTGGCCACAGAGCTGTGCTCTCTCTGCTGTCTCTACTCCGGGCAGGACAGCCCTGTCCCCTGGGTTATATATCATAGTCTCTAATATAAGCTTCAGTGTTTAAAGGCAAAGGTAGAAGGTGTCTCTGGTGGTTCCCAACGCGCTCTGCCCTTCCTAGCCCTCCCACCAGCCCCCTGAGTATGGGAGGCAGCGCGACAGGGGTGGGAATGTCACTGTGTGCAGGGGTGGCTGGTGGCCCCTGAGGGGTTGAGAGCAAGAGGAAGGTGGTGGCAGAAGTCCTGCCATGGGAGGGTGCTCCATGCTGCCCCCCCCACATGGAGGGCAATGGAGCCGGGCAGGCATCCTGTAGCTCTTGGGGAGGGGGGCTAGTGGTCAGGGCACCCATCCCTGTTCCTCACCAGCTGCTGGCAGCACTGCCCTTCTTCTTGGCCCTTCTTGGGCTCCATGCCCTGGCTCTTACTCTCCCCAGGGCCTGTGGCCAACCCCAGCCACCATTGGGGTTGCAGGATCAGGCATCACACTGCATCCCCATCCTTGCCTGCCCAGGGCATCCCTGTACGTGTACCGGGGCAGGTGCCCAACCTGCTCTGCTGGCTGGTTTGGGTTGGTGGCCCCCCCAGCCTGGTCTCCCATGGCTGGGGGTGCATCTGGTGGCCACAGCCCTGGGGGAGTAGGCTGGTCCCCACCTTTGGAGGGCAGAGCGCATTGGGCTGGTGGCTCAGTGGTGGGATGCCCACCTGCTTCCCAGAGCCGGAGGTTTCTCATTGTTGTTATTTATAAGCAGTTGTACATGTGCCCCTTGCTTTGGAGAATGACACGTGACCCCCAGTCTCACCTGTCCCCCCCGCACACTCCCAGCCCCACTGCTGCCCAGGAGGCCAGGGAGGGGGCTGGTGCAGGGGAGCCTCCAGGGCGGCAAGCCCTGGGGTGCCAGCACCCTGCTCTCCCCAGTCTCCCTGCGCAGTTGCAGGGCTGACTTTTGTTATTTGCTGACAATAAAGGTTTTGAGAGATGTGTTGAGTGGCTCAGCTCTGATCAGAGGCAGGGGAAGCTGTGCATGCCTTGCAGCATTCCTCTGCTCCTGGGACAGTGTGGGGATCCTGCTGCTGTGGTCCTGCCCCGACTGGCTCTTCCTGGGGCAAGATGGAGCAGCCTTAACCCCAGCTGCTCAGGCCATGGGTGCAGCACAAGCCATGGCTGATCCCCAGGCTGTGAGCAGGACGGGATGGGATGGGATGGGATGGGATGGGATGGGATGGGATGGGCTGTTCCCCCCAGCCTGGGCTTGCTGAGTAGGTGCAGTGCCTGAGCAGGGCTGCGGGTGGGAAAGCCCAGCCTGGCAGCCGCAGGGCAGGAATGCAGTGTGGGGGGCATGGGCAACCCCCCCTCTGAAACCCCTGGGAGCTGCCATGTCCCTGGCCAGAAACCAGGCCCACTGCCAGGCATGGTTTTAGACATCCAGCTATTCCCCCTAGGAGCTCAGCATCTGGAAAGCAAGGCATGGAGGCTGGGGCTGCCAAGGCAAACACTGGCTCTGGGAACTGCTGCTCCAGCTTGTCCCCTCTGACAGGTTCTTGCGAGAGCCCCCTTGGGCTGCCTGCTGGCTGGGCCCCCTGGGGACTCGGGCACCCTGCCTGCCCTGTTTGCTGGGGAAAACAGGGACCTGGTGCCCCTGCAATGTCTTGCATCCTTATAGCAGCCTCAGCCCTGGAGCTGCTCCACCACCATGAAGCAGAGGGGTGGGTGGATGCCAGCCACAGCCCCCAGCCTTGCTCCTCACCCAGGCAGGGCTAGGAAACGCAGCAGGCGCTGCACGACAGGAACACTGGCTCTGCCCATGCACTGCACCTGCAGGCAGCGTTTGGCCACGGTGGCATCCCCTAGGCTCAGGCAGCTGCAGAGCAGCAGGCTCAGGAGCTGCTGGTTTTCCCTCTCCCCGCAGCGATCCCAGCGGCACACAGACTTTTCCCAGACACGGAGGGCTTGGCAGCATGTTTCCCGGGCTGGGCAATGGGCTGTGTGTTTGTGTTTTGGTGGGGTTTCTATAGAGACTTGACCCCTCTGATGCTTTTGGGAGCAAGGCTGCTGGGTAAATCAGAGCAGTGTCACACAGCCACCTCCTTCCCTGACCCGCAGCAGAGAGCTGGGACTTCGCAGCCAAACTTTGCAGAGTTTACCCTATGTAGCAGCAGCGGTGCTGGGGTGGGGGTCCCCATCACCCATCTGGGATCTGGTGCAGCTGCCAGCAAAGCCCTTGGCACAAATCCAGCTCTTGTTGCAACACTTATTTATTATCATTAATTAACTAGGTTAACATGCCAGCCTTTTTGCTAGATTGTTGCAATCCCCTGCAGCAGAGGGTTTCCCCGATAGATTGCACAGGCTGATTTTCCTCCCCACGGCCTTGCCTGAAGCTCAGCAGCAGGTTTGCTCTCCCCAGCACCCACCTGGCCCCATGCCCTGCACCCATTCTGTCTCGGCAGCCCTAACAGCGTCCTCACCATGGGCACTGGCCCCCTGATGTGGGGGCCAAGAAGCTGGCTCCCCCTGAGCGCGGCTGGGTAGGATGCTCACTGCAGTGGTGAGCTGGGCACAGTCAAGGCCTCATCTGAGACCAAAAGCATGGCCATGGTGGGATGGGAAGGTACTGGCTAAGCCTGTACTGAAACAGTGAGGAAGGCAGTTTGGGGTAGCAGCGATGGGAGGGGATGCCCCCAGGGCTCATATGTGGGTTATTCTGAGTGTGAAGGGGTATGGGACAGGGTGGGTACAGCACCCCAGCTGCTGCTCGCTCCCACATGGTGACCACAAAACACAAGATTTTATTTTGGTTTGGGGATGGATTTTTTTTTTCCCCTTCCATTATTTTTGGTTTACATTTTCTTTTCCCCATGAGAGTTTTGCTGGGGGAATGCAATGAAATTAAAAATAGATGAAATTCAGCTCTGCTGCGCAAGGGGTTGCTGGGAAGCCAACATCCATCACAGCTTCCTGCTACCCCAAAGGGCACAACTCGGCTACTCAGGCTCCAGGTGGGTGATGTCCCTTCACTGTCCCCCCACCCTGATGCGGTGGGGTGACTGTGACTGGGCACCCCTCGTGGCAGAAGGTGGCCCCCCAGGTGCAGCAGATACCCACAGGGTGGGTGTTAAGACCAGGAAACTGAAGGATATAGCAGGGATTTGGCATGCCATGTGGGGTTATCTGTGTATGCCGAGGGGTTGGGGCTGTCCCTGCTCTGCTGGATTGGTGTGGGGACCAAGGCGCCAACACAGTAGAGTGGCACTTTGATAGAGCAGAGAAGGCAGCTCTGGCCTCTAATCCTTGGTACATTTTTGTATTTATTTTTGGGAGGCCTATGTGAGCTGAAAATGCTCCTTTACTTGAGTCTCAGAAAATATTCTTCCCCTTGGGAACATAAAATATTTTATATTTTTTCAACTCAGACTTACTAGTGGGATAAAAAAGTTGGAGGGCTCTGGTGATTACAGATATGCTCTCCAGGGTATGGAGGAAAATAGAGAACAAAGTGGATGCAGCTTTGCTTGGAAATCCCCCAAGCCCTGTGAACTTGTCCTGGGCAATTACCCTTGCTGGCTCCCAGCTTTCCTGGGAGCCAGCAGAGCTCTGCAGGGAGCTGTGTCTTGCAAGTCCTCACTGGGCCACGATGTGCCAGTGGTCAGCCTGTTTTAAGGGCAGTCCAGGTGATGAGTGCCAGCCCGGGTATCCACGAGAAGCAGGATTGTCACCTAGTGGTTCTTCTCAACAGAAGGCTGAGGGCGCCCGTGCCACCAGAGACAGGCCTGCATCGCTCGCGCTGTCAATAGTGAGTCAGGAAAGGGACTGGTGAATGTACAAAGGCTGTGGCATGGCAGGCTGCACACATGGAAAACACCAGGGAGGGACTTGCCAGGAGTAGGAATGACGAGGGTGGCCCTGTGCTACAACATCTGAGCTAGTCCATGCAGGAAAGGGAGATGCAGCCATCGTGGTGCGGAGGGGGTCCTGAAATGCAGGGAGGTGGCAGGACAGCATGGCTGTGGCTGGCAGCACGGCTCTGACATGCCAGTGGCTGGAGCAGCAGAGCTGGGCAGCGAAGCAGACCCATTTAAAGCATTTGCTGGGAAGTCAATAAATAGGAGCCAAAAGGGATGAAGTGCTGGAAGATGTGATTTAAGATAACGATATTAAAAGTGACACAGTAAGCACAGCTTGCTTCCATGAGGGCCAAGAACCATCTCCAATACTCCCTTAAGTCAGTGGTGTGGCTCTAGCAGGCCTCCCGGGCTTTGGCTTGGCCCCAGGGGGAGGTTTAAGTACTGGGTGTAGATACTGGAGAGGGTGTAGGAGAGCAGGCAGGGATGAAGGGGAAGGAATGGCATGAAACTAAGCAGAGGAGCGTTTGGGCTGTAAATCTCCCTGCCAGTGCAGCACACTGGGCTGTTGCGCAGGGAGAGCTGCTGGTGCAGGCTCTGGCCATACCCCTCAGCGGTTCCCCAGCCTGTTGCTGCCTGGGGGCATCTACGATGGAATTTCCCCTCTCGGGATGCTCTGCAGCAGCTGCCCTGGGGGCTTTGGGGACTCCTTGACTACCCTGGGACTGCTTGCTGGGGAAGGAATACCTGTGCTGGTGGGATGGAGGTGTGCACACTGCTAGTGGGTGTGAAAACCTGCAGCTCCTCCTCTCACTTTCCTCTCTCTTGCTCTGTCCTGACCCTCCTTCTTGCTTGGGTAAGGCAGAGTGGAGCAGCTATATTTATCTCCTCTCCCTGTGCCGCCACCATGGCATGACTATGCCAAGCTGCGTGCTGACAGAGAGAGCAAACACCTCTGCACCCCTTCCCTTTCACCTCACCTCCAGTGGATGTTTAACCGGGGATAAAAGGTGTGGTGTCAACAGCCTGGACCCAGCCCAGGGCAAATGGTGCTGCCAGGCGAGCGCCCCATGCCAGGGCAGGGCTGGGGAGGGGATCCCTGGCACTGGTCCCCTGCCAGCAGTGCCCACGCTCCCCACCAGTCCCTAGCACGGGTGTGAATCTCTCTGGCAGGCAAAGATGATGCCTCATGGGTGCTGGACAGCTTCCCAAAGCAGCAGGCGTTGCTTCCTCAATGATCCTGGCTGGATTCGATAGCCACAACAGAAACAGGAGGGACTGTGCCAGGAAAATGCACCAAACCCTCCCCGGCAGGATTTAGCCAGGAGGTTTCCTTGTGCTGCTCCTAATGGAAAGCTTGCAGAAAAGAGCAGATGATAGTGGAGACTTTGGCCAGACCATACGCAGGGAGACTGAGAGAACAGTTCCTGGATGAAATCAGAAGAGATTTTCCATGTAGCTGGGACTTGGATGGGCTGGAAAGGCGAGTGAGGGCTACCACCCTCTTCTGTCCCATGGATGGAAATCCCATACGGATAGCTGGTGGGGCCCTGCACAGGCAGCCCCACACTCTCCCAGCAGCAGGGCTCACCCCATCCTCGCCAAGTCCCTGTGCCAGAGCAGCGTCTCGCTGAGCTGGGAGCTGCCCCAGTGCTCCTGTGTTTGCTATTGCTCTTGCAGTGTAATATTAACTGCGTGATAATCATTCACACCCTGGCTCTTGAGGTTGAGAGCTGACCTGACAAGTGACTGTTGCTGGCAGCCAGCTGCCTTAACCTGTCTGGAAAAGTTTTTACAGTTTTTGCTAGAAACAGCTGTGTGATTGCCTGTGTCCACAGCAGGACGGAGTCTGCACCGCATCCAGGAGGGCAGCAAACAGACGTTGGTGCAGCAGTGAGCGTGTTTTGCAGGCTCAAACCCTGTGGGGTTTTACAGCAGCAGTGTCACTGTGGGCAGGTGTGCTGGGCTCCCCTGCCAACATCCCCCCCAGGTGGCCCTTTCCAATCCCCTCCCCAAGCCCCCCCACTCCCACACCGCCTTTCCTGCTGCCGTCCTGTTCTCAATTACTCCCAGCGTTGGCTGCCTGTCAGCTTTATGAAGACGTACCCCAGAGTTTTTCCTTAGGGTGTAATTTGCCCTGACAGCTGCCTTCGTGCTGTTGTTTTCCTGGCCAGCCATTAATGGGATTAGCTGCGTATAAATCTGGAGGTGATGGAAGGCAAGGGGAAAGGGGCGGGGGCACCAGCCCCCTGCTGGGATGTACCCTGTGCCACTTTGCAGCACCACAGTGTCGGCATCTTGTGGGTCTTTTGAAGGGTTCACACATCGGGCAGCTCCCCCCAGCCTCTGCTGGGCTTTTTTAAAGTCACCCTATAATTTTCTTGTCAAATTAGAGTCACATGAGGAGATGGGCAGGGCATATTTTACAACAAATTGTCTTGGCTGCGTGGGCCCTTGATTTGCATAAGTGCAGGCTGAAATATGGCCAGGGAAGGAGATTTTGCAGGACTCAAGTTGTGCAAGTGCTGGGAAAATGCTGGACCAGGGTGCCACCAGCCCCTGAGCCGTGCCTTCACCACTGCATCGTCTCCCCGCTGTGCAAGTGTATTGGGGGGCTGTGACATGAGAAGTGTGGGAGCCCCTGTCCTGCTCCAGTGGTGGGGGGCAGGAGGGGAGATGGGAGCTGCTGCCCTGGCAGATGGGCTGGCATGCTACATGGAAAGAGCTGTTTTTTCTTGCTGTGTTAACAAAACAAACCCAACTCAGCTTATGTCACCCGCTCTGCCTGCTAACATGCTGGTGACTTTTCCAGTCATTACTCCAGTAATCACCAGGGCCAAGTTGCTCAAGGGGGATATTGGGCAGGCAGTGTGTGCCCACAGCTCCGGTGTGGCCGAGAGCTCTCACTTTACAACCCTGCCCCAAGAGCTCAGGAAACTTGGGTAGTCCTTGGGGGCTGCAAGGACCTTGCACCAAATATGCCACAGATGGACCTGGGGAAGCTGGCGATGGCTTTTGCCGATGCTCACTAAGGGACTGCAGAGGGGACCCTGCCCATAATAAGATCACCCAAACAAACAAATGGGACAGCCCAGATTTTTCCGAAGGCTGTTGCTATGACATTGGGGAGCGCTGGTGCCTGATGCTCTGGTATGGAGCCTCACCCACAAATTCCTATCAGAGGGCACAGACAGCTGAGGCATGCTCTGCTCTAATGGTAAAATTAGCTGGAACAAGGTCTCCAGATAAGATAACGCTGTGGTTTGCTGAGGAGGCTGTTCTCCATTGGTGTTGGCTGGATTGTTTTCCCTGGCAGGCAATGAACCTCACTTTGAAGTGATGCTCCAGCTGGGACCTGGCCTTGCTGAAGACACCACCCCTGCCCCTCTCCTGCTGCTCCCTGGAGCCGTCTCTGCCCAGCACCAGAGCTTGCCTTCTTCCTGCCCTTGCCCATGTCCATGGGCAAGGCGCCATGGGCAGTGTCCCACTGCAGAGAGACAAGCTGGCTGCTGCTCACTGCTGCTCTGAAACGGCTCACAGATGTTGCGTCATGGTTTTGGCTCCTGGGAGGACCCTGAGTGGCAGAAGGAGCGGTGACTCCAAACGCTGGGCTGCTGTAGTGTTTCCAGACAGCTCCCTCCAGCACAGGCTAATGGGGGCTCAGTTTATTGCTCTGCCACAGTGTGCTGATGGGTTTCGTACACCGGCATTAGGAGTGTTTATGGACTTGCTCCCTGTAAAATGAGCAAGAGGCCACATCCCACAGGCTCCCGAGATGCTGCTGTACTCCAGGAGCACCTGCAGCCCTCCCTCCCTCCTGCTAGGGGCTTCTGACAGATGGCTTCACTGTGCTGCCCTGCTGCTGTGCGTGCCCACCAATTGGTGGGACGAGAGCAGGGTAGAGACAATGAGCAGGATGCACATATGGCCCCAGTGGGGCATAGAAACCAGGGCTACTGACCCATGGCAACCTGTACCCTGATACGGGCTCTCTGCAATTCCCATAGGTTTGCACGGTGCACGACATGCTGATGCTGACACCATGCTTTGGCTTGCCCCTTCATGAAGCAGGCCGGTGGTAGCCCAGGGTGTGCACAGCCCCACAGCAGGGTTGGCTGGACTAAACCACGGGGGCTGGGAGGGTGGCTGCCAGGCATAAAACCCCGTGCAGGCAGGGCTGGCAGGTAGCAATGTGTGGCTTGGCGGCGCCTACTTTGTGAGAGCTGCCGCTGGTTTTGTGCCCGCTCTGTTGTGTGAACAGTCTCCAGTAAGTGGGTAGGGGAAGCGAGGGGAGGGGTCGGCTGGGCTCTGCTGCAGCTGGGTCAGTCGGTGTGCAGTGCCGGTGCCATGTGGGGACACAGGCTGCCCTGGCCGGGACAGGAGTGCTCCTGCCGCAGGCTGAGTGGTCCGTGGGGACCAGCCATGGGGCTGAGCCAGCCAGAGGAGACCTGAGAGAGGCCAATTTTCAGCTGCCCGCCAGCACAAAACCTGCCTTAAAAGGGAGTGCAGCTGAAGGTGGCTGTCCTAGCCGGGCAGTGGCCTCAAAGCAGCCTGGCACCATGTAGGGGGGAAGCAGGGCCACCTGGGAGAGGGGAGAGGACATGCACTGTCCCTCTTATTTCATCATGGTGCCTGCATGCACCATCCATGGTGCAGGGAGGGGGTCCTGGTCCAGGGAAAGCAGCTGGGCACTCATGGGGTGCTGTGGCTCGGTGCAGGGGGACGTGGTGTGGCTGAAATATGGTGCTTGAATGTGCGTGGTGCTTCAGGGCGGGAAGGACAGGGAGGAGTCAGGGTGTGCCAGCAGCCTGCACAGGGCACCTCTCTCCTCCCATGCTGTAAAGAAATGTCTCAGTGTTACTCACGCCTTAGCCAGTAGCAGGCATCCCAGCCATGTCCCTTGCAGCAGCGTGCCGGAGGTGCTCCTCAGCCCACCGTGGGGCTGTCAGCACACGGGGTGAGCCTGGGACCACGGGCAGCAGCGGGGAGCAGCAGCGGGATGAGGGCTCCCTCTGGGAAGGGAGGCTGGAGCCAGCCTGGGTCGTAATCCCAGCAACCCCAGCTGAACCATGAACTGCGCTCCCAGGCTCGGCTTGCTCCGGTGTCAGCCGGGCCCTGTTTGTGTGGCAGGAGGGCGAGGGGTGCCCTGCATTTCGGGAGGCAGACACTAGGCGTCCTGGTGCTGCGTTTCACAAGCCCTCATGACCTTTGCAGCACAGCAACGTGCCCTGGGGAGGATTGTTTCATACAAAACAGACCTTTGGATAGGCTTTTCATTTCCTTCGCAGCCAAACACAAAGGAACAGTGAGTCCTCGCTCCAAACAAAATGACAACAGTCAAGTGACACAGATGGGCTGGCTCTCTGGGTGAGCGGAGCCCCATCCCACACCCATGCTATTCCCGAGATCCTGCAGAGGGAGATTACAGCCCTCCTGCTTCATCTTGTACCCCAAACTTCTCCATGGGCAGGAGATGCTGCCCCAGGGTCAACCTTCACGGTCCCTGGGCAGAAACAGATCTGTGCTCGGAGAGGGTGAGCCCCGGTGGTCAGTGCCCCGTGAATCTCTATCTGGGAGCGTGGTTAATGGAAAGGTGCCAATCACACCTCCAGCCCGACTCAGAGGGGTTCTTGCCCACCAGTACAGCACAAGCTTGGGCAGGGAGCAGTCAGGGAACAGGCAGAGAGCCAGGGTGCAGCGTCTTGGGGTGCAGCATGTGGGGTGTGCAGGGGCTGTGGGGGGCAGTGGATATAGGGGTGTGAGGGGCATAGGGGTGCAAGGGGTGTACGGTGCAACTGGTGTAGGGCTGCAGGATGCAAAGGGCACGGGGGTGCAAGGGGTGCAAGGGGTGCAGGAAGTGCAGGTGGAGGGGTGCAGGGGGCAGGGGGTTCAGGGGTGCAAGGGGCAGGGGGTGCAGGGGGTGTAGG
>NW_020799109.1:27352052-27365644 GCF_003259725.1 Athene cunicularia | reverse complement strand
CACAGCCCGTGCGAGCCGCGCCGAGCGAGCTGAGCCGCGCCCAGCCGAGCCGAGCCCAGCCGAGCCGAGCCCAGCCGACACCATGCCCAAGTGCCCCCGCTGCCAGAAGGAGGTCTACTTCGGTAAGGGGTTCCCGCTACCTCCCGGCCGCCTCCACCCCACGAGACCGCAGGGCTGTCGGGCTGTTTCAGCCGGGGTGCCTCGATGCTGCACCCCGCCGGGCTTCAGGTCTCCGGGCATCCCGGCGCTGCAGGTCTCCGGGGCACCCTAGTGCTTACAGGTCCCTGTGCACCCCGGCGCCGCGGGTCCTGGGTGCCCCGATGTTGTGCGCCTCAGCAATACAAATTCTTGGGGTGCCCCAAAGATGTGCACCCCTGCGCTGTGGGTCCCCGGGGTGCCCCGGGTGAGTGGCCCTGTAAATCCACCCAAGGAGGTGCCTCGCTGTGCGGTGCGAGCTGCGGTGGGTACTCCCAGGCTGCAGACGTGGGAGCTCAGCCCCATTTCCTTCGCAGCATCGGGTGCAGCCCTGTGCCAGCCTGGAGCCCAGAGGCCCGGCCGCTGCAGCCCACTGCTCTGAAAGCCTGGGCAGGTGAGCAAGCACCTTCCCAAGGGCAAATCCCGCCCTCAGGCACATTCCTGTGTTAGTGAGTTGCCCACAGTTGTCTTGTGTGTTTTAGCACAGCATGGTGACAGCCCTGGAGTGTTATTTTTAAGCCACCGTTGCCACAAGTCTTCTTGGGCTGCTGTCTGCTGCTGGGCTTCAGGTAGATGTCCTCCCTCTGAGCTGGGGTGCTGGAGCTCCAGGTTCCTGCCCCTTCTGGTGCCATGGTCCTGCTGTCCTGCCCGAGGATATCTGGGGAGTTTCAAGGCTGTTGCCCTTCTGGCAGGAGCTGCTGGAACAGGCAGACTCTGGTCCCCCACTTCCCCAGTTTAGCTGAACTCGAGGGAGTTTGCTGGGAGCAGCTTATACACAACCCCTGCTTTTTAATCTACTAGAAATGAGGGATCCAGGATCTGAGTGTTATCACTGACTTCTGTTGTCTCTGCCTTCTTTCTGCTCTGCTTGTGTATATGCCCCAACTTCTACTTCTGCTCTGCCAAAGAAATCGGAGGCTCAAATACAGAGGCTGCTCTCCCTGCCAAACAGCTGTGTCCGTTAGTGATGCCCACACTGGGGAGGTGTGTTGGGGCTGGTGTGGGTGCTGCCTGGGGGGCTGCTTGGCATGTGGCTCTTGCCATTGGGGAACATCTGCCTAAACTTGAACTCACTGCTTGCAGCCAGGCTTTGAGGTGGTGTTTTGACACAACACAGTTCATGGCTCCCCCCTGCAACCAAGGGTCCTGGGCCACCTCATTTACCAATGTGACTTGATACCAGGGGCTTCCAAGGTGCTGGTTCCAGCATCTGCCTTTCCCATGTCCCAGCAGATCTGTTTTGATGCCTCTCAGGGAGAGCTGGGTTTGCTGTGCCTGAAGGTGTGGCTGCAAGGTGCCAGACAAGGCTGTTTGACCAAGGAGGGGTTTGGTCCTGTGCTTATCAGGCTGCTCTTATGAAACAGTCTCTGTTGATGCAAGGGCTGAGGAGGGTTCAAATGCTGCTGGAGGACTGAGCTCGCTGCATGATTTCTGTCCCTGGTGATAAGGAGTGCTGGCAGAGGAGGTAGAGCAAGCCCCGCTTTTGGGGCACCCTGGGGCTCTCAGAGTCTGGCATTCCCACTTGGGCATGCCTCGGGCTGCTTTCAGACAGATTGTGTCCATAGAGAGCAGGGGTGAAGAGGAGATGATGCCAAGAGGAATAGGGATGGGGTTTGCATGGCCACCACCAGATTTCCAGGGAAATCTCCCCTGTGTGGTGGAGAGCTGGCGGGGAACCACTGCAGCAAGCCTTGGCAGAGCTCCGGCCCAACTGTTGGTGTAAATGCTTGTGAGAGGTGGGGAGACTTAGCTTCTTCCAGAAACCCTGTGATGGGACTGCTCAGCTGAGGGCCAGGTTCAGGCTCCTGGGGCTGCCCGGGGGGAGAACACTGTGGCCGCCACTGGTCTGCAGGCACAGGAGGCTCTTTGTGCTGCTGGTGGATGGCAGCGGGGCTGCCTCATGGCATTTGGGCACTGCCCCCGCTCCCACCTCTGCAGCCGCCAGCTTGCTCCTTGCATAAACTGTTGTGAGCATATTTGGACTCCAAAGAAGAGGTGCTTCAGGCTGCCAAGGACCCCCCCTGGGGCACACGCTGCCAGCAACAGCTCCATCCCATTGCTTGACCTCCTTTTGCAGGCATGGGGAGTGTGCTCAGACCTGGCTCTGACAGGGTTCATGTGGAAAGCTCTGCTTTATCACTTAATAAATCCCCAGGAGTGCAGCTGCCACTATAAAGAGCACGTGTCTGCAGAAAATACCCTCCTCCCTCACTGTGCCACAATTAAAAGCCACCATGTTCCCCTCTCTCTCTGTAACACATCCTGGCTCCAGCAAACAGCATGTTGTGTCCCCCTGCGCAGCCGCCTGAAACCTGGCCAAGCTCCAGCCCCACTCTGGCTTGCCATGGTGTGTGCAGAATCAGAGCTGTGGCCAGGGTGCTGGTGGCAGGAGGGGATTGGTTTGTGTTGGCTTTGCCTCCCTGGTCCTCTCCAGCATCCCCCTATTCATCCCTGCCTACTCCAGTGATCGCCTGGGGTCCAGCTGGCTGGGGAGAAATTCCCCCTCTTGCAAGCTGATGTTGGAAGAGGGGAGGTCCCCAAATCTTTGGAAGTTGGTCCATCTACATTTATGCAGCGATGTTCACCCTGGGCATGGCACTGTTATTTGGGATCCAGGCGCCTGGATATGCAGAGCGATGTGTGTGCACCGTGAGCGCTTGGGTTTGAAACACAGTGCCCTCAGTCCTGGACAAATAAATAGACTTGAGAAAATGCCCAGAAATGTCCTCCCTAGAGTTGATGACAGGGAGGCCAACCTGCCAAAACCAACTTGTTGTGCCTGTTCAGTGCCTCAACTAACCCATCTCCTTTCCATGGCAGCTGAGAAGGTGTCTTCTCTGGGGAAGGACTGGCACCGGCCCTGCTTGAGATGCGAGAAGTGTAACAAGACCCTGACATCTGGAGGCCATGCAGAGGTGAGGTTTGCTGCCCAGGAGGTGCCTGTCGACTGCAGCTAGGGGCTGCAGGAGGTGTGGGATGGGCAGAGATGGGGCTGAAGGGTGGTCAGGGCTGATGCTATTTCTCTCTCCCTGCAGCATGACGGCAAGCCGTACTGCAACCACCCCTGCTATGCCGCCTTGTTTGGGCCCAAAGGTAAAATGCTGAGGCTGGGGTTGTGGGAGAGAGGGAAAGGGGGCTCATGGTGCCTGTCTCTGGGTGAGGTGCATCCCTCGGTGTGCTCACCTTCCCACCGCGATGCTGACCCCACTCTGTCTCTCTTTCAGGGTTTGGCCGGGGAGGAGCCGAGAGCCACACGTTCAAGTAAACCTCAGGTTGGTGCCTGCCCTCAGAGCTTCCTCCTGCCCCCGGTTCTGTGGGCTGGCTGGGGCTGTCCCTGCTAGGCAAGCAGGGAAGGCAGGGGCACAGTGGCATGTCTCTGGGCTGGTTGTGACTCCCAGCCCTCATGCCGGTGCTCAGGAGCAACCTGCTGGGTGCCACTCCTCTCTGCCAGCCCCAAGCAACCAGCAGCACCTGCTTAGCTCCGGCAGCAGACACCAAAGGCTTTTGCTTTGTAGCCTGTCGACAAAGACAGGGTCTGTCCTGGAGCACCGTTTCCCTTGGGATGTCTCTGCTCCCAGCCCAGCCTGATTTCATCTGCCCCTCTCTTCCATCCCTCTCCAGGTCTGACGGCCAGGAGCACAACCTGAAGACAGCACAAACGCACTGCGACAGACATGCATTTTTATTTTTAATTCACTCGATACTAGACTAGCACATTAAAAGCAATAAGTAACCGAGGCTGGTGTGGAGAGGGGCTCCACTCCAGATGGGGCACTGCTGGGGTGGGGGCGTTGGGATACCCTGCTGGATAGGAAATTTGGCTGGTATTGCTGAAGGCCACCTGGAGTGGAGACCGCACCCTTCCAGCTAAAACTCAGCCCTGCTTTTGGCACCCAGCTCTTGTGGCTGGGCCCACAGTTGTATTCTCAGTCTTTAATAAACCTAGACCAAAAGATGCTTCCCCCATGTAGCAGCTGTGCTCTCTGTAACGGGGGTCATGCGGGACTCGCTTGTGAAGTGTTTGCCACTTGCTTAAGGACCCCACATGGCCTCTGGATTGATCCCCACACTGTATGATGGCTCTGTGTACTTTTGCTCCTGGTGTGGTGTGGGGTCCTGCCCTTGGCTGCCCAACCCAGGGGCTGCCTGAGCCTTGCAGGAGGCGAGCAGACCCTGGGTGCTGTGGGCAGTGGGGCTGAGCATGCCCCAAGGGAAGGGGTGGTGGGTGTCATGCCGGTGCTTGTCTGGGATTGGGGTCTCTCTGAGCTTGGGGAGAAGGTCCTACCCCACCCATGGCCTTCCTGGGCCTGTGCCATGACATTTGCAAAAGTCTACAGCGTGGTGGCTCCTGCTGTGAGTCACGTCTTGTTGTTTGTGGCTGTCATGGGGTTAAAGCAGAGGCATACAGTCCTGCTGGATGAGGGTCTGAGACTGCTAACCTGAGGTCTCAGTAACACTTAACAGCCTCCTGGCCATGCCCCAGCCCCTGGCAGTGCCTGCTGGAAAGCCATGCCTGTGGCCAGCCCCCAGCTCACTGTTTCTGGATCCAAAATGGACCTCTAGATGAACAGCACTGACAGATGTAAAAGATGTCGACTTGAGGGATGTTTCTAAAAGGGTTTCTTAACCATGTCTTTTCCTAACCTGAAACACCCCATTTACATATCCAGAGATATTTCATAACACACTGGGGTATTTTTGTCTACAGTTTATGAATGCATTTCCTTAGAGACTGCTCTGCAACTTACTGTCACGCCAGTCTGCCTGGGACTTGGCCAAACCCCTTAGGGGTCAGAGGTACATGTCCAGTGTCAAAATCTGGTGTCAAAAGCAGCCCGATCTGATAAGCATCTTAAGACTTCCCATGTGTTTGATGTCAAAAGGCTCTGCACTCACTAGGCACGCTTCAGTGGGACAAACTTGACCAGCCAGCGCTGCCTGGCCTCCCACCCAGTTAGCACAACAAACACGGGTGTCTGTGTCAAAGGGAAACCCTGGCTATCGCTGTCTGGCCACCACATCTCCCAGACAGCCAGGTCACAATCGTAGGGCCCCCTGCCCTCCCACTCCCACCGCTGCCATTGCCAGCAGCCTCCTGGGGGTGCCAGCACCCATGGCTCCTGGCCAGCCAGACATGGTCCTGCTCTGCACTGCTGCTGGCACCCAGCCCACCCCTAGGGCACTGGGACATGGCCTCTTCCAAACCAGCTTCAAAGCAAACTAGTGATATAATCTCGGCAGCCTTGAGCATGCCACTGAGATAGTGTTTACCTTCAGCATAAAAAATAATGGCAACCACAAGCCTTGTCATCCTCTGTATTTGCATAAGAGTGTGCAGCTGGGAAAGGGATCTGTGAATTGGGATCCTAGTTTTTCCCAACAGGGCCCTGCACCAAAAATTTCAGGAGCAGCTAAACCCAAGTGCAAGGGGCCAGGCCAACAAGATGAGCAAGGAACCAATGAGAGGTATGGAAAAGCAGGTACTACACAGGGAGAGGCTCGAGTGGTCCAGCCCTTAGGATGAAAAACCTTTCAGTGGGCAGTGGCCACAGCTGGGGCAGGAAGCAGCATGTTGCTGTTTGTAGTGTGCTGCCCACAGCTGCTGTTCGCTTTGGACTAAAGGGAGGGCAGGGTCAAGTGACATTCTAGTGGAGGTCTGTACAGGCCACCTGATCAGGGAGACTGAGTGGATGAGGCCCTCATGAAATTCAACAAGGCCAACTGCAAGGTCCTGCACGTGGGTCAAGGCAATCCCAAGCACAAACACAGGCTGGGCGAGGAGTGGATTGAGAGCAGCACTGTGGAGAAGGACTTGGGGGTATCGGTGAATGCAAAACTGACTATGAGCCAGCAATGCGCACTCGTAGCCCAGAAAGCCAACCGTGTCCTGGGCTGCATCAAGAGAAGTGTGGCCAGCAGGTCAAGGGAGGTGATTCTCCCCCTCTACTCCACTCTCATGAGACCCCACCTGCAGTGCTGTGTCCAGCTCCGGGGCCCCCAAAATATGGAGGTCAAGGACCTGCTCAAGCAAGTCCAGAGGAGGCCCTGAAGATGATCAGGGGGCTGGAACACCTCCTTTATGAGAGAGTTGGGGATGTTCAGCCTGGAGAAGGCTCTGGGGCCACCTTATAGAAGCCTTCCAGTACTTAAAGGGGGCTACAGCAAAGCTGGGGAGGGACTCTTGATCAGGGAGTGTAGGGATAGGATGAGGGGTAACTGTTTTAAATTGAAAGCGGGTAGATTTAGATTAGATATGAGGAAGAAATTCTTTACTCTGGGAGTGGTAAGGCACTGGCACAGGCTGACCAGAGCAGCTGTGGCTGCCCCCTCCCTGGCAGTGTTCAAGGCCAGGTTGGACGGGGCTTTGAGCAACCTGGGCTAGTGGAAGGTGTCCCTGTCCATGGCAGGGGGGTTGGGACTGGATGACCTCTAAGGTCCCTTCCAACCAAAACCATTCTATGATTCTATGATTCTACGATTTGCACTGTAGGTGTGGTGGCTGGTGGGGGGGGCTCTTCCTGCCCTGAGTACGCAGAGGGATGTAGGAACTGAGCTGTGCAAGGTCTGTGCAGCCTCAGGAAACCTGCAAAGAAGCTAAACCTGATCCAGCAGCTGCCTTGCTTTATGTTGCATGTGGGGGTGGGCAAAAACTGGGGATCCCTCACACAGGTTCTGGGGATAAGCCCTTGGGTATTGATTCCTAAAAGGCTCCTTCTGGCTGTCTTATTTCTCTGCTGGCCCTGGAACAGGCACTCCTGTTTAGCCCCAGGGCTTGCTGTCAGGACACTCCCCTCCCAGTGCTGTGCTTGTACAAGCAACACTCTGCCTGTTCCAGCCTTGATGCTGTGAGGTTGGGCAGTTCAAGCACAGGTCACATCCACAAGGAGCCTTGGTTAAAGAAAATACATGATAAATTGATTTTTTAAAACTTGCTTCGGTCTTTGGAGAGGAAGCAGAAACAGCTGTATTGCATTTGGATAGGAAATCTGTGCCTGAGCCAGGCACTTCCCTCTGATGCGCAGCGAGGCTTAGCAGTGGCCAGCGTGCTGGGGACGTGGGCTGTCCGCAGACACAACCTTTTCTCCATTGAACACTAAATCTTCACAGCCTGGAGTGTGAGCTGCACAGAGAAGCAGCAGTGCAGCTTCCAGCACAGCTCGTCTGTGATGGTCTCAGCTCTGAGCCCCGATGGGAGCTGGGGACAGCCCCTTCCCTCCCAGTGCAGCGATGCCCTGGCTGTGCTGCTCCTGCAACATGGGAGCTGGTGAGAGCAGATTGCTCAGGGCAAATCCCAGCTTTCTGGGGGAGCAGCCCAAGGATGCTGGTTCGGTGTGCTCTAGCAGCTGCTCCCACCCTCGGGAGGTGGCTGGCAGCCTCCCCGTCCCACCTGGTCACCAGCCAGCAGCCATGGGGATATCGCTGCCATTGCAGGTGGGGTCAGGGCATGGCCCCAGCCTGGAGGTGCCCATGTGGGACAGCAAAAAGGTGTCGGGTGATCTCCAGCATGGTGATGCCCAGCACAAAGGTCTGCCACTTTGGTGACCTGAAACACCACTGTTGCTGACCCCAGAGGAAGGAGCTGTGCTTTTTCTGCTGTTATTTCAGAATCTTGGGCTGAGATCAGTGGAGTTTGTAGATTGCAGTGATGGTTGCTATAAACACTTGATCATTGTGGCAAAAAAAACCAAACATCACCTGTTCCTCTGGCAGCTGGGTGTGGGTGAGCCCCAATGCCCTGGGTAGGGAAGCAGAAGAGGTTTTGGCAAAGGACAGGAAGCAGGATGGGTTCAGAAACTCAACTGCTGCTGTCCCCCGCCCTGGCTCTGCAGCTTTTTGTGCAGAAGAAAAAAGGAAAGTGCAGCAAAAAAGGGGCTGGGAGGTCCTTTAGCTGATCTATAAGAGGTGGGGGTGTTGATTCAGCCCCCAGTGAAGACAGCGTGCAGACAGGAGGGGACAGTGTGTGTTGCCGGGCCCTGCGTCTTCATTCCAGCACAGATGGGACAGACCTTAATCCGAAGCAGAGGACAGATGTGTCCCTGAGCCCACAGCTGGCAAGGGGGATGGCTTAGGCTGGAAGCCTCACAGCTCAGGTGCATCACTCCTGAGGGCTGTCCTTAACAAAAGCAGCAACCATGACATGGGGACAGAGCTGTGTCCTGCCAGCATGGCTGCAGGAGCTGGTGGCAGCTCACATCTGGGCTAACACATGCTGGGAAACCAGGGGGTCTGGTTCAACACTGCCTCACCGAGACACTGGTGGGGCCACTGACTCCGCTTGCCAGCTCTGATGGGGACACTGATGTGACACCTGCTGTGTAGTGATTCTGTGTCTCATCCTGTACAGGCTGGCAGCCCTTCAGGGCCATGGCAGCCCTTGTGGCACAGGTAGGGACAGGCACCTGCAATGGAGTGGTGAGCAGTTTGTTTTCCTGCTGGTGTTTCTGCAAATACAGCTGTGTCCCCTTCAGAGACAGGCAGGGTGCAGGCAGGGCTGGGGGAGTGTGGCACAGGTGCTGTGGCTGCAGCGGTTCCTGCTTTTTGCTGTGCGGGCCTCATGGGGATGAAGCTGCTCTATAACCAGGTGGTACCCTGCTCACCACTGCTTTGGGTATTTTTAAGGCTGATTTCTATTAAGGTCAAAGAGTTCTGCTATCTTTTAAGTTGAAAGAGTGTCTGCCCATCTCCTAACACCTCACAAATCTGATCTCTTATCCAGGCAGTGGTAAGAGGGACTGTGCAGCTGATGGTGGGCAGCAGGAGCTCTGCAAGCTCCTGTGGTGAGGTGGGACTTCCTGGCCCAGCTCTGCAAAGCAGCAAGCTGGGGAAGTCCCGGCCCACTTGCGGAAGCAGCTTTGCAGAGGTGGCAAAGAGGGGGTCAAACCCTGTTCCTGATGGGGAACAACATCCCCAGAAAATAATTGAAGCAGCTGAATATACCAAAGGCAGAGGGGCTCTGGGTAAAGGAGACAGCCAGGGCCATATCAAGAAGCAGACAAGACCATGAATCATGGTACTGTAGACTGAGGAGGTCTAATCAGGGAGGAGGAAGGGGAGGGGATGGGTTGTTTCACCATCACACCGTCGCCAGAGCTGATGATCCAATGTGGGAGAGGAGCTGGGTGCAAAGAGTCCCGGGGATGTTCGACAGGCCCTGGGTGGCTTTCTCCAGCAGGGAACCTGAGAAGAAAAGTTGGCATGAGGCACTAGAGCTGCATTTTACTTTCATGCCTCTTGTGTTATTTCCAAGGAAACAGGGAGAGTTTTGGGGGGTAGGGTGTAAGAGCTTCCTACCAAAGCCTCTTTCTTTGGTGAGTCTTGTGTTAAAGGCCCAGGAGCGAAGAGGGCAGAGGGAGTTTCCCTTCGTGCAGAGGAAGGTCAACTTGGGTATTTAAGTAAAAAGGAAAGGGTGAAACTCCTAAGAACAGAGAATTGCAAGGTCTCAGATTTTCTAATCCTTCCCAATTCAGTTATCATACTGAAAATGCAGCCCCTGCATCAGAGGTCCTGAAACAGCTGAAACAGCTATCTTAAGTATCCAACTGCCAGGAGGTGACCTTGAATTTTGGTGCTACAGCCCACACACAGGCATGTGGCAGACTAATTCACTGTGTCTGGGAAAACCTGCACAAGAGCATTTGTGTGGCTGTTGTGGTCCCTATCAGGGACCCAGTGATCTGTAACTGTTACATGATATGACTCAGCATATTAAATGTGTGCTCGTCATGCCAACAATATCAGCACCCCTTGCACCCACTGGTGAGGACGGTGCCAGGAGGCAGCTCATTGCTCTCTGGCAAGGAGATGCCTGTTTGCAACCTGATGTGGTGGCTCTGAGTGTGCTGATGGGTGGACTTCATCAGCAGAGATCCCAGGGTGGCTGGTCTGGAAGGCATCATCCTCTCCACAGCCAGGGAAGGCTGCTCCACTCATGGAGACATGAGCCCACAGCTGATCATCATCATCAGATGCCAGGGCTGCTCCATGCCCGGTGGGAGCTGTGATTGCTGACCCTTGCCCAGGCTGTGGGGGGCCGAGCATCGTTGCAGGCCTGCCCTACTGTGCAGCCCCCGTGCTGCCCTGCTCCTTCCTGCTGGCATGATGTCTGGCTTGCTGCCAGGCTGTATCTTTTCCCACCTGGGTTAACCCAGTGTCCCAGTGAGGGGAGAGGGTGCATGTATAAAAGAGCCAGGAGGGTGTTGGGAAGCAGCTGGAAATGTTTGCAGTAGAAGTGGTGCAGCCTGTCTGATCCGCTCAGTGTGAAATGCTATGGTCACCAGAAGCCTCCCTTGCACAGGTGGGGAGAGCAGTTGCTCTCTGCTCTGATGTCTGCTGTGGGGAGTAGTGTGGAGAGGAGCTCTGTCTGCCCCTGGAGTGTGGGAAGCACCGATGCACAGCCTGGGGACCTGGCCAGGAGACAGGCTGGTTCCTGCCCACACCTTCATGGTGATAAAATTAAAAAAAAAAAAAAGCAAAGGATTTGTTTTCCTGGGAGGACAACTCACACCTTCCCCTTGGCAGGGCTGGGTTGAGGTGACATCAGGAAGCTGCGCTGCTGCTGGAGCGAGCAAAGATTGCCGTTATCGCATACAATCAGCATGAGGCAATGGGACGAGGCCGTCATCACTGGCAACGGCCGCAAACAGTGGGGCTGTCTGCGGCGGCGGGTTGCCATGGCGCGGGTGCAAACAGGCGCCCTGGGCCTGGCTGAGTCACCCCGGGCGGAAATGACCCCAGCTGACACACCGAGCCGGTAACGGCCAGCTGCGCGGCATCACGGGAGCCTCGGGGCCCCAGAGAGGGCGAAGCCTGGAGACCTCTCTCCAGGAGCAACATCCCTGGCCTCTCAGTAGCTTGCTTGGAACATCCCTCCCCGTTGTGGTCCCCACCTCCATGCTCGCTGCTGGGACAACCGGCGGCTCGGCTCCTCCTGAAACTGACTCGGTGCTGGGCACAACTGGGGGGCCCAGAGGAGCGGCTGGGCAGGTCGAGTGGATGAGCAAGCTCCATCCTGCTTCCCCCTGCCATACAGAGGATCCCAGAGGCTTCCACTGGTCTCCTGTGGCCTCCCACACATGGTGACATCAGAGTGGTGTGCTGATGGCATTGCTCGTCTGCCAGTGCCTGCAGGGCCGGGGCTTGGGACAGGGAAGGTGAGGGCGGCTTGGATGGAGTGGAGCAGGGGCTCTGCTCCCATGGGGTGGCATCACCATCCCTTCTGGGACAGCACACCAGGAGCTGTCACACCGTCACCTCCGTCTGTCCACAGCCCTGAGTCCATCTCTGCAGCAGGAAACCATCGCCTTCTCCCACCCTGGGAAAACCGCCCAGGCAGCTGGCGGAGCAGATAAGTGGGGCCTCACATGCTGGGACTGAGCCTCAGCTGCACTGTGCCGTGACAGAGAGGCTGGGATTTGCCGCCTGGCGTCCGACTGTGGCTGGGTGCCAACCTTCCACAGCACCAGGCATCTCATGTCAGCTGCGCCCACGGGGCTGCATGCCGGGGGAGCCATGGTGCCAGGGACCAGGGGCCACTGACTGGGAGGATGGCCAGCCTGGCTTCAGGGTGCCACAGGGCTGGTCCAGCCAGTGGGATGGAGAGGCAGCACAGGGTCTCTCGGTGTGCTGGGATGGTGTGCATCCCAGCTGCCACTCCCGTGATGGGTGGTGGTGCTCTGGCCAGGGTCTGGCGCCTTGGCTGGCGTACAGGAGCCCAGCGTGGGGGTGATGGGCAGGACCACCCACTGCTGCATGCACGGTGCTGTGGGAGAGCCCTTGTCTCAGCAGCGGCAAAGCAGGCAGCTGCCCCGGGAAGGAAAGGCCTAGACAGAAGAATGTGTGTGGGGACAGGGATGGCTTTGAGCAGGGTTTATGGAATGGTCAGGAAAACACAGGAAATTGGCTCCATCTGAAGGTCCTCCTGCCCAGAGACTGCAGCAGGGACAGGAAAATAGACAAGCGATGTGTCACGGAGGGACCAGACAGAGCCCAATAGCAGCAAGGTATGGAAAACTGAGAAGGATGCCAAAGACAGCAGAGAATTATCCAGGTCCGATAAGTCTCTGGGCAATAAAGAAGAACGTCATGGGCTCTTGGGAACCAAAGGCAAGGAAGCGTATGGAGATGCCAAACCTGTTAGATAGGACAGCAAAGAATTGATAGAGATTGCTGAGCTAGAGCTGAACAAGGGATAGATAAGGAAAATGCTTTCCAGGCCATTAGGAACAAAGGAGGATGTGAGACAACAGCTGTTAGAGAAGATATTTTAAAAATCCTTAAGCTTGAATAACTCACACATGGGGTGCCTTTAGGGCTGGCTGGAGCAGCAGCCAGGATCCGTGGGACTGGGAGAGCACTAATGCAGCACTCGGCATCGGGAAGGGCTGTGCTCCCCGGCACAGGGCTGGGAGGCAGGAGAGGCAGCAACCAGAGGGAAAGAGTGCAAATGCAGTTCATGTTAGGAAGCAGGGCTTTGCTGAAGATCTCATTGGACTGATGTGATTTCTCTCCTCATTGAGAAACCTTTTGGCTGCAAGAGGCTGTTCGGTAGCTGGAGGGAATTTCACGTATTGTTTCATAGAGTTCAGATGTTGGAAAAAAAAAGGCAAAAGCATCATTCTAGATCCATAGATAGCACATTAAATGAGTTATGAAGTGGGTAATTGGCCAAGAAATCATCAGTGGAGGTTTCAAGCAGATCTTATATATAGGCACAGGCAGGATCCCTGCTGTGTTGGTGGAGCAGAGCAGTTGTGGTCCCTCCCTGGCACACACTGGTTGTGGTTCCTCTATACTGCCCACAGCAGGCATCCATCTCAGGGCCAGGTTTCGGCCACGTAAATCCCAACTAAGAGGTGTGGACTTTCAGTGACCCAGGCTATCTCCCAAGTGGCGGAACCACTTCTGCCCTGCTGCCTCCACTAAGGATTAGTACCTGGGATTGCTCCCATCCCGAGTTTATACGCCCAGGGACCCAAGCTGCCCTGAATGGAGAGGAAGGTGGGAAGCTGGGGACTGGAGCCGATCCCCTGCTGTCAAAACTGTGTGCTCTCCCTTCAGCTGAGCTGAGAAACGATTTCTTGGTCAGACAGCAGCAGAGCTGTATTTTTAGAAAAGATGAAGTGGGGTTTTGTGGTAACTCAGCCAGGAAGGGTGGGGGAAGCTTGCAGAGCTCGCTCGGGGTTTTTGGCTGGGTGGAAGATGCGGCCGTGGCTCGGGGCGAGCCTGCCTTGCCTTGCGTGGCCGGCAGGAGGTGACCTGCACGGGTGCTGCCCCCTGGCCGCTCCCCACTCGGGTCACTTCCCACGGGAGGCAAGCAGGGAGCTCTCTGCCCTCAGGCACAGGGAAGCTCAGGGAGCTCTAAGAGGCCGGGAAACAAGGCCGGGGCCGCGGCCCACGGG
>NW_020799109.1:27245537-27352002 GCF_003259725.1 Athene cunicularia | reverse complement strand
CCCCGGAACACACCGTTGCTCAGCGGCACCCCCCACCCCCCCCTTTTCTGTCGCGGCCCCCCGGCGGGGGCCCAGGGACAGGGGCGACCGCTCGGGAAGGGTCCGGGTTGGGGGACATCTCTGGGTGGGCAGGGGTCCCCGTGCGGGGCCCGGTCCCGGGTGGAGGGGGACGGGAACACTCAAGTGGGACTGGGCCTAGGGACAGCTGTGAGGGGACTCTCGGCTCTTGAAAGGGCTTTATCTTATTGCGGTTTTAACTTAAAGCTTGATACTTCACAGTGGTCTGCAACACCATTCTGGTGTCACCTGAGGTTTGCTTCCCTTTACTGTACACTGGCTTGGGTCTTTCTGCTTTACAGGGTGATGCTTGTGAGGCATCAGTTCATGTGGGGTGCCCCACTTGCTCCCTTAGCTATTTTTAAGCATTTTACGAGTGTTGACTGAAATTCCAACTGTAAGAATCACTGTTTGAGTTTGTTAGCATGCTGTCCTTGTGTGGCCAAGAAATGATTTCCAGTTTCAACTCGCAGTGTGCTGCCTCTTGTTTCTGAGATTTTGATACTATCATGGTCAGATCTTTTCAGTGTCTTCAAGTGCTTGTTTGGTTGTGGGTGAGTTGTACCATATGTGGTTATATCAGAGCAGTTATTTTGGAAGCCATGCTCCTGTATGTATGTGCTTCAGAGTACAAGTGCTGGGTCTTGCTGTACAGGCATCATTAGTGGCCCTTCTCTTTCTGAGTGCACCTTACTATAAGTAGCGTTCATAAGATGGCTAGTACATGAACCTGCCTGATTCAACAGTGTTGGCAGGATTTAGGCATGCACTTACATGTAACAACTGATGCTCAGATACGGGTTTAATTGCCTAATTAAGACAAAATGAACACCACATATTTTGCCTGCTGATCTACCCCCATCCCTCTCTTTTGCAGAGCCTGGATTTCTGGAGGCTGCTTTACGCTCTTCTGAAACAAATCCACGGAGGCGAGTGGACGCAGTCTGATGCCATAGGTAATCTAGTCAGTCTGGCTGACTCTATGATTTCCATCTGTCCCAGGGAAGTACCAGGACTGTTTTTGTAGCACCTTTTCTTTGGTTCCTTGCTCCCTGTCAGCAAAGCTCCATTTTGAATACCCCTGCCACCAACTTACTGTTGCATCATAGCTGTGCAAGCAGGTTTACTCCTCTTTGGATTGCTTTGCCCAGAAAACTGGGATGTTCTTGCGTCTGCTAGAGGTTCTTGCTTCCTTGTGACATACTGCAGGTAAAGCTCTGCGATGATCTTATGCATTCCTAGCATGTGCAGAGTTAATTACAGGAATAGATTTGGTTTTCCTTTGATTCCTTCTGTCCCAGTTCCGTATGATGTGTGATTCTGTGGTTAATTTTTTATTAAGTTGTATGTCAGAGCCATGGATTATAGCATATGAACCATAAATAAGTGTTTTGGATTGAAGTTCTAGACAAAACAAAAAGTGTGTGTGATTATTTTAGAAGGACCATGAATATCTCCGGACAGAGCCACTAATCCAGAGAGAAGCTGAGTGCAGGCTGGCTTCTCCCAGTGACAGAGCACTATTTACTACTTAAATATATGTTATTCCAGTACCACTCCCCAGACTTCTTTCTTGAAAGATACTTGTCTAGACCCCTTTCATTGTCAGAGGAAGTTTTGAGAATGGCATTGTCTGTGATGGATAAAGGTCTTCTCAGACCAAAGCTACTTAAATTCTCCTTTTTCCTGTGAAAGCAAAAAAAAGCCTAAACAACAGGGTTTAAGCCCCTAAATAGGTGGGAATCTGATGGCTCTATAAATGGAGTTAGAAAAGGCTAAGTGTTGTACAGTGTGGAGAAGAACCCACATAGTTTTGCTGGTAGCTCAGTGGGAAGTCAGCATGGTCCTGTGTTACTCACAGGACTGCTATTTTTCATTTGGTCATTTTTGCTTTTCCACTCATCCACAATCTGCTGCATATGGTAAGTCAATTTATTGGCCATCCCCTACAACTTTGTGGAGGTGGTCCTGCACAAGTGCAGCCTCATTGAATCCAGGCTGCTCCTGTGAAAATTGCCTGTAGCATTTGGAGACAGGATTTCCATCTGCATGTGGCAGGTTGCTGACTCTAGAGAGAGCAAACCCAGCCTCTGCTGGTAGATTATGAGGTAGGATGTGTGGTTCTGCTCAGAACTACTGATCTGATTTTTAAAAAACTTCTTTAGTCACAGCTAGATGATTAAAGCTGAAATTCAGGTTGGAGAGCTGTACTGTTTTTCAAATTACGCTAATTACCTTTGCTTGGCCAAGTGTATGAGTTGTCTACTGCAAACACTATCAATATTTTATTGCCTTTCTTTTCTGTTCCTGCTCTGGAGCACTTGTGGTCTTTCATGTATTTATTTCATGGAAATGAAGTGGAAGCCTTGGGCATAGGGATTAAATAATTCTCAGGTTTGTACAGGATCCTGTTGCACAACAAAGAATTGAAACAAGTTCCTCTAATGTGCATGGGTCAGGCTTTCCTTTCTTTGCTGGTTTTCTACCACCTCTTAGTTATCTTAGCTGAAACAAGAAGAGCATCAGTTACCAAATCTCAGAAGAAGGCTGTGAGGACTTCTTTGGAATAAGCATTACTGTGTGCATAGGAACAGCTTTCTGGAGAAGAGAAGCCATACTCACATGGTCTTGTACCCTTTGTTTTTGAACTTTGGCCTGTAGTCTCTGTGTGTTGTTGGGGTTACAGTGGTTCTCACTACTCTGTAGAGTCAGACCTACATTTCAGGGACTGCGTGCCAGATGTTGGCCATTTGCAGCTGTGTGCTGCTAGGAGAAAGCAGTGTGTTGCAAGGACAGAATGCTCTTACAGATTTTGCCCATGGAAAAGGACAGATTTTTCCAGACAGTTTTTCCTCAGTCTGGGAAATCCTTTTTATCAAGTGACTTTTGAAGTTACACCCCAGTGTGTATTTCTGTTGTGAGTTAGTAGTTTTCACTAGTCAGTTTTTGATCTGATCTTGTTGTATGGGTGAATTTTAGAGGAGATTAAAGTTTGCTTTGAATAGAAGAGCTACTAGTCATTCCCTTGGTACGGTTCTGGTGTGATATTGTTTAGAAAAACTTTGTGTCATGTTTTTAAAAGGTTGATGTGTTTTATTACCTAGCTAGCAGAAAATAAAATATTTGAAAAATAACATATAAAAAATCCACACAGTTTGATGTTTTAAAATGCAGGAACTATTGCATTCTTGCAAAAAGAAACCAGAAACCCCATTGAAGCCTGCCAGTCAGTGGCTATAAAGTTATGTAAATGGCTTTTGTTTTCTCATTTTGGGAGAATTTTTTCTTCACACAGTCAAAAGCACTTACTAAACTTTGGTTTATGCTCCAGCACCTTAAACATGTCAGGACAATGGGTGTCTCGTACGTGGAGTGCGAGTCAAAGTAAGCTGTGTAATAATACTCCAGGCATAACCATAGTGATGAAATCATGATCAGTGGGTTTCTTGCCACTCTTTGCAAAGGCTGAGAGCTGATGGTTAACAACTGAACAGCCACACCAGGTAGAAGTGCCATATGCATTTAGATAGTCAGAGGAAATGTTTCTTTTCTGGAGTTGCAAATCAGTTTTTGGAGCTGCAATATATTGTTGTTTGTTTGACAAATGAAGCAGAAAATATTCTTCTGCAAAAGTAGTTTCCCATAGTACCACTACCTATGCAGGTGTTTCTTGCCCGAGTGCATGAAGTAATGTATCTGTGTCGGTTCTTGTACTTGATATAGTTGCATCTTAGCCTGCCAGGCTAATGCATAACCCTTATTTGAATATCATGTTGTAATTCACTGAAAATATTCTTCAGGATACATAAAGCAGAAGAGCACAGTTTGCGTATAGTCTTAAGAGAGCTGAACCCTGAGGTTCATCCACAGCTTGCTCTTACTTGCTGAACATACTTTTATAAATAATGTGCATGCAGATGGGGATTAATTAGGAGGACTGTGTGAGTCTTTCTCTATAAATTACCTAATCCTAATAAAATGCTATAAGAAAAGGTCAAAGAGGAGGTGTTTGAGTGACTGGTGTTTTCTGCTGCGTGATGGTTTTTCTCTCTATTGGCTGCACATTTTGAAGGAATCCATCTTGGTCTTGGATACTTATGTAGCCTCTACTGCCATTCATCTGAGCACTGTTTCCTTGTAAGCAGAGCGCTGCAGAAATGGGGAAAACTAAGTGACTTCTCTAAGGTCATGGAAAGGCTCTTTTGATCCGCAGTTTTAGGTCCATGCTTTGACCACTCGCCTACAATTCCTGCCTGATACTCACACCAATCACACCTTCTCACATGAGGGCAATTTGTTGCACAGGGAGAGATGAAATAGGGAGAGAGAAAGAAACAGAGCAACACAAATTCAGGTGGTGAATTGCCTTGGTGGATTTGGTCCCAAGTGGTATATCAGAGCAGGAAAATGGTGATAGAGGGAAAAACCACCTGGCTTGCTCTCTATTCTTTTTCTTTGATATGTGATTTCTTGGGGAGATCTCTGAACTGCAGATGGCAGCATGTGATGCATGTTTGCTTTGAAAAAGGGGGAGAGTATATACTGATCTTCTTCCCTTTTGGAGTATTTCTGCCATTTACTTGTTATGGCAGTTCCTTTCTTGACAAATGCACAAAGAAAAGGAAAGGGCAACATGAAAACCTAGCTCATGTGAGAATGTTCAAGAGTGAGCAAAATAAAATCTGAGTGCTCCCCCTGTGTATGAGGAATTAGATCGCGTATCTACAGCAAGATTTTTAGCAAATTGTAGGCATTTTGTTGCCCTAGTATTGTGAAGGGAAGCTGCTTGTTTTTACATTCATAGGTTCTACAGAAAGAGCAAACAAAGTGATTTGGGTGTTTGGGTCTCCTTTTTGTGTCTGTAATGCAGAAACAAGCTAGGTTTAAACCTGTTGTCCAACTGTCACGTGTCTCTTCAGAAGCTCTGCTATGCAAAACACTAGTCCTGCAAAAAATTAATAACTCTGCATTGTTGTGTCACCTGCTTAATTATGCTCCTGATCTTTTGTTCTTCAGTCATGGTTATTGTCTTTGTCAGAAATTCATTTGCAGCTTTCATGTGGCCAATTATGTATTCCTCCTCCTACTGCTGAAGATATGTAGTAATTGTTTAAGTTTCAGCTGTATATTTGGACTGAGGTACACTCTGAAAGTAGGCATCTCCTTAGGGATCTGCACTCATGTTTCCCTAAATCCTGAAGTTGGTCAAACAGCACAAGCAATATACCTTCCTTTGGTTTGTCAAGGCGCAAAGAGCTTAGTGACTCTTTCTGGGTACCAGCTGCTTCCAGCCTCAGCAGAGCTGTAGCAGCTACTGCTCCTATAGGGCTACTAGCATAGGTCAGCTTGTAGCTCCTCCTTGTGTCTTGGCTGTGTGTTACTTTTGGTGGGATAAAACTTCAACATTTTGCAGATCAAGTTCACTGTGAAAATCTCTTGTAATTAACAAATTCTGTTTGAGAGAAACAGGATTTTTATCTTGTTTCTTGTTTTGAAGTTGGTCATTATGTGGTTTCTGAGATTCAGCAGTTAATGCCAGACAAAGAAAGGTTATGGTATGAGTCAATGCTAAGGGAGGTTTTTGCCACAAGTGGGAAGGAGGAGGCAAATGAGTATGTAATGTTATTAATTGTTATGTTAATTAAGGATAGCATAATCCCCGATTGTGCAAGGTTTGTACTTCCTGTTATTTTTGTGCACCTTTCTTACAAAACCCTATGGAGATCCTGAAGTATTACACTGGAAAAGGGAAGCTGCTTTTCTTCTTACTTTGTGAGAATGCCTAAACTGGATCAAACTAAAAGTTCCTCTAGCTCCATCCAGCCGTAGCAGCTGTCAAAAATGAATGCCCAGGGGAAAGGACAGAGCAAGTATAGAAGGAAGCTTTCAGGGGGGTATTCTTTCAGCCTCCATCAATTTACATCTCAGACTTCCCCAAACCAGAGAGGATATCTTTGTATTTCTTAAGCTTCCATGAAGCTGTTCCAAAAATCCAGCTCCTCCTTGAGCCTGTATAACTCTCGGCATCCATAGTGTTCCATGGCTAGAAATTTCAGTTTTGCTCTGTGTGTGAAGAACATTTCTTTAACTTGTTTTGACTCACATGCTAACTTTGGTGGCTCACAGTGCTTGTAGTGAAGGTCATGGAAACAAATTGTTCCCTATTCACCCATTCCATAGCACTCATGGTTTTAAAGTTTTGTTGTATCCATTCTCAGTCATCTTCTTGGCCTACATTGTCGGTTCTTACAATGAAGCTGTTCTGTACTTGTGATTGTACAACTTCTCTTTTTTTCCTGGTCTTCTGTAGCCTTTTTAAAATAACACTGTGAATTTCAGGTGTGGGGTCACAGTGGATATAGACAACAGTATAGTGTTGTTCCCTGTGTTTTGTTTACCTTTCTAGGTTTCTCACATTGTTTGCTTTTGGATGCATACGAGAACCAAGTGTGGTACTGTCATGAAAAATCTTAGCATCTATGATTGTGTTCCTGAGTCCAGGAGTCAGCTCCAAGCCTGTTGCTCTTGTCAGTAAAGTTAGAATTGTTTTTTCCCTTGTGTGCATCTTTTTTCATTCTTTCTAAAATGAATTTTCTGTCATTTTAAAGTTTGAGCTCATTAGGTTCTGCAGTCCTTCACAATCTGCCTGCATTCCTTACTACTGAGTAAAATCACATTTGCACCAAATTTTCTGTCACTATCACGTTGTCTGTGTGTCATCTTGAGTTGGTTGGACAGGAACTGTTTAGCACAGAGCCCTCATGTGAAACCACCATTAGTTCCTACCCCGTGGTTCTTGTCTGCTAGACACTTGTCATTGATTCAAGGGCCTTTCCTCTCCCTCCACTGCAGTGCCTTAATTTCTTTATGCTAGTTGAATCTCACTGGGAAGTCTAAATGCCCTGCACTCGTTGAATCTTCCTTAATCTGTTCCTTGTTGCATTTGGAGAACTCCAGTAGCTTTTTAAGCAGGACTTCTTTTTACAACAACTGTTGATGCTTCCCCAATATGTATTGTTTATCATTGTGCCCCCTTATGTTCTTTATTATAGTTTTGACTTGGTACAGACCCTAGGCTTACTGATCAGAACCTTTTTTTATTATAATTTTCTGTTTCCTCAGTATTTTACAGTTCTGTAATGCCTGTCTTGTATCTGTTAGGTAACATTTGCTGGTGTGAAGAAATACAGATCAGAGCATTCCTGAGAATTAGATAGTCCATGTGGTCTGGTATGAAGTGTGGTGTACTGCATTATCTCTGCCTGCTCACTGGTGCTCAGAGATTTGCAGCAGGCTGTGAAACTGCTATCTCTTAAATTCCAGTTTCATTCAGGAGTAAAGTGACTCAGAGTGTTTACTAATTCATACCATGCTTGGTGGCTCATAAAAAATGAATAGGTGAATTGGAGTCCTGATATAGTTGGGATGATTAGAGGGGATGGCTGTTTACCTCTTTTGCCTTTGTTAATCTCCAAGAGGCTGTTACTGGTCTTGATCTCAACTTGGAATTTCTTTTTTTTCCTTAGCAGTAGTTCCTGTAGATCAGAATGGGCCAATATAAGGAAGTCTTTCACCCTTTACCTCCTGTCCTTTACCAGTTGTTGATAAAGACTATAGTTTTCATTGTCCTCTCCTAATTTTAGGCTTGATTAAAAATCTTGCTCTCAGAGGAGGCAGTGGTTTCTGGAACTGAATGGGTAAATGCATTGAGTAGTACAGTGTGTTATTCTCAATTATTTTCTTCTTTTCAGATAACCAAATTAGGTTTGTAAAATCAGTGTTGTGGTACCATGGCTATGACAGGCCAGAACTCTATCGACTTCCATCTGACGGCTCAGCGGGTAGTCGGGAGTTGCTGCTGGCATTTTCCTGGCTGCTGCACAGACTCAGCCTCTTGGAGCAGCTTTTGGCTCGGAACAGAGTAAAGACTGGGGATCAAACCTCTGTGTGCACGGTGAGCATGTTTGTGACCTTCTACCTTATCTATCCATAACTAATGTTCTGTGACAGCAGTTGTGTTCATCACTAGTGTGTAATGTGTGGTATCTCTGTACCTTACAAATAAATGCCTTACCCCAGCTTTAAAAAAAATTAAAGGAGCCCAGCTCCTGGAACCTGTTTTCTTTCCATTCTCTAAACTTTCTGTGTGCAGGTGACTTGGGTTCCTTCTCTTTCTCAGACTCACACCTCTGTCTAAATTCTCTGATTTTTAGTTCCACTGTTGGTGAGACCACTATGGAGGAGTTCAAGTAAGTGCATATCATTGATCTCTGTGCTTCTGAATTTTGTGCTTCCAGACTGTAGCATGGGTGGTTCTACAGCATAGGCAAACAGGTTTGCTATGAATGCTGCGTATGTTGGCATTGGATAGAGCAAGTAATCCTAAGGCAAATAGTACTTTTAAAAAACATCAAGTTCTCAAATGGCAGCCTGTGCTCTTGGGGTAACTAATGACCTTGTAGCCTCCTTGAGAGAGCAGTGAGGTATGTTGTTGTGTTCCATCAATAAAAAGATGTTAGCACATAGAATGCCTGCTCTGAAGTAAGTGAAGGATAGCCGTTTTGTTGGCTTTAGCTCCAATATATGTATGTGCAATCAAAAAAAAAAGGCAAAAAGTCCCACAAAAACACAGTCTAGTGATGTTTGGCAATACAGCTTTCAAAATCTATTCCTTGCATTTAAACCACATGCACATGCTACTGTAGAGACAATTGCTCTGGAGCATAGAGTGAGAAGTTCAGGAATGAAGATTGTGTTTTCCATGTTTGGATCTTGTTTGTTGCAAATCAGCTGTCCCTGCTCTTAACACAACAGATAACATAGGCTGAATTTAAGATGATCAATGCAATGTGTTAGTGTGGCCAAGGCCTCTCTAGATGGTTGCAAGTTTGTTCTAAGTTATCTTCATCTGGTCAGACATTAATTGCTTAGTCTGGTTCAAAAGGACAGGCTCACAGTCTTGAACTTCTGTCAAAGGGTGTTGTAGGTCCGAAATGTTACTTGCTGATATCTCATAATGTCTAGGACCTTGTGGTTATCATGCTTATGTATATATGCTCACCTAGACTGTAGGCTGCCTCGTTTTCTAGAATCTTTACAGGGGACAGCAAAGCAGGAAAGTAAGAGTTTCAAAAGCTATGATACAGATACAGTGTCTTCAGAAGGGAAACATTCGTACCAGTGTAAAACAGTTCAAAGGGAAGAGTCATCTATGAACAACATTCTTGACCATATTTTGAGAAAACATACCACTTGCTACACTACAGTTTGCAGTACAGAAGAGGGAGCACAGAGAGGCTGTGCTTGGTGCACTGCGTGGGAGTGGTGGTGCCCTCCGGTAATGTGAAGGGTTCCTTGAGACTTTAGGAAAAATACATGTCTAGAGAACTTTTTACTTTAAATTTCTCATACCGTTTTCTTGTGTGGTAGCAGATTATTTTTTGGTGTCCTTAATTTCTATTACAAGAGAGTGATGAGTGCAGTGTAGCAGCAGTATGAGTTCAGGAAATGGGGCAGCATCTATGTTATTTTCTCTGAAGGTCTTAAGTTTTGCATTTTCCAGAAAGAAACGAAAGAACTATGTTAATACAATGTTATCTCTTATGGCCATGCAGAGACACACTGAGAAATTTATTGCTGTGCCTTTCACTGCAATTCTAACCTGCTTTACCTGTATCTCTCAAAAAGCATGGAATACATTTTTCATGTTTTTATCCAATAACTGTCTGAAACAGTGTTTGGAAAGGTTTATGAGTCTGGAAAATTATTTATTTCAACAGGCCAGACAAAAATTTTATAGACAGGGAGTTGCAATTAGCATGTGTATGTAAAGCTCTTTGTGTTAATGGCAACTTTCTTGTGTGGTGCTCATCTAGCAAATTTTCATGCTCCAATAAAAATAGATGTTTATGGGGAAAAAAATGATAGAATGTAGTTACAGCGTAACTCGTGTGTTTTGTGTTCCTACATTAAAGCAAACAATTTTGAGGGAGAGGTATTATCATTTATTTGATCAGCTAGGCATTACAAAACCAATACATTCAACCAGTAAGGCTCAACCAAATTAAGATCTAGGAAGGCACACGTAAGGATATAAGGAGGTAATGGTGGGTGAAAAGGTAGGGGTCACACAGATCATTTTGCTTAGTAAGTCACTTCCTTGTAAACCACTCATGAAAGGCTGCTGTTTGTTGCATATAAGTGTGATAGTTTTGTTATTGTTATATATTGTTATTTTGTAGGGTATTCATGTGGCAAAGTCTACTCATTCAGCACTCAACAATATAGCCCCTAAAATCTTAGTAAGAAAGGAAGAAGGTGAGATTGTTGGTTTGGTATCTGACATCTTGTGAGTTAAAGTACAAGAACTATTGGACTACTGGAATTTTGACTCTAGGAATGTTAAATAGGAGGCATTTGTGATACTTAAGCTGAGGTGTTGGAAGATATGTAACAAAATATAAAGGTGTTGCTAAATGTGACGAGGTGTAGTCATAACTGTCTTCTATTTAAATAAATTGAAAGAAAAAGGTAAGGGGAGAAGAAAGCTTCACTAGAGAAAGATCTGTCTCAAAAGAAAAAGGAAATGCTCTTTAGAACAACTGAAATTCTCAGCTGAGAAATAGCTTGAAAAATCTTCTACTGCATGGAGTCTTTTTTAAATTATTTTAAACAAAAATATTTTCCTGAAAGGAAAATGTTCCAGAACAAAAGTCCATGAAATAGTATTTGGTTCTGTGCATTGCTGAGATCTCTGCCAAAATCAGCAAAGCATGAAAGCCAGTGCTTACTGCCAAAGCACATCTGTTGGTCTACTAGTGAGAATAAATGTGAAGAAAATCCTTACCCTTTGTCTTCATTTAAAAAAATGGAGTCTCAAGGCATAACTGTAGTTCAAACTGATATTCATGTGGTTTCCTTTTAATATTTTGTCTGAAATCAACAGAAATGGGCAGGGTCTGTTGTATGAAAAAGAGAGAATGTAGCTAATCCCTAAATTAAGGGTACAATCATGTTCTGACTATGCTTTCAGCCTAAGTTTGAGACAAAGCCTACAGCCTGCTAAATTGCTCATAATATGCCAAATACCCAACACATTAAGGGCCAATTAAATTAATTCCTTTAATTTCATATTACCACTCTGGCATTTTTTTTCTTTGTAGTCATAGTTTTCTCCCCCTGCAAATTGAACCCTTCCATCAGGTCTAAAGGATTTCAGGCCAGTTATTTATAGAGGGACAAAGGTATTCATGACACATGATGGACATGGAGCTCAGCCGCTGCATGGAATTCATAATCTTAAGATCCTGAGCCAGGGAAGGCTTCTACAACTTGCATGTGCTTACATCTTCAGAATCAAAAGTTGAGTGATTCCTAAAATTATTAACTAAGCAGTGGTGAAAACATGATGAAAGGGTTAAGGTGGTAGGAGGTAGTGCTTAATGTGGCTAATGTAATTTAAAAATATAATCTTGACGTAGTTGTTGGTAAGAATAGGTATGGTTAATAGCCTCGAATGATTATATGGGTTGACTGCTTTTGTGTGTTAGCTAAGAAAATTCTTCAGTGCACCTTGTCTCGTGGCCTCCAGCTCTTTTTTTTTTTTTTTTTTTTTTTTTTTTTTTTTTTTTTCTCTCCTGAGCTAGAGTTCTGTGTGCTGCCTGCAGGATGCCCCAGTGAGCAGGACTGAAGGAGTGACTACCTTTAGCCTTCCACACATCACTCTTTTCCAGTATGTGACGTTTATAAACTGAGCAGGGGGACAGTTAAAAGAGCAGACTGGAACCCATGTTGCTGTGCAGGAGGAACACGAGAGGGAAGAGAGGATGGATGGTGCATGTCAAACTCTAGTATCTGGCTGCTGTAGTGCAAGTCTGTTCTCTGAATTTACTGTGCTGATCTGTCAGCAGGTTGGTGACTCCAGAGGCAGGAAGTGAAAGTTCAAATTTTGCATTGGTCAAGTCTTTAAAAAAAAAAAATCAGTAATTCTATTAGATCTGTAAAGACTTAAGTACAATCTGAATTGGAGGTTCACATCAATTCATTTAAGTATCTTCTTGGGAATTCTCGCCTGTTGTTACTGCCTTAATGCATGGGGCAATTAATTGATGGACTTTAAAGGCTTTTTACACCCTATGTGGATTTCCATCTCAAATATGCACCGCCATGATGTTGGTCTTAACATCTGTGTTGCTTTGCTGATTGTGCACAGGCAGATTATTCTCAAGTGCCATTCATTGATTCCTATTTACAGATGAAAATCCTAGAGTAGGAAATTTATCTGAAAACTTGTAGGTGAAACCCTGAACCTGTATGGCAGACCTGGGGGTTCTCCTATTCTCTCTCTCTGAAAAGCAGATAACTTTGATATAAACCTGCCTTTTTAGCTCATTCAGTATTTAACTAAAATTCTTTTTGCCTTGCGTTTTAAATATAAGTGATATTACAGCTTTCTCCAAATCTATGATGGTTTGTGCAGATAGCAGTAGTATTCTGTCAGCATGTATTCTTTCTGCTTCCAAGGAGGAATACTGCCTATACTGGTATTATTTCTACAGCTGAAATTAATCTATGTGTGCCCCATAATTTAATTATGTGTGGAGGCTGTTGAATTTTTTAGGTGGGGGTAGTGATGTTATATCCCTTATTATCACCAGGATATATTATACAAACACTGGTTCTTGGTTCTACTAATTCCCTCTGCCTGCCTCTTGCCCTCTGAGTGAAATTGGATGCCCCCCCCGCCTTTTGTGAATTTTTAATAATCAACAAATAGAGCTATTGTAGTTGGAATTAATGTGTGTCTCTAGCATGCCAAAGTCAACTCAGTTTAATTACTTCTGGTGGGGAAAAATGAAACTAAACATGCCTTCTGACTCTTAAGTTTGCAATTTGATTAGTCTTTTGTTTGTCACGGTCTAGTTTGGCTCATTGGCTATTTCCTATATAGTGTAAGGCTTATGCTGGTCTAATCTTGTTGAAATTACTTTCTCTTATAGAAATCTTGACTGTCACTGCTGTTCCATAAACCATGTTATTAGAGAAAAGTGTTAACGTAGCAGCCAAGCTTGATGTTCTCCCCAGCAGAAAACTAGAAAACCTTTGGCACTGGTGTCAGTAAATATAAATTTTCTGGTTTGGGTTTTTTTTTTCCCCTCTTCACCTGTTCCAGTGGGGGCAGGGAGGGAATTTTATTAAACTATTGATTCCGACTCAGAAGTATAATTACTTTCCAGATGTTTATGGGCTATATTAGTCTGTCAGCTTTCATTTTTTTTATTTCTCTCCCTTATTCCCTGGGCTTACACTTCTATTCCCTTTGTCCTCTTATCTTCCTAGTAGCTCTCACCATTTATCTTTTTGTCCTTTTTTTTTTTTACTACTATTGTTCCTGTATTCTGTAGCTGCTAAGGAACACATTTTTAAAAACTGTCCCTGAAACCTAAACAGAGGTCACAGGGTCCCTGAAGTTTCTCCTGCAGAATTTCCCTTGCCTCATTTTTGTCACTGAGCAGTGTTGCTTTGCCTGTGGCAGCCTGATGTATTTGGTGTGTGTGCTGCAGCCCTCTCCACACACCTCTGCTGGGGTAGCACCAGGGCCTGCTACTCAACTGTAAAGGCTTCTACCAGAAACTAGGGGAGGAAGATGCTTAAATCTTGCTTTTCTGCCTTTTGTACTTTTTAAAGTCTCTCCCTGAATAGGTAACTGTTGAACCTTGGTTTTCGTTACTGATACTGCCTTTAGACTTAAACATATTTTGTGGTCAGAGGTGATTTAGTTAGGAATACGTTTTTGCCATACAAGAACTGGAGCATATTTCAGTTTGGCCTCTTGAAATGCACTTTTTTTTGGTGTTAAAGCACAAGTTACAGGTGATAGCTGAAATTGTTTCCCTCGTTCTGAATGTGCATACATACATGCTATTTCTTCTGATCTTTTGTGGGGTTCTTTTAATTCCATGCTTCAGACTTGTCATAGAACCTTTTTCCCGGTGAAAAACAATTTCCTGTGGTGCAGTGGAAAATGTGTAGTCAACATTTATTTTTACCTGACACAGTGAATACACTTCTAAGTTGTGGTTTAGTGGTTTTGGTTTTTTTTGACAGCATATCAAGGTAAAATGCTCTAAAAGAGGAGTCTGAAATGATCAGAAAGTCTTATAATTTATTTAAACTGCTGTTTCTCTGGCAATGTCTGAATTTCAAATAAATGCAACATTTCTTGAACCTGATGTTACAGCTGATGTGTTTTGGATGGGGTTCTCCCAACAGGCACTGGAATCACTTGAGCTTTCACGTGAAGAGAGGAAGATGAGGATTGGTGTGCTAATAGTACCAGTATGACCACCACTTTAGTGTGGTCATATTGGTATTCCGTACTTTGCTGAAATCCTGTGTAGTGAGCTCCTTCCTTGTGTCTTGGAGAAAGGGAGACGTTTTAGTGCCTCTCCTGCCCTCCAGTGGCGGGGAGCAGTCAGTACCTTTGGTACCTTCTGATTTAAATGAGAACATCCTCTCCTTTTGATGTCCCACTTTTAAGTGATCAGGATTTAACTCTCATTGGAGGATCTTTTGAAATAAAGAACTTTTTCCTCAGGAGGACAAAAGGAACATGGAAAGGAGGACATTTCAGGCCTTCTATATATGGCAGAGCTTTGCGTCTCCTCTTGGAGGGCAGTTAGTGTTTCTTCTCCTGTTGGCCTCTTGCTCTAGATTTGCTGCAGATATAGCATGCTGCATCTTTCTCTCTTCACTGGTTACCCCCTGTCCAGTAGCTTGCCGGAGTGGAGCAAAATGAATGTGGGCAAGCAGGGCTGCAGCTGCAGGCAAGGGAAATGCAGTGCAAGGCATTATCTATGTTGCATGTCTTTAGCCCTGCAAAATGCAGTGCTGTGTGAGTTGAGGTCTACCCTGACACATGTTTTAGTATATTTGTTTCCATGTTTCAGCTGAATACATCATGCAGTGAGCTTTGGGATTTAAATGTTATTTTAAAACCTTGCAGCTTCAAAGATTAGACAGTGCTGCTGTGCTGTTTTAAAGGCATAGTGCTTTTTCTCTATTGCAGAGCTCTTAAGTAACCTCCTGAGTGAGGAGGGATGGGATAAGGGATTGACTTGCTTTAGTGCCTCAGGCCTGTAGCTACTGCCAGACAGGCTTGTTTGAACATGGCAGGATTGGCTAGGAGCTGTGTTCACATCTTCTGTCTTCCCTCAGCACCTTCTCTTTTTCAGTCTTTGCCAAGAGTGAGCTCTTGGGAGTGCTGTTGTGAGTAGTAATTTTTACAACAGTCATTGAAATTTAAAAGCTAAAAGGCCTTGTGGAAACACAGGATTTTACTTTTTTTTAATTGCCAAATATGCTTTGAGCACAGCTTCTACATTGTGAACACTTATGTTCATGGAAAACATACTCTTCTGTGCAAATATCTGGATATTTAATTGGTATGTGCATTATGTGGGAGTGTGTTCTTACACCACCTATTTTTCCAGGCATACATCTAAATCTGTATCCTACCTTGTCTGGGAGGAAATCCAATTAGTGTTGTTGATGGTGCTGTTAATGAAAATAGTGTTGTCCCTTTCACATTCATCTGTTCAAATTGTTCCTTTTCACATTTTCCCCTGCTGTGGATAGATGTATGGCTGTATTAATTAAAGAAGCATGTCTGATATTGTTATTTCTGGCTACGGTATTTAATTTAAAAAAAATTATGCTCCGTTTAAGGGTCTGTAATTACACAGGTTAACATATGTTATGTCATATCAAAACCATTGTCTGAATTACGAGTGGTTCTGAACGAGCACTCAGTAAAAGCTGCAGAAGCATTTTATTGGCTTGATTTATGTGATTGCTTTGCCTTTCCTGAGTCCTGCCATGAGGGATCTAGATATGCTTCTTCTCACCTTTGTGGTACCAGGCTGCGTGCTTAGTGTAGTTAAGATTGAGTAGTACCTGAGAGTAAATAGTTTCTGTCTAGACCCAGATTTACAAGTAAGGAGTGGGCTGGGGGCACACACTGGAGGTTTCAACCTGCAGTTGTTTTTAATTTGCTCTGTTCCAGGAATAATGTTAGGGAGTTGACTTAATGCATATATCCATGGGCTAAAGGTGTTATCCATGTTCCAGTAAGGTTGCTTCTCCATGGGAAGAGCAGCAAACTGCTTGCTGCCTGTTCAAATATGAAAGCAGAGAGCTGATGCTTGGAGGGATTTGGAAAATGGGGAAGCCACAGCGCACCGGGGACGAGATGGTGGTGGCTGGGCCGGTCCTGTACCGACAGGTGGCAGCTAGTAGTCAGAAAAGAGCATCTCTTGGGGAACTAGCCCTGCCATCGCCTTGTTTTTACAGCAATGCAGGCAGCATAGGCCTTTTAATTTCCATTGTGCATACAGGGCATACTAAATTTATTAAGGTAAAAATTTATATGCATTAAGATACCGATATGAATTGGAAAAATACAGAAGGTGTAGAGGTGTGATGAAGTTGCACAACTAAAGGTTTACTTTGCAGTACTGCTTGTGGCATGTTGCAGGATCTCTGCTGAACCTGCAAGGAATTTTGCTGTAAAACAATTTTTGGAGTTTGTTTAATTCAAAGCATATGAGCAGAGCAAGGTCAACCTGCATACCAGGTCACTAAAATCTTCAAATGGAGCAAGTAGTGGAAAAAATGCTCCCTTCTCAATGTCTGCAAATACATTGATGCTTATGTTATTCTTCAATAAAGTATTTACATGATGAAGTACTTGTTCAGTTTATCTCCATCCACTGTTGGTAGAACTGCTCTCCCATTTCCAATAATGTGGGATTGCTTTATATTTCAAACCAAAACGAAAAGCTTTATTTCTGCTATAAAAGTTGAAACTTCTTAATCTTTAATTTCTCTCTAAGCGTGTTGCATGCAAGTTGTTTGCTCATATGTGTGGAATGTGAATGAAAATTGATATATCACCATGTCTTTTTTTAACACCCTCCTTTCTCTCACCCCTTATTCTTTTCCTCTAAGTACTTTTTATATCTGTCTTTTTTCAGTTCAGTGTGTTTCGTGAATCTGACTTGTCTGCTCAGAGCACTTCTGCCTTGAGGATTGTGCTGGCTTTTTTTTTTTTTTTTTTGCACTTGCTGCATTGTCTAACCACAAGTCCATTTGTACGTTTTGAGAAAGATCTGGCATCTTTTTTTTCATAACAACTGGACTTGAAATAGCCTGGAGAGGAATGGTTAGGGCAAAACTTGTGTGATGTTCAAGTCTGAATTCTAGGTTGCCTTGCAAAGATTTTAAATATATGCTCTTAGGACATAAACTCTGTTTAGCTCTAAGCCTGAGATGTATTTATGAGTTTGGGGTAAGTTTTGTAGTTTGTGAGCTACCTTAGTTGGGATGGTGATGCCTGGTGTCCTGGAATGTGTGTTTATTATGGCGCTTAGCTGGTTATTTGCCTGAATTTTCTACCACAGGTGTGCTGGGTTTAAGTCTGCCTACGTGCAGTCAGGGTGACAGTTCAGGAATTGACTTGAAGATAATTCCTGTAAATTTATGGATGTCACCTTGATCAGGCTTGTACTTGCTTTTCTGAGTCTTGACAATAAATGGATATTGAGATCTAACAGCAGCACTTTGAGCTTTTAGGACAGAAAAGCACATTTGGGATGAGTTACAGTACAGGTGGAATTGAGTGGCTTCGTTCTAGCTCCTGCTTAAGTTACGCTAATTGCAGGTGCTCTGGCGAGTCCACATCATCCAATCTGACAAGACTAGCTCCGATATCGCTAGTGTAATGTGGAAAGACTGACACTGCAGTCAGGGTATCGATACAAGTTGATGGTGGCTTTTGTACTGCAAACCTGTGGCACCATTCTGTAGCTGGAGTCCATGCACCTCCCTTCTCTGAAACAGAATCAAAGAGAATCATTAATTGCAGCAAACAGTTTGCAAGCAAAACGCTTTTCTGGTAAGTGGCTATGAAATGATCTCTTCCAGAGCTGGTGTGGAGTATTCCAAGTGCAGGGAGGCCATTGGGAGCACTGAGTAGTTGTCTTAGCTGTTCTGTTTGTGACTTTGACTACATAATATTCCTTTCTGTATCCCAGAAGTGAATGTAGGTGTGTACCCATATTGGTGCATAGATTAAATGATAAATTCACAGTGATATTTGAAGCAAAGGCTCTAGCTTGGGCTCATATTTTAGTGATTTTTCTCGCACTGGGAGAGCAGTAAATAGTCTTAGATTGTAAAGATGGGACTAGAAATTGAGGTCACAGTGTAATATGCAAGACCTTTTTTTTATCTTGTTTACTTTATGCCAGACTAAGTATTTCATAGCAAAAGTAAATTTTTTCTGCAGTTTGTGAAATAAATAATAGAGAGATCCTGTTAAAAAATGCATTGGCTGGCTTCCTTATTTTAATATTAATAAGGCAGGTTGCTACAATAAAATTAGCTCTGCATGATTTTGTACTGTACTGCCAGAGCAATCGAGTATAATGCCATTCCTTCCTGAAATGAATCCACAGGAGAGCAGTATTTATGCCACTCTGAAACCTCTAACCAGGGAAGTTGGAGTTGAACTGTAAATTGTGGAAAAGCAGATTTTAATCTGGGAATCCCAAGTCTGTCTTTGGCCTTGCGGCTTCCTGGTGGCTTATGTGAAGTGTTTTACTGTTGCTCATGCATGTGTTTTCTCTGCTGTAGTGACTAATCCAATTGCTTGGCTCATCATCTTTATGGACAATTTGGTAATCATATGTGTATGGTTTCATAGTCCAGAAACTTCCCCTGGTGGGGGCAGGGCAATCTAAACCGTGAAGAGCAAGGCCCTGGGACACAGTGGCATGGGGCTGAAGGTGTCTGAGGAAGAGAGTGACACTGCAGTTGCCACAAAGAAAATACTTTTTTTTTTTTCCTTAAAAAGATAGATCTGTACCTTTAAAAGGAAAAGTCCTTTACCAACCCTGTGCCCCTGTGATTTATAGCATGCATTTATCTGAGACACAGAGCAAAGGGAAAAAACCTGTAATCTTGATGAATTTTGTTATGTGACCAGAACAGCATTTTTGTGCTTATAAATAATATGAACACTCATTGTATTAGAGGCCCTGTCAACTGGGGTGATATTTAGGTTGAAACAAGCATTAGGAGGTTATTTTAGCACAGTTCTAGATACACTTCTGCTGAAATCTGCATTTAAGGCAAGATTAAACTCTTCATTTTACAGTTTGCATTTATAGTTTTAGGTTCCAAATTAGAATTGCATTTAAACTTTGCCTGCCAACTGCATCTTTAAGATTTTACTGAACATGGAAGTCTGTGAAGCAGGGAAGCATGCATGTTTAAATACCATCAAGGTCTATGGGTCCAAATATCTGCCGAAGTGTGTTCTTGAAAACAGTCATGTTTCAAGTAGGTTTTAAAAATTTCTACCTTAAAGAAATGTCCTGAGAGTCCAACAACTGAGGGACACTTTCTTAGCAGGTGAGCACCTGTTCTGAACAGTCAGGCCTTTGCAGTTCTGTTTTATTTCTAATGATTAGTAAAAAACTTGGAATTATGGATTGCATATATTGTAAGTATAGACTGGATGAAGTTGACAGCTCAGCCTTACTTTTAAGTGGTGTTACTGGCATCAGAAGGAAAACAACCCATGTCTTCCTCCCCTTTTAATTTGCAAACTGCAGGAGTCTTAGCTGAAAAGAGAGAGAGAGAGAGAGATCTGTTTGTAAATGTGAATGATCTCTTTGTGCAAGAGGCTGGGGGAGGTGGAATTCCCCCCGTGTTCTTTGGGAAAGAGATATGACAGAAATGTCTTGCTTGCTTTATGCCATTGGCCAAGCAGAAATTTAATCCAGAAGATGAAGGTGGTGGTGTGGTTTTTGTTTTGCTTTTTTTTTCTACAGCAGAAGGAATGTGTGACAAGATGAGCAAAAGGAAACTCTTTGCTTCTCCCTTCTTCCTTCCAAAATTATTGTAGAGAATGACAAAACAAGGCAAGACAGGTGGTGCAACTGTAGCTGGGAGTGCCTCAATGGCCAATGTCAGCTGGGTGATTATTTTTTTTCCTCTATCCTACAAGAAGGGAAATGCTGGATGGCTAAAATACTGGGTAAGCACAGGCCCACAATTTGGTCCCTATATAAGGCATTGATTTATGATGTAGGGTCACTGAATACAGCCTGCAGCACTTTTAGGAAGGCACTGGAGGAGCTAAATCTGTTTTTTATGTTCTTTGACTTATTAGAATCTAGTCAAAGATCAGTCGTGGGTTTTTTTGGTGTGTGTTTTGTTGTTTGTTTTTTTTTTCCCATCTGGGTAAAGAACATGCTTGCTGTCTTAGGAACACTGTGTCTTCCTGGGTATGGAAAAGGGAAGATGGGAGAGGAGACAGCTCACCATGTCATAACTGAGAAGCTGATGTTTGTTCCAGACTTCAGTACTTGTTTAGGCTGTTCCAGTCCTGTATTCTAAAATATTACAATTTCTTTCTAATGCTGGAACTTACTTCATTTTTGGGGTTTTTTTTTGCAGGTTTTTTGGTTTGTTTTGGTCTTTTCCCTCTTTGGCCTGTTTGCCTTGTATATTCTTCACTACTGAATGATTTGAAAGTGTTTAAGCTAACTTAAAACATTTTGGTGGTATTCTGCTTTTAGTGTGAAGATGATCTGCCCAACAGCCAGAAAGCTATAACTGAAATAGCACCTGAATATGGGCTAGAAGACAGAGTAGATGTTCGATACCTTCAGTGGTTAAATGGGAGGCTGAGGTTCCAGTGGCGGAGTTTGCATGCTCAGCACCAAGAACTTTGCAAACTTTTGCACAAGGTAAATGATTCTTTTAACTCACTGTGGCATTGTTTACTATTTAAAGGCCTTGTCAGCTAGTGCTAAATGTACAAATTATTCTTGTTTGCTATTCTCCATTTTCTGTAGATAAAAGTGAATTACTTTGAATATAAATACCCTTCCCTAGGGGGGCAGAACCATAAGAAATTGAAGCATGTACAGGGTTTGTAAGGTTATGATTGTTGTATAAAAGTCGTCTTTTGCAGGTTGTCATGTTAGTTTTGTAACCATAGGCTGTCTCCATTTTTCTCAGAAAATGCCTGCTAGAAAGCAAGACAGAACATTCTGGTCCCACAGACAAGAAGCAGTGAAACAGACCTCTTAAGTTCATGGGAAATGTGCATTCACAATATTGAGCATGGATGTTGAAAGTAATAGCAGCAAAATAAAATGCGGTTTCCCTTTCTGAAGTACTAGGGAACATCTAAGCACAACCCAAAAATCTACCTGCTTTTAAATCAGGTATCAATAGTGGTCACTACACTCCTAAGATTCCATTTATGAATGATGTTTATATGCCTGTCTGAAAAATCACAGACATCTGGGAGCATCACGTCTACCTAGGATGGAAACAGCCTGCAGTTCTAAAGTTGACTTTGTGATGATGACTGCAGAGACAAATTTTTAAAAAATTGTTCTAAAAATAGTCCTAAAAGATATTCAGTAAATGTTTCCCCTGGGCCCCCTTTCTCCATTCATATCTCTTCAGGTAACTTATATGGACTCACTTTGGTATTGTACCCAGAAACTTCACAGAAAACCTTTTTGAGACTAGGAGTGGTTCTGAGAAATTTTTCCTCAAAGAACAACATTTATCAGAAAGTTGTCAGAATCGGCACAAGAGGGTTTTGAATGAAGATGCCTTCTCGGTTTTAAGGCTGTGTCTGACAGCAGTGCTGAAAGCTATAATGAGCTTATGTTTTGTTCTTACGTGAATTGATTGCTAGGGAAGATGTCTGATTGACAGCCCTAGGAAAAGATCAGGTGCTGTACGTGCAGCATCTAAAATAACCTTTTGCTTCTTATTGCCCACTGTGAATGTGCTTTCCTGATCTGGGAATGAAGATAGCAATTCCCCATGAGTGCAGCTGCAGTCCTTGGTTTTTGCACTGAGATTACAGACACTGACGCTACTGGGAGAGGTGACTTAGTGGTATAAAACTCATATTAAATGATTGGCATCTTCTCCCCTTGATAAGGTATCTCTATTTAAGATATGCTGATTTTTATAGTAGGTGGGGCAAATATTTCCATAACTCATCATCAGTGCTCTGATTGATGTAGTGCTTGGCAGTAACAAATTATTAGGCAGCTTCAGTACCTCTGCTTGCAGTTAATGAGACCAAGGAAGGATTAAGAGCAGGTCGAACCTGGGGCCCCGGGTACACACAGAGATACTCTCTGGTCCAGATCAGGCACTGAAGTGATGAAGAGATGTGCTGACTGGGCAATGTGCTAAGATTATTGACAGGGGAGATGATGACCTCCTATGGGAATTGTACTTTGAAATAAACTTGGACTTTCTTTCCCCTGTGGCTATCTAAGGAAAAATGTTTGCTAAGTTAGGACTGTTATAGTCAGACAAATGTGACAGGTTTGTTATGCTGCAGTTCCCTGGATCACGATTTACAGAATCTAAAAGAATAGGCAGGAGGGGGTATGTGTCTCTCTTCATCCAGTTTGAAAAAGCTGCTTTTACTGCTTTCTCCAACAGTCATCATGGGACTAAACTGAAAGCAGAAAGTGGTGCTGATGGTGATTCTTCAATGAGACTATGTTCTGCAGTGCATGTAGAGGGCTGCCATCATGGCTGTCTGTATACATAGGAGGATAGATTGGAGCTCAGCTCCTCCGTATGTGATCACACACTGATATTATGTGTGCTGAAAAACGTATGTGCAACTGTGGGAGTTCTGTTCAGAGCTGTAATAAAGTGCAGTGCTATGATTTATATTTTAGTCTGAATTAAAAGCAGGAAAATTGAAAGGTAAAAGTGTCTTTGGAAGAGACTTTGTTATGGTGCCACATTAATGTTAACATTTACAGTAACACAAAATGTAACATACAATTTAACAGCTTCATAAGCAATAATTGCTATTTCCTGACTCTTTATAGAGAAATTGTCTGTGCTACTGCATTAATTTTAAAACTTTTAAACTAGTCTGTTTTAGAAGACTTAGCTGACCCAGTGTGACCTCTATATGAGCTGCTGCTTTTCTCATAAACCACAAACACAGTATGCAAAAGGCTAATAAGTATTATGTGTTTTAATTATGCTGACAGATTTACAGAGGGCTTTCTCTACAAAATTGTAATTATGGCTTTTACTCGCTCTGTTTAATAACTTAACAGGTTACGTATCTCAACTCTGGAACAGTCTTATTTACTGCTGATCACGAGCTATAATTTTTGCCAAGTAGTGGCGACACTTCCACAGATTTTATTCTGTGACTCACACCGGCTCTAAAATACCATATTCTGTATTTGGGGCTTTCTGAGAAAAACACATCACACTTGGAAAATATGTTCTTACTCAGGAGATGACTGCTTTTCCATCCACTCTGTATTTTTTTAGTATGGATATGGCTACTGAAAGTAAGAATTGTACATAGAGGATCCAGCAAGAGGTGACCAAGACAGTCAAGGGCTAGCTCAGTTGGGCATAACTTCCAAGAGGAGGCTGAGGGAGAGGTCGTGTAATAGTTGCCTTCAGCTATTTGAGGGGTAGTTACAAGGATGGTCATTACAAAGGTGTGGATCCATGGTCTTCTCAGCAGTACCAGAAGACAAAGGGGAAGGGGCTGCTAATTATAACTTGGCAGGTTCATCCATATTAGAAAAAGCTTCTCTGGGATGATGGGCAGTGTTCGAGCAGGTCACCAGATATGCTGAACAGTCTCCATCTGTGGAGGTTTCCAAGACTTACATACACAAAACCACAAATGGCCATTGATGTTGGCAATAGCCCTTGTTAGAGCAGGAGGTAGGACTACCAAAGGTCTTTTCCGTTTCTGTGATTTTGTGAAAAAATCCTGAATTGCTTGGGTGATCAGGGACATGTACTTTCAGGTTAGAAGTGATGACTCATGTCTTAATGAAATAGTACTGTAGTGCCTGAAGAAAGGGTAAGAGAGCAGTAGGAGGGAAATATGAGGAGGAAACAAGCAAAAATAAATGACTGTTCTTTCTCTAAAGTACACAAATGACAGAAACTGATTGCAGGGGTGCCTCTACTCTGTCCTGCCTGCAGCCACTTAAGGTTGATGATACGAAGTTCTGCAGTAACCAGTGTAGGTTGCTGAAGAGAGGGAAGCCTCCCTGGAGGTACAGTGGGTTGTGTGTTGGGAATTGCTTGTTAGATGGACTGACTGGCTGTTCCTCTTTGCTCGTTCTTGTGATGAGTTGCTTTTCAGTGACTTCAGCTCCCAGAAGGCATGTTGAAGCTTACAGGCACACACATGTCCTGCTGTAGGAGGAAGACTTCCTTGGGGAAATCTTAACCTCTGTTACTGAGGAATTTTGCAGCCTGAGGCTATGAGCTGTTGGATAACATTATAATGGCTTCTCAAGATGGACAGGTTGGCCTGCTTTGAAAGTATAATGTAGTAATACCATTATAATTCCCTTGAAATTCTCAGTGGTACATATTTACCTGATATACCTTCAAATACATGGAAGCATGAAGGATAAATTACTGTGTTAAGGGCCACCTTTGGTTCTTTCTGTTCTGTTTCTTCCTCTTTCTCTCAAGTGCCAGAGGAATATTTATCTGCCTGGTTTTTGATCCCTCTTGAATTCATAGGGGAAAGCAGCTGGTTTTAGTTAGGCTTGAATTACCACTTTGCCTTAAAAAATGTGAATGACAAGCCTTGCATAGTTTCAGAAAAACAGGTAGGAACCTGTATAGTTTAAAACTGGTGTTTTTTGGATCTGTTAAATGCATTGTGCCACAATCAGCATGTGGGAAAAAAAAAAAAAAAAGCGGAGCAAAGAGTTTCTGCAAAACTGATGGGTTTCCTGTGAGCATTTTCTGCTATTGTCCATCCACTAAAAGACTAGGACAGAAATTACACCTGAAATAGGGGAAGGCTAGATCAGGTTCAAAGGTGAAATTTGGTAACCAGGTGAACATCTGATTGTGGACTATGTGTATAAGTTAGTAGGAATAAAATGATGTTAAATGGAATTCTTGGTGATAGAAGAAGAGTTTAACATAATTGGCATTATCAGATCATGGTAACATGACAATAATGGTTGTAATATGCTTGGAAACTGTAAGAGCAAGAGTTATCTGTCATGCAGTTCTGAATGCAGAGGAGCACTGGGAAATACCTCCTATGAATGGAGTGGTTTCTTGTGCCTCCTCTAAGATAAGCAGTATAAAATAATATTTATTACAGTGGGTTGGGTTGGTTGTATCTATATATCTGGTGTTGTAGTAAAAGAGTAAAGGGACAAGGACTAAGTCTTGATCTCTGAATACCAGAGGGCAGAGTCGTGCTGGGTGATTACCTCATTGTCAGTAATTTATGAGTGAGCTAAACTGCAATTGTTAGATTCATCTATATCTCCATATGAAGAATCTACCATGTTACTCTGTAAATTACTACATTGGTTAATTAATCTGGTTTGTCTTGAGATATTTGGGTTGAAAATATTTGGTTTTTCCTAAAGTGAATTTGCCATTAGTTCTTAATAGCGCATTCTTCAAAGCCGTAGAAGTAAATGTGTGTGAGCTGTCAACAAGTCCCCTTTTCATCTTCTCTTAGGTGAATTAGAGAAGCTGATCTCCCTGCAGGGTATCTAAGCTCAAGGGCGTTTAGGAATTGGTACTGGAAACTCCCCAGAAGTGGTGCTCAGTGGGGGGCTGTACCTGTACTCTCATGCAAAGGTTAGTGTAAGGTTAAATCTGACCTGCCTCCACCTCAGTCTATTCCAGTGCCACAAAGCAACTGCTATATATGCTCTGTCTCTCACCCTCTCACCTGCTTTTACCTTGGTAGTCTCCCTCTTTAAACCTTGTTTCATCTTCAGTATGTTGTGGTTATCACTAACAGAATGTAAAAATACAAATACTGAATTATTCCAGTATCATCTAGTCTGGTGTCAGGGTAACACCTTATTCTTCTGTTGTTACAGCTTTAGAATATTTGTTTTGGGTTTTAGTCAGTGATGCTTTTGCAACATACTTTTGAAGAGGGACTGAAACTCATCCCTGGTGCTGGAGGCCCAAAGGTTTGGCAGACAGAGTTATGCAAGAATGCAGCAGGGAGAGGAGTGGCAAGTAGAAAGGAAGAACATTGTGTGGGGAGGTGCTCTTTTATTTTTAAACTGGCATAGCTCTGCACATGTGACAGATGGTTGTCACCAGAAGTGAGTTTTGGGAAAGGAATGCTAAAATATTCTGAAGTTTCAGGGAAGGGTTGATAATTACCCAGTGCCTGTCAACTTTAAAATAGTTGTCAATACCCAAGTGTATGATAAAGTTCGTATTAGAATAAAGGAAGAAAAGCAGGAAACACTCTCTGTCTTCTGGCAGAAATATTAATGAAATATGAGAGATTGTCTGACAAATGTGCACTGCTATCTTGTTTGGCAGCTGCAGTTATTACAGTAACAAAGGGATAAGCTCTGAATAGGAGGAATTGCTTTTTATTGTTCCCTTGACTAACTTTGGAAGCTTCTTCGTCAAGTAATTGATGATACCATCACCAGCACAACTGGGACAAGGTCCCAGTAAGTGAAAACCAACAATATATAGCAGCAAAAGAGAAACTTGCTGTAACTAGGTAATGTTTGCATCTTTAAAGGAAGAAATGAAAAGTTATTCTGAGGGCATCCTTTACCTCTGTTAAGACTTCTGATATCTGTGTAAATGGTTTCTCCTTTCATGCTATGCACAAGTGTGTGTAGTGTGAGGAGAAAGATTTTTAAGACAGGATGAAAAGTCTTTCAGTTTTACTGTGGCAGCAGCAGTAGCACTTCCTGTGTGTGGTTCTGGTAACAATACCAGATGGACCATTTTGTGAGATGATTGTGGTGCATGATCATAGTTTTTCTTCAGGCTGTTGTATTGGTGGGAGTAGCTACATTTGTACTTGTTCACTGGGAGTGGGTTTGTAGTCGCTGGTTCACATCACCATTCCAATCCATGCAGCCGTTAGACGGTAGCTAATGATGCTGTTAATGATCTGGTCCTTGTACTGACAAGTATCTTTTAAATTAATCTATTCCAGATCCATGTATTCACTAGTGGCTCCCATATGGACCAGATCCTTGGACATTTTTCTGTCACAGAAACAGACCTTGTTAGACAACCAGAGAACTACAAGCAGGTAATGCTTCTCCTGTAATTCTTGGATGCTTAGTATGCTTTACATAAACAGTGCTTAGTAGAAGGCTGCACTCCTTGTAACACGTTTTTAACTTGATTTCCAACAGAAATAAAGGCTTGTATATTGAATTGTAAGTTTCCTTGCTTATAACTTTTATTCACCAAATGGTTTCTTCCAGTTTGATAGAGCACTGATGCAAAGATATTAGGCTAAGTTTTGTAAAAACTGATAGACAGGGAATGGGGAAGAGACCCGACTGAAAATACCACTGAAGAAAAGGCTTGTAGAATAAAACATTCTAGATCAGTTGGCTGACTGCTGTTATAGCTGAGCGAGTTGTCAGTGAAAACATGGAGAGATCTGATTTCTCTCCAGGAAAGACAAAGCACATCTGATGCTAGCATTCATTAGTTTCAGAAATTATACAAGTTGATTACCTTTTTAGATGATAGTAAGGGGCTTTATTTTAGAAGCAGAGAACGGTTGAGCTTGGAAGGGACTTCTGGAGGTCACCCAGTCCTACCCCCTGCTCAAGCAGAGTCACTTAGAGCAGCCTGCCCATGACCATGTCCAGATGGCTGTTGAATATCTCCAAGGATGGAGACTCCACGGCTGCCCTGGATCACCTGCTCCATGCTCAGTCATCCACACAGTAAAAAAAAGTGTTTCCTTATTGTTCAGACAGAACCTCCAAGGACAACATCATTTTTCCTAGTGTACTGTTTTACCTTTATATATTTCTGCTGCTCTCAAATACTCAATTATCATAGATGCTTTAGTTTATTAGTTGAAGTAATACAATTCACTTGTTTTAATACAATATATTTGCTTTACAAATCAGTTTGTAAAAGTTTATGTGAAACTAAAACAAGGTTGAAATTTTAAGCTCAACCCTAACAAAATCAGTATTTAGCAAATTTTTGCAGTCTGGCCAAATCTGTTTACTCAAAGGTATTCTTTCTTCTGCTACCCTAAGAACAGAAGTGGGTATTGTAAATACTGTGCGTAAAGAAATTCAGAAAAGTAGGTTTGAAGATGGGAGATTGCCTTATGTTCAAACCCCCTAAAGTAAAGTGCACATTAATCTTTCATTACTGAGCATGCCTTGGATGAACAGTTCACATCTAGCCTCTCGATAAGGTTCAGCTGTTTAGAACATTTAAGTGGAAAATTACTGTTTTTCTAGAACAAATGTGTAAGCTTGAGAGTCTTTTTTCATTTCTGCTTCACAGTCCCCCTCCTACAGTTTGCTCAGAAGCTCAGAACACACAGCAGCACAGTCCTCTGAAGCCTTTACTTTGTAGTCTTCCAGAGTTTAGCCAATGGCCGGAAAGGTCTGGTGGGCTGGTACTAGAAACTTCCAGGCTGTTTAGAAGGACTTTGTAACTACCTTTTTCCAAAGCCTTACCCTCAATATGTCACCGATCTGTTACAGTAAAGCACAATACTCTAATAAAGCCTATTTGGTTTTGACTGTGCTGTTGATGAATCATTCCAAAAGTTTTCTTGCTTGCATCCCTTTCCTGGATGTCTGCTTCAGGTGTGCTGTTCAGTGGAGGCTCAGGATAAAATGGAAATAATCTTTTTGTATTTTAAATATTGTGGTTAAGTAAAGTGCTATAGTCAATAAGGTTTAATCAGCAGCTGTGTTGCTTATTTAAAACCTGTGGAGTCTTCATCCTACCTTTCCCAGTCTTAAACAGCAAATATACGGAACAAGGGACACCCCTTCAAAAGAAGGGTGATAACTGAGAGGGACAGAGGCAGGGTGGCAGAAGCTGTTTTGTTCAGATAAACTGCCAGTGGGCACAGTCTCTATTTCCAGTTTCTGGGCTATAACAGGTGCAATCCCAAACAGGCTCCAGCTCCAACCAACATGTGTGTTGGAAATTCTTTTCTTATTTCACTTACTGCTTGGATTAGTCGAAAACTAGAATTGTCAGCATAATCAGCTGTGAAATTCTTAACTACTTGAAGTTCTCAAGCCTGTTCAAGAAAAGGGGTTCCTCCAAGCTGTTCTCTTGTGCCTGATTCTAAAATAAACAGGAAAAATTGCAGGAAGTCTTCACAACAAAGTATTTTCAAAAGACTTAAAATTTTTATTGTCATCATTTGAGCAATCTGTGTAGTTTTTGTCTCCCCTTACCCTTATTTCCCAAAAGCAGCTTCCAGAAGTCATATGCTCAGTATGTATGAAGAGCCTAATATAACAAGGTGATATGGACTTGAAAAGGCAAGGCTGTTCCAAGTGTCAGTTTTCCAGATGGATATAATACTCGATATGCAAAGTGATGCTTCTGTGGAAAATGTAATAAAAAGCCTCTAATTTTCAAATATCTGAATAAGATTAAGTAAATTTTGCATATTTGGATAGCTTGGTTTTCAAATATTAGTGCAGATGGCAGCACTCTGCCAAATGTTTTTTCTAAAAACTGTGAAATAATTTCTTCTCTTTAAGTAATGGGACATTTCTGTTAATGTTACCTCAAATAACAACCTGTTGCGTGGATCAGTAAAAAGAGCAAGCATGTCAATATGTCTTACTGTAATGCACTCCTGTTGGTGGATGGTGTTATGAATTCCTTCTCATGTTAGGCATCCTTCAAAGGATAGAAACGCAAAATGGATCAAAGTGTTAAAAATTTGCTATCACAGAAGGGACACTGGGCTGTTTTCATTGAAGCCCATTTTCATCAACAATATCCTGTGAAATAAGTTGCTCTGACCTGTAATCAAACAAGAGATATTTAGTCTCACAGGAAAAGTGTGATAGGTTACAGATAGCTGTGAAGTTAAACTTCAGTTTATGAAATGGAAAACTCATTCTACTCCTTTTCTATAGAAAAAAACTTTAACATTAACTTGTTTGAAGTGTTCTTCCCTTGGATTTCTGACTATAAAACTCTTTTAGTGCTTTTATGTACAGGGATTTTACTGGACATTATTATTCCTTTATCATCATAAATGTCTTTGTTAGATTCATAGAGCTGGAAGTTTTCCAAGTGTAATAGTTTTAATTGTGTTTTTCCCTAGTGAGGCACGATCAGAATTCCAACTTTTCCTGTGGCTTGGCGTGGCTGTGGTTATATACCTGTGTGTGGCTGTGAGTTGCAGGTCACCACTGTGTTTAGTTCCTGTGCTGGCCTGGGATGTCAGTGAATGGGAGGTGATGTTATTTCAGCTGGTGTTCAATTTCCAGTTGAAGTACATGTGCATGCTCATGTTGGCTCTTGACCTCTACATATATTTCCTTTCTTTCACAAGATGCTGTCATGTCTGTTTGAGCAGTCCCTGGCTTGCAGAGTTTTTGCATGAGAACTATGCTGGTGGTCATTCTCCCAGCAGAAGCACCTCAGTCAGGGGTGTTTGTTATGGAGCTGTTGGCCTTCGAGGCTGTGCTGGAGCATGCAGGTCAGGGACAATTACAGCGTGGCAGTGTGCAACAGCCTGTGCGTTGCTAGGGAGCTTGGATGTTCATTGTGTCTTTTCTCTATAAAAGGATACAAACCTCTTGCTTGTATTGCTTAGAGTGTGCTAGAACACAAGTCTCGAGCATCTTGCATGTCTTGTGTTTTAGTGTATTTTCCAAGCTATATCAGTAATGCTCACTTTTAAACAGTTCCCCTAGTCAGCTGGTGTGGGGTTGCTATTACTTGCCAGCCTGAAATATTTCAGGGCAGAAGTGGAGTTGTGGTCTGTGACACTGCAGCGAAAATCATTTGGAAGAGTACTGGGGAGAGCACACAGAGGATGTGGCTGAGACTAAGCAACACTGCACCAAACTTTCTAGGGCAGTATGGCCTGTCTCTGAGGATGTGGTCACACTCCTCTTGTGACTGTGAGGAGAATGGTTCTGATGTGACCAATTGGGTTTTCATCATTGTGAGCATAATGTAATCCCATTCTTGTCTATGAAGCCCATTTACCTTAATTCTGCATTGCATTGTCACCAGTTCTGATGTTTTACCTTGAGTTTGAAAAAATGTATGTTGCACTTGAGTCATTAAATAAACTTTCTCATCAAATTCTGACCATATAGAGATCAATGAACTTTGAAGCAAAGCGGCCTAGTTCTTTGGTTTCTTCTGTCTCTTCATATACTGCTTTATATGTGAAATTCAATTGTGCAGTTTTTGTGATTAGCAGAGATTAAAAGTTGTAATCAGAACTCAGGTCATTGGTACAATGCTGGCAGTGCTGGAGTGATCACTGAAATTGTAGTGAGTAAAGATGACACCTTTAAATGCTAGTAGATCATTTTATTGACTGTGACAGCAAATAAATAATGCAGCTGTCTGCCAGATGGACATGTGAAGAAATTCATGGAACTTAGATGTGAGTAGCTAATAATTTTGTTTTAGAATTTTATGAAAGATGCTTATATTTGTTGATCATTAACATGCTTTAAAGAGAATTTATTTGTGTTAAGGAACTAAGGTCCCTGGTAGCAAGTAAACAGAAGCAAACAAATAGTCTGTCTGACTTTGCATACATAATGTATTGTCAATTCCATGTCCATAAAAAATTCAGGTGAGTTTTAGCTCTCCAGGCAGCAGGGACTGGGTGGGATAGTTTAGAGTGGTATGGGCATAGCATTGATCTGCTTTCTGAACTGTTCATGTATCAGGGAAGGAAGCCAATGTACAGTATGTGTATTGCTTCCTTCAGACAGATGGGACTTCATAATTTCTTACTGGGACATTAAGGGGTAAATGATCAAGTTGTAAGATAAGTTGATTGTGGATCCTAAATCTTGTGGCAGTTTCCATTTAAAACATCTGTCCCAGATGGCTGTTACAGATGGGTGACACAACAGGCTTATTCTCTGTGAGTAATAGCCCATGGTTTGAATTCATGCAAAGCACTAACGACCTTCTGCTCTTTTCAGACTGGGAGCATTAGGAACTGATGGGCTTTGAATTTTCAGAAATGTTGAACATGCTTTTACTAGTTAGTTTGTGTGAAATTTGAGTCTCCAATTTGCATCATGTGCATGCACATGTGGGCTTGTGCACTTGTTGCATGAAGTCCTCCTGATCTGGTGAAGTATGTTATCTCCATAGGTTTGTTAAACATTAAGATCAACCAGTGTGTAAACACCGTGTGAGTTTTTGGTCCATTTCTGTCTGAGTGTCAGCACTACCTCCTGAAATGTATATGAAGGTAGAGCAGCAAAAGTGAAGTCTGTTAACTAATGCAAGTTATTTGGCTGGTTAACGAATAATTGATATAGTATTGCATTATCTCCAGAAACGGATCCTAAGTTGCTGACCATCTTGGATGAAAATGGAATTACTATGACAGGATAATTCAGCTGCTGTGTGCCAGGCTATATTTGGTGTCCTTGTGCTGGTTGTTTGGGACTTCATGGAACATTCCTGTGGTGACAGAGGATGCAAGCAGGTGCTAAATGAAAATAAACAGTTACAACCCTGCTGCTAAGCTTGACACTTTGTCACATTACTGATTTGACACAGACCTGTGCTGGTACCTAGTATTTCTGTAATCAACCCTGTTATGGTCTTATATGGTAGGGGTGAAGGGTATGTAACCTTACTTGAATTTCAAAGAGCCTGGTAGGGGACCATCTGATATTTTATGATGTCCTTCCATCTGTTATACAAGAAGCAGTTGAGCCAACACATTTCTCAGAGTGTAGATATCAATGGAAAAAAATCCCATTCATGCTATGGTCCATGATGCTGCTGGGTAGAAGATTAATTCAGGAAGTGAAGGCTTGTACTGCATGCAAATTCCTGAAGAAACATTTGTTCTTTTCTGAAAAGTTTACCTTGAGCTTCAAGGACAAGCTGCCTTCATTGGCATAAATTATCATAGATTCATTATCTTTTGTATGATCTGGCAACTAATTGTTTGATGTGGCCCTCAGCTTTTTATATGTTCAATGCTTCATTCTCTTTGTAAAAGCCATAGTTCTGTCATTTCTGTCATGGAACAGGGTCAGTATTTCATGTTGTAACTACTGTTCTAATTAGGGACAGCTTTGCCTATTTGTCATTGTGTTTCAGTTTCTTGAAAGGAAAAAAATACTTGAAATTTCTCAAGTGGACCATGCATAAAAAAAATAAGAACATAAAGTTCAAGAGTAATTATGCTGGGGCTTGTGAGTATTTGTGAAAGTGTGGGGTTTTTATTCGTTTTTTTTTCTGTACATACTCTGTCTGAAATCCCTTCTTGGCTAGTCTTTCCTCCACAGAAGTCTTCATGGAGATTCATTTTACTAGGTGTTATGGGAGGCTCTTTGTTAGCTCTTCATAGAAAGATTGTAGCATGAACCAGTTTTCAAGGTGGGGAGAGACCATGTTGCTGTGAATGACATCAGAAAGGTGGAGAACAATCTTCCCTAAAGGAATATAGATGTCTGTTACACTGATCTTGGAGCAATAGGGCAGAAGAGACAGCCAAGCCCCAAATATTCTAAACACGATGAGATTTTAGATTTACTTCACACACTACCACAGTAAACTTAGTTTGAATTAGTAGTGACTCCTGACCATTTACTAAATCTGCTTAAAGGGCTTCAAATGAAGCTTTGGATTCTGGCGTTGCTGAACTTTTAGAACACCAAGTAAGCTGATAGATTCTGCAGCAAGAACAAGTTTTTTCTTTTTATTTTACAGACCTTTTTAATGATACACATTTTTCTAACCTGTTTGAAAATTGTTACCTGTTTTTAAGCAACATTGGTTTTTTATTGTGATTACTGCTGCGTACATCTTAAATAAGTTCTTTAATGATGAAATGAGAAGAAGTTCTAGAACTGCTGACCTTTTAATAAATTTCAGGGTTCACCAATGAATTGCATGTTAGACCCACAGACATACATGTATTGAAAAGGTCAATTATGACAAGCTTTTTGAATTTGCATAATTATGCTTGCGACAGCACTTTGAATAAAAATAACAAATGCTTTGCCCTTTTAAAGTATTCATGTTTTCTTCTCTTCCTGTCTTTAACTTGCTTTTACTAAACCATTCTAACATTATTCACTGAAGAACATAGGGAGCATGGACTGATTATGTTAGGAGCTGCAGGCTGGGAGCAGAAGTAGGGCTCTGGACTGTCAGAGGAAAGGGATAGGATGGACAGTGAAGAGCCTCTTTACTCTGTCTCTTGTTCAATGAAGTCAGGACCTGGAGGAGACCCCTGGACAGGAGGCCTGCTGCATGAGGACATTGGGGAGGCAGGGTGGCTCAGATGATGTGACAGATTTCCGACTGTCTGGGTGAAAAGAGACAGAGGCACTGAAGAGAGGCTGTGATAGGAGGGGCTGAATATGGACAGGAAGGGCAAGACAGGAGAAGACAGTTAGGATGGAGCTGTGAATGGGGAAGAGTTGTCTGTCTGAAGACTTGAATCACTGTCTGGTTCCTTGTGGGATTCTGAGAAATTCCCTACTTGCAGGAAAATGTTATCCCCCTCCACTAATAGTCCAAATAGATAACCTACTATTGCTGCTAGCTGGTCTATTGACTCAAGGGTCTGTAGCATATCTAGTGTCTATAGAGGATTTTGATTCCTTCAAATAGGCAATGGGTATCTCTGGTGATACAGGAGGAATTTTCAAAAGTATCTTTCTAAAAGCACCAGAGATATTAACAGTCTGAATTGGAGTATGATACTGCAGTGTAATGTATGTTTATTAGGATATTTTAATCCCAGAACCATTGTATCATTCAGAGAGCAGAGTGCCTTGTTTCTTAGTCAGAGCTGTGGTGAAGAAAGTTGTTGATGAAGGTGAAGAAGTAGTACTGAGAGTGGGAGAATTACTGGATGAAGGAGGAAACCTTAATAACTGAAGCAGTAGAGCTTTGTCCTGGAGAGCTGCAATACTTCTGTGCCTTTGGGTTCTCAGGTTCCCCACGGCAAGTTACTTAAACTAGACTTTACGTGGTGGGCTGCCAGTGGGCTGTTCACATTTTTTGTGTGACCATTTTGATGATCAAAGATCTGATTTCTGAAAGTGTTGAGTGTTCCTAGCTGCTACTGAACTTGGTGGGACCACTGCTTGGGAGCCCCTCAAGAGTTTCAGCAGTGCAGGCAGTATCACCTAGTAATGTCAGATATAACCCCAGATGGTGTAATAGGTCCTTGCAGCACACTGCTCTGTTGAAGTATTAAGCTGGATCCTAGAGTCAGTAGAGTGATGTGTGTAAATGCAACCTGGGCCAGCTGCCTAGTTTCTTCCACTAGAGCTGATCAACTGAGGCAGCATGGCATGGCTGTGTTGGCTCAGGAACTAACTCAATGAAAACTACCTAACACATCTCTGCAGGTTGTTGAGTTGCACTGGGTAGATGTAACTGTGAAGAGCTGTAATAGTAATTTTAAAATTCTCTGAAAATCAGGTCTCAGAAGTCTCAGTTAAGGCATCCCAAAGAAATGGAGGCATTTTACTTTCATCTCTTTGCTTTCATTTCCCATTTGTAAAACAACAATAATACTGTCATCTCATCTCACATGGGTCATTAGGAAAGATAACTTGTTTATGTGGAAGATAAAAATTCTGTGTTCAGAATGGGATTTGAATGACGTATGGGAAATAAGTCCATGGCTTCCCTCTGAAGAATAGACAGAATAATGTGCAATTTAAAAGGAAAAGGAATAGCTTGTGGAGTGAGCACTGGCCATTCTGTGCCCTGGTGAGACTGGTTATGAAGGGAAATATTTTGGTCATGTAATTCTAGACCTTATACATATGAGATGGTCAAATTAGTGGTGTTTACTCAGCTTGAATTCTGGCACTTTTAAACTTTGCTTCAGTTTCCAACCTTAGCAGATATCTTGCTGGATTGTGCATTAAAAGTGTAAAATGTACTTACTGCCATGTGCTCTAAACAACACTGCAAGTCAAAGGCAGTGCTTTTTTTTTCCCCTATTAAATTAGTTAATATTTTGTGTTGTTGTTCCAACCACAGTTATTTTAGACATTTTACATGTGTGGTAGTCAGATTGGTGAGAACTAACATGAGCACTGACATTAATATTGCAGAAGAGAGTAGATCTGATAACATATTGAATTATATATGGGTTTCCAGCACCTAAATGCGGGAGGCCTGGAGGCTCACACAAGAAAGCTCAAGGGAGCTGAATGATCCAGAGTACTTGATTTTTGGTGGGGATTGTTCAACTAAGAAAGAGTGGAGGCTGTAAGGATGGATTTAATATGAAGGTCACCTGCAGACTCAAATGAAATATAGCCTCTATGCTGTTGTATGATGAGCAGGGTCAGGAGTACATCAGTGATGCTTGGCTGGTCTGAGCTGGCTTTCTGACCCCGAGTGTCCTGCCCTGTCCTCGACTATGGCTTTCTCCTTGGTACCCTGATATTGGTGGTAAACTGAATGATGGAGCAGGAACATGGGTAAATTCCCATGGTTTATGTTGGTTGAAAGATTTATTTTTTCTCTCTAGATATCTCTAGTTTGGTCTTTTGGTGGTGTAATGTCAGGAGCAGAGTAGAGTGCCTGCCATGGTGCTGTGCACAGTGAAGTCTGCTGCACTGAGATGGGTAGCACTGAGTTTTGGAGCCTGCAGGGAGGATGAGCTGTACTAGGAATTTTCCTTGTTTGTGAGGATGTTCAGCACAATACATTAAAGTGTTTTGGTCTTTTTTAGAAGGACTGCCTAGATCACTGAAAATCCAGAATACTACTACTTGTTATGTCTGGTAGAAGACTGCTAGTTTGAAGCTTGGTACATTGAAGGTTGTTGGAACTGGAAAAAGCTGTTGTATTTTGTTTCTTCTGGCTGTGTACATGGGAACCCCTCCTTACAATTACTGGAGCAGCATTGGATGCTGTCTTACAAATGGGGTGATTTGGTGGTTGTTATGTATTTTCTGTAGAGTAGGAGAATGGCTACTGAGAAAACAATTTGAAAATTAAATCAAAAAACTCTCAGTGATTCAGATATTTTTCTTCTCGCGTTTCATTGCAAGGAAAGAATAAGCACTAAGAAAGCAAAGAAACTGTCAGTGACAGCATGTGCTGCCCACCCCGTGCTGCGTGGCAAGAACAAAGAATTTTATTCCTGCCTTTTTTTAATGATTCACTCTACAGAAGGAGGGGGTAGGCTGCCATGTCATTTTCCTTCCAGAATACCATAGGCAATTGGTTTTCAGTTCATTTGCTGACATTTATCACATAAAACATGGTTTTCTATAGTAGTTATTAAAACCTGTTGGAAACATTGGATCAGGTACTCATTTGCAAAAATGAGACAGAACAGATGCAACCCTTGTCATCTGTGTAACATCAGGAAGAATTACTGAGGTCAAATGGCTTCAAAGCTGCTTTTAGCAGCTGTAGCTGAGTTCCTGATCCTTCTTAAGAATGCGAAAGGCTTGGGCCAGCTGTGCACTGTATAAGCAAGAGTAATCAAATTGTGCAAGATAATGTATATTGGTATTTCTAAGGCAGATTCAAGTCAACTTTAGAAGGGACGATTCTGAAAAAAAGTTAAATATAAATGACTTGCCTTTGAATGCTTTGTGTGGTCTCCTGTTGGGCAGACAGAGGACCAGTTGTCTTGGGCAAGGAATTCCTCTCCTTACCTCCCTCGGTATCCCTGCTGTGCTGCTGCTGGAGGTTTAACCCCCGATAGAAGCAGTGGGGCTTGGTTTCCAGATCCTGTCTGGAAAATGGACAAGGATCCCCAGGGCCAAGAAGCAGCTGGAGGTGAGGGTGGAAAGTTTGGGGTTGATGACAGGAGAAGGGATGAATGAGTACCTGTGGGAGAGTTAATTTTGAGGAGGTTGGAGAGGCTAGAAACATATGGAGTGACTCTTCCTCATGCTGTAGAAAGAAAGAAGTAAGCCTCTGCAGGAGCTAAACTGTTTTGATCATATTCATTCTTTGAGATTTAAAGCAATCCCCTCTGTTTCTCCTTCCCTGCAACTGCCTGTGGTGTCAGATCTTTTCCTACTCATCTGATGCCTGCTGTTATCAGCTAGTTTGGTTCCGCCTGCTCTGGGACAGGCACTTTCCACCTCCGCAGTCCCCTCAGATCCTGCTGATGGTTCCCTTTCAAAGCAGTGTGGAGTATCCCATCCCAGAAGGAGGCAGAGACATGTAGTTAAAGAGCTTTGAGAAAAACAGACAAGGACAGAATGTGCCTATGTTTATGTATCACTAGAGGAAAATCCTTATATCCTTACAACCAAGTTGGTTAGAGATGGACTGAGTAAGTGAGTGGTAGTGTGAGTCGGAAATTGTTTGGGCCACCGAACTCAAATTGGTGTCTCGTTGTAAGTGACGTCCCTCTGGGATCAGCTTTTGGGCCAGTACTGTTTAACATCTTATTCATGGCTTGAATGATAGGATGGAGCACACCACCAGTAAGTGAGTGGACAATGCCAGATTGAGCATAATGGTGAATACACTGGAGGGCAGCACTGCTGTTCAAGGGGATTGAGATGAGCTGGAAAAGTGAGCTGAGAGAAGCATCAGGAAGCTCAGTAAAAGCTAGTGCAAAGGCCTGTGTCTGGGATGGAATAAACCCTTGCAATGGAACAGGGTGGGACCTGACTGTTTAACAAGCAGCTTTGTAAAAAAGAAAAAAAAAAAAAACAAACCAAACCAACCCCAAACAAAAAGTCAAAACCACCACAACCCAAACCTAATACCTGGGGGTCTGGGTGCACAAGAAGTTACCCAGGAGCCAAGGTAGCAACAGCTGTACCCTGGGCTGTGTTAGCTGGAACACAGCTGGCAGGGAAAGGGAGGGATCATGTCCTTTTGCCCAGCTCATGTCAGAGTGAGTGCTAGGTGTCTGGTTTGGGCTCCCCAGCACAAGGACAGTGGCATAAAAGGACACTGAAGTAGCTGGGGCTGGAGCACAGACCAGACTCTTCTCAGAGGTGCACTGGGACAGAAGGGACAACAGACACAAGTTGGAGCATGAGAAATTCTGGCCAGGTACAAGGGAAAAACGTTATCATGAGCATGGTCAAGCTCAGGAACCAAATCTTGCAGAAGGGATGACATCTCTGTTGATGTTCAGGACTTGCTGGACAGAACCCTGAGCACCTTGCTTTCAGCAGGAGATTGGATTAGAGACCTCCAGAGGTCCCTTTCCCTTCCCACCTATGTGGTTCTGCTTAGCAGCTGATGGTGTTAGCATGAGACCAGCTGCTTTAGCTGACAAGCACTAGCTTGTCATCCAGCCATGAATCATTTAGTTGTTGAACTCTACCTGCTTTCACTTTCCCAGTGCCCCTTCTTGGGAGGGATTCTTTATTTTTTTTTTTATTACTCCAGACAGTTTTAGTGCTAAAATATTTCTTTAGATATTTTTTAAGCAGGATGGCCTCTGGCTGCAATTAGTGTCCCATTGGAAGAACTGGCAGCATTATATAGCAACGCTAAAGCAAATCATTTTACCTCATGGCATTATTACCTTGATCTGAAAATTTCCCCAGGCTGCAATTTGTCACAAATATTGCCTTCAGCTAAACTTATCCATACAAAAAAAAAAGGAGTTAATAGAGCTGCAGTTCTGCAGTTGCCATCACCATTTTTTGGGGATGAGTTATTACTTAGTACATTTTATTGACCAAGCATGTAGAGTTCTTGGTCCTTGAAAAACGATACAGTGGTTCATCACAGAGTTCATAAATTGTTGGACTATGTAGCAGCAATATCTTAGTCTCCTACACCATAAGAAAGGAAGGTACCTCAGAAATGCAGTAGATATATCCTGCACTGAAGTAAGAACTGCACTATGTGGCTTGACTGGTATGAACACTTGGTTGTGATTGCCAGTGACAGAAAAACCAATAGGATGATCCTGAGTTTCATTGCTGCTTTTGTGCTTTATGCTGTACTTAACATAATTTGAATGCTGTGATGGTGACCGTGATGGTGATATACTATAATATAATTTCATCTGAGAAAATGCAGCTGGAATTAATAAGCTGGAGAGACAAGGCTGAGGTGCTTTGTCATCAGTTGGCTTTGGATAATTTTTTTGGTGGAAGTGCTAACAAACCCAGTGGTGGGAGTGAGCTGCTCTGGCTCAGGTGATGCTTTGGGCCAGCACAGGGCAGCCAGGTAGGCTCTGTGTTCCCAGACAGCACTATGGAAAAGGTTGTACCAGCATCATATATGGTGTCTGTCAGCTGATAAAATTCCCATTTATCAATTAGGTCAGCTGACGTGGTTGTGCAGGGGCATATGTGGTGTGAGAGGTGTCTTGTCTCTGTATTTGTATCTCAGTACCCTGGTCATGCTGCCTCTTAACCTTCCCTGGTAGGAGAGGAGAGTTGCTTACTTGCTGTCATTCTTCAGTAATGGGAGTCTGAAAGGGTCTCATTGGTCCAGCCTAGTGGATCTTAAGGGGTGTTGGGCCCTGAAGAAACAAATTAAATCTCGGGAAAAAAATGTTAAGGTGATGAGCTTTAAAAATCATAACCCATCTCTTGAATTGTGCCTTGAAGCTAACAGTAGCCACTAGAGAGTGCAGAGTGTCTTTGCTTGTGGAGTCTTTACTGCTGGTGTTTTTATCCAAAAGAGAAATCAGTTATCAGCTTCTAACAGAAAAGGGACTTTAGGCTTGTCACTGTTGTGCCAAAATATTGACAAAGGCTGATCCTCAAGTGCCCCAGAGCTATGATGATCTTGTGATCCCTTGCTGGGACCTCTGTCATCCTGCATGCACTGTTGCATCAAAAAGACACTTAACCCATCCAGAAAGTCAAGCAAAACAGGATGACTGTGTTCTCCAGCCTCATGCTAGTTAAAGAAGCAAACTACAGTTAAATTCATATATGGCAGTGGCTTTGGTCATAACTGAACTGTTGCTGGAAAGCTGAACTGAACTCTCTCTTTTAGAGGTGAGAATGCAGCTCAAATTGGGAGGAGACGTAGAGCTTTTTTTTATAGCCTTGTAAAATTAAACTTTGTGTGCAATTGGCCCATAATGTTAACTCAGCTCTACTGGCAGGTATTTTTGTATTTTTAAATAGCCAAGGAAATAGAGTTATAAAATCAGCTGTTACTCATGCTTTGCAAGTGGTTTCGCATTTTTGGTTCTTTTTAAACGTTTGTCGCTTCATTTAAAGGACTGTGTTAAGAGACTAGCAAGAGAAATTAATTGACATAAGGAAGACAGTAGCAGGCTCTAAATTAGTAGCTTCTCTAGTCAACAATGCATATTTTAAAATGTGTGAAAATACCTGCATGCATGATAGGCTATGACAGATTGTCAAAGAAGAGCTAGGCTGGGAGAAACTGTATTAATATCAAGTTGGCAAGCTTAGCCTAATCCACATATCAAATAACTTTTAAAATTCATTATTTAACTAACATGAATATCTGTGATTATTCTGTGTGCTATTGGGTCTCCAATGATGGATGCCATTCCTCTTTATGTTTATTTTTCTGTCTTTGTGAGAGCTAAATTTTATTTAACATTTATATTTGTTAGTGCTTAGAGGTTGGGTTTCTGTTGCTGTGGATGCTATACAAGCCAGACCTAGTAATGATGTAAATCCGTTGGTGCCCTGGGAGTGCAGGTAAAGCCATGCAGCTCTGTCCCTGGTGAGCTGTCCCTTGAAGCAAAACTGGGGAAGCCATGGATGTCACTGCTCCTCCAGCCCTAGGTTCAGGGCCACCCAGTCCTTACAGGCCAGTAGGCAAGGGAGCTGTCAGGCACCTGCAGGAAGGTCTGCACCAGGAAGACACTTCACCTGTGCCTCCAAGCCCCTGCTCTTGCAGGGAGCAGACAGGGAGGGAAAAGGAGTCTTGGGAACCTTACATGGCTGGCCTTGGGGACTTGGCAGTGTGTGTTGTACTCAGCTGAGGAAGATGAACCCATACAGAAAAGCCTCCACAGGAGTTAGACATCACTCATGCACAACTTGTACTACATAGATCTTTATTTTGAAGACAAAGCACTAAAGCTCGCTGTTTGCAATACAGGCTGATTTAAAAAAACAAACCATTTATTTGCCTTTGTATAAGGATAGTGGTTTTGTCTATTCACTGCCACATGCAGGATAAGGATGTCAAGGAAGGACACGGTAGGTGGATGTAGACTAGTGGCAAGGATGGATAGGTTAATGAAGGGAGGAGGGTAAAACCTGAAGGATTAGTTCCCCTGCTGAAGTTAGTAGCCATAAGATACACATGCACAAGGGAAGGGAAATACTCCTCCTGTGACTAGCACTTCATGGTGCAGTAACATCCAGTGTGGAAACATACAGAAATCAGGATATTGGTCCTGTTCAGAAGTGTAGCATCAATTCTGAATTCAGATGAGTTTAAAAAGCAAATTAGAAATTGCTTGTTCCTGTTGATTTCTATGTGCGTTTTTGTGGTCTGTTAAAATACAGGAAAATGGGCAAGTATGGGGGGAGGTGGAGTGGAAGAGAAAAATACGAGTATGGATAATCATTTGTTCTGGGTACAGAAACAGTCTGAATAAAGGCAGATAAATAATGGTCTCTTTTTGACATCAGCTACATGGGGGTTCTGGTTAGCAGTACAGTATGAACAGCTGTCAGGCAATTCTGTGATACAATTTGGTGCTTTCCTCTGAAATCCTTTGGCCAACATTTCTCTAAAGTGTGATTTTTGGTACCTACTTGGATGTGCTTTAGCTGAGTACATACATATTTAGCCAAAGGTACTTAGTACTGCCTGAAAATTTGGCTCTTCATCTGTGCCAAGTTAGATACCCAAAATCAGTGGCACCTTTGGGGAAGAAAAGTGTACCTCTTCCATTCTCATACATCTTGATCCTGGCAGTTAAAGTATAAAACTCTCAGTCTTTTTTCCTGATCTTTTTTCACTGATTAAATATGTGCTGTTTCCACGGGGAAAAATGCTAAGTGGTCTATTCATTGACCTGTTCCTTTACAAATGAACGTCATTGTTAGCACATCCCAGTTCATTGGCTATCAATGTGAAAGCTGTAGTACAATTGTTATGTGCCAAATGCCTCATTTTGTTTGCTTTAAATTCCATTTTATTTCAGTTTCATTTTAAACAGCTGTTTTCTAAATCCCTCCACAAATAGCAATTATGTTTTATAATGATGATCTTTGTCACTTAAGTTTTTAACTAGTGGTTTGATTCTCTGCTCTCAGCAATGTAAAACAGATAGCTCAGTTGAAGTTCGAGCTGTGGTGGTATAAAATTGGTGGTGGTGAGTGGAAAAGTCACATTTTTTGTTTTAGGTGTTGGAGGTTCTGCACACATCCAAGCACCTGGAATTATACTCCTCCACCCAAACCTGCTGTGTTTTGTATTTTATGTATGTTTGTTATCTTCTGGAAAAGATGCAAATCCTGTTTTCAATGGAAGTCTGCACCACAAAAAACTCCATTACAATTCCAAAAGAGATGATGGTCAGCAGATACAGAGAAACCTGCTTCTGGAGTCACAGGGGACCTTCCCCCATCCCTGCTAGTTTTTTGGTCAAGGTCCCTAAGGGGCCCATAGCTGGCAGTGGGAGAAGTTCTCATCCACTTTTGATCCACCTGCCTTGTGATGGTTGGGCTACAGTGTTTCTCTTGCCCTGTTTCAACCCTCAGCTGTATTTCACAGGTAGAGAAATGACTTGAGTAGATCTTTATTTGCCTTGTGGCTAGAGGCTGCTTATTGGTCTGTTGGTTTTTGCTCTTCAGTTGCTAGTACTTCACACTACTCCAGAGTGATTCCAATTTTCAGGCCTATTCAGTCTTCATGGGATATATGGTCTTAAACCAGCTCTGCTTCTGAAGAAATCACAATGTGGAACTGAATCTTGGAGCACTGAGTGTGTCCACCTACAGTGTTGGTTTTTTGTCCCAGCCTGAGATGTTTATGATACCGGTATTTCCTCTTGTTTTTTGGTGAAGGGATCTTGAAACTAAGCCCTACTAAAGTGCAATCTGGGCAGTATGTGCTATTCTAAACCAGATGTCATCTACCTAACAGCCTGTCTGCCAAGAGGTTATTTGTCAAGGTTTGCTTGGGTTTTTTTGATAAGGGAGTTTCATATTGGTACTGCTGTGTTGTAACTTGTTTATTTCATCTGGTGTTTGGTTAGGTCTCTAAAGCCTTAATCCCAGTTATGGTTTACTTCTGGTAATGTAAACGGTGTAACTTTTTCAGGAATATTTACCCTTTTCTTTGCATTTTTTGGATGGAACTTCTCTACTTGTCTTCTTTCCTGCAATTGTTGGATATTCAGTTACCAAAATTCAAGTTGAATAAAGCAATTTCCTATTAAACAAATAAAAGTATGAAATAGTCTCTTGCTAATTTCCCCATATAATCTTTCATACTAAGACAAGCCTGTCTTGAGCCTTGAGTCATACTTCAGAGATGTTGGCATTTGGTGTGAGGTTTGCAATGATCTGGAGTCCAGTGCAAATTTTCTATCCACAGTCATGTGAAATAGGTGATGAATCACTAGTATAGTATTTTGTCTCTGAGCCAAGAAACATAATTTATTGCTGAAAGACCGTTTTTTGTCTAACAATAGGATGATTTTCTGAATATTTAGGCAGAGCAATTTTTGATTAAAAATACTTTTTCCAGTGATATGGTAGTTGAATTATGATCTATGGGCACCAGAGATTAAATACTTGTTGCAGGAAGTTCTCTGGAACTGAGCCTATGAAAAGGATGCATTGTGCTGCAAATTATTAAATATTGATTTCTGTAACAGTCTACAAGACATGAATGAATTTAGCAATATGCTAGTAAATAATATGAAAAAGACTAATATATCAACAGAAAAAGTAATTACAAATATGTTCAATGACAAGTTAAGGTGCGAGTTAGATTTGTGGGTACCAAAGAGGATTTAACTTTGGCCTCCTGTTGAGTATCCAAAAGCACCTAGAAGACATTATCACCTAGGACTTTTGCAGCTGAAGTTCTCAAAGTTTCCTGAGGTCTATGAGCTGTGTTGGATGCTGGATGTTTGGCTTTAGAGATCACAGGCACATGTTGGAGGAAGCGAGGTATGTGTGTTGCAGAGTTCACAGCATCTGAGCTTTCGGGGCAGCCTGCTCTGAGACAGCTCAGTTAAGCACAGTTTAGCCTCTATAGCAAAGCAGTTGCTTTCAAGTCATTTACACCAGTGATGGTTTCTTTACAATGGTTTAGAGAAGTTGTTACTGCAAAGTGTTTGCTCTCAGCATTCATTACAAAATTACTTCTCCATAGAGATTAGCAATTTGAATTTGTCATTACTTTTTCTCTTGGTGTAAGTATTTTAGAGCAATAACTTCCTCCAGAAGAAAGAAGAAAGTGAGATTTTGTTGCCTTAATTTTGTGTGGAGGGAAAGACTATTTTCATGCGTTATCCATAAGCATCACTTAGATATCCACATGAGGCACATCTTTTACTTGCTGCTTCACTTTGTTCATGAGACAAAAGTAATGCTCTTCTGCAGAAGCTAGTCTTTAAATTTCATTAGAAGGCATGACAACATCTGGTTCTTTAGGTCACTGAAAATGAGCAGGCAGCCTTAGTTGCAGCTTGCAAATTTGTCTTACAATTTTGAGAGGTTTATGTAGCAGCAGAAGTGGAACTGCTCATCGCATATAAAGGCATCTCTGTGCGACCTGTTTTTGGAAGTAAATGAATAAGAGAAAAGGGTACTTACTGTATTTGGGGAAAATGCATAGGGACAGTTTGGGCTTTCGTTTCCACAACTGCAAATACAGTTGAAATACCAGCTGTGGTGTGACTGCAATGAGTGACCTAAGAAAATGTACACCGTTAACCTCAAAGTCACAAGATGAATAGTTTAGTTAAAGAACAATAAATGCTAATAAGAAGCTTGAGTAAAGGATGAGGTTGGAGCAAGTAAGCTAGCTGTTCATTTGCTAAGTGCAGAAATGTCTGAGTGAAAGCCTGCCACCCCCAGGCCATGTGGAGACTGTCCTACTGTCCTGTGACCAAATGCACGACATGCAGACATACAATCCGTTCTTCCATCCCTGCCTCAAACGTTTATTTGTTTCTATGTTTTTTGCTAAGGTATCTCAAGGATATTTGTAGTACATTAGTTTTTATTGTGTTATTCTTTATTCTCTGTGCTGCAATAACATCAGAGTCTTGCAAGGCCCGTATAAAGGATGGCAGAGGATACTGGCATCCAGGAACAGTGCCTTCAGTCCCTCGGGGCAGAAACTCAAATGTTGGCTATTGCAGGCTGCCTAACGCTATTATGGTGCTTTCCAGCTAGGTTGAAAACTATCCTCCTAGGATGGGTGGTGCAGTCATCCCATTACTGATTTATGGCTGAAACTGTCTAGGATGCAGTTGCTGGCTGTATGTTTCTGAGGGTGGTAATACCTTAGCAAAAGGTGAGGATACCATAAGTAGGTCAGATGAATGCTTTCAAACGAGCTGTTCAGGTTTGTATAACTAATGGAGCAGCTTAAAAAAAAAAAAAAAAAAGGCAACAAAAAAACCCAAAATGCAAAAGATCCTCACAGGCTTGAGATTAGGAGACTGCTCAGAAAGCTTTGACTGTTAAAGGTCAGTTAACTCCAACAGATCATTTACAGGTTTGGTGAAGTTTCAGAACTATATCCTTTCAGTTGTGGTATGAAAGCAAGTGGCATATGGCTTTTTTAACATTCAGGAGCTCCTCTAGTGAGTCTGAAACTAAAGAAGATGACTATGCTTTTACTAAGGTTTGGGGGGGTTTTTTGAAGACTTAAAACGAAAAGCTTCCATTCCAACTTTCAGCCCTCTTTAACTGTCACAAGACATATTCACACTGCAGTCACACGAAGCTCATGACTACATTGCAAAGCTGCTTTAAAATCAACTAACTTAGCTGTTGCCTGAATACTTAATCAACTTTTTGGTTGAGTTTTATTGCCAGTATCAGATCCCATAACGTAACCTATTTGTGCTGTAGATATACCTATGAAAAAAAAGGAGGAAAGAAAAGCAGACAGAAGCCCATTCTTTCACCTATCATACACCATCTGAGCTTGAAACTAGTTGAGTCTTCAAGCATAATGCCAAGTGTCAGTTGTGCAAACAAATGTGTAATAATTGTATTTTGGATCCAGCAGTATTTTAGAGCAAACTGCTCATCATTTTCAGCAGTTACTCTTGCAAAGTGCGTTCTTTTCTTTGATTTTTTTATCTTCAAACTTCATCTGCAGAATAAAATTGCAAAGTCAACCTCATGCTATGCAGTTACTTAAATTGAATGTTATGTAGTAACTAAACCAAACAAAGCTAGCAGAAGATAGTTGTCTAAATAAAGGTGAGTTTAGCTGGTACTGATCTGGTCCTTGTCATTCTCTTTAAGACCATATACTCTTTGTGTGTCTTTTTAAAAAGTTGTTTTTGGCATCAGATTGGTGTTAAAATTGGCCGGTACTAAAATTGCTAAAGCTGGTAAGCTCTGATTTATACCTAATTTGTTCATCTATCATTCTTCCAAGAACTTTTGTTTTGCTGATATATAAATATTTAGTCTTGGACTGTCTCTCCATATACATATGTGTACATGTGTCTTATGTATATATTTATGAAAAATTTGTATAGCTAGAACAGAACCTCTCCTTCAAGTGCTGTCAGGTAGAAGGAGGGATTCCTCATGCTGCAGATCAGACAATTTATAAAATACGTAACATTTTCAAAGAATGTTCTTCTATACTATTTCAGAGCATCAGAGATCATCCCAGTTTGAGTGATCTGAATAGGAGATGAAAGGTTTTGGGGGAGGAGGCAGAGAGGACTGGAAATTCTGGAATTCTGAGTTTTCTACAGGTGTGGGAGCAGCATGGGAAGGAGATACATTGAACTAGTGGAGGTACCTGCATATCACAGTTGGGGTTATTACTACTGAATATGAGGAGATGCAGTCAAAGAACAACTGTGTAAAATTTTAGCTGAGAGAAGGCTGTACGTGGTCTGGAAGAGAAGAAAGTGTTTAGACCTTACAGCCTTGATAAATGTGAGTGAATGGATAGATGAAAAAAATACTCTTGGAGAAACATAACTTATTCTGGTAGTCAAAAAACATGGGAGATGTGAAGATCATCAGGCATCTAGGCCTTAATATTTCAGAATTATGGCTCTTTGATCCCTCAAAACAGTATGGAAATTCATTTATATATGTAAAAGCTGATGGTATTTCTATATTTAGTGAAGAATAAATCAGTGATGTGGGGTAAAGTTTCATGTCATGTTCCACAGCTGGTTTTACAATGTTCTTGTAAAGTAACCCAGTGTTGTCCTGTGTACCCCTGATATTCCTTTTGTACTTCGCCTAAACCACACAGTTTAGTTCACAAGTGACCAATGTTACCTAATTTTTTTTTTCCCCTTTGTTTCCTTTCCTCTAGCTATTACAGCTTCTGGAGTCTGAAACCATGCAACTAGAAGCCTTTCTGGAGTGGAAGCAACTGGAACCAGTTTACTGGCAGTGGATGGTAATGAATCAAACTGATTTTGAAAGGTGCAGCTTTCTTGACTCTAGCTGACCACTTCCAAAGGCCCCTTCCCACAAAAATAAGTGCTGCAAACGAACTGTTCAACAGCACTTGGAAAAAAAGGAAAAAATCCTTTGGTAAAGTAAGGAAGGTTTTATTAGTTCTCCTTCATCTCTCTTCTGCAGTAAGACTTGCCCAGCTAAGCTGAGAAATTGCAGGGCAGAGTTTCAAAATTTCATACAGTTAATACAAATGAAAACGTCTGATCTTCATCTCTTTAATGTTTTTTAAACATAGCAATTGTACATTTTCTTAAAATTAAATGGCTTTTCAGAAGAGGACCTCTAAGCTTTATTGCAGACTTGAGAGCAACTAAATTTGCAAGCATCTGATATTGAAAACAACTTCATTTTTCCTAGCCAAATAGTGTGTTGAAATTGCCGATTTCCCCTTGAACTGTGTTGAATGATCATAAGAAAATCAATAAGCCTTTCTCTGTGCATCTTATGATTTTTCAAGTGAGTGTAACCGGTACCATCCATCTCACTTCTCTCTACAACTTTTGCCCATTCGCAGTTGCTGAAAAGAATTCTTTAGAGCACCACACTAGCTGTATGAGTTTACAAAATGTTGAGAATCAGCGAGCTGACTGTTAATTGTCCATATGCCTTGTTCTACACTAAAAGCAAAGCAAAGAAATATAAAATTACCTCACCTGTCTTGAAGAGTACTTCAAAGGCAGAGCCATTCAAATTGCTGTTAGTTCTATAATGGCTTTTGCTTTACACGTCTACCATCTTATGGCTGTTTGGAAGGCAGCAACACTCGCATAGGCTTGGCTCCAAACAGGCAAAATATAGCTGCAAGTGTTACGTCAGTGTATCCACCAAAATATTTGCCTCTCACATGTTGAACAGTGTAGGGAATATTGTGAGCCTTAGTGTGCTTCCTGGAGTTAAGTCCTAAATAGATACTTGCAAAAAACCTGACCAGCACATCTTTTAAAATTGTTCAGTAGGCTGGATGGTGAATATGCCTTTTTCTTTTGGTTTGCTGATGATGGTTGTTGATCCTGGATGCTGTAGGATGTATGGGAATGAGATGTCCTTTGAGGATACAGTAGTTTTCTCTTTCTGCTTAACCCGTGTTTTGCATTGCTGATCTGATGGATGGGATGATCCTTCCATAGCTACTGCCAGGTCTTCCTGATGGTTGTGGGCAGGAGCACGACAGAGCCGTGACATAACTACAGCAACTGGAATGACTGCAGTAATGTTACTTTAAGTTCTGTCATTTAGTGAATTCCAAATTAAAAACCAAAACACACACACACCCCCAAACCCCAACAAAACTGAAAAAGCTTTGTTTTGTTTCCATGCAGCATGCAGTTTTTTAGCCTGTTGGTGCCAAAACATACCTGTGTTGTCGTGAGCTGGGCCTTTGGTCAGCATGAGCTGCTAGCTTCAGTGCTGCTTTGTGCCAGTTTACAGTACTGACGCTTGCTAAGAAAGGAGGTTTTGTAGGGTGTCTTTTGCCGTTCTTAGCTGTCTAGTTTTTATCTTGTATGAGCGTAAAAATCTCTTGCTGTGAATTAAGCCAGAGTTTTCAACCTACCTGCAGAGAAGAGAGAGAAAGAGGGAGGGGGGAATATTCCATCCTTTTTATAGCAATCTTTTATATAAATGAAGACTGGCATATCAGTGCCTTCCCAGTCCCTGTTTCTTGGCTAAACAAAACTGGTTCTCTTAATGTGTCCTTGCAAGCCATTCAGTCAAACTTCTGATGGTTGTTGCTGCTCTCATATGGGACTCTCATTTATATGTGTTTAACTTCAGGTGCCTCACCTGTATGTCAGTGTTACACTCAGCACTCTTCTGTCATGGAGACTTGTGTTTATATTTTCAAAAATGGTACTTGACTTTAACAGCATGATATTGGTGACTTCTGACATCTCTTCCAACAGTGTTGCTGCTGAGCCAGTAATTATGCATTTGGTTTTTCCTGACCCATGTGTAGACCATGCTGCTCAACTACTGAATTTCCTCTCACTGCTTTCAAATTCTTCAACTTCTCCAATTTCTAAAGATAATTTTGAATGCAAATTATGTCCTTAAAAGAGATTATGACTTCTCCTATTTAATGTCTTCTTCATAACAATATGGAAATAAATATTTAATACTCTTTGAGTGAAGAGGTCTGGATCCTTTAGTTATACTGTGCTACACTGGCTTGAAAACTCTGTGTTTCTACATAATCTGTACACCACAGTGTATAGGTACATGCATTTCAAGGATTCTGAAATTATTTGGTATTTTTTGAGTATTTCAAGTAATGGTTGCTATCTCCGAAGGCAGTTGCAGAATTAATTATAGAACCAGCTAGGTGATTGTGGTCATGCAGAGCTGACAGAGCTCCCAGCCAGTTTGATGCAGGGATCTTTTGAGGTTCCTCAAGTTGTAGAGTTTTACACAGGCACTAGTGATCCCGTGGGTGTTAGAACTTATATGCCACATAGCAGATAGGGCTCTCCTGAACAGTGTAAGCACATATCTCCTTCCTGGACATCACTTTGTTACAAAAAGCCATAGAAGTACATCCAACTTCAGAGTTTGAGGGGAAGGAGCTTGTCTAGAGCTTCTCTGTCCCATGAATGTTACTTTCTGCTTCAGTGCAGTGGAGGGTGTGCTCACAGTATGCAGTGCTTTCTAAAATAAGCTAGGTTAGCAACATAAGTTTTCTGTTAACTTAGAAATATGTTACAGTGAACTGAGGAGGTTATATCTTAAAATAACTCTGAAATTGTGGAGCAACTGTATACTGAGATGGCAGCAGTGAATTCCTAGTTATGAATTGCCAGGAAGACGTTGGGGGAGGGGAAGCCATTTTAGTTCCTGCTGAAAAGTAACTTTTACTGTTTTTCCTTTAGGAAACTGTGTTAGATAATACGGCCAAAGAGGGAAATACATGTGAGTCCCAGGATGCTCGTGTAGAGAAAAGCAGGCTGCCAAAGGCGACTTCATGCTGCTCTTGGGCTGATAGTCTGACTGGGCAAATTGACAGATTATCCAGAGATCTAATGACTCTCCATTACCAACTGCATAAGCTTGTAACTCACCAAAAGGCTGTGTGGTGTGAGAAGGTAAGACTTTGGGTGATGTTCTTGATCATTAGTGGCTTTTAAGATCCTGTGTTTTTCAGCTCTCTTGCTATGGCCCATCCTAGGGCAGCCTCCCTGTTGCTGCTCTGTGTCAACCTTCCTGCAGTCTTGATGTTGTATCTACGCTTGTCTGTTTATGCCCATGGCATACCAGGTGCTCTTTCAAACACAAAGTAGGCACCTGTCCTGGAGAGGCTGTGTGCTGAAACAAAGTAAGTGTTCTTCTGGAAGGGAAGGCATCAAAGAATAGGGGTTGCAATGGAGAGTAGAGAAGAGGAGGAAATCATGGCATCCCCCGGAGAAGATAGAAGCAGCAGGTTGAAAGCATCAGTAATGGTTATAGTGAGAAAAATAGGTATTCACAGAGGAAGGAGGATGGGAGAGTCCAGAGCTTGTCATCTTTCACTGAGTTACTAGTCTTTGAAATGTCTGATGCGTGAAGGAACATAAGAAGGATTTGAAACCTGTGAAGTGAGAGAAGGGACTAAGCACAAGATTTGGTGGAAGAACAGACTGGCAGTGGGAGGCTGGCAGTGGAGGAAAGCAGGTGATATGAAGGAAGTGTACATGGTATTCTCTGATACAGGGATGGGGAGACACTGGGAAGCACCCAGAGGGGGCGGTGGGGCCTAAGTAAAGGAGCTGTTAACGTAGATATAGAAGGTGAATCTGAATATTAACATGCTGACACAGGATAAGATACAATGAAGATGCAGGCATAAAAACTAGTCATTTTTTTCAGACATCAGGATAAAAGAGGGATACCAGAGAATCTATGAAACCTGGGGATGGAGCAACAGTCAAAGAAACAGTAGTAGGGGCAGATAGAGTAGTGACAAAAACACTGTATCATTATTTTGTGTCTGTATTAACTCAGGAGAGGTTTTGTTCTTGGGGTTTTTTGTTTGGTTGGTTTGGGTTTGGGGTTTTTTCAGCTGACAAAGAAAAGTGACAGGTTCTCAGATCAAGAGGTATTTGCCCAAGAGTTCAAAAGGGTCTGGTATGGAAAATGTATGTGGAGAACTAATCGCGCTCACCTATTGTAAGGATAAAGAACTAATTAAGATCAGTTGGATAGGGACGAGCACAAGGAGCTACTGTTTCACACAGAGTATGGAACTTCTTCCCACGATGCACTGGATATAAGCAGTGTACATGAATTCGAAATCTGTTGGACGCGTTCTTGGAATATTAAATCCATCGAAGATTTTCAAATATACAGATACAAATTACAAATTCAAGAAGTTGCAGGAGTACAAATCATTGCAGGCTGGGGGAATATTCTGAGGAAGTATCTCCATATATTTGTCTTTGTCTTATAGTCTTTAGGCACTTGCTGTTGATCACTGTTGGTGATGGGGTACTGCACTAGACAGGCCTCTAGGATCATCAGATTTAGTTGCTTTTATGGCAAAATGGACATGACTGCTGCAGGACAACTCAGACCTTGAATTCTAAAAAAAAATAATTTCCAATGCATGATTTCCAAAGCAAGATATGCTCTGAGTCTTATATATAACAATATATATGCTCTTGAATATTATATAATAATCACACTGAAATTATTTTATGCTTAAATTTGGAAATGAAGTCCAGAAAGATAATGAATTCCTCGTTGTATTTTGAAATAGATGCACTGAATGGATTTGAATGATGGTCGGTCTAGTTCCAGTGTTTCTGAGATTCAGTGAATGTCACATGAGTTTATGACTGTGGGTAACAAATGTAGTGCATCTTAAGTGTGTTGTTAAAAGGATGGTTTATCACAAATGCCTCCTCTTCTACATGCCCTGGAACAGAATTGTTTTGTAATGCTACACAACAGCAATTTTTGGAATGCTGGGAGTCAGATGACTCTCCATCAGTCCTCTTTATATCAACCCTTCCTTTGAATAGTGTTGCTGCTTATGTGATACTTTCTGCCTGTAGTTTGTCTTTTTTCCCCACAGTCAGGATGCTTGCTGAATGCAGGCTCTATCAATTGTATTTTTCTGTCCTCTTCACTCTTTTTGCCTAGGGAAATAAGCTTATCAAATCTTTCCTTCTATATTATTATTTTAGTCAAACAAAGAGAAGATATAGCAGTAGCTAAAGTGGTCATTATCTCTAAGTTTGTATCTTGCAATACTGAGACATCTGGAAATTATTTTGGCTCTCACAAGCATGCCCGGCTGAAGGACAGTACAGTTTATTATAGCTCTTGTGCCTGCTACCTTGTACTTAACAAAAAAACGTGATAATCCACAGAGTAATTATGTCTGTTGTTACCAGTAGGCCTGATCTCTGTGCCAGGCAACTGAGTAGAAACTGTTCTGAAGAACAGAATTGAGGGCATGTGATCAAACGTGATATACTGGGAAAGAGACAGCACAGCTTTTGCAGAGGGGAATCATGAACCTAAAATCTGTTGAAGTTCTTGGAAAGGACCGGTGAGCATGTGGGCAAGGGGGGTTGAATTGACATTGTTTAATTGCATTTACAAATGACATTTGATAAAGTCCCTGAAAAGCTTCTCAACAAAAATAAACTGGCCACGTGGCTGTCTTTCCTCTTACCCTTGAGCAAACAGCAGAGCAGGAAGCAGAGAGGAGGCGGCTGTGATGGGTTTGCGGAGGCAATCACCAGTGGAGCCTCGCGGGCCCGTGCTGCTCAGTGTGTGTACGACTGCGCTGGGAAATGAGGTGCAGAGCGAGGTGCCCAGATTGGGAGATGAGACTAAATCCCTGCGAGCACATGAAGAACAACAGCAAAGGAGTGTTGAGGGTCCTTGTACTGAGTAGTGAAGTGGTAAAATGTCAGATAAAATTGCATGGATGAAAATCTAACAGAATGCATCTGAAGGGAGAATTGTAATTTTACATGTGGTTCTTTTGATCTGACTGTCACGACATGTGAATAAGATCGTGGGGTTATAATGAGGGTTCTGTGGAAATGTCAGTGATCAGAAATAGTAAACTGAATCCTAGGAATTGTTAGGAAAGCAGGAGGAAAACAAAACTTAAAATTCTCCCATCTGTTCCTGGAATGCCGTGTGCAGTTCTGGTCCCAGTCATAACTCAAAAAAAAAAAAAAAAAAAAAAAAAAAAAAGCCACAGGGAGGGGAAGTGATGATGACCCAAGTTGTGAAAGGCTTTCTCTGTGAGGAAAATTACCTAGGCTACAGCTTTTTGCACTGGAAGAGGAAAGAGTGAAGAGGGATATCATACTGGAGCAGGAGAAAACTTTCTTTTACTGTTTTTCTGATGCTCCTTGGTTTTTCATTATGGGTGAACCCAGAGGGAATTACTGGACAAAATAATGACCAAAAAAATCATGGTTAAGCAAGAAATATGGAAAGTATTATCTGGTCAGGAAAGTCCTTCAACTGCAAACTATCAGAGTTTAGGAAGATTTATCTTCCAGTAAGGTATTGTTATGTATTTGTCTAGGCCTAAACTTACTCCCTAGCTATTTGCTATTGAAGACTATTGGAGACAGTGCTGGGTTAAACGGAACTTTGAAATAACAAGGTACTTACTGTTCCTCTTTCTTTACATCCAGTTTTGAGTATCACAATTCAGGAGGGAAACTGGGGAGAGTCCAGAAGAGAAAAATGAAAAACACTAAGTGTGGAACATAAAGTCTGAGGGCCTGTCTGTTAAAAAGGAAAAGACTAAGGTGAGGTATGTGATTCTTTGAATATGAAGAAGTTACCTGCGGGGGAAAGATTTTTCTTTCTGATTTTTTTTTTTTTCTGTGTGTACTCAGTCAGTGGAACAAGACTGTGTGTAAATTTCAGCACAGAGATTCTAATCAGATACTAAGGGAAAAAATTCCTAATGTCCAGGGCAGAGAAGTGTTGGAAGGCTGTCTGGTGAGCTGTGAAGTCTCCATTCATGGACCCTGCACCAACCAGGTTATGCAAATATCTGTCAGGGATGGCTGAAGAGGAGAGGGACCTGCTCTAAGACTATGTATTGGGCTCGAAAACTTGAAGTCTTTGACACTTACACAAGTCTGTGATTGACTGATTAATTTATTCTGGACCGTAGAGGTATTTCGTGTGTGTTAAAGTCATTGCTATGCCATGATTACTGGTTTGCAGTACTAAACACAACTGTTTATTATTCAGGGTGTGGTTTCAGGGGCGATGTGTCTGTTTGTTGCAAGTTTGATCATTTGCACACTGATTCTGGTAGTTAAAATCATTAAATCTTTTAAAATGAAGGAACTTATCTTCCTTTGTTTCTGCCTGCCCTCAGCAATTTTAGTGATGTGCTTGGAATGACCCTGAAACCTTTCAGAGACATTCACTAGAAGATATCCTGAATGTTGCCATGGGATTTGGGTGATTTGTGAAACCCTGATTAATATGACATTTTATCTGATACCCATCTCTAGGCAGCAATGTGTTCTCTATCTTGGAAGAGAAAAGGCATATGACAGAGGTGTGATCTGAATATGGGGCTTTGTTATTGTTAGCTTTGTTCTTTTCCATGCAGTACTGGGCAAATAACTGTCATTTCTTTGGTGACATTTTGGGGATTAGTAAATGATCAGAAAGTTGAGGGAAATGGTTAAGCTTTACAAATGCTTCTCTTAGAAACACACTTAACTGTAAAAGATGAAATCTCCTAAATCCAGAAGAGAACTTGTTTGTTTGTTTGTTTGTTTGCTTTTTCCTTTCTGAATATTTCATGTTATCTACTCCTCTATTTGAGAGGGGGATTTGATTTCAGTCTGTGTTAAATATTTGGCATCCACAAACTGGAATGCAGAGTATTTGATTCCAAATGATGATCACTTCAGTTTTCATCACATAAATGCTCATACCATACTAAGCTTTTGTTGAAACTTGGAATATTGTATCTTGGGATCCTCTGTGTTCGCTAGCATTTAAAAGCAAGCCAGACTCCTTTGAGATGGTGATATGATGGGATGGAGCTTGCTCATGCATACATCTCTGAAGCATGGCCCAGATAGATTTAGAGCCAATAATCTGAGTTTGAACATGCTCTTTGCACACTAGAGTCCTCTCCAGGAATAGTGGTGGCTGTGCTTTGAATGCTTGGCTTATGTTGTGCCTGAGAACCCAGAGTTGAGATTTTAAGAGGTTGTAATCCCTGGTGCATATCAGACCTCCTTCATGACAGTGGAAGAACTCACTGAAACCTATGTTTTCTCTCTGTTTCAGTATTTTCCTCCTGATCAGTTGCCTCCTGTTCCATTCATAACCATAACCTTCCCAAACTGTTGCACCCACAGCCTTGATAGGAATGGCAGGATGCAGGGCTGCCCATTTCAGAAGAGATGCCCTTTGGGTTCATAGTGTGTTGGGGAGGGGCTGTATGGCACAGGGATGTTTTGTTGTCTCTTGCTGAGGAGAGGGGAGGTGCAGGGGTGGCCAGTGGTCATGGTGGCCTATGACACCCCATCAAGTGGGTGAAACAGAGAGCCTTTCACTCCACCCTGAGTCCCATGATTCACTGAAACTTTTTGCTACTGCCAGCTCATCGCAGCACACTGCTGGAGACCCTGTACAGTCTAATAAAAGGAGATTATTTTTTTTTCTAAGGATCTTGCATTTATAAAAGACTGAATGATTTTTGATGCACTTTAAGACTGCACTTTTTGAAGTAGGGTAGCAACTCTAGAGGCTGATGCTGAAACAGAGTCCTACATCCTTTTGGTTTTGGTTGGGTTTTTTTAATCTACTCAAACAAGTGCACTTCCAAAGTTTTTCTACAGATATGCTTCACAATGAATTGGAGCTGTAGGTACCCGAGTATCTACTGCTAGTGCTTGGTGGCTGTGCTGTGTGTATGGCTGACCTGCATGGAAATAAAGGCATATGCAGTTTATGTATGTAGGTGAGGGAAATGCAATGGCTCATTATTTTCTCCACTCTGTGAATGGCGAGGAGCGCTGGTGGGGGGTGTTCTGGCTGCTGGTGTGCTGTGTTCCCTCCTGCACAGGTGTGGGGCCAGGTTTTGTTTCTGCTGCCTTAAAGCCAGGACTTGTGGCAGAGAGACAGCTGAGCTCCCACTGAAGAACACTCTGAAGGCTTGTCAAAAGCTCTTTTTTTTTTTTTTTTTTAAAAAAACCCCAAACCCAACAAAAAAACCCAAAAACATGAACTGTTCACACTGCATCTTTACTATTTCTGCTGTTTGTTCTAGTTCTCTGGGCTTTCAGCTAATATGAAGATGTTAGTGTAGTGAGTAGTTAATTATCCAGGCTGTCTGGGGTGCAGGAAGTGGAGGAGTGGTAGAGAATGGTTCAGTGCCAGCGTATTTCCTCAGTCAACACATTCTCTTCCCCTGCCCTTTCCCTGGTCCCAGAGCATTTCAGTGTTCCACTTTGTATTTGCAAACCTCCATCTGGAGCCAAGCAGCTGTCAGTGGAGCTTTTCACGCAAAAGAAATTGAAGAACTAGCAAGGCCACAAGAGCAGCTTTTGGAAATACATGGTTGGCTGGGCCCAGATGCCTGTGTAGGGGGAGGAAACCCAGAGAGATCAACTGAAGCATCCATCAAAGAGAGCAATGGAGGACATGGACAGGAGGATGGCAAGGAGGGACAAAGCTAATGGCTTTTATGTTATTTAGTTAAATGTAGGATTAAATTTGCTGCTGATGGAATTGCCATGGTATTAGCAGATTTAGGTTATTAGAAAGCATGGATCTGCTATAAACAGTAGGAAGTAAGGGTCTAATGTTTGTATTCATATATTGCTCATATATTTTCTTGCATTGGTTTATTTGTCACTCATCAATAGTTCTAGCAGGAGATCTGAGTCCACTTGCTTCTGGTAAGTGCCTGTGGAGATTGTGGTGGAGATCCAAATGATTGTTCCTGGAGGAGGGCAGTGTGCTCTTCCTTGTGTTGGAAGGAGGAAAGAAGCCATCTCCATGCATTGGTTCTCCTCTTCGCAGCAGGATCTAACACTTGCATTAGACCTGAAGCCCCTAGTTAGCCTGGTTTAAGGTTGGTGTGCATGTGGGAAGTTACTGAAGATAAGCAGAACTGGGAGATTTTTTGAAAGAATCTTGCTCACTTCTGAGAACTCTATGCAGGTTGGTCAGACTTGAATAGTCAATGTTGTTAAGCTTGCGGCACACAGAGATGAAAAAGACAAGTATTCTTCATTTGCAGATGCAACTTGCTGTGCAGATTGCTGAATGAGTGCTGAACTGTGAGAGAGACAGAGACTCTGTACCAGTTGCTAAATCAGCAAACCAACTTCAAACACACAAAAACTAAAATGGAAAATAAATTACCCAGCCTGACATTCCTCATGGGGCTTATATATTCTAAAAGACTCTAGCTCTTTAGGGAAGAGAGAAACATTAAAAACTTGAGTGCTGTCTCCTGTTTTGTGTGCAGAACTCTGGGATTTGAAGGAAGCATGGATGAAAGTTTTTTCTTGCTTCCCAAAAGGTGCTGTTTTCCCTTCCTTTGCCAAAATGCAGAATGTTTGCTCAGGTGACAGGATCAGTTAAAGTATAATCAATAACCAGTTAATATTTTACTCGCATTGTTTGACAAGATGTTGGATACCAACCAAGGCAATGAAACATGTAGTAAATGTAGCTGAAGAATTATACTCCAATAAATTTTAGATGAGCTTTATTTAACAATAAACTGTAAAAAAGCCCATTCCAATGAGAGAATGTGTTTTGTAGGCACTGTAAATGTTTCAGTGCCATTTTAAGAGATAAGTGTAGTACTTACGTTCTCACGTCTAAAACACACAATAAAACATGGCTGAAGACTAGGAACGCCTGTAGGGTTCAGATGTACAAGGTGTGTTATATAGCAGGTCCCAGCACCACCTTTATCTCTTGAATGTGAAAAGCTTGTAGGCTAATGGGTGTGATGTAAGGTACCTGTGATCACAAGGTTGCTAGATTTCAAGAGTTCTTGCAAGTGGTGAGCCACTGCAACAAATGTTGTCCTCCACAAGGGCAGGATCTTGGGGACATAGCTAATTCTGGCTGACAGAGGCCATATCAATACCATAGCCAGTGGCTGTATTTCAGAGCAGTTCTACCTGAAACACTATTAGTGTGTTTTACTGAACCTTTCAGAGTGTGTTTTGGGGACGGTAACTTCCAGGAGGTACCTGGCTTGCTTTATAGCTGGGGCAGACTGTTGGGATGGGTTCCTCCTCCTCCATCTGCAGCAGTTACAAGTTTTGTGTACTTTGCAGTACTGATAGTTTTTAGTGAGATGCTTTTAGAAGGACTATTTGCATTCCTGCATTCAAAACTTAACTTTGTTTCCTTCTTTTCTTAAAACCTTGGCCCTGTTCTCTCAATTGTCTGCCCCGAAAACAATGATACTTTTTTCCTCTTATGATCAAGTATCAAAATCATTTCAGTGTCTTTGTCCCTTCTGCTTGTAGAAGAGCTAGCATAAATCTGTAATTCAGTATTGTCACATCTCTTCTTCCCAGCCAGAAATGCATCTAAATAAAGCTTTAGTACGCTTCCAAGCTCAGAACTCACTCCTCCTAGCTCTTCATCTTATCAGCTCTCTCAAAACCCTGAGAGCTGTTTGATTTATTTTTTTCCCCCCCTCTGCGGGCTACCTGTAGGGCCTGGCCTTTGACTGCTGCGAGTCACGATGGCCATTCAAGCAGCTTCACATCCACCCAGAACTGCTACTCACCATCAGAACTTAAAATGATTAATGCATTTTAGGAGTAGTGTCTTTAGAAAATGTCTGCTTTTTCACTGAAATTCTGAAAATGTTTTGTGTAGACAAATCTCCACCTGGGAGTTAAAAGTTGATTTGTGTTGTCATAGTTGTGGATAGGCTGGGTTGCTGGAGTGACCTTTGCTGCTCTGGATGCACTGCTCCAGCCTCCCCCAAAAGCAGAGAGGATTGCTGCAGGGCGGAGTGCTGGTGGAGGTTCTGCAGCAGTCATGCAAAGCCACTGGAGGGGACAAGGGAGTATATTCTAATGAAAAACCAAACTGAAAAGAAACTCCCTAGAAGTTGGGGGTGGGGTGGGTGTGGGTGTGCAGGACTGTTTGTTTAGGGTTTTGTTTGTTTTTTTCGATTTTCCTTGTAATTTTTACATAAGAAAGACCCTTTTCTAAAAATTTGTGTGACTAGGTGGTAATACCTTCCTCTCATCTATGTATTTTAGGAATATGTATAAACATTCCTTTTTTTGGCTGCTTATGCAGGGACTACCTTGCTTGAATTTGTTTCATATTCAGGATAATATAGAGAAGTGCAAGTCACAAGCAGCACTCCGTTTCTAAAGTGGCTACTTTCATGTTGCACAGTGATAAAGCTCTGCTTAAAACAAAGTGGGGCCCTCCAAGCCTCTGTTAAGTCACTTAGATCTGAGATGATATCTCATATCATCAGTGTTTGTCTCTGCTGCCCAAGATAAAAGTTTGGAAGAACAAATTGAAAAATAAGTGAGCAATTTATTATATGAAGCAATACTTGTCTGTTGCCTTCCTTTGTAATTTATAGTTGTCAGGGTCTTTTTCAAAGTAGTACTGCAGCCTTTTTGCAAGTGTCTAAATCACTTACACTGACATACTCTGGTTTTCATACCATACATTTTCAGTATGTGCCTATTACTACATTAATTTGTATGATCTTCTAATTGAATTCAAGGATTTTGAAAAGCCTAGAGATAAAACTGATTAAAAAAGAAATGCATGATAAAAGGCTGGGCTGTTAGAATGGAATTTTTTTATTCCATCCAATGCTGAAGCTTTATAATTTGGAGAAGGAAATACATGTTTATCTCTTACTAGCTGCGGTAAGCATTCAGAATTGTGTGGCATGTGGGACTTCCACAAGTCTGAACTGTGTCTGCTTTTAGTCAATGGCAAAGAACCTGCAAGTTTGACAAAGCTTCTGGCTGGATATGTCCCACCTTCCTGGGAGCAGCGGAACTGTATAGGAACCTACAGGCTGGCAAGGCTTGTGTATCTTCTCAGGAAGTAGCTGAAGAGGTTTAGGTGAGCTCCTGGCTCCAGAGCACAGTGATTCTGGCTGTCTTATATGCTCTTGTTGATGCTTCATGTCTGCTGTTTTTGTGCTGGCACCACTGGCATCCTCTTGAGATGAACAGAGGTGATGCAGAAATTGCTGATTTCTTTGAAGACCATTTGTTATTTTAAGATTTGTCCCTGGCTAGTTCTGCCCACAGATTTGCTGCAATAGAAAAATCACATCACATTTCTGACTCCCATCTATTTTTTCTTCTTTGAGTTCAGTTGTTCTCCTCAAAAGTTAACTACTGGAAAAGCAAATTGCTCATGCCAAAACTCAGGAACAGAGAGTTCAGAAAATAACCTTACAACAGGAAACCTTTTTGCAGCTTTGTGGAAGAGGGATGTATTTTATGAGACTTTTAGCATAGCTGACTTCCTTCTGGGCTGTTTGCCTCAGGTACGTCCTTCAGCAATCCAAGCCAAAGGCTGTCCTTGAAGCAACTGCCTCTTTATGCATCTCTTCTCAGGAGAGCTGGGTGAAGCCCTTACTGTAAGCAAGTCTGCTCACACAGGCTCACTGCACAGCAGTCACAGAGTTCAGTTGCTTTTAGGCCTAAGAGGATTAATTTCCCTTTTGTTTTGCCTGTACGATAGATATTTGTAGACTCAGCAAACAAGCAATGCTTTTACTAGTCATGTGCTTTTGTGTTTTGTATTGATATTTGGAGGTGTACTTTGCATTTTTCTGGTAAAGACCCTTAAAGACCTTAATATTGTTCTTTTTCCTGTTTTCTTAATCCTAGATTCTTTCCCTTTATCTTAAGATGAACTGACTTTTTTTCTGACTCCTATCAGTGTAGTATTTAGATACATAAATCTAAATATAGACCCATTTTCTTATCTTAAACCCAAAAGCAACCAACCAACCAAAAACTAAAACCTCCCAAACCATGCCAAACGAAACCAACAGAAGTATTACCCATTCAGGATCAGGTCACTCCTCTTATGAAATAATCTAATTCAAAAGCTTTAATTAACTTCTAACTTTCCATTACTGTGCTTTCTCCCCAGCTAAAAGCTTTCCATTGAAGACCAGTGTGGATGTAATTCTGAAGGCTTACAAAGTGCTTTGCAGTATTCAGTTTATTAATAAAAGGAAGCACAGAGCAGCAGTGTCCTGCCAGACCGTGGTAGCTGTTCTCGTCTTACACAGCTGTGTGTTCCTGGTGTTAAAACTATATTTTTAGTTTTCCCTCAGAGGACTCCTCCCCCAGTTAAAAAAATGGCCTGTTCCTAGATAAAATAGGTAGGAAGCCTTGCTGTGGCTTCCCTGTCAGTTTGTTTCAGAATGACAATAGGTACGCCTGGGAGCTAGCATTTGAATAGTGAATGTCTTGCTTAAAATGCATAAGATGGAGATGTATACATTCCTCTCTAATTGCAGGAAATTGCAAATCTGGGCAAAAATTGGAATGCAGCTGCTTGTATAATTACATCTTCTGTCAGTTGCTATAGCTCAGCTTTACAACCTTTCTAAAATGCCTTCATAGTTTATGGTACAAATAATGTCCCCATTAATGCTACTTTGGGAACACCCCTTTCATTTATTTGCCAGCAGTTCCAAAGGCCTAAGATTTTTACTCTTGCTGAACTAATAACAAGTATTAGAAATCAGTAATTATATTAAGGTGAATTTTTACTTTAACTGTTATAATTATTGTAAAGCTACAATAAATTATTTGAGTTTCTTACTGTTGGTGGAATTTGGGTTTAGTAAGGAATACCTGTGCATGTACCTCAAACCAGTTTGATCTGCCTACAAGCATCAGGTTTTGAATATGTGCAAATGTTTCCATTTCATGGCCTTATGAAATAGAAGGTAATGGTAGTGGGTCCTGGGAAAGTTTTTTAGGTTATTGGCAATGAAGTTTTTCTATCTGCTACTGGTCATTAAATGCTAAGATACAGATTAAAATTCAGAGATTAATGAAATGTGTTGGCCCTACTTATACCACCATCACAGTTGTAAAATGTGGAAAGTTTGAAAAGGATTAAAGGAGAGGTAGTAAAGGAATATTTGTTCGGGTCTGTATGATAGGTGAGAAAAGTGTAATTTAACCAAGGCAAAGTTTTAGCTGGATCATGTTCTACAAGTTCTTAGAAGTGGAGTTTTGAGAGTGTAAGACTAGATGAAAGATGGTATAAAACAATCCAGTGACTGAGGCAAAACTCCCTGAAAAGGTGCATATTTTTAACCATAAATGTACTGCTGAGATAACTCAGTGATAAGGTAGTTTCTTTATCTGCTGGAGGCTATGTTTAAAAAAACAAAAGTATGTTTCTACAAGAGACCCTGTAGCCTACCAAAATGTAGTAGAACATTTCAGAAATTACTAGGTGAGATACTGTAGCCTGTGCTTTGTGGTAGGTTAGACTTATCAGTTTATTATGACTTTAAATCCATAAATGCATGAACATTGGTATTAAGTGGGCTATTTCAGAAGAACATCAAGTCTCTTTGTGTACAATCAAGGATCTCACAAGAAGAAAGAAATCTCATTTAGGCAAGACAGTGTGGGAAATGTTCAGCTATTAAAATAGAAAATAATGGTTTCTAGCTTTTTTAACTGGTTGCTCTTCAGTGTGTAGAAATTGCTGCAGAAAATTAAAAACCTTGAAAGCAAAGCAGCTTGATTCAATGAGACAAGTTTTATAGAGCTGCAGTACTAACTCTGTAACTTTCTTAGAGATTTGAAATTACATTTGGACAAGTTACTATAAGACATGAATTTGAAATTAGACTAAGGTATTTTTTTTATAGTGAAACACCTGCTTACTCAGTGTTATAGTGTTTCTAGAACAGCTGATTGCAGATACTGCTTTTGCTTTAACTCATGTTTTTGTTTGTATAAGCAGCAAATGCTTTTAGATGTTTTTCTGAAGTTGTGGGTCTTATTTATTTTCCTGGAAGTCACTGTTCAGCAAATGCTTGAACTTCATAGGCTCTGCAGGGTCTTGTGTCCCCACCCCACTCCCACCTTGCTCCATAGTTTTTCCCAAAAGTAGGAGCTGCAGGACTTGATTTTCTATCACTTATGCATTCACAGCATCCCTTGAAATGGTTCCTTTCTCTGCTTTGCTAAGGCTGAATAGGTCACTGTCTATAGCTAAGGAAGGAAAACATTTGTCATACACTTAAATTGTTCAAAAAAAAAAAGCAACTGTTTTTGTTAAAAGAAACTGTCCCTCTATCCAAATTATTATAATATTTGTTTGTTGTTAAAGAAGTGTAAAGCCCTCACCCTACTTATGTGTGACAAAGGTTTTATTTTTCTGCCTTTGGGGACACACAAGCACACAGAACACTTGGGTTATTATTAACTGTTCTGTTCTGCACAGAAAACAGTGAAAAACACAGAGAGCAACAGTCTTGGCTTGTTCAGTTCTTTCTATCTCTAATGATGTTTGAGACAAACTCTGCTTGGGCATCTTCTTTCACAGACAGACCATGGTGTGTGTTTTACGGTACTGCTCTGTGTGCAACAAGGTTCAGAATGTGTATTGTATGGCCAGGAAATTCTTGTATAAGAGCACAAAGAGACTGTGGATGGGTATTGTGGGATCCCTCTGACTATTTTTATTGTATTCCACTTCTATTTAATACTTACAGGTCTTTCTGCTATGCTTATAGTGGACTCTGCTTTTCCCCTCCCAAATGTATTGATACTTTGGCTTATTATTTCCTTTTGCTCTTTTCATTTGTACTTGGTACTGTTTATTCAGTGCTGACAAGGAGGGCTTTCTTATAAGTAGTCTGCAAATCCTTCTGTATCCTGTTTTCTGTATCCCAGATAGACTGTCAGCTGGGATTGCAGTTCTGCAAGGTTTTTCTTGGCGAGTTGGAGGGGGTGGTGGTGGAATAAATGCTAGATATAAACTGTAAGACAGCAAAAAGTATAAATAATCATCACTTATAAAGTGTTCAGTTGTGTACTGATTGAAGACAAGTGTTTGCAAGGTTCAGCCCTTAGACTGAGCTGGTTTCCAGTCTGGAAACTGAAAACTCCTAAACGAGCCTTAATTTGTAGTGCCTGGTTTCCAGCACTCAGCTGTCAGGATTTCTGTGAAGCATCCATGCTGGCTGGCTGTCTGTGAACGATGCCAATATCTCCATGATTATCCCACTTCTGGTTTTTACTTATAGATCTTTATAAGCTACACTTGTATGTTGAACAGGAGTCTGCTCAGTGTACATGGAGACTGAGAGCTCTGTACAGCTCCTCTAACGGGGGGAATATCTCTCAGTGTCTGTGCAAGGGATATTGCAATGAGCTGGGGGACTGTTCGGAGCCAGGCAGGTGAGTGCACTGTGTCTGACCTGGCAGGTCTTTTCTATTTCTGCAGTCTGGTGCCTCATTAATCATATGTTTCCAAGCATGTAATATTTCACTTCACCTTTTTCAACTCCCCAGGTACGGGGGGCCATCTTAGACGTGACAGCTTTAAGATAAAGCTTGGAAATGAGCTTCCTTTAGGAATAAAAAATTGTGCAAGTCAAATGCTGTTTGGTGTTTTCAGAGGAGCTAGATGAGCTTCTAGAAGGTGTTGAGTGATTATGCCCTGATAGCAAAGGCAGTACGACTTGGTGGCTTGAATATTGCATTCATTTATATTTCCTAATTTCCTAATTTCCTTTCACTCTCCAACCTGAAAAGACATGATCTGAGATTTTTCTGTTTGTTCCTTGTGAGTTGGAACACAAAGGAGCAGGTTGCACTGTGTCTTCCAGCAAAGACAGGCATTGCTGTTTGTAGTATATGTACAGAATGGCAAGAAAAATTTGTATTTCACGCTGTATGTACAGGGGGTCTTCTCCCTATTCATAAGAGAAATACAAGAGAGAATGAGCAGACAGATAGGACTGGAGGCAAAAAAGTACCATTTCTAAGCTTGTGCATTTTGTTTTTCTGAACAATACCATTATTATAACCATTTCTGCAAAACTCCTAGAATAATTTGAGGAGATTGTGATTTTAAAATAGTGACATGATTCAGGTCTTTTATCATCCACTTCAAAAGGAGCTCCAACAATTTGGTTTGCTGCTCCCTCCTCAAAGCTGGCAACAACATGATCATAAAATGGAAATACTCTTATGCTCGTGCCCCCCCTCCCTCTTCCTCAAAATAGACGTTTGGACCCTTCATTGCTGCTGCATTTTAAACTTCAACTCTAGCCAGTGGCTTCGTTCAAGTATGTAACTGAGAGGCAGCATTCATTTGCTTTCTGAGGCTTTCAGATTGCCATGTGAAGTTTTAACAAGTTGAAATGTTGACTTCCAGCATTTGGAAGATTGTCACTTTTGTTAGGTCGTTACTGAAAATGATTTAAATAACATGATGTCATTATCTAGATAACTTAGCATCTCTTTAGGATGTCTTGTATGTTGGTAAAATTCTCCAAATAATTTCACATCCAGCTTGCTTTTTAGCAGAAAAAGAACCATTTTGTGCATCATTTTTATTGCACTTTTCATTAGCGAGCTGTTAAAACTCAGAGAGATCAGCCTCTTGAGGGTGTTTCTGAGCCATGCGGAATGAGATATGAAGCTCATTACCAGCATGGTGCAGGCAAATGTGAGTGAGCTGAGGAAACCACAGCAGTAATTGGGAAGGGCTGGAAGGTCTTCTCTTCGAGGAGAGATCAAATATGCTGAATGTGTAGGTTATCCATGCAGTTGATAGAAGTAGACCTCCACAAGATGGGCAACTGAGAGTCTGGGACTGTCTACATGACAAATTGGAACACATCCAGAGGAGGTGAATCTGGATGTTAACTGTTCTGGCATCAGAACAGTGGAACGTGTGAAGAAACTGGAAGGCAGCTTATTTAAAATGTGTGACACATTACCTTTCCCATGATTTACCCACTGAACTCATCCCTATAAAATTTATTCAAAGCAAGAAGATTCCCAGGACTTAAAACAGCTGAGATAGCTGTCTGGATAAAAAGGACAACTGGTAGTATTTTAGGTTAGAAGAGATTTCAGAGAAGGAAGGGGAAGGATGTGCTGGGGAAGTTAATTGTGTGTAGGTGTTTGCAGGCTTGACATCTCTTCTGTTCATCACTGCTTCAATTAATCTTCCACAGTGGGGACTGAGCTGAGCTCCCGCTCAGCCTGTTTCTTGGATGTGCCTCACCTCGCTGACCCTTTCCCTGTGCATGTGGCAGCCTCCTGGACTGGGCCCGCCCTTTTCTACTTTGACTTGGCCATTTTCCTCAGTCAGACCTCAGAGGCCTGAAAGTTTTCAGAAATGCAGTATCAGTGATGGTGCTCTCCCTGGGGGGGATAGGAAATCCTTTCCACCTTAGATGGATATTCTGCCTGGCTTAATTCTGCAACATCAGGAATTAGAGGCTGCCTGTCTCTGCCCATCCTCCAGCTGATGTTGAAGAGATCACTTTTATTCTGGTGCTTCTCCCTTTGACTATTTGTGCATGTGAATTGCCAGCACACTGTAACCCTTTGCACTGTGCCAGGCTTGGGAGGGCAGCACAGGCTGTCTTGTCACTTCAGTCCCTTTTCAGTCTGTGATCTAAGATGCAATACTCCTATCTGCAACTACACTAGCTCATTGGCTTCTCCTTAGAACATGAAAATTACTATAGTTTTCTCTTTAGCTTTTAGTTATTAATACCTTTTGAAAACCTACAGTGGTCTCATGGAAGACTTAAGTTATTTTAAAGGAAACCGTCTGGGAGCACTTGGGGCAGTTTGGCCACTATCCTGTCCTAAGAAGTGGTCGGTGACATGGTGAGGCAAAGAGCTAGAAGGAACCCAGCAAGAGTACTTGCCTCAGTGTACACTCGTGACATCTATCTGCAGTCCTTGTAGAGCTGGTGTGGACACACGCTGCCATGGGAGGCTCCTGCTAGTTTATCATGGTCTTGGGAGTGTGAAACCTACTAGGGCATGTGAAGTGTTCAGAGGGACAGCATGCTTCCAAGACTCAGTTACAGTGTCTGTGAGTGACTGCTCTGTTGTGCTGTTATGAACAGTTAACCAGATCAGTACTCACTGCACAGCAGGACATGTGTCAGTTTGAAGATGCTGGTTCCTCATCAGCTGATTCTATCTATGTTTGGCATGGCTTTTCTCAAAATCCCTTTGGGATGAGGGTGGTTCTGTAAAAGTGGAAACGATGATTATCATGTTGTTGTGTTTATTTGGAGAGGATGTGCAGCAGTTGTCAGACAGCACTATGTACCTAATTGGGAATTCAACTTCCAGCTGGTAGATTGAGACTGAAAGGCAGAGCTGTGGGATAGAGATGGGCAGGCACAAAATGCTGAGGCTCCTAATCTTTTACAATATGTTTGTTTAATACAAAGTGGTCTGCTGAGATTGTAGAATAATCATTGTGTGCAGACTAATGGGAGCCTGCAAGCTGTTAAAGAGCATCAATTAACCATACAGGAGGAGGTTATTGAGTGTTTTCACAAGCCTTGAGGATGTGAAGAGTAAAGAATATTACTCGAAGGTAACCCTCAGAGATTTTTAGCTATTGAAGTCTACAAACTGCAGCAAGAGTATTTGTGGATATGGTTGCAGAGCTTACCAGGAAGAACAATGGAAAAAAAGTCATGCTAGCTTTTCAACTCCAGATTGTGCTGATACAAAATAAATAGTGCTTTGCTAAACTTGTTCTCTTATTTCATATTCGTTATTTTGAAAATTTTGCCTGTTAAATTTATCTAATGTTGTCCCAGGAAATATTGGTCTTTTTTACAGAAGAGAGCATGTGCAGTGACCTGATACTCAGATGTCAGAATTTGTTCTGCTTCCCTGAATGCCTAACTGTAAGGCTGTTGTCCTTGTCCTTACATCTGCTCTTGCTTCAGTGTAGTAATTCCTATTCCCGCTATTGCTATGAGTTAAAACTCAGTGCACTTAGTGCTGAGAGGAGCGTGTGCTTCCATCATGTACCTTGCACAATGGATAATAAAATTCTCCAATTTTGGCTGGTGGAGAGTATGAAAATGTATGTTTCATTAGGAATACTTTTATACAGCCCTACTAGTATTCTGCCTGAGTTTAATGCAAAAAATAAATAATGTTTTGTGGGCTCTGTTTGATCAGTGATTTTTTTCTTTGTAAGTAATGGGAAATTTTTCCCATCCTGGATTCCAGTGTTAAATCCACTTTGTGTAAACACTATTTTTCATTTATGCATTGGCAGTAGAGAGACCAGATAACACTGAAATTTTTTTTTTCTGTTTCTTCTAAAGTGGTGTTAGAAAACTGAAACTCAGATATTCTTTTCGCCAACAGCAAGAGATGTCCTGGGTTTACTTGGGCATTATTATAAAGAGGGACCCTTGGTTCTCAGACAAGGGCAAAGATAGGCTTCTCTCAGCTCTATTCAAATGCTTTAATCAACAGAGGTCTCCTTTAACAGATGGTTCTACATTGATAAAGCCTTTAACGTGTTAGGAAGAATTCAGAGGCATTTACTCCTTTTCTGATTTTATTGATTTTCCTAATCTTTTTTGAGCGGGGGGAAGGGGGAGAATAACGCATCAGAAGACTATGGAGAGGATTAATTTCTTGGCTGCAAAGCTTATGAAGATATTCTGGTGAACGACTTGGGATAAATGAGTGAAGTCCTGGTGAAGTTGGTGTCAGCGGGGAAATTTAACTGCAACTGCAGCCCTCCTGCCTACAATGTTTCTCACTGTAAGAGAATGAAACCTTGACCCCCTCTCTGTCAAAAGCTTCTGAATTTGTTTCAGTAATGAAGCCCACCCTACTGATCTGTGGAAAAAATCCTTTTTTCTCCAGATATGGCAGCTGGTTTAACCCTGTGTACTTGTAGCTTGGCAGTGGCAAAGGCGAGGGGTCTTTGCTACCTCAAGACTTTTACCCTTGCAGCTAGTGCTGCTTTAGGCTCTGACTGATCTCTGGTGCTTCAGGGAGATTCCTTGACTTTACAGGGAATTTGACAAAGCCCTAATATGTGAGATATCAATATCTTAATGCAGATTTGCAGATTTAAAACCCCAAGGAGTTGTTCAGCTTCACCCGTGGCCAGGGAAGGGGAGGGGTTGCAGAGCAGTTTCAAGGCTGGAAGGGGGTATCATTAGCACTGAGCTTGACCTGAGCTGAGCTTTGGCCAAAGGATTCATCCCTGGAGCTGCAATGAAGCATTTCATGGTTCATTATCCTCACAGTAGGAAACAATGTCTTATTCTGAAGCTGAATATCTAACTCAAATTTTCATCCATTTGATCTACTTACAGCTTTGTCAGCAAAGTCTGGTCTCTCACCACTTTCTTTTCCACTTTCTTTTAGGATCTAAACCAAATTATATATCCGTCTCCATGAATGGAATAGTTTGAGCTCTAGAAGTTTCATACTATAACGCTTGTCTGTGAGTCATTGGGTGACCTGCCTTTGAATCCTACTCTCTGTTTCCCTGTGGGTTTTTTTGAAGCGTGAACTTCAGAACTGTGCACCAGTTCCAGGAGAGCTCTGGGGTTTGAGCAGGTTGCAGAGGCAGCGTTGTTTTTCTGAAACTTTGCTGCTTTTTGGTCTGAGCTGATTTGGCAGGTTGTTGCTATAGCAGAAATAGAAAATGCCATTGGACCACAAACTGTTTCCCTGAAGGCCTTAGCAAGGTACCTCTTTTTATGGATGTTTCTCCACCGACAACTAAATTTTGAGATGAGTCACTGAATTTGTTTAGTCTACTAATAAAATTGTCAAGGCAATTACCATCTTGCAAGTTCTTCATATCAAATTGTTAGAGAACATTAAATCAAATGCTTTTGAGAAATCCTGGTATATACAATTGCTTTTATCATTCAGTCTGTGATTCTGTCACAAGAAAAGCTTTGTTTTATTTGGCCTATCTTCAGTGAAAGTGTGCTGCCTGGTACTCATTTTGGTCTTAGCCTCCACTTCTTTGTCTCTACTCCATTATTTTCCTTTTCCTATTTGTTACCCCGTAATGAGAACTGAGAATTAAGGAATTTCAAGTTTACAGGTGTCATCCCTACTTTTTAGCATTGCCAAGTACAGAAAGCATTCGCAAACTGAAATAATACTGTTAGTCACGAGGCAATTAATCTGTTATGACAACGTGGTTGCTTAAAGCACAATGGTGATGAAGGTCACTCTGCTGGGTCTCCCTTTTTGCTTTGTGTGTTTTGCTCAAGTCAAACCACCCACTCAGTAAGACAGAAGTGTGCAGAGCCCTTGTGTATTAGTCATCAGTGGAGGGGCTGCTAGACTGTGAATCTGCAAACAAATGATTGCAGACAGCTTTTTGGTCACTGAGGCTGCTACCTCTGATAGAAAGCATGTTAGCTTAATTCAGTTTTCTCTGCCATGCACTTGGGTTTACACTTAGAGCTGGCTCTGTTCTCTTTGGTACATCCTAGTCCAAACATCACATTTTGTGTTGTTTCTTGGCAGGAGTTATTTTTTTACAGACATATACCATACTCTTTTCTTTTCTTTTCCTTTTTTTTTGTTCTCTCTACAGGTGAAAACAGGAGGGGAAGACCTGCAGACGGAGGAGTTCTCTGTTGCTGCTAGAAAGATACAGGAAAGTGTTGAACTAAAACTACTAGATCTTACATACCTTTGTGCTGAAAAAAAAAATAAAATGCACGGTTCGTGCAGGCTGGTGTTCCGAAGCAAACATCCAGCCAGCAAAACGGGCTTTGAGAGGTCTATATTCAAGGAGCATGTTTCAGCTGTCAGTGCTACAGAGGTGATCAGAGAACTACAGATGAGAGAGGCCAGCCTGGATAGAGAGCTGAAGCAGCTGCGGGAAGAGTGCAGGCAGAGGCTGGATAAAATTGCAGAAGGGTTGGATGGAGTGATTTGTATCTCCCCTTGAAGAGATAAAGTTGGACTGAGAAGAGCAAAGGAATAGATTGACTTGATCAGAACACATTGTGCAGCTTGGCATGGGGGAGTGCAAGGTGAGGAACCAAATGTAATTTCTATTTTTTAAGCCTGGGAATCAACTTTTGACTGCTTTGTGACTTGCACAGGGGCCATAACCTTGGTGGTTCTCTCTGCAGCCCCTTTATTGCTAACCTTGCCAATTAAATTCTGCAGCAGGCCTTGGTGGGAGTGTGTGTGTATATCTCCCTTTTATCTTTCAAATTTCTAATTCTTCTACCAAGCACTGGGCTCTTTTACAGTGCTCAGCTGCTAGGCACATCATATACTGAGGCTGTGCTTTGAAGTACTAATTGCATTCAATATTTTCCAGCAAATGGAAGAGTTCATTAGTCAGAAAAATCCAGGTATAGGAGAACGTGCAAAGTACCAAGGCTTAGAGAGATTGGAAATGTTCAAGAAAGTGTGCTAGTTTAATTCAGCTGGTTTGCATATTTGCGGCAGCTATAATGTAGTCACCATAAGGAAAAACAAAGGCCTAATAATAAATAAAGCAGCACACTGATTTCATTTACTGGTGTGATGCACTTGAAGTAATTGGGTTCTCAAAGAGAACAAACTAGAAACCCATTCCACCGATTTATGACTCACAATGAGAGAATGTATGGATCTGCTGTAGGAAGTTTCTGTAAAACAGAAATATGACCCTCACTTCCAAGCTTGAGGAGTCTCCAGGCTCTGTCTCCAGAGGCTTTTTCCACTGGAACATGTAAATGTTTTTCACTTGGCCTTCATCTCCTACCATTTTCTGTTCTGCTTTCACAAGGAGTATTTTTACATTCTAGTTGTACACTTTCAGAAATAAATACATTAAAAAAACCCAAAACAAAACAGTTTGCTTTTCATTTGTGAATTCTATCAGCAATGGGGTTTCCTCTGTCTGGATTTCTGTCTACTACGCCACCTTGGTGTTGCTGATTACCAGCTGATCTTGGATCACTCAGCAGCCACATGTGAGGAACCTGAAGGCCCTCTTTCCAGGCGTCAGTATGATTGCTGCTCTGCAGGAGACCATGTGCGGGTGGGAACAGGTGAATGAGTCTCTGGGCTCCTGATTTCTGCTGCACTAAGTAAACTTAAGATGCTTCCAGACCCTGCTCATCTGCAGCACCCTTGTTGGTTCTGCAGTTTTTGCAGGAGTGGCAATGCAAATGTCAGTGGAGAGCTACAGCTGGAGGGATGCTTTGTCCTGGTTTCACCCAGTGGAATGCAGTATTGCTGGTAGGCCAGGAGTATACAAGCTCAGTTTAAGATAAGGCCAAGTTTCAGACAGAATTTCCTCTGCGTGAACCTGGTGGCTTGTCCAAAGCCCAAGTTTGAGCAAGGCTGGTGGGAAGTGCAGTTCCCAGCTAGAGCCTTCAACTCCTCCTACACCTATGTGCCAGCCCCAGGAGCAGGGGGTTTGTGTGCAGTGACCCAGGCAGTCAGTCACAACCAGTGTGCCTGCTGTCAGTGGGCACCAAGGTGACACAGTCCTGGAGCAGAAAACCCCAGTGGGCCAGTGAGATCCAGCCATCTTTGGGGCAGGTGCCTGGCCCCAGGCTGCTCCTCCTCGAAGCTCTGGCTTTAAAAAGCCAATCCACATTGCTCTGCTTTTCAAACCATCTCAGTAGGGGCCAGGAACTCAACTGTTTCAAGCTGGTACAACTTCAGGAGGGTGTTGGCTCTGGGGCTGCTGACACTCAGTGTACAAGAGGACTTACTCTGACAGGTTTCACAGAAAACCATGAATGGGGAAAGAAACAGTATATCCTAGAACTAACAAGAGTGGCAGCACCTGTCTATCTCTCCCTGAGCATTTTATATCCTCCTTCAGCTTTTATACAAAGGTACTTTCATACTGCTTCATATTTAGGTTTAAAACACTGCCCTCAAAAGATCCTTTGTCCTCCTGAGACTTTCAGCAGAGAAGAGTGAGCAAATATTCTTGAGCAAGGTGAGAGCACTCAGATTCAAGTGCGGGTCTATCTCATGCCTTGCTGTGGTTTATCAGGGTTGGCTTAATGCTGAATGCCACAGTGTATTATTCTGCCATCCACGTAAACTGACAATAGTCACTCATGGGATGAGTTACTTCCTAGCATCAAATATTTGTCACCGCACAGCACATAGTGCAGCATGCTTCAGTGTGCAGCCAAGGATCCCGTTTCAGCAGAGACCACAACTGGCAGCGCCTTTCCCCTGCTTGACCCTCAAGAATTATTTTTCTCTCTAGTGGAATGTAAAAATGACAGCGCTCAGTATGTCAGTGTGTGTGTGTGATATGTAGGGGAGTGCTACAGTGAATTGCAGACAGCTGCATTTACCACACAGCACAAATCACTGTACTGGGTGGCCCTATGGGAAGCTGTCAGGAGAGCCAGTGGGGGTTGGAGCTGGAACTGCTTGTCCAAGCATGTACATCAAGAGGGGCTACAGCTGAAAGCAGCTTAAAAGAAGATCACCGTCCCACCCGTGGTGCTGCACTGGCGTTGTGCACTTCAGACACCTTGTGCAAAGAGCATAGGCAAGTATAGTTTTTATTTTCTGGCACCGATTTCCTGCTGCCTTTTGTTTCAGGTACCACTTAGCATTTTAAACTAGAGCGGATCATCTGTGACCCCTGTTGAAGATCAGTGGGTTGTTCTGAGCTGGCAGTGGTTTTAAAGCCAATACCTGCAGCCCCCTCTTTCCTCTGCCCCTCTTCTCAGCTCCAGCATGGAAAGCATAAAGCAGGAGGTATTTCAAGTGCTTGGCACTCTCGGGCACCGGATTTTGAAGGGTGATTTTCCTATGAAGGCTGCATTTTAAAAAATCACAGCACCTCTGCAGGCGTTGGACACGAAGGGACTGAGCTGTGGTCATGCCTCAGTGACTGGTCACAACTTGTGATTGCTTTTGAGGCATATTGATGCATCTGGAATACAGATACTTTCCAGTCCTCATGAGCTTGGTGAGGCATCAGCTGTCTCTTCAGTACTGCTGGGAGATGCTGTGTGATAAACACCACTGAAAAACCTGAGAAAACCGTCCCTGGATTAACACCAGCTGCAATGAGAGCAGGAAAGTGAGCTGGGTGACTTGCAGTCACACTTAATGGGATATAACCTAGGAACAAATAGATGTTTGTCATCTCATACCATTACCCTGGCATTTGAAGTGCTTTCCTTTCTCTGTTTAGGCTGACTTCTCTCACCCACCATCATAGCCTACTGGTTTTAAAGGCTACTTCTTGGTCACCAGAGCTTGGCCCTGTGTCAGCAGTGGAAGATGCTGTACAAGGGGGAATGGCTGCCCTGGGAGACGTGTGGCAACCAGCAACCAAATGACTAGTTGGTCTCCGGCAGATGCTGTGACAGGCAGAAGATGACTCAAGTGGTACATTTCATCCATGGGCTCAAGCATGCTTGGTAAATGTTAAGTATTACTTCACAGAGATTGGAGAGTGTTGTAAACAACCCCCTACAGACTGAAAAACAAAGATACAAGCTGTTAAGTGGTTTGTCCTTTGCGGTATTACCACGCTGGTTGTACATTTCCTTGTGAAAGCAGGAATCTGCCCTAAAATTGTTGATGGAATTGAACAGGGAAGAGTGGGTATAGGCTGGAGAAGCTGGTAAAAAGTGGGTTGAACATTGTGAACAACTGGTTGCTAAACTCAAGTGGTGGGGGAAGGCTGGTGGTGATGCTACCCTAATATCTGGACTAGGCAGCAGGGTTTGTTTTGGTTTGGGTTTTGAATTTTTGAAGAGGCTGCAGCAGAAGTTCTCTCTGTTGGTCCATCCTAGAGGGAGTTAGTTTAGGCTGGGTTTGGATCCAGGCTTTCTAAGTGACCTCAGGAAGAGAGGAGCATATTAGAGGCAATGGCCCATGCTGGAAAAGCAGGAAACCAGGGTTAAATCAGCACCCACCAGAGATGCTCCATGTGGTTGTGGGCTACACTTGACAAACGTTAGGCAGTAAAGAGCTGTCCCAGATGTTTGCCTGGTGATATCTCAGAACACAGTCTGTCCACAGGAAGACCCTGTGGCAGCCAGCCCTCCTTGGGGGGCTGGGGGTGCATGGCCTTTTGCTTTGTGCTCTGGCAATGCTTCACTGAAGACAGGCAGAGTTACTGCTGCAGTGTTTAAACCACACTCTCTGGTGACAGATTGCTTCCAAGCATAGCTTTAAGTCTTACAGAACTTCTGCATGTATAGTTTCCGATAGGCCAGCATGAATGTGTTAATAGAAGAGCATAGTTTAACCCATTTCTCTAATGTAACTGGTACTTGTTTTCCAAACATCTTGCTAGGAAAGTGGAATTGGCCATAAATACTTAATTGGCTGATAACTCTGGCTCACACTGTGTAGCTAGAAATATTCCTCCCCAAATAACTGAGCATCAATCAGCATGCAGTCAAAACAGGAGGTTTGCTTTGCAGAAGGCAAGTGAGGCATCTGCAGTCACTGCTCCTGACAACATTGCGCCTGCTGGTAAATAAGGGCTGCAACCTATGTTTAAAAATAAGAGCTGCTGGGAGTAGTGATTTCTAGCCTAGAGTGTTTTGGGTTCCCTGTGGGATTCCTCCACCAGCTCCTGCAGGAGGATGAGCTGGTAGCAGTTGGTGTGAGCATGTGTGTGTGTGGTGGCATAGTGCACTCTCAGTGGCAGTAAACACATGCCTGATGGTCGAGCTCTGTCTCCTCTGGCCCTCAGCCACTTTCAGCGAGCCCTGGGTCTTTCACCCTCGCCCTTCACCCCCTGGAGCGACAGCTTGTGTGAAGCAGTCTGATGGTGCCACTGCTCCTCGACTGACAGCCCAAGCCCTTGTGGCTGCTGTCCTGTAGCCTCTAGGCTGGGAAGCTTCTCGTCCTGTGTTTCAGCTCCTGGGCCATGGCCAGTTCCCTATCCCGAGGAATTTGTTCCCCAGCTGCTCTGGAATGAGTGACAAGGAAAATGGAGGTGCACAGCCCGCGGGGACTGCACGAGCATCCAGTCTTGTGTAGTGCAAGCTCCTGTCCTGGGCTGGGGTGCCTGTCCCAGCCCCGGCTTCTGGGGCCCATGGGCTTTGTGCATACAAACGACTCTGTGTCATCACACAGCAACAAGGCAGCCATGACCCGCTAAGCCATGGAGCTGTAGCAGTCAGGTATCCTCAGTGTTAACTGTGCCACTTTATTTCCCAGCATGAATCTCAGGGTCTGCATACAGCTCTTCTGGTTTGCTTTCTTTTGCAGGGCTGGAGAGCCCTTTACTCATCAAGGAATACTCCTTGTGCAGGTCCATCTAGAAACTGAACATGAATAAAGGGAGTGCAAGCACTTTGCAAGCCTGTAAGTGAGGCAAGTTACCCCAAGTTTGAGCATTCTTTGCCCCTTAGCTCTCGTGTTTCACCCTTTCAAAGTGGGAGGCAGAGGGTTGATCTCCCCTCAGTGCTGCAGGACCCCTGGGTCTGTGCCTTGGGCAGCCCTCCGCAGCTGGGAAAGCAACCCCCTCCAGCTCCCAGGGCTGAAACAGGCCCCAGGGAAGGAGGGCAGAGGTACGGCCCCAGAGGCCAGTGGGCAGCTGGGCTGGGAGGGAGCCATGCTCTCTTGGTAGCTCATGCTGTGATTTAGCATTAAGTACAACTAAGAAATGTTTGAGCGTTGGCTTTCTAGTGTGGCTGACTGCCTCAAAGACAAGCAAACAAGGAATTCGCTAGGGTAGCTGTCAGAGCAGGCTCTCAGCCCCTACTAAATGCTTTCCTTCTCCCATCTGACCTTATTAACACAGCCTGGTTGTTTTGCAAGAAACCTCCTTTGCCTTTCAGCAGCCCACAGCTACTCCGGAGGGAGCAGAGCTGTGAAACCTCTGGAAGGACTGCATGGCTCAGTGGAGCGCGACCGGAGTGCCAGGAGGAACAGGACGATGCCTGCCCTTGGGTTTGTCTCGCAAGGTCCACCCTTTATGTTACAAATATAAATCCAAGGTAAAAAGCTGGTATTTGCTGCAATTCTGGCTGCTCAGCTGGCAAAATCTTCTCCAGCACTTGGGGAGCAAGTAAAGGATTTGACTTACTCATACCTGCCTCTTGTCTTCCCTGTGGGATTTGCAGCTTCTCTGAGCCATGTGCTGATGGATGCTGGGGCTGCACTAACCGCCAAGTACCAGGAGGATACAGGGCATGAGGGGTCTGGCCATGGAAAGGGGGCAGCCAGAGTTTTTCTCAGGATGCTTTTACATGATAACTCCCTGTTGAACTGGGTTGGCTATGGAGCATAGTGGGGGAGCTGGTGGGTCCCCCAGCCCCCTGTTCTCCTGCTGCTGCAGCCCCTTTGCATCCCTTGTCAGGGAGCAATGAAAAGCAGGTAAAAGCTTGTGCATTTTGTGTAAGCACAGAAATCGCTGCCTGTCACACTGGCCTCAGCCCCATTACTCGGCAGCGTCAGGCCCCTGTAATGACTTGTTTTCTCCAGGTTATACCGTTAATACCGTAAAACACCCACTCCTGCTGTGGGCTCCGCAGAGAGCTGGAAGAAGTCTCAGCCTGACAGTGGGCTCTGCAGCACAGTTCATCCCATGTTTGGCATGAGACAGTTTGTGGCTCCTGGAACAGGATTAGCCCCTGATCCGAGCTGGAAGGAGAGCATCCCTGCCTCAGGTGTGGGAAGAGCCTGGACATGTGATGTGTGGACAAACCACAAGCCTGGGGGAAGTTCACTCTGTGCAAATGCTTCACGGCCCTGAGACGTGATAGTAATCCATTCTAGTGCTCTAAGTAAATGAGCTTTCTAATTAGCTTTTTCTTGCTTATGCTGATTAATACTAAAAATGCTAATATGTATTTTATAATGCTAACCACCTGCAAGGAGACCATGCTATCACCCTTGATTAATGACAGCTTTCATGGTGCTGACAGCATCTTCTCTCTTTACAAACTCCTTTTTAAAACGAAAATACACTGTAGAGCCCACAGCTGAGGATCTGGGCTGCCTGCAGGACTGGGGGAGACATCCTGGCCAAGACTGTGTGCCCATCCTCCTGCCTGCTGAGTACCACTGTGGGGGACAAGCCAGCCTGGCCAGGCTGTTCTGTGCATGCTGACATCCCCTATTAATCCCTGGTTCCCCACAGTTTCAGGGCATGCATTTATTTCAGGCTCTTACAGGTTTCCGTTTGTATTCTCTCTTTTTCGTTGTCACCCTCTCGAGGCCAAGACCAACAACAAAAGGCATCATAACAATAAAGCTCAATTGCAAGTTATTTACTTGGCATTGTTGCATCTGCCAAACAACGATATTAATTTTGTCTCTCAATGAAGGAAATATTCTGCTTATTAGCCACGGGGGCAGCATTTGTTCTAGAAAGCAGCCTTTAATAGGCCTTTATATCATACTGTAATTCATATCACTAAGTCAAGAAGAGCATATAATTGATGCGCTCAGGGTATGCACTTCTGTTGCGTGGCCATGGCCAGTCAGGGGGATGGTGGCTCATGGTATGGGAAGGGCACAAACCCGCATTGCTGCGGGAAGTCCAACAGATGTGATTTGGGCTGCAAGTGCTGTGGGGAAGGATTTGGGCTGGAAGTGCAGGATGGGAGGGACAGGGCTGCAGCAGGGAGGGACGGCATCACCCCAGCCTGCCATCCCCACAAAGGTGCTGTGGGGATGTGCCGCTGTGGCCAGCCCAGCCGCAGGGGTGCACTGTTCTGCTGCTCCCCTGAAGCTGCAGTGGGGACAGGCTCACAGGGCTGTGAAACTTCCCAGGGAGAAAAGTGCAGAGTTCAGGGAGTTGGAGAGCACTCTTTCTGCAAGAGCACGCCTCTGCCCACCAGCCACGGCCATGCTCCAGCCTCTGTGGCCAGCAGGCATAGGGAAGGGAGTGATTTATGGTCTCACTGCTCAACAGGGATTCTTCGCTTGCTTGTGTTTAATTTTGTTTGGAGATGATGGTGCATTTTTATTTTAAATAATATTTTGTACACTTCAAGACAAAACCTGGGGCTTAAGGTTTCCAGTGCTGCCCTGACAGTGCTTACGCAGTCGTGCCATGAGTAGTTAATGTGGGGCACACTGAGCCTGCGCCAAGGAGCTGGTGGGGACGTTCCCTCCTATTTCAGCTACAGCTCAGCATTACTGCCTATGTTGCTGCTACTAGCTGTGCACTTGGCCCTGGGCTGCATCATCAAGGGCAGCATTGGTGGGTCTGGAGCCAAACACACACACACAGACCCCCGGCAGCTCCCTGCCACCCAGCTGCCCCACCCGCCAGCAGTGCTGCACGTTGCTCCCCTCCCCTGGCACCATTTCCCCATGCACAGCAATATAGCGCTTGGCTTTGAGCTCTGTTTTTCTGGGGGGACCCTATGAAGCACCGTGAACCTGTGGTGGAGAGCCCCCAGGAACCCTCTGCAGCTGCAGCCCCGGGCTTCCAGCAGGGGTGGGTAGGAGCTGGCTTTCCTCCGCTGGCTGCACAGGGGGAGATGAATGCCCTGGGCAATGCTGAGGGAGCAGATGGGATTGAATTTCTAAGGGGAAAGATGCTTTCTAAAATATTTTTTTGCATCAATTGCTCAGAAACTCTTCATCTCAAAAGAAAAGGGTTAGAACAGAGGAAGAAACAGGGATTTTGCTGTTTTGGCTGCAGGGACTCTGTATGCTAATAATTTTCAAACGGGCCCGAGTCCCCCTGAGTCCTGCTGTAAGAGATGCTCTCTCTGATGCTCCTCCCCTCTCGTGCCACCTGTAGCTGTGGGGACAGAATCACAGAATCACTCAGGTTGGAAAAGACCCTTGGGATCATCAAGTCCAACTATCAGCCCTACTTTACAAAGTTCTCCCCTACAACATAACCCCCAACAGCTCATCTAAACGACCCTTAAACACCGCCAGGGATGATGTCTCCACCACATCCCTGGGCAGCCTATTCCACTGTCTGACCACTCTTTCTGTGAAGATTTTTTTCCTAATGTCCAGTCTAAACCTCCACTGTTGGAGTTTAAAGCCATTCCCTCGTGTTCTATCACTAATTACCTGTGAGAAGAGACCAGCACCGACCCCTCTACAATGTCTTTTCAGCTAGTTGTAGAGAGTGATGAGGTCTCCCCTCAGCCTTCCATGTTTCCCCATCTCAAGTAGCAACCCCAGTGAGAAAAAGCAAGGAGGACATCACCAGGTTGTATCATCTCTTCTCTTTTCACATGTTGCTTGGGGATGGAAACCAAGGTGTGTGCTGCTGTACTGGACTGAGGGCAATGAGATGTCCTTGAACAAGGTGAAGCCGGGCAGACGTGGGGGCTCTGGCCATGGGGCTCTGTGGCCATGGTACAGTGTGCTCTAGGGCTGTATCTACCTGTTTTATGACCTACTAGCCCAACCCAACAAGGACCAATGTGCCACCCAGCTGCAACCAGCTCATCCCGTCTCCTGCCAGGGAGCACCCAGCAGTGACCCTCTGGGGTGAGCTCAAGGAGGTTTTAGTGCCAGCACATGGGATGGAAGGCTTGCTAGCACATGGGACTGCTGCCTCATAGCCCTCAGACACCCAGGGAGAAGGTTACTTACAGGTAGGATCTTGCTAAACCTGTGGTTGAAATATTTCAGCTTTGTTCAGAGGGAGCATTGCATAGAATCATCATAGAATGGTTTGGGTTGGAAGGGACCTTAAAGCTCATCTAGTCCCAACCCCCCTGCCATGGGCAGGGACACCTTCCACTAGCCCAGGTTGCTCAAAGCCCCGTCCAACCTGGCCTTGAACACTGCCAGGGAGGGGGCAGCCACAGCTGCTCTGGGCAACCTGTGCCAGTGCCTTACCACCCCCAGAGTAAAGAATTTATTCATCATATCTAATCTAAATCTACCCGCTTTCAGTTTAAAACCATGACCCCTCATTCTATCCCTACACCCCCTGATCAAGAGTCCCTCCCCAGCTTTCCTGTAGCCCCTTTAAGTACTGGAAGGCCGCTATAAGGTCTCCCCAGAGCCTTCTCCAGGCTGGACAACCCCAACTCTCTCAGCCTGTCCTCACAGGAGAGGTGCTCCAGCCCCCTGATCATCTCTGTGGCCTCCTCTGGACCTGCTCGAGCAGGTCCATGTCCTTCTGATGTTGGGTGCCCCCAGAGCTGGACACAGGACTGCAGGTGGGGTCTCATGACAGTGGAGTAGAGGGGAAGAATCACCTCCCTTGACCTGCTGGCCACACTTCTCTTGATGCAGCCTAAGGTATAGTTGTCTTTCTGGGCTGAGAGCGCACATTGCTGGCTCACAGTCAGTTTTCCATCCACTAACACCCCTCAAGTCCTTCTCCACAGTGCTGCTCTCAATCCACTCCTTGTCCAGCCTGTATTTGTGCTTGGGATTGCCCTGACCCATGTGCAGGACCTTGCACTTGGCCTTGTTGAACTTCATGAGGTTTGCACAGGCCCAGCTCTCCAGCCTGTCCAGGTCCCTCTGGATGGCACATCCCTTCCCTCCAGTGTGTCGACTGCACCACACAGCTTGGTGTCATTGCTGAACTTGCTGAGGGTGCACTCAATCCCACTGTCCATGTCCACAACAAAGATGTTAAACAGCACTGGTCCCAACACTGACTCCTGAGGAATGCCACTCATCACTGCTCTCCTCTTGGACATTGAGCTGTTGACTGTAACTCTTTGAGTGTGACCATCCAGCCAATTCCTTATCCACTGAGTGGTTCATCCATCAAATTCATGTCTCTCACATTTAGAGACAAGGATGTCATGTGGGACAGTGTGAAATACTTTGCTCAAGTCCAGGTAGATGACATGGTTACTCTTCCCTTATCCACCAATGCTGTAACCTCATTGTAGAAGGCCACAAAATTCATCAGACCTTAGTGAATCCATGTTGGCTGTCACCAATCACCTCCTTGTTTTCCATGTGCCCTTTAGAGTTTCCAGGAGGATTTGCTCCATGATCTTGCCAGGCACAGAAGTGAGACTGACTGGCCTGTAGTTCCCTGGGTCTCCTTTATTTCCCTTTTTCAAAATGGGTGTTGTGTTTCCCCTTTTCTGGTCAGTCACCAGACTGCCACAGCTTCTCAAATATGATGGATAATGGCTGAGCCACTTCACACCTGTTCCCTCTGGACCCACGGATGCATCTCATCAGGTCTCATGAACTTGTGCACCTTCAAGTTCCTTAGATGATCTCGAACCTGATCTTCTCCTACAGTGGGTGGTTCTTCCTTCTCCCAGTCCCTGCCTTTGCCCTCTGGGTCTTAGTGTGGCTGCAGCAGTTGCTGGTGAAGACTAAGGCAAAAAAGTTGTTGAGTACCTCAGCCTTCTCCTCTCCATACTCCAGGTAATCAGGTCTCCTGTTTCCATCCAGAGAGGGCCCACATTTTCCCTAATCACCAACATACCAGTAAAAGCTTTTTTTGTTGCCCTTGATGTCCCTGACCAGATTTAATTCTTGTCTGATAGAATTAGGCTTTGCCCTGATCCCTGGCTGCTCGGACAGTTTCATTGTATCCCTCCCAGGCTATCTATCCTTGCTTCCACCTTCTGTAGGCTTTCTCTTTGTGTTTGAATTTGTCCAGGAGCTCCTCAGTCATCCATGCAGGCCTCCTGGTGGTCTTACCTGACGTTCTCTTTGTTAGGATGCAATGCTCCTGAGTTTGGAGGAGGTGATCCTTCAATATCAACCAGTTTTCTTGGACCTCTCTTCCCTCCAGGGGTTTATCCCATGCTACTCTGCCAATCAGATCCCTGAAGAGGCCAGAGCCTGCTCTCCTAAAGTCCCAGGTAGAGAGCTTGTTGTGCACCCTCTTTGTTGCCCTAAGGATCTTGAACTCCATCATTTCATGGTCACTGCAGCCAAGGCTGCCTTTGGGCTTCACACTCCCCACCAGCCCCTTCTTGTTGATGAGAACAAGGTCCAGCACAGCACCTCTCCTCGTTGGCTCCTCTATCACTTGCAGAAGGAAGTTATCATCAGCGCATTCCAGGAATCTCCTGGTTTGCTTATGCCCTGCTGTGTTGTCCCTCCAACAGATGTCAGGGTGATTGAAGTCCCCCATGAGGACCAGAGCTTGTGAACATGAGGCTGCTCCCATCTGTCTATAGCAGGCCTCATCCACTCAGTCTGCCTGGTCGGGTGGGCTGTAGCAGACCCCCCTCCCCCCATAACATCTCTTGTCCCTGCTCTCCCTTTAATCCATAAACTCTCAGTCAGCTCCTCATCAATCTCCAGGCAGAGCATGGATCCACAAACTCCAGCTCATCATTGATATAGAGGGTGACACCCCCACCTTGTCTCTCCTGCCTGTCCTTGCCAAGGGTCCAGTATGCTTCCATTCCAGCACTCCAGTCATAGGAGCCATCCCACCACATCTCCATGACTCCAGTAAGATTGCAGCCCTGCAGGTATGCACATGTCTCTAGCTCCTCTTGTTTATTCCCCATGCTATGTGTGTTTGTATAGAGGCATTTAAATTGGGCCCCCAGTTTCAGTGAGATATAGGTATTTTCCCCAGCTATTTCTGAAGAACTGCCATGACCTAGTCCTTGAGATGAATATTATATTCACAAATTTATTATTTCATTAAATACTTCTTTAATTGTATGAAGACTTAATGCAGTTTCATGTATGTTTCTGTGCAGGAGGTCCACATCTTTAGGAATGCTTATTTGATAATTTAAGACCTTTCCTCATTCACAAAAATCCCCATGGTCATGTACAGTTCCCAGGTGGAGTCACGCATCATCATGTTCATTTGTTTTGAAGAGGTGATACAGAATCTGTACTGAAAATTAAGTGGTGTCAGCCTATCTGCCTAATGCATTGGTGCAAGTTTATCTTGCTGGTTTATCAGCCTCCTGAACATTCTGTATTTAATTCCATATCCTGTCTCTCTGTGGGCCTTTGAGACCATCTCACATGGCTCCCAATCAAAGGAAGAAAGAGATCAGAAATTATTTCAGATGGGGCTCAAGTATTTAATCATTTCAGTCTCCAAAATATTCAGTGGAGGGTTTTCTAGATATCATCCCCAAAATACAGTCCAGTAATATGTAGTCATATAATCGGGTGGCCTATTTTTCAGGGATTTGAGGGGGGGGGAAAGAATATTGCTGATATCTGTGCATCCTTTCCGGTCTTACACTCTGCATGGTGACATACACACGAAGGGAATATCCACGGCACCTCTGCCAGAGCTACACATCACCAGTGCCCTTTGCCTTTAGAAATAAACTAATAAAAAATAAAGGGAATTATGTGTCTAATGAAAAGGATTATTCTTCCACAGGACAGACCATGTGCCTTCCTCCCATTACACAGAGCATCTCTGAGCCTCGCTAAGTGTCATATGAAATGGGCTAATGAAATGGATTAGGATCTTAATAGCACATTTGATTAGTGAAGCTCTCACCTCCGGGCATGCTCTCATGTGTGTTAATGGGCGCTGTGGGGGACGGCTGCCTAAATGAGTCTGTTAAAGGGGAAGAGCTGATGCAGGTTCCCCACTGCCGGCTGCAGCCGAGCGCTTGGCCCAGCTTGCAGCCCGAGTCCCCAGCAGCCTGGGGAAACACGTCTTCCTGTTCAGCATGGGAAAGTGCACTTTCGTGTGGGAAAGAAGAAACAAAAAAAGGAGTAATAATAAATTTTTCATTTGTTGATGAAAAAAAATGACCACTCCGTCCTTAACTTAAAAAACCCATCTCTCTAGGAGGGACTAACATTCTGTGATGGATGGGGATTTATGAGTAGGGCTGCTGTGCTAAATGTATTCATGGAATCCTATAAGAAGGTACCATGATAATTTGTAAATACTGGTGCACCACCCATCCTCCCCAGTGACTGGACGTCACCAAGGCCTCGGGCAAAGGGAGAAATGACTCTGCCTTAGTGGTGCCTTCTGCTGTAATTAATGCTTCCTAGAGTGGCAAAAGGGTGAAATCAGTGTCTTCCATTAATTAACATGATTATGCACAGACAGTGCCTGCTCCTGCTGTCCTCGAGGGCCTGGAGGACGATGTGGCAGGAGCATGGGGACTGCGGGAAGGAAGGGACCACTACCGCCCTGCCTGCATGTTGGGCAGTGGAGGGTTAAATACATTAGAGGGATGTGAACACTGGTGCCTTTCAGACTGCATCTGGGGTGCCCAAATAATTCCTTAACATATTTTCATAACGTTTCTTATTTCAGTGTCAGGCAGTAAATAATACAGAGCTGTAAACAGCTAGGATGCTGTAGGGAGCCAGGAGTTATAAATTGCTGATGTGATAAGCTATCATGTTATCTTAAGGAAGGGATTTAAAATTATAAATGAATAACCAGACAGAGCTGGCCTGTTTTGTTTTTTTTTTTCACATGGCTCCAGGAGCCAGCAGATTACCAAGAAAAGGAGTCCGCAAGCAGTCAGCTCTGCACACTGCTGCTGTCTGCTGAGAGCAAGAGTTTCATCATCCCGTCCCATGAGTTGCCTCTGACTGTGGCGTTTATTATGGTATTTGTCATTTAAAAACAAAATAGTTGAATAGCTAACCCCCTGATTGCCTTTCACATCATCTTTTGTAGCAAAGTGCCTTCTTCCCAGAATCTTTCCTTGTTCTGAAGTCTGAGGAATTTTTGAAATGATGTACTGAGGGAATAACCAGCATCGCCTGTCCCAGACACTCACTGTGCTGTAGGATGGCTCTGGGTACAATGCTCCTCTCCACTGCAGCAACAGGGTAGAAGGTGCCCAGGCTGCCCTTAAAGGTTTTGGGGAAACAGCTAAATTTAGCAAAGTTGGGACGGGAAGGGGGGGAAATAAAGAAGCCTGTCTCTGTTTTTGCAGAGGCAGGTGCTACTGGTCCATGGTCACCCTCTGGGTGGCTGGGCTCCCATCCTGGCTGTGCAGTGTCTGCTCCTGGACACCATGCAGTGATGGTGCCACCAGCTCCACTGCAGCAAGATGCCAGCAAGAGCAGTCCTTGAGGCACTACCCAGGCAGCTTAAACAGGGACAAAACAGCTCTCAAGAAGCCTCAGAAAATTAGAATTCAACGTTGAAGTGGGCTGGAGCCCAAACAATCCCTTTGTGCCCCACATCCAAGCCTGGGTGAGGGTCCCTAGTTGTCCTCCTCCAGCCCTGCCTGGCATACCTGCATGTGAAGGACACGTTTTGGCATCTGCCTGGGATGTGAGCTACAGATCTCTGGGGCCTGGGAATTGTTTCAGGAATTTGGCTCCTCGTTCGTAATGCAATTAGTCATTGGAGTAACGTTAACAGTGCTTGATGTCACTGCCGTTTCCATGGCAATGGGCAGATTCCCGCGGCAGACAGGAGTGTGTGTGTGTGTGTGCACTGGAGCTGTGGCATGGGGACCACGGGAGAGCATCCAGCCCTGAGCTAGAGCCTGGAGGTTTCCGAGCCATCACACTAGCAGTGCCGAGCCAGCCGGTGCTGCAGCCCTTGTGCCCCAGCACTCTCCTTTGCACAGCTCTGCCACAGCAAAGGGTGGTGAGGAGGCAGCATTCCCACTCCACCTCCCATGGTGCCATCCCCGGAGAAACTGTGAGTCTCTCTGGTTGTTGGCCTGGACATAGTGGCACAGGGCCTTCCCAAAGCAGAAAGGTCCTGGTCCCTTTGGTCCTGTGTCCCTTTCTGGCTGCTAAATGTTGCGTAGGAAAATTATGGCAGGAGAGGGAATAAACCCAGAACAGTGACATTGCCCATGGAAGGGGAGCATCTCCCAGGTGTAAATGTCTGCAGAAGGGACACCCTGTGCTCTGCAGCGGCAGCCCAAGACCAGAGGGGAGTGACAAGCTGCTTATAAATGACAAATATCATTAGAAATGATGTGAAATACAAGGTCAGGTGAGTTATGGCCTAACTTGTATCATATTTAATAGTGCCAGCTCTATAAGCTATTTATTCTGCTTTTCGCCCTAAGTGCTAGGTTAGCACAGAAATGCCACCTTGCTGTCTGGAGCTTGCAAGACTCCAAGTATCCCCAGCATACCTGGAAACCTGCTGGAATGGGAGCAGAGCCAGGCTGAGCCTCAGGATGCAGAAACAGCACCAAGAGCCCTGGTTAGGAGCTGAGAGTGAGCAAAGAAGGATGGCTGCATGACTGTTTCACAGAGAAGGTCTGCCTGGTCTCTGTCTTTCCTAAATTAACCTCTTTGGTGAAGCTGGAAAAGATCTTTGCTTAGCCTGGTCAGTTCCTGGTCCCCTGCTGCCAGCCTGCACTGGAGGTTTGGAAACCTGTGAGAACCTGCTTTCATCCCAGCAAGGTATGACGGGCAGGGCAGCTACTGTTCCACCACCTGAGCATTGAGATCTAATTCGTGTTGAGGGCAAACTTAGCGAGCTGGTGGAGAGCGTCTGTTGGGAGGGTACAATGAAGGGAGGGAGTGTAATGCAATTGCTTCATTTGAAGCAATTAGAGCGGAGCAAAAACATGTTTTTATAAGCCGACTCGATATTGGTAAGTGATGCACGGCTGCTTTTTGTTAGCACAGAGTCGAAAAGCAATTTTCCTGTGCATTAGGGGCAGTGCAGAGGTCTAACTCGTTTGCCGTGTGGGCCTCAGTGGGAATTTCCAGTCTGCATTGGAATAAGCTGCTCCATTTCCCGGTGAATTTAGAAACAGGCTGCAGGCAGGGAGCGGGGACAGCGGTCAGCTCCCAGTGATTGCCAGGCTCTTGATGGTACTTGACATGGCTCGGGTCACAGCAATCCTTCCTCCGCAACATTTGTGCCGTTGTGTTTCGGACCATCCTGTCCTCCTGGGGAATCTTCTGGACTGGAAACTGCTGCCAAGGAAGGATGTGAGGGACAATGGTGCATGCTGGGGTGCAGCATGAGCAGCATGTTATTTAAGTCAGCTCTTGGGAGAAAGGTTGTAAGAGAAGCTGGAAGTTAATCCTATTAATCCAGCCTCGGGATCAAGGCTAGGAGAAGACAGTGTGATGTATTCAATCTGCAGATCAGGAGATAGCAATAAGAACAAAACAGCATGAAAGTGCTGCTGTTTCTTCTGGCACTTAGAGATGGGGCCAAGGAAATGGATACCCTGCTGAGGCCTTTTGCATGGCAAAGATTACATGTAGGAATCAGGGAGGATTTAAGCTGTTGCCTCAACAGCACCTATAGCCTGAGGTGTTTTTATACCTGTAGAGAAGATAATAATAATAATAATAATAATAATAATAATAATAATAATAATAATAATAATAATAATAATAATAATAATAAATGAGGAACAAGGTAATTAATGCTTTATAATGGACTGCAAGGCTGATACTATTATTTGTGTGGGAAGTGCAGGGATGGTTTGTACCTGCTAAGGTCGCAGACCCGTCCAGCTGCCTGCAAAGCTGTCACCGCTCCCCTCTGCTCACACCATCCTAAAGCACAGCAGACATGGTGCCAGGCACAGTGGTGTGAGCTGCGCCCCTAAATCTGTGCTGGGGGGCAAACATGTAACAGAGACCTAGCCTTGGAGAGCTGCAGCTGCCGTGGCCAGTGGCTTGGTGGGCTCATTTGGTGGAGCTGAGCTGCATGGTGGTGGCTGCCCTTTCATAAGGACATGCAGAGTTATTTTGCAAGGAGCATTTGTGTTTGCAGCCAACGGAGGACTGGGGTAAAGAGCTCACCCTGCACAGATTGCTCAGGCACGGGCTTCTCCATGGTGAAAACAAGAGGTGAATGTCTGGAGAGCATCAGCTGCAAATGAGGGAGGCAATTGCACAGTGAGATCATTAACTGGAAAGGAAAATGTGAAGCAAAATGTTTCCTTTTTCAGGGCCTTTTCTGTGCTGGTTGCTGGATGTGGGCATCCTGCGTGGAACAGCAGCTTTGACTGACCATGCTGGTGACTCTGTGACACGACATGGCTCGGCTTGGCTCAGCTCTCTGCAAGTGGTGCAGCAGCTTGGTGGGTGCACTGTGCCGGGCGAGTTTGGAGTTAATTTAGGTCAGGGACACTGGTCCCACTCCCATCAGCCATGTCCATGCCAGCTGTGCACAAAGGGACATGGATGGGGAGCCGAGCTCAGGGCAGCCCATGGATACCCAGGCAGTTACACCATCCTTGGGGCTGGTAGGCAGACCTGGTCATGGTGCAAGGCACGGGAGAGGCCTGATGTCTCTGGGACAGCAGCATCTTGGGATATTTATCCAGACTCTCTTGCTCTCATCCCAGAGCACCTACACTGACAACCCTGGTTTAAAAGTCACAGGCTGTGAGATTAATTGGGCTGTCAATTCTTTTTCCAGCAAATGAACTATCCAGAGAGTCTTTTCCAAGGCTCTATTTTCAGTGGGCAGAAATGTCATTTCAATATTTGGAGAGAAATATAAATGGGAGCTTTGTAAAACAGAATTTATATCTTTGTTTTAAAGCTGAAGCTAATTGGAGCAAACCTTAATGGCCAAGGAGGTGATGTGTTTGGTTGATTTGAGTTACTTCATAGCTGTAGGGTGAGCTGAGCCCTAACTGATGTATGAGTTTTCCTTGGGGATGGGGGAAAGAGCAAACCTTCCACCTAGAAGGAGAAGTGGGCTGTTTGGTGTCTAATATACTTTAAATTCAGGTCAAAACTTTTCTTGCCTCTGGGGTCTAAATATACCAGTCAACCCTTCCTTAATACCTGCTTTCATGAGCTGCCTGTTGTTCACTCCATAATGTACTTGCTGTTCACCCAGGACCTCAGCAGCGTTTGAAGGGGTGAGTGGTCTGGTGGGAGTCCGCGCTGAAAGGAGGGCTTTGGCTCCCCTCCTTTCCCATCATCGACGCAGCAGCTTCCTGCCTTCATCAGTACCTGAGCCCTGAGCCAGCATGGCTCATCACATTCAGTCTGTTAATACCAAACTAGAAATTAAGATTTATTATCCTAAATGCAGTTGCATTTTCAACAGCCCTCTTGGATCTTTTCCTCTTGAATCTTTTCTTATGTCTTAAAAAACCACTTTCAGTGTAAGACTGTCAGATTTAATCCTTTTTAAATATCCTTCTCCCTGGTGAGGCAGCAAGATTTCCCAGGAAGCCCTGAAACTTGCAGATAAAACTTTACTGGAAGAAGACATCCAGATGAAATGAAATCTCTATTTAAAGCAGCCTTTGGGGGGTATCCCACTTTGTTGATGTTTGTCTATAACTTTTAGGCATCTGTTTTCTCACAGGAAAGCTCATTTAAACTTGTCTGGACAAAACTAAAAAGCTCTTTCTGCTTCACAGCTAAAAGTCCTCTACTGTGGCCATAAGGTGGGTTGCGAAGCCAGTGGGGTTCTGGCAGCCCTCCGTCTTCATGGCTGCCACACAGCTCCAAAGGGCTCTGCTGGGATGTCCTGGGCTTTTCCTTGCTGATAAAAACCACAAGGAGCTAGAGGAAGGGATTTGCAGCACAGTCATACCATCAGCCTCTGTTGGCGAATGAGCCCGTGATGGTCACCATCATCTTCTTCCCCAGGCCCACCAGGTGAGCCAAGCTGGTTCTCCTTTTTTATCACCATGCAAAACATCCTGTTACTATTAAGGTCTGGAGCACATGTTCATCCTGAGCTCTAGGACTGATAATTGCTGTGAGCATCCCTGAGCATCCATAACATGTTTGAGGCACCACACACAGCATGATGGGACAGCTAGGTGAAGTCACTGTCACAAGCACAAGAAGGGGGTCAGGCTAGGCTGGTCTGCGCTAATTAGAGGGAGCAGAGCACCACACACCGACGGGCTTTTCTGTCTCACCTGCATACCCCTGTACGTCCTGTAGCGTGGCTCTGGTCCCAGGTTGGAGCCAGGCCTTGGCTTCAGTGGGAGGGAGGGGGACGAGCCAGTGGGGTGGGGGGGTCTCTGTCCCATGTGGGCTCAGGTGACAGGACTTCAGCAGCAGAAAACCAGGCAGAGGCAGCCAGCCACAAATAGCTTTCATGGTCAGTGGAACTGCCAGCTGGGGGGTTATTTTTCAAGGTTAGATAGGTTTGCTTTTGTGTGGGGGTTTAATTTTTTTTTTAATGAATTTTATGGCCAAATAAGTGTGTAACTACCTGCTTCTGGTTTACTAAAAGTAGCTGTAAACACAATGCTAAACAAGCAGTGAGCAGATATGTGAACGTATGCCTGTATTTCAGGGACAGCATCGCCATTTAGAGATACAAACCGTGGTTAGATTAAAGGCTTAATGGCTGCAATTAAACTTCCTGCAGGAATGATTTCCTTGCTGAGCTTTACGCAGCAGCAAACCCTGCCATGCCAGCATTTCCATAGCAGTAAGGAGGTGCAAAGGCAAAGCCCAGCACAAGCCCAGCCAGAGGTGCAACCTCTTGCCTCTTGGCCAGCTGGCAGGATTAAACAAAGACTGTTTGCAGCTATTTCAGTGGGCACTTCTGGTGTGTCTCAGGACTTGCTCAGATACTTTTCTCTGCAGAAAGGGTGTAAGGCAGGTGTGAGAAGAAACAGTGTGTAGGTGGCAGGGTGCCATCGGGAAGTGCTCAGTTTGAGAAAAAACCACCCACTTTCAGCAGCGCTTAGGAAAACCACTCGTTTAAAATGAGCACATGGTTCAGCTCAGAATCAGGGAGAAAGTGCCTATAGCCACGGGGCAGGCAGACAGGCATTCCGTGTTGGTGCTTTGCAGGCACCATGCACCCTGGTGCAGCTGCCTAGCCAAGCCTTAGGTGAGGAGGGATCGAGTGCACCCTCAGTCAGTTTGCAGATGACACCAAGCTGGGTGGGAGTGTTGATCTGCTCGAGGGCAGGGAGGCTCTGCAGAGAGACCTGGACAGGCTGGAGCCATGGGCTGAGGCCAACTGGAGGAGTTTCCATAAGGCCAAATGCCGGGGGCTGCCCTTGGGCCACAACAACCCCCAGCAGCGCTACAGGCTTGGGGAGGAGTGGCTGGAGAGCTGCCAGTCAGAGAGGGACCTGGGGGTGTTGATTGACAACCAGCTGAACAGGAGCCAGCAGTGTGCCCAGAAGGCCAATGGCATCCTGGCTTGTGTCAGCAATAGCGTGGCCAGCAGGGACAGGGAAGGGATCTGACCCCGTCCTCGGCACTGGTGAGGCCGCACCTCGATGACTGCGTTCAGTTTTGGGCCCCTCACTACAAAAAGGACATTGAATGACTCGAGCGTGTCCAGAGAAGGGCAACGAAGCTGGTGAAGGGTCTGGAGCACAGGTCGTATGGGGAGCAGCTGAGGGAACTGGGGGTGTTTAGTCTGGAGAAGAGGAGGCTGAGGGGAGACCTCATCGCCCTCTACAACTACCTGAAAGGAGGTTGCAGAGAGCTGGGGATGAGTCTCTTTAACCAAGTAATAAGCGATAGGACAAGAGGTAATGGCCTCAAGTTGGACCAGGGAAGGTTTAGACTAGATATTAGGAAGCATTTCTTTACAGAAGGGGTTGTTAGGCGTTGGAATGGGCTGCCCAGGGAGGTGGTGGAGTCTCCATCCCTGGAGGTGTTTAAGAGTTGGGTCAACATAGTGCTGAGGGATCTGGTGTAGTTGGGAACTATTAATGTTGGGTTGATGGTTGGACTGGATGATCTTCAAGGTCTTTTCCAACCTAGACAATTCTGTGATTCGGTGATCTACACGCAGAAGTAGGAGCCAGTGGGCAGCATTGCAGGTCTGTGTCCTCCCTGGGTTTCCCCAGGCATCAGAACTCTGAAGGCACCTGCATTTTGCAGCCTGAGTTTCTGGGGTGAAGAGCAGTCACTCCTGGGGCAATTAAGACCTCTCAGCAGTGGCTCCTTTAACTCATCCTGTGCAGCAATTGTTTTATCCCAATTAGTCCTTATCCCCAGGGGCAAAAAGACAAGAATTAGGCTCTCCAGAACTATTAATATGAGACACCAGGGTTTATTTAACAAACCACATTCACCTACAGAGATGAAACATTTTGCCGTGTTGCATGAGGACCTGCAGCAAGGCCCCGCAGCACCCCATAAACCAAAGTCCTAGTGAAGAGAAAGTTGCTGTTTTGACTTATTTCAGCCCCCCTTGTGGGGGTGGCACTTCCTCTTTCAATACAGGGAGAGGTGTTTTGCCTTCGGACATGACAGGATCTGAGGGATGCCCAACCTGGGGGTGAAGCCAGTCTCGGGTATCCATGCAGGTTCCTGGTACTTGCTCTTTCAGGATGCATCTTCTTTACGCATAGAACTGTTCCGATGAGTTTGGGGACATTCAGGATGTGTTTGTGCCATCACCTGGGTTTGTCCTGTCCTGGGCCAAGGTTTGGCTCAGACCACTCCATGGGGCTCCCCGGGTATGCCCACATAGCCATGGGACATGTTTTGGTGGGGTAGCAAGACCTTGGCTCCAGTTAGCCACCTCTGCAGCACAAGGACAAGCCAACAGGGCACAAAAGCCAAACAGCTGCATTTACCCCCACTCAAACTAAAGCTAACTCTCTATATTCAATGGGAAGACAAAAAAGTAAAAGAGGATTCAGCTAATCAGGAAAGAGCAAACCTCTTCTTGTCCTCAGTACCGGATCCTGTGGGGCAGTCGCTGTGAATGTCTTTGCTCAGCCAGGAGGGCACAGGCATGTCCTGGGGGAGCAGGAGAGCTGGCGTGTCTCAGATTAACAAGCTGGTTTTGGGTACAAGAACACAGTAAAGGAAGTAAAAAACATATTTCTGCTCACCTTTGAAAACAGGGCTGCTGACAGTGAATTTGGCTGTAAAGCACTTTGCCGGCCAAGGATGAAAATTGCTAGATGAAAGCTTTGTATATTATTTTTGCTTCAAGTACAACTGTTATCATTTAAAGCGATCTTTAGTGCCTGATTTTGACATCTTCTTTTCAACCTTGCAGACTTATTTTCATTGGCCTGAAGAGTAAATCTGGCCATTTCTGAGCCCAAACAATTTTCTGGCAGAAATTGCAGCAAGGTCAAAGTTAAGGCTAATACAATATTGTTTGCAACTGTTACACGAAAATGGTCTTCAGATGAAAACAAACGTAACAAGGGCCCCAGAAAACAGCCAGAAAGTTACAGCCCCAAACCACTGTATTTTTTCATTACAACAGTGCTCCCTTTGGGCTGGCCATAAATTTAGAAGTCTTTAACAAGAGGAAGCAAGAACAAGACAAAAAAAACCAAAAAAACAAAACAAAAAAAAAACAACCAAAAAAACCCCCAAACAAATCAATAAAAACAAGGGAATGAAAAGCAGCAAGATGGCGCTTGTATGTAGGTGAATGTCCAGCTCTTGATAATTACACCTTCACCTCTGTGGCACTGGCAGGGTTCAGAAAAAGAAATGCCACTCATTAACTCCCAGCTGCTCTCCTTGGGATCAAAATGGAAAATTTAAACCAAAAGTAAAATGTGATCAAGTAGTTTTGGTCTGACAGCAGAGCAGGCAGTCCAAGAGGTGACTCTGCTCTGCAGTTAGGTAGCGATGTCCTCTGCCATGCCGGCAGCTCTCCAAATTGAGCTCCAGCTAGGCAGCAGATCTGTCTTTTGATGCTTAGATGAATCTGAAAATCAGGGCAGAGGGTGTCTGTGGTGCATTCTTCTAGAAAACTTCCATGGGGAAAGGGCAGTGAAATACTGAGCAGTCACGAGAACAGTGGCTTCCCTCCGATGAGCAAAACTGCCTGGAGAAGGGTGGGTGAGCAGCAATGCTCCTGAAACAGCCTGTCCACAGCAGGTCCTGCCTCTCCAGGCAGGGATGCTGCTGCTCAGCTGAACCAGATGGCCTTTCCCCCAGGACACGTTGCCTATTGCACTTGGCATCGCTGGGTTGCAATAGACCTGAAAGACTTCTTCATTTACCCTTGAAGAGGAAGTTGAGTCCAGCAAGCCAATATCTAAGCCATACCTGACACCTAAGAGCTGACATGCCGAGGCTGGTATGGTCTTCTCAGCTCCCAGCTGGACACATTGCTTTTGGTCCCTTCTTGCCCATTCTGCAGGCACTGGGGAGCAGTGGGCACACAGCTGCTCTCACCACTACCATGGGAGATCAGCACTGCAAAGGAGCAGGGGCAGGAGGGTGGAGGCAGCACAGTGGCTCGGACACAGTCCCCATCACCATCCATCCCTGCACAGTGTCTGCAGACCCACGGTTCCCATCCATTTTCACATGCCTCAGCCAGAGGAAGGTGGCTCTGGTCTGGTTCAGCCTCTAACCATGGGGCAGGAGTTGCCCAGACAATGCTGCAGGCTCTGGAGAGGCAGCTAGGTAGGTCAGCCAATTTTAAAATATACCTCTTTAGTGAAAATAGAAGAGAGAGCATCCATCATCTTCAGCTGGTATAAACGCATGCCCTCCTTCTTTCAATCACACCTGCCTGCCCCTTCCGAATTGTGAGCCTTTCCTGCCCACAGGAGGATCTGCTTTCTCTTTTCTAACTCTGTTTAAATTCTGCTCCTTGGAACCGTGGCATCTATACCAGTACTGAACATTTTCTTGTTACTTTACTTCTCACCCCAGTTTCCTGTGCTTCTCATAGCATCTTCTTCCCTCCTTGTTTTCCTCTCATTTTCTTATTTTTAACAGCTGTCAGGCTAAACTTCTGGCAAAATAGTTGCCATCACTGTTTCTTAAACAATCCTTAAAGAGCTCTTTAACTTTCCATTCACAATCATTTAATAATTGCTTTTTCCACCTAGTCAGTTTTGCTGGTAATTTCCCCTGATTTATTTTAGCCCTTTTGAAACATCTAGTAGCTGTATTACTGGCTGGGGCTGCCCTCTGTTTGCTCCTACCGACTATAATCAGATCGTTGTCACTACTCCCTAAGCAATTACCACTTCTTTAGCAATTAAATCATTGCAGCAGTACAGTATCCTCTTGCATCTGGCTTAACGGTTTTATGTCAGGAATGACCGTCTGAACCATTTGGAAACTCTCCTGACACTCACCCTGGTCACCCACATCCCCTGTGGAGGTTTCCCCATGGCATCATGCAGGAGGGAGGTTGCTGGGACCTGGCACCAATCTCTGCTTTAACTCAGCAGACTTTTTTCCCCCTCTTTCTTCTTATTTGCAAAAAATAAAATCCTAAATTGCCTGATGATGCCTCGTGAATGAATGATCAAAGGGTTTTTATTACAACATCCTTCTCCCAGGGTGCCCCAGCGGTCCTGGGGCTTTCAGGCACAACTAATGCCAATTGCACCATTTTCATGACAAGCCTGTAACATAGCAGGGACAAGAAATATTTCCCAGCTGCTGTATGATTCTCCTACAACTATAAAATAAGTGGCTGGGCCCTGTTTGCCCTAGACGAGCTGCAATCCCCAACACAGGCTCCTGCACTGATATTGCACAGAATGGCTGGCTGTTAAGTATCTTTGCTGCAAGACTGCAAGAAGAATGATTTATAGCTCAGGGAGTTAGTGACATCTTTTTCTTGTTAAATCATCTCTTTCTCACCCAAGGTGTAGGACTTGGTGTCTTTCTGACAAGAAAAAAATACTCTCTTTTTGTCTTTCTTTTTTCCAATAGCATCTTACAAGGCTCTTTTTCTGTTGCATCTTCAGCACAGACTTCTGCTATGCTGAGCAGCCCAGGAGGACCTGCTCCTCAGGGCAGAGGGGAAAGACAAGTCTGGTCCCTTCAGACTCTTTTTCCCTGCCAACATGTTCAGATCCCTTTAAGGCTGGGGATGGGGCAGGGGGGAAGGACCCAAATGACCTTGTTTTTTTTACAGCGTTTCTTCTTTCACAGTGGCTGCTCTGGACAGAGCCACCAGCTCACATTGAAACACATGGCAGCATCAGGGCATGGCTGCTGGTCCACCTGCGACTCATCCACAGCACCTCGAGAGGTGAGGTAAAGCCTCACTGTCCCAGCTCTGCTTTGGGCAAACCCCTCAGGCAGAGGGAACCCCAGCCCCTGCCCCACTCCCTTTATAGCTGGAGATGTCCCAGCTAGCCTTGGGGGTGCTCCCCTGCTGCATAAGGAGCTGAGCCTGTGGTCAGCCTCTGCAGCTCTTTCCTGCAAAAAAAAAAAAGGTTGGCACACAAAACAAGGCTTTGCAGAAGAAAATAATAAAACAAAGCCTGCTTTGCCTTTCTGTCCCAATTCCAAGCATCCTTTAGTGCCAAGAGCAATAATAAATCTGTATTTTTTTCCTGAGAAAGGCTTTCTGCCTTGCCCTGGTACCAGTCCCAGGATAGATGGTTTTAGCCCCAACCCTTTGCCATGGTTCCCTTTGTCCTGTCACCTATACATGCCCTGTGGAGGTCTCACGGGGCCCAGCACATGGGAGAGGCTTTGCAGTTTGCAAGGATGTAGGGGGGGTTATTGCCACTTCTCTCTGAACTGTGATGGCCAGGAGGATTGCTGTCACACAGCTCAGTCTGTATTTGCTGGGTTTTGTGCTATATATTTTCATTACTGGAAAGAGCTGAGGACTAAGGATACTTAAACTGTAATAAATACATAAATTGTTGCTGAAGACTCCCAAACACTGTGATGGAGGCCTGGGGAAGACACAATTACTTTACAGTGTAATTGAAGCTCTTGGAGAGGTCACTTTATTTCATAGCCCTTAATTTTTTATGAAGAATGGTTCCTAATATGTGCCTGACAAAGATGCTCGTATAGTGTTGCTAAGTGAGGATATGAGAAAAGGGAGGGAATGCGATTATGGTGCTGCAGAGAGTGACACTCCATCTTTCATGGCACCGCTGCTGATGACCCCCATGCCAAATGTACACTGGGGCCAAAACGGGCAAGGGGCAGGCTGGCTATGGGGAGCCAGAGCCCCCTCTGTGCAAAAGGATGCTGGCAGCATGAGCGTACCTTGTACACCGAACTTTGGGGACCCTATATCTTCCCTCCTGGCCTGTCGGGGCCGTAAGAAGGAGTGGGTGGTCCTGCTGCGTTGGGCAGTGGGTGCCCTGGGACATCAATGGGCAGTGGGTGCCCTGGGTGGCTGTGGGGCGGCTGCCAGGCAGTGGTGGGGAGGCAGCCTGCCAGAGCCAGTTCCTGGCGGTGGCATATGCTCACCCAAATGGTCCCTTGAAATCTTCCAAACAACTAATTAGTACAACCTGGAATGTGTTTGTCGCTAATTTGTGAACAGAAAGAGGGAGGGGAAGAGGAAAAGAGAGCAAGTGAGTGACAGCCCAGCTAGGGGACAAACATGTGACCAAGGCTCATGGACAAATGCAGTGTTGTTCCACGGGGCCAAGTGACGGTACCTTCTGTTTTGGCAGGGGGAAAGCTGCTGGCGGAGGTTTGCACCTCTGGTAGGTGGGCAGGGAGCCTGTGCTCTGGGGGAGAGGGATGCTCCAGAGGCTCCCGTGCACCAAAGCACCTGCCCAGCACATCCTGGCAGGCCTAGGGTAGGTCAAAAGAAATCTTGTCCTTTGTCAAGGCAAAAGCTGCTTTGGCAGTGATATTTTATCTGCTGCATTAACTCTTTGCGACTGCAAGTTATTTAGCTTTGAAATGGACCTGGGCATCTGGACGGAAGGGAGTGACAGCTCAATTTTTCAGAAATTTATTGTCTCTGATTAATTATATGACCCACTATGGCTTCAGGCTTTTATCTTTGCCTGCTACTCATTTTGCTGTAAATCTCTGTCTGGGAGTTTTGACTCACAGGGTACCATATAATTTTGTTCTGTATATTCATTAGTGCTTTTTGATATCACAGTAAAACTTTTTTGCATAAAAGTGGCTATTCATTTTCTTCTAGTAAGTGTAAAAGACAATGAATGTTATCCATAAATATAGAAGTTTATTTCAGCAGGAAGTGTCTCCATGGGAAGCAAAAGCATCATTGCCAGGCCAGCTGCCTAGCATGCTTAGAAAGTGCCCTCTTACAAGGAAAAAACAAAGTCCTGAGTGGGTATTGCTCTGTCCTTGTGCAAAGGGGATGGCTGGTGTAGGCTGTGAGAGCACCCTGAGGGCCCTCCAGCCTCTGTCCCTGGGGACCCTGGTGGCCCAAGGCCCAGCACTGCAGGAGCAGCATTGTGTTGGGATGCAAAAACACAGAAGCTCCTCTCAAACCAGCGTGAAAGGACATATTTTGTTTATTTTTCCTCTTAGCCTGAATAAACACAACACAGTGTATCTTCAGGCTTTTCTTTGCATTGTTTGTTGTCGTCTCCCCACCGTAACAAGCACTTTATGACAGACTCTATTACTGGGCTCATTACCGAGACGACTGGCTGATATTCTCTGCTGTGGACGACGCTGTGCTCCTCCTTAGGCAGCACCATGGATGCTGCCAGTGCGGGGTCCCAGCAGCTCCTGGGATGCGGGCAGCCTCTCTGCTACCCAGCCGCAATTAGGCATTCAGAGAGGGTTCATATCAGAGGATGTAATTCCATTCCCACACATTCCCCGGAGAAATGAGAGTTAAACAATGAAAAGATTGATTTTCCAATGAATGCCAATTTGTTTTCTAACCAGAATATCAAATTACAGAGGGCTGGGAGGAGGGGGGCATGGCACAGTGCAAGAGGGGACTTGTTTTAAATGGGCAAACAATTAATTCCCAGATTCATTACAACAATTGTAAGTGAGGGTACATGAAACAGTAAAGACATTTAATTTGGAGCCTAGTATTTCCCCTGATGAGACTGGGAGCTTCAATATGCTCTTGCTATTGGTGAAGCTTCTCTTCCCCTGCAAAATTTAATTACCTCTTCATTACTTGAGGAAATTGATGGGAGACTGACGTGAGGCTGGAAGCTTCACACAATGCTCCCCAAATTGCCTCCCCCACCCTGCTCCAAGGGCTGTTGAAAGGGGACTGGATGGGACCTCGCAAGCCCCCTGCTCATCTCCCTGTCTGCGGGGAGAAGCGTACCCTCACACCTCTGGGTTTCCATGGCAGCTCTGTGGAGATGGAGACCCTGGCCAGACCTGGGCAGGATGCCCCAGGCTGCTGGCACGGCAGCAGCATGCTGGCTCCCGAGCTTGCCTTGATGTGGCAGCGGGCAGTCGGGGTGCATAGGATGGGCAGTCACATGGTAACAGCAGCAGCTGGAGCACAGGACAAGACCTGTACACAGATGCTACCCTGCAAATGGACACAGAGAGGGTGGTTGTGCCCATCCTGACACTGGTCTCTGCTCTACCAGAGCAGCTTGGTGTCTCCTGATGCAACTCCTGAGGACACTGGCCACTTGCATCACTGCTTGGGAGAAGCTCTTCATGGCTTGTGGGCCTTGGAGAAATCAGCAGGATGGGCATACAATAAATAAATTCAACCAGGCAAATCCAAGTGGCTTTCCAGGTAATTACTTAATGACTAGCTGAGAGGAGCACAGCAGACACCACAGTCTCCAGAAGGGTCTCTCCTGAACCCTTGCACATTCCAGGTGTGACAAAAAGATCAGGTATGAACATGGCAGGTTTGGACCTGGCTGATGAGACATGCCCAGAGAGTGATGCTGAGCAGGGAAGCTGTCATCATTGTGGTACCAGCTACCCCCAGACACATAACCCCATTAACCGCTGGTAAGGATCCAGTGGCCAGGCACTGCTCTCCAGAAGGGAGAGCCAGGTCCTGCTCCTAGAGCAGGCAGCACCCCAAGGGGACACACTGACCCCCTGGCACCTGTCAGCAGGGACTGGTTTCATCCCAGCAAGGGTAAGGAAAGCAGGTCCCTGGGCTCAGGTGCTGATTAACAGGTTTTGGGGTGGGCAAGTGCATGTGGCTGCTGTATCCTTCCTACAAAGCTCCAGCACTGCCTCCAGCACTCATGAGGTGCTTCCCCTGAAAAGTCAGCTCCAGACAGAGCTGTCAGCAGTGCCAATGCGATAACAGATTTTGTTGGCAGTGCTGGTAAACAAGTGCCTTGGAAACCTCAGCTGAAAATAGAGTTGTGGCTGTCTCCTGTTCTCCCAAGGAGAATGGAGCATCCCCCTCGCCCAGGCACTTTTTCTGAAAAGTCCCCAGATAGCTCAGTCTGCTGGTGAAAATGCAGCAGTGACGTGATCTGGATGGGGCCCATGGCTTGGAGCCTCCCCCCAGGTCCTCCCGCAGGCACCAGTATGCAAGGCAGATCTCAGCCGAGCTTACAATTACCTGCCCACGTCTTTTAAGACAGATGATCCATTTTATGGGCTGCCATAAAAGCACAAGGAAACTCACACAAATCAGGCAAAACTGCTGTTTCCCCAGAACGATCCTTTCTTCTCTCAGCAACAGGGACCTGCGTGGAACCCATTACCAGCGTTCCCCCAGTGACTCCAGTGATGCTGGGGAAGCTGCCAAAGCACACAGCCCACCACGGGGAGCTGCCTGGAGAGGTCCCAGTGCAGTGGCTGTCCTGGCAAACACAGCTCCCCTGGTCTGATGAAGCATCTCAGACAGTCTTGCTGCTCCACAGGAGTACCTGGGCACGAGGCCTTTTGGATAAGGTTTGGCTGTCTACAAACCAGACCCTTATCCTGCAGACTGCCCCTCTGGCTTCCACACTGATCCTCCTGTTAAAATATATTTTAGTTGTATACAGTAAGAGGAAAGAAGCATAGTGATTCAGGGGTTGGAAATTGCCCAGGGAAAAGGGAAAGGGGATTTTCAAAATTATTTATTTTGCAGCAAAGTGAATGGTGAAATTGCCCCTGAAGTGCTTGCCCTGGCTCCCCCCAGCTTTGCTTTTATCTTCCAAACTCACAGGCATGTTGAAACCCTCAAATTTAGACCAGCAAGATATGATTCAGCAAGAATATTACAGCACCTTTTAGGTATAAAATTAACGGTGTGTAATTAGAATGGCAATAATGAGAAGTTATTAAATAATTCATTTATTCTTATGAATTATTCGGTGTGTGCTGATGTGTTATTTAGCAGAGAACAACCCCAGAGCCTTCTCGGTGCATCCTCTGGGTGCTGCTCCTGACAAACCCTGCTCCCTGTCAGCTCCCTGAGGGCCAGAGGGGCAGCACCGAGGAGCTCTGAGTTGGTTTTAGGGTTCTCCAAGTGCAAGCCCCAATGCAAATCATTTAAAACATGGAAAATTTCATTTCAGGCAACATTACAGCCACAAGAGACTTCTGCTTTTGCAGAGTGAGGAGAGACCTGTCATCCACATGCCCATGTTTATGGTTTGTGCCTCCATTTGCTCTTGTTAACTATAAGTTACTAAATTTACAAGGAAGCTAGTAAATCAGCCTTGGCCCTTCACAGAGGCACAAGATGTTATCTGCAGGCTGGATTATTCTCACACAGGGTCTGAGCTCAGCTCTCAGAATAAATGAGTTTTGGCTGGCGTCATGGAGCCATCTGTCCTGCCATGCTCAAAACCCAGGGGAAACGTGTTCCTTGTGCCTTGTGGGCACTGCCTGCCAATGCCAGCCATGGCCCTGCCTGCAGCCCGGGCATGTCTGTCTTCCCTGCCCAGCCCTGCAAGGTGCCTGAGGGTCTACCAGGCACCGGAATGGCCTGGGCTTTCTAAGCCTCTCGGCCCTATTCCTTTTGACACTGACTTCCCAGTGAGATGCTGACACTATCAGGACTGCCTCTGATTGCATTTCCCATTTTGCCCGGCCTGGTTAGAAACCCATGTCAAGGCTCATCTTCTTTAAAGTGGAGCAACTTCTCCTGCAGGGCTCAGCACACTGTTAAAATCACCACCAGTTACCGACTCAGCAACACTAGACCTATTTCTATGGCAAGCTCTGGCTGACCACAGCTGCTTCCCCCATCAACTATATAGTTAGCTCAAAAGATTTTGCTTCCATTAGAAACCTGGAGGTCCGGGGTGCCGCAGGCAGTTACTGCTTTGCACCCCCAGCTCCAGCATCCTTTGCTGGAGGCCACCATCCCAGGCAGCACAGGCGGGCTTCCCTCACCCCATGTACTTTTTCACATTTGCACTGTACACACAGCCTTTCTGTGCAGGCTGAACCTCAAATTCAGGCTTTTGGCACCTTGGCATGGTTCAAGCCACTGAGACTTCAAATGTAAGTCACTGACACATGTCAATGGCCACCTGAGCATGGGTTTTACTCCATTGACACTGTCATCCTCATCACAGTTTCCATTTCATGTCTTATGGCTGCTCATCTAGTTGTAGAGTCACACCTTCCTACTGAACATAGCTGTAGCTTTCGGAGGATATTTATAACGCTTGCTGGCTCCTTCCCTCTTCATGGTCATTTCTCCCCACTGCTCTCCGTGGTGAGGGAAGGACACTAGTTGCACATGCCTTAAACTGCTTGGTTACCATGAGGCTCATCCTCAGTCAGCCCATGAAAACCTCAGGGTCTCCAGCCCCATCCTTTAATTCAGCCCCTCCAGGACCTGGCCGCAGCTCCACAGAGGTATTCTTGGTGGCTGGAGCATTTTCTGTCCTCACATTCCTCTCCCCTACATGCATTATCTGACTGGGTTTTCAGCACACAACCCTGTGCTTAGTTCTGATGTACTGAGGCCTGGCTCTGCTGAGGTTTTGAAAGCTGCTCTAGACTCGTCCCTCCTGCAGGACCCTCCTCACCCCTGGCCTTTGCTACTGCTGAAGTAGTGAGGGAGTGTGTCCGTCACAGTTATACCTGCCTGAAAATCCAGCCTGGCAGAAGGAGCCCAATGCTTCAATCACATCTTTAAACTCATAGCTTTTTTTTTCTCCCCTACATGTGTGTCATTGAGCAAAACCCCCACAGTTTTTCATAGCATAAGTCTGTTGGCACAAAGCTTGTTGGGTCCTTGTCCTGCCTGGTTGGACACTGTAGAGAAGATGAGATTGGAACATGGAAATGCTCTTCTGGACCCAGTGGGATGGCCAGCACAGCACAGTGTACATGTGTTGGAACAGCACAACTATGAATTCCCCATGATGGCCTGGGCAGCTTTCATCTCTCACACAGACATGACTCACCTGAAAACCACACCAAAATTGGCCCAATCTATTCCTGGGGTTCCCTCATTCAGGTGTCTCTCCATTTTTGGAGCTTTTATAGGGGCTGCAGGGGGACCGTTCACCTCCATCCTTGCAAAGTGAGATGTGTTGGACATTTACCCTAGGATATCATTATTTCTGACCAATATATTTTCTTTTTTGGCCATGTTTTAAATGAATTTTCCTTTCATTTTGTCTTCTTTGGCTGATCAAGAACAACACTGAGAATCAAGATAAACCCAAGAGAAAAAGGTCATTTGTAAAGAAATAATTTTATTTTTTCCTCTTCTTCCCCACTGGCAACGATTCAAGCAACCACCCACAGGCTGGTTTCAGTTTGAATTTAACAAAATGCCGGTGAAAAGCCTCCTCCTCCTACTGAAGGACTGCTCTTGCTGTTCTAGCAGGCGTCCGTGCAATAATAAGCACATTGCTGCCAAGGTGGGATGCTGCTTCTGGGTGAGGCACATGGTCCCAGGTGGGCACCTTGGAGCTGCAGCCATAAACCTCAATACTTGCCTTATTTTGCTCTATTGTCTGATGCAATAGTGACATGTTCTACCTGGGAGTAATTCTCTAAATACCAACAGAAGCGTTGATTTTCAATATTCAGAAGTATATCTCTTGATCTCTCTCTGAGGGAGTGCAAAGGGCAATGCACCTTGCATGAGCAAAGGCAGTGGCTAAACCTACTCCACGTATAATTAGCTCTTCTCCTGTTAGCCCTTTCTCAGCACTCACTGCTGTGCTGTGCCTGTCCTGCCGCTCTGTTTTCTGCTCTGCCATCCAATTTCTTTTCTTCAGGACTGCCTCCCAGCAGCATCTTTGCAAATGACTCTCCAGGCAGATGTGGCTTCTCAACAGTGTTACATTACAATAAGCTTTTCTAAGCTACTACAAGGAAAGGGGGTTTTTCTTTTTTCTTTTCTTTTCTTTTCTTTTCTTTTCTTTTCTTTTCTTTTCTTTTCTTTTCTTTTCTTTTCTTTTCTTTTCTTTTCTTTTCTTTTCTTTT
>NW_020799109.1:27222625-27245487 GCF_003259725.1 Athene cunicularia | reverse complement strand
CTCTTCTCTTCTCTTCTCTTCTCTTCTCTTCTCTTCTCTTCTCTTCTCTTCTCTTCTCTTCTCTTCTCTTCTCTTCTCTTCTCTTCTCTTCTCTTCTCTTCTCTTCTCTTCTCTTCTCTTCTCTTCTCTTCTCTTCTCTTCTCTTCTCTTCTCTTCTCTTCTCTTCTCTTCTCTTCTCTTCTCTTCTCTTCTCTTCTCTTCTCTTCTCTTCTCTTCTCTTCTCTTCTCTTCTCTTCTCTTCTCTTCTCTTCTCTTCTCTTCTCTTCTCTTCTCTTCTCTTCTCTTCTCTTCTCTTCTCTTCTCTTCTCTTCTCTTCTCTTCTCTTCTCTTCTCTTCTCTTCTCTTCTCTTCTCTTCTCTTCTCTTCTCTTCTCTTCTCTTCTCTTCTCTTCTCTTCTCTTCTCTTCTCTTCTCTTCTCTTCTCTTCTCTTCTCTTCTCTTCTCTTCTCTTCTCTTCTCTTCTCTTCTCTTCTCTTCTCTTCTCTTCTCTTCTCTTCTCTTCTCTTCTCTTCTCTTCTCTTCTCTTCTCTTCTCTTCTCTTCTCTTCTCTTCTCTTCTCTTCTCTTCTCTTCTCTTCTCTTCTCTTCTCTTCTCTTCTCTTCTCTTCTCTTCTCTTCTCTTCTCTTCTCTTCTCTTCTCTTCTCTTCTCTTCTCTTCTCTTCTCTTCTCTTCTCTTCTCTTCTCTTCTCTTCTCTTCTCTTCTCTTCTCTTCTCTTCTCTTCTCTTCTCTTCTCTTCTCTTCTCTTCTCTTCTCTTCTCTTCTCTTCTCTTCTCTTCTCTTCTCTTCTCTTCTCTTCTCTTCTCTTCTCTTCTCTTCTCTTCTCTTCTCTTCTCTTCTCTTCTCTTCTCTTCTCTTCTCTTCTCTTCTCTTCTCTTCTCTTCTCTTCTCTTCTCTTCTCTTCTCTTCTCTTCTCTTCTCTTCTCTTCTCTTCTCTTCTCTTCTCTTCTCTTCTCTTCTCTTCTCTTCTCTTCTCTTCTCTTCTCTTCTCTTCTCTTCTCTTCTCTTCTCTTCTCTTCTCTTCTCTTCTCTTCTCTTCTCTTCTCTTCTCTTCTCTTCTCTTCTCTTCTCTTCTCTTCTCTTCTCTTTCCTTTTATTTTCCTTTTATTTTCCTTTTATTTTCCTTTTATTTTCCTTTTATTTTCCTTTTATTTTCCTTTTATTTTCCTTTTTCCTCTGCCTTATGAAAGCCTTTTCTTGCAGCATCCTGTTGTGCCATTCCTCCTGAATTTACGTCTCAGTGACTGTAATAAATTGCAATGGAAATATTGCTCTGTATTTCCAGGAACTAATCAAGCGTGATTGTGTGGCAGCAAAAATCCAGGACAGCTGCTCAGAGGAGTAAATCCCGAGGGAGGACCGAGACGTGCTGCCCAGAGCTGGCCAGTGCCCACGCCTGCCCTACCCAGCCAGAAGAGTGGGGCGGATAGAGGGAGAATGCTGTCTCGCCCGCACTTTTAAGCATTGGGTATTGAGAAAAAGACTGCCTCTCATTTTACCCAGATTTTAGACATTTATTTGTTGGAGCTGGCTGCAGTCCAAGCTTGGCGTATGTAGGAGAAGTTGTCCCATGAAAAGTCTCTGAGCAAAGTTTGTGACCAGGGAGCTAATATCAGTAACAAGATGAAGCGGTTTGGTGAGTTATGTACATTGCTGTCAGTCATGTTTCCCTTTGGTGCTTCCCTCCCTGCAGAGAGGTGCAATAAATCATGTGCGTTTTCTGAGAGCAATCCTGTGCTGCTTGGCCTTGGCAGCAGAATACGAAGCCTGAGCATCACGTGGGTGGGAAAACGCAGGTAATCGTATGAACATTAAGGAAAACACTCATCTGCAGCTGGTGTAAGCCAGCAAACCCAGACATGCCTGATCTGACCCAAGATCCCACACAGCCAAAAAGAGGCTTTGAAATGTCCTGGGGAAGAAGGAGTGATTCAGCTTGCTATGTCTAAAACGGGGATAATGTATTATGTATTTCTCACCAGAGTTTGCATGAGATCAACGCGATTGCATCCATCGACAGCCTGCTCTGTGATGAACACAGTGGTGAAGCCTGAGCACAACGGCTGTGTCTGGTGACGGGGGCACAGGTTGGGGCAGGCCACAGCCTAAGGGCAGAAGAAGCAGGGGGAGAGGAGGAGGATCTACCCCAAAGCTCTGGGTGGGTGCTTCTGCGAATTCATCCCATCCTGGACGTGGGGATGCTTCCCTGGGTTAAGGCACAGAGCTGACTTCTGAATTTTTCGCTCTTACTTATACACTCCTCCCTACACACTGTTATTTATACACACAAATAAAAGCTAGGCAGTGACCCACTGCTTTATGAAAAATCCTATCATGCCCATTTTAACTGATTTAGTGCGTGCTAAATAATTTTCAGAATATAGGCTTAGGACTGCTTCACATCTCTCTTTTGAGGAATACTGCACTTTCCTGGACCACAGCAAATTGTCTTCTCTTCAGCTTCCCCTTTGCCATGGGGAATGAATTTCAGAGCTTTTTTTTTTTTTTTCAGCTCATTATTCTAAGCATTTCCCGTTAGGTGTCTGATTAGTGTTTCACAGCCTGTGTTGTGCTATAATATCTGCTTCTGACGTGGGCTGCAGCAGCCAGAAGAGAAATCCATTGCATTTTAGATTGAGATAACAGTTTAATCTGATCTGCACTTAGGAAAGAAAAATGTGCCCAGGGAAGTCCAGATCCTCAAAGGCAGTGTACAAGTCATAGGCACTTCTGTATCCCATAACCATCCCTGCAGAGAGGTGACCTGTTCTCAAAAGAAAGCGCTGGGAGGTTTTTACTTGATGGCCATTTTTCAAGCTATCTTTAAGCCTGTGATAAGTCATATGAGCAGTTTCTGTGCCATGAAAGAAGAGAGAAACTGAAGCTTTCCCTGGCTTTGTGGAGGGTTTGATTCTTGACACAGAGAAACCTCTGGACATTTGCAAATGCTGCAGAAGGAGCAGCAGAAGTGAGCTGTTCTCAACAGGAAGAACATCCCATGGTCTGGAAGACTGTGTATCAAAACAGGACAAGGACCCCTGCCTGGCCGGGGAAAGGACTACCCCCGCACACCACGTCAATAGTTCACTTGTCTTCAGCACTACCACACCTATGACAGCCTTTAAACCTCAGATTTAATTTTAAGATGAGGTTAGCCAAGAGCACCAAAAGGATCTGTTTGTAGTCAATAGTTTTTAAGGCTATTCCTTCTTCTTTTTTCTTTTCCTACTGGCTGTAGTTATATAGACAATCTAAACCAAAAAAGCAAGTGAAGTTTCTGATTAATCATTTCATATGATTGAAGGAATGCTTTGGTTTTGAGTTCTGAAAACAGTCCTTCCATGCTGGGCAAACAGAACTACCCAGCAACAAGGCAGGGAAAAATAAAGGGAATGGGAGGAGAGGAGTAAGAGGGGCAGAGACTGTTTTCTCCCTGATGGCCTTGGCGGGCTCTGCGTGCAGATGCAAGAGTGGGTGGCCTGAACTGCTGCATCTCCTGGGCCATCAACTGCTGCCTGGCTGGCCACTGTCCTCCTCCCCAACACTTAGATTGGAGGCTGGTGTACTCCTTGGCAAGGCATGGAGACAGTCCCTGGACATCCATGGATGCTCCTTGTTCCATGGAAGGGCACCTGCTCTGAGACACCCAGCACTGGACATTGCTCAGACCCCGCGAGCATTGTTTGCTTGTTCCAGCCAGTTTAGCAAGAGGTTTTACATCTAGCTGCACCCTGGCTCTTTAAAGAGTCATCAAAATCTGGCTTTGAAATGCTGCATGATGGAACAGCTTGCCTGGAGTTGTGGCAGAGCATCTGAGGGTCGGTTATGCTCCCTGCATAAAAACATTAGGGCATCCTGTCCTTAATCTTTTTTATGACTTTGCCTGCTAGATTTAAAAGCCCTGTATATAAACGTGCCCTTAAATAAATATACCTGGAAGTATAATCTCACATAGATTCTTACAAAATTGTGTTCAAACCATCTCAATCTTTGGACAAACTAAATGGATCAAACCCATTAGGTTTCTCCCTGTAAAGTGGCTTTTAGAGATGACCCATCTCTGAGCTCTCCCCGTTTTCCTACATGTGCTTTTAGATGTGTAGGCAAGTCAGTAAGTGCCAATACCAGCCCATATCTCTGCTTAGCTTTTTCCTTTTTATTCATCTAAGGATCTCATCCGTCCATTTGTGCACAGCATTAAACTCCTCATGAGCACTCATAATTCCTCTGTATCCTGACAGTGTCTTCATCCACAACTGCACAGCACTTTGGAAGAATTACACAGTATTTGCTACCTGGCTGATCATCACAGTCCTCTATCATTAATGCCTGCATGATCAATGCCCCACTGAATAATGAGTGTGATATTTTTAGAGGGATAATCCTCTAAGAGAGGTTTTGGGGCTAACCTCACCTAAGTACCAGCTGGAAGCTGTGAGCTTCTTATTCCTGAACAGGACAAAGTTCTGCTTCCACCCTTTGAGTGTTTTTCACATTAAAGAAGTTGTAGCTGAGCCATGGTTGGAAGAAGGGTCAGGCACGTGATTTATGATATAAGTACAGTTCATCGTAACTCCAGCTGGCAACTTCATAAGCCAGACATAACTCAGCTTTCCATCTTGTGGCTGCTGGGAGTGCTGTTTAAAGAAGAAGAGATTGCACAAGGAGAAAACAAATGGAGGTGTACAAGCAAAAACCCATGTGAGGCACTCTGTCAGTTCAGGAGGGGCAGGAGAAAGGGAGCACAGATTTGTGGAGATGGTGGGAAACACTGCATTTCCTTTGGGTCTGTTCCTTGGGAAGCTTTCCTCTGAATTTCCTTGTGTTGCATTCACCTGTCCTCTCGATAATTCAATAACTCTTTGGTAGTTGCAGACAGCAGTATCACCCCCCAAGCCTCCTTTTCTGAGCAGACCTGGTACTCTCGGCCTCTCCTTGTCTATCCACCTCAGCTCTGTCCACCTCAGCGTCATCATGGCCTACACTGGACTCACAGCCTTTTAGTACGGCTGTTTTTTCTTGTGTTCCCAGGGCAGAAATGTTTGGTTTGCTTCTCTCTGAGCCTTGCAGCTGTGTGGCCAGGCCTGGTTTAGAGATGAAAGGCTTTCCTGAGAGCCTGCCTGTGACTGCTACTCCTTAGATATTTTTGTGCCTCCTTGTGTTTGAGCCAATATCAATATTCAGCCAAGCCTAAGGAGAGGAAAATCATTACAGTGTACCAGTTCCTCGTCTCTTTTACTTAGGGGAGAAAATCTCATGCTGGCAGCAGATCTGGAAGCAGTGTATCATGTACTTTTAGGCAGAGACATCAGCAGTGCTTCCTGGGATGAGAACAGCCCTGAGCATCCCAGCCAAACCGAGGATCTCCAGGCTCTGCAGGGACAGGACAGGACTGTGTTAGGGACAGTATAGCAGCAGTACAGAAACACAGGCTGCTAGGTCACTAACCTGGCCAGACCAGGTGCTCTGGCCTGTCACCCAGCCACTGTGGCCAGCTGCACAAGGGTGCCAGTGAGCAACCTGGGCAAAATGCTCCGTAATGGCCTTGGTACAGATCATGTAGCTCTAGCACAAAGTGGTCTTTCAGCAGGAACTAAAGCCACCATGGCTCCTCTCCCCAGCTGCCCTGTCCCAGGCTCTGTTTCCTTCATTTATTCTCTTGCTGGTCCCCCACACCTGTTTTTTTTTCTCCCTCTGTCTCCCAAAGGGCAGATAACACCCACCCTTTGAGTTTCCCTCGTTCCTTTGCTTGGCCTCAGCCACCTTCCTGGGGTCCATCACCTGCAGAGTTCTCCTGGTCAGGCAGTCAGGTACTCACCAGTGCTGCCTGACACAGCAGCTCATCTCCAATGCCTTTCAGCATCTGTGCATCTCCTCCTCTTCCCAGCCTTCCTAATGGCCTGAAAGGAAAGGAAATTTATCTTTTCAGACCCATGGAGCAGGCTAAGCATTTGTATGTAGGTCTATAAGCAACTCAAAAGTAATCATTGGCCTAATTCATTAAGCATTAATGACGCCAAAGCATGCAAAGTACATAAAAAAACCTCTTCTTAGGCAGAAAATTCATCTTGTGTCTTTTAGGGTCACTGCAAATTGATTTGCATGGCGTTAGTGCTGCTGCAGGATTTAAGAGCTCTTGCAGAGCATTGGCGAGTGCTGCCCTCTCCTCCCCATAGCAAGACACAGGAACCTCTGACCTGCAAAGCTGCCAAAATTGCTCTGAACTTCTACAACAATCTACCCTACAAGGCATGCCTGGCCAAATAAATTTATTTTTTCCTTTCAGTAGGTGACAACAGTTAGACATAATTTATGGTCCCAGGCCAGCACACAGAAATGCAAGAAGCATCACCTGCAGCACAGATCCAGCTGAAGGCATGCTGAGGGTCACAGAGCCTGCACACATGCCCAGCAAGCACCATTCTGCTGGGGGTTGTCTCTGGTCCTCCAAGGGCATGCAGTGGGTGCAGGGGCTCAGGGCAGAGGCTAGGATGCCCCTGGTGAGAGGAGCACCACGCCACGTGGAGCAGGCGTGGGTCAGGGGTGGTTACAGATGCCCACGTTCCCTGGGAAGTGCCAGGACTGGGCTGGAGCCCAGCAGGTAGCAAGAAGTTTTCTGGAGGGCTACAGTTTGGGGGCAGTGCACAGGCTACACATCTTTTCATCTGTATTTGGTGGTGTTTCTTCTGGACAAAGCCATTTGCCTTCTCCTGAGACATTGTTGCTGTTTCACTGGGCTCAAGGTGGCAGTTACCATTGGGTCCATGAGGTTTCCTGGAGAGAGCAAATTGCTGTCTTTGAAGAACTTGAAGGGCTACCTTTGGCTTTTGAATTACTGCCCAGCTGAGCAGAGGCACCAAGTGAAACCCCACCTTCATCAGCCAATTCCCACCACATCCTGCAGTTTTATTCCTGGTGTAGCACAGGGTGTCTGGGCACAGAGGTAGAAAGCAGCAGGTCTTTATGTAGGTCAACTTTAAGGGGTCCCTCTGAAGTCCTAAATAACTTGGTGCTTTTCAATGCTTGATCTTTTTCTAAATGTTTAAAGTTACTGAGAACTGGCTACCCCAGTAAATAAACGAGTCTGTATCAAGGGAGCCATCTGACAAAAAAATCCAAGAATTCACTTTTATGGGAATAATAATGCCAAGCCTGCTTTGGCGTCGTCTGTCACAGGGACCTGTGACAGGGTCTCTGGTGAGATGCTGAGCTATTGAAGCACCTCATCCCATTTTCCCACCTCCAGGATTTGAAAGGAACATCAAATGACAACAACTTTTATTCTGCTTGAGAACTGCAAATTAAGATGTCTTCAGCACCCAGGGATGCAGCACGGTGCTGGCAGGGCTGCCACTGTTGCTGCCTTCCTTTTGTCCCAGGGCATGCCTTCTGAACAAGCAATAGGAGGCAAGAGGAGAGTTTAGCCTCTGTTACTTGTTCTACCCTCAGGTGATGTTGAGATCACTCCTGTAGCAGTGCACATCACCCCTGGGAGTCATGACACACACACCCGCACCCCACCCTACCCCCACCATTTCAGGCAGAGCATCCCCTCCCTCCTGGAGGCTCAGCCTTTGTGCATAGTGTTGGCTAGCCACTATCAGCCAGCTCCAAACCCGGCCCCCAGCTTGTGAAGCAAGTGTGATCTTGGTGAGACCTCTGCACTTCTCCCAGCACGAGATAAAAGTGGTTTATTGCACAGCACTAACAATGTGATTTGCTAACACATTACCCAGGGGTGGCACAATCTGTAAAGGGAAATGTTAAAACTGTCACTTTGGCAGGAGACATTTGAATGTGCTAAATGGGTTGTGCCATTAAAACAAATATTCCAAATCTAAATTTATAAAGTACTGTAAAGGGACAGGTATCCAAGTGCTGCAGCATCCAGAGCGTCTCTCTAGCCGACAGTCATGGCATCGCTCAGGTACTGGTGCATGGCTGAGGCTCCTTTTGTACAAATAGAAATTCCCATTAAAGACAAATGCACCAGCAAGGGACAGGGTGGTCACAGCCACTTACAGCAACCCAAGGGGCAGGTTTAAGGGGTCTGACAGCAACAAATGGCAGAAGCAGGAGTGGGCTGAGCTGCCTGTGGGCAGTACAGAGCAGTGATGCAGCGCCTTCCCCCAGGACTGGAAATGCTGATGTAACATACAGGAAGTGCCTGTCCTCAGCATTTTAGGATTAGGGAGCAGAAAGCTGTGCTTAGCTCTCAGAGCACATGTTACCCTGCTAGGTGCAGAGGAGCATCTGATTTTCTCAGGCAGCTGCCCACTGCTGCTGGACAGAGGACAGATTGGTTGCAGGGCAGGTTTACTGCTAATGCACCATCACCTGCCCCAGACTTTGTTTCTAGACACTTAATCTGTGATTCTTATAGTGATGAGGGCAGATTTTCATCACACTTCTGGGCTAAGTCAGCTATGGAGAGGGTGCACTAAGGTGCCACCAGCCGGTAGGCTTGGAGGGACTGTGGGCCCCTCTGCCAGGAGAGCAGCTGAAACAGCAGAGGAAGAGCAACAGCCTGTCCTCAGCGATGCCCCAAGCAAGGAATTGCTGCTCAAGATGAGAAGATGCTGTTCCCCAGAGGTCCTCAGTGGAGGCCAAATGAGCCTGTTTAGTTGCCAGTCAGCTGGGGTCTGGCATGGCACTTCCAGGAATGCAGGTGCCACCTACCCAGCACTGGGTTGAGAGGCATGGCCAGGGCTGAAGGGGCACGGGGGCAGGGAGGTCATCACATGTTTGGTGCTCGTTTTGCAAGGACACCGCAGTGGAGGTATGTAGCAGCAGGGGGCAGGTTGTTTCGATGCTCTGCACGTTTCCGCTGTAGCTGAGAGATGCTCTGTAAGACAGGAGATGTCTTTGTCTGCATCTCAAAAAAGGCCCAAAGGAGTCTCCTGGCAAAAGAACTTCTTATCAACTCTGCTGGAAACAATTTACAGGGAACTGGGCTTGCAGACATGACCTCGTTTTCACCAAACACAGACAGTGGGGAGGGGCTGTCCGTGTTCCCAAAATTTCCTTTTGTCTCTGAACTATTCCACAGTGTTAGTCTCAGCTGGCAACTTCCATGGGAAATAAAACATTTGAACCAGTATCAGACATTAGCGCTGGCCTGGTACATGGTACATCTCACTGGGAGGAGGGCAGACCCAGCCTGGAGCTTCTGTGAGCCATGGCTTGCCCTCTCCTGCCTGCAGGGAGCCCATGGCATGCAGAGATCTGAGCCCGCATGAGCTGTGTCTTCCCTTATATGTCAGCTCAGCTGTGTTCTCACATTTAGCCCTTGCTGCCCATCTTTTCAAAAGACCAAAGAGATCTGTTGACCCCCATGCTGCCTGTGAGAGCAGTTCTGCCAGAGCTGTGACTGGAGCTTCGGACAGCAGTGTTTGGTAGTTTGACAAAAGGTGAATCCATCCATTCCCATGGATGGGTAATGAGATGAAGGGTTCCTCAAGGGTCCCTCAGTCTTCATGCTTGCACACTTCCCCCAGCATCTGATCAAGGCACTTGTGCGACACCATCCCCTCCAGATGCCTGACTTGTTTAGGTTAAAAAGAAAAACACAGCTGCCTCATGTCCCAGCCACTCCAGGGACAGCAGCTTTCAGGTGCAGAAGAAGTGATGTCTTCTTCTGCAGCCAAGGGGTTTGCCTAGTTAACTGCCCCAGAAATGACTGGGAAGTTCTCTGATTTCCAGCCACTTCAGTCCATGCTGGATCTCAAAAAGTTAGTGCTTTCTGACCTCAGGAAGGGAGAAACTTTGAGTGCTGGATGCTCCTGCAACATCAAGGACCTGGGGATATTCTTTCAAGAGCTGCTACCAGATGGTACAGCTGAATTTGCACATCTCATCTTCTCCCTCCTTCATTTTCCTGTATTACAGCTCTACTATCTGATCTTTTTTTCCTAGGACACGCTGATAAGCATGTAATGAAAATTCCTCCTGCACTACGAGTAGGAGCACAGTGAAACGCACAAAGCAGTTTGTATCTGCAACTATTTCAGGCTCTCTGCAAATCCTAGCAGCTGTCTCCAATTCAATTACACATTTTCCATTCTGAAACCATTAGTTGCAAAGAACGAAGCATTATTTTTGCCAACACAGAAGGTCAGGCAATGGGGAAGCATTCCCATCTTTGATGGAAGAGCAAAAAATATATATCCAACATTGCCATGAACTCCAAAGCTCTAAAATAATGCGGTAGCGAGCCAAGTGAATATACTGCCTCTTAATATAATATAAAGCAATCAACAGCAATAGAAAAGTATCTTAAAACTAGATATTGATTTCTTGTCCAATAAGATATATCTCAGCCATTTCCCAGCCTCACTGAAGTCACAGCTGTGGGGCTGGAGCCCTGCTCTCAGGCTGGCAGGGGCAAGGAGAGCCCTGTCCATCAGCAAGACCTGGAGTCACTCCATCACCTTCCAGAGAGCTTAGATCAGAGTAAAACAGAAAAAAAAAGATATTAAGTCTGTTTCAAAAGCATCAGAAGCAGAAGTCCCATACCAACAACAACAGCCTGGAAACATTATTTTCAATTAAGAGCTATTGTCTAGCACAGTTCCTAGCTGCTTTCTCATCCACAGTCCCCTCATGTCTGTAACAAGCATCACCACACACCTGCCTGTCAGAGTACTGGAAACACTGCAAATATCATTGCTTTGGAGAAATCTCCTTTAAATGCATACCTAAGCAAACCTCAGGCCTATATGCAGGCAGCTTGCTGTAGGGCAGCAGCCAAACTTGTGCAGAGATGCTTGTGCAGCTGGTGAATACAATCAGCTGCATAGCAGAGTCTCAGGCAAAGCATGAGACATGACAAAGCCTGGCCATACAAGAGCAAAACCAGCCATATAACTGTCCATGATGGATTTATTTACTGTTAATTGCCTAGGAACTTTCCAAAGCCATGCAGATGCTTACTACCCACCATACCCTTTGATGTTGAGTACCACCATTTAAGTACCTGCTATGCGGAAAGGAGTAAGAAGGTCCAGTATACAGGGATTTATCCTGGTCTTCCAGACTTCACCAGCACAGATCCCCTGGGCTGGCACTTGGAGTCACACTGGCACATGCAGTAGGATGCTTTATGCAGAGGAGCTCAGAGTTACATCCCTGCCCAAGCAGGGCACAGAGCTGCTCCTGAAACATTTATTATTGTCATACCAGTACAAAAGAACTATTTATTTGGTTGTTGTTCTGGGAAATCAAAACAGGACTAATGGACCAGAAGAAAATACAAAGGGACTCGTCTACTGCCCATCATACTCTTATTCCTGACCAAACCATCCACTCCTGGCTGCTCAGGGTGTCTTCAGGCACGGGTGAGCCTTAGTGAGCCCTGGAAACACGCAAGGCTGAACAGCAAATGTAGAGTTGTTGGGCTGCTTTGATCACACTCTGCTTTTCCTGGGATTTTCTACCAAGGCCATTAACCAACGGTTGAACTGGGATCCACTATGCTGCCCCCCTGTCACTCCCACCCATGGAAATGCTTGCCGTTGTTGCAGATTTGCAGGCAAACTGGCAGGGATCTTCCGCTAGGCAGAGGGAAACAATTAATTTTTATAATTAATAGCATAAGGAATGTCTTTGGTTTATTAGTTCATTGATCAAAAAATAATTTATAGCAGATAATCTGTGGGTTGCTAGCATGATAAAAACAGGAAGGAACAGGCTTTTCCAGCTTTGCCCTTTTTATTTTTTCAGATGTTACACTGAGTGTCACTAAATATGGATAAAAATGAGCATTAGCTGGCTAGTAGGACCCAGGTGCATAAAACCTGTATCAGTAAAGCAGAACAACATCAAGGTATCTCAGAAGAGTGGGAGACATTGGAGGGAAGGACGAGGTCTTGGGGGTTTTTGTAAAAAGTCTGACCTAGGGGTATTAAACCTTGGGTTGGAGCTGATGTAGCTTCCTCAAAACACATTCCCATGGACAGATGTACTGTATTTTACCTTACGAGGCTCTCAATTTGATAGCAGACATTTGTGTATACTCATGTAAGTCAACATGTAACAGCTAAATATAGTCATCTCCTTGATATTACCTTGTTAACAAACAACTTCTGCTATTCTTGCTCTGTATGACATGGTTCTCCGAAAGCCCCATGGCATTACACTGTCACTGCAAGTCACTGGTAAGACAACACAAGGGGAAAAAAAAAAAAAAATCTGTGATTTTTCATGGGCCAGCAATGCAGCAAGAGAAAAGCAGAGCCCAGGCTGCGCTCCCTCGCACAACAGAAACGGTGATGTTGCACTGTGCCAGATAGGTTTCTGCTCCTTGAACTGTACCAGCAGCAAGTGTCCCGCTGGGACCGGGGCCAGACCTCAACCTCTCTGCTAACGAGCAGCCCCAAGAGAGAACGGAGCTCTTCACCTCTACCATGATCCTGGAGGCAAATTACTCAGGCTTCAGAAGCTGCCTGGGGAACTTTATTTTTAGAGAATCCTCTGAATTATGCATGAAACATAGGGAGAGAAGGTGGCATTTTATAGGAAATTGTAGCACGGGGCTGCATCAGCCCCTTTGTAACACAGGCACTAGGGATTCAATCAGGCACCTGCACTGAGCACGAGACCACTCCAGCAGGAGCTGGAATGAAAGGTTTGCTGCAGTTCTACCCTCTGAACCCATGCCAGCCCAGTCCCAAAGCTCATCTTAGAGGGGAGCTTTAAAGGATCACTTTGGATTGGAACACACGGGCTCAAGTTTCCTCTTGACCAGTGGCCACTGTCCCTGTGCAGGGCAGGGGTAGTCCTGAGAAATATGGCACTTGGGTCCCACTTGGATGAGCATGATGCCTCCAGGCAGAAAACTATGCCAGGGAGCAGCCTAAGGAGGCATCCCTTGAAGCAGTGCTAGCTCAGTTCCATCCATCACTGCTCACCCTGGTTCCACTGGGACCCTGCTCACTATGGTGCCTGCACAGCTGGATGGAGAGGTCAGCTCCCAGCAGCTGTCAGAGAAGGATCCAGCTGCTGCCCATCTGCACACCCATCCAGCTGCAGGGTGGTGTCCAGTAATTGCCATGCAGGCTGCAGGGATGGGACAGAGGTGGAGATACAGGGGAAGATCACAGCTGGGAGGTGCTGCAAAGCTCTTTCTCATCTGCCATTTGCTCATCTGCTCTTCCAGGGAAATAACCAAAAAAGTGAGTTTGCTACAAGACGGAGGTATCTGGGATGTTTTTTTCTCCTCCCAGCTACACTATTTGGAAAAAATAATTCCTGATGGCTTGCTTTCCTTCATCCTCCTTTCCCTGCTTTTGCAGAGGCAGGAAACCTCCCAGAGGTTTCCAAGAGGTGACTCCCAGATTCACCCAGTGATCTGGTCTCTGGAAGCAACAAGCAGCTTTGGAGAAGTTGATCCAGCTCAGGGTAGACAGGAGCATCCACGGGTAGCACTGACTCTTCCTGAGATGCCATCAAGCCCACAGGCTTTGCTCTTAGAGGAGAATTCCATTTCAGAGTTTCAGGCAAACCCTTGCTGTCTCCCCCAGCAGAGCTAGAGGTAATGGCTCAGCTACGCCGTGACACCCGGCTCTGGGCCGGAGACAGTCCATGCGTCCAAGAGACTGGACAAGGATGGCGATGGAATAAGTAAACAGGTTGCTAGGAGACACCAAACTTGGGATCAATAATTCATGAGATCTCTGCAATGAAGTGAATAATTCAGGGGTGTGGGAGGCAGGGGGAGAAATGGGGAAGAGCCCCCTACCCAGCCCATGACTTGGGGCACAGAGCCTGGCTCCCAAAGAGTCAAGATGGGGCTGGGGGTGCCCCCAACCAAAACCAGCCACCTCCTTCCAACAGGAAACCTATCATCACTGGTCCCCTGCCTGCACATCAAACCAGAACAGCATCCAGCTTTACAAGGCTGAAGTGAAAGACCTGGGGCTTCTCTATGCCTGGAAGGAACATCTAAGACACCAGCTCAGCCTGGCCGCCTCAGTGTCAGTGGACCCCAAACAAGGCTCAGGAAATATGATCATCTGTTTAGAGGCTGTTCAGAGTTTCAGACTCACCTAAATGATTGTACATTTGGCAGTGCTTTTCCTTCCCCAAAATATTATGTTTCTAAGTCATAATGTTAAATAAAAACAATCCTGAAAGGCTCCAGTGATCCATTAGAAATGTTTCATTTAGAAATCAAGTTAAATTTAAATGAGAATGGTAAGTACTGCAGAACAAAACCAAAGTATTTTCTTTTGAGTTGAGTGCTTCATTCAACATGAAATAAGGATTTTTTAAAAATAAAAACTCTGGTCACTGAACCAGTAAGAGAAATCAATTTTTTTGCAGTGTTTCTCAAAATTCATCTCCGCAAATGAGTTTAGGGAGGTAACTTGGCTGACAACATAGGCATGTTTGGATGCTTCCCTGAATATGAGTTCAAGGTTTTATGCAGCCTCTCAGGAGACAGGACCCAGCCTGACACCCAGTCACCCACTGAAGGATGGACTGGCTTGTCCTCTGGGAAAGGAAAGATGTCTCCAGGGGTCTCAGCACTATGTGCAGGGAGGTGGGAGCCATCCAAACCGCCACCAGTTTGAAAAGGATACCAAAGCTAGGAGAGGAAACCCCTCCTTGCGCCCAAGCCTTTAAGAAAGCCCAATACATGAGTCTGCTGGGAAGATCTCTGATGGCTCCATAAAACCCAGTATTCATTAGCATTCAAGAGAAAGAGCATTGTTTGGAACTGCCTCAGCTCCTCCCAAGCCAGAAACACAATTGGAAGAAAACAACTGGAGTTCGATTTGCTCCAAAATGAAAAATGAAATGGACTTTGGACAGGGACTGACTCCAAAATTGTCTGGTGCTACCCAAGCAGTAAAAGCTGAATGAGTGAGCTGTTCACCCAGCAATGAAGAGGCGTTTTTTTTTCCCCACAGAAGTATGACTTTGCCACTAACAAAGGTTTTGTGAGCAAGGAGGGCAAAATGTCATTTCCAAACCCAGTTATATCCTACCATCAGGCTTGGGAGTCCTCCTGACAGCAAAGCTTTCTGCACCCCACAGCTCTGAGCTGGGTGGTGGGGGTGCCGAGCACCCCATGGGAAGTGCTCTGGGAGATGGCTGAAATGGAGAGAAATGAATTACTCAAAGCCTGGCAAACACAGCAGCAACCCGAGGGGGTTTCAGTAACAGAGAACCCTATACTTCTCTAGTTGCAATATTATATCCCCTCACTACCGGCTTTATAAAGTGCTGGGCCCTGAAGAGCTGACCTTTTCCTCAGCACATATTTTCAGGGATAGAACTGTAAGAAGCTCCTTGCAGGATACTGAGTGTAAATTAAACAAAATAAGTACTGATGTGCTTTTGGATCCAAGAAGACTGGGAAATGCTGTGGCAATAACTCCAATTTGTGCAGCTGAGGGGAGGGTGAGGGCTCAGCACGAGGAGCTGACCACACACCCATCTCCTCCAGCCTCCCCATCCACTGCTGCTGGCACAGGAGCTTGTGAGCATCACTGAGCTGTCAGAGGTCTTCAAATAAGGAAATAGATCAGCTCACCATTTCTAAAAGGACAAAGCTCAGCTGATCTCAACATCCCTTTCTTGCACACACTGTGCAGTTGTAAGACACAGTCACATTACAATGATCTACAGGATCTTTTGCTGGAGCCTTGCCACATCCTGGCTGGGATCCCGGAGGAGTTTGCATGCCTGACAGAGGCAAAGGCTTCAATACTCTGTGGCTGCATTTCACCCTCTCCCCATTAGACCCCATTTTCCTCCTCTCCAGGCACATTCATTGCCACGCGGCAAGTAGGCATCCCTTTTTGGTGCGGCATCGTGTGCCGCCAAAGCAGTGCTTCACAGCACATTCAATGGGAAGCAGTGGTGGTTTTACTTTCACAACAATAATTACTCCACAAGGCACTTGTCAGTTATTGTGCTCTGTGGTAATCAAAACCTCCACTTTGAAAATACAGGGCGTATTCCTGTCTGTTTCTGCTCTGTGTGGGAAGATCACTCATTCATGACTCTGTCTTGCAGCCAAGTCATGACAGATGGGTGGGTTGGAGTGAAATTCAGGACTCTGACTCATTAAATTGCTCCGGCAGCTCAGGGGTTTAACTGTCCCTCCCAGCACCCAAAATTGTGGCCTGGCTGCAGTGTCCCATCTCCCCAGGAAATGTGGCTGTCCCTCTTGCAGCTTCTGGGCCAGGCACCCTGCTGCATCATGCCCCTACAGCATCTCCTGAGCAAAGCTGGGGGCTGCGGGGGAGCCCATCCATCTCACTCTGACAGTAAGGAATGTGAAGGTATCGCTGGTGATTCATCCCCATTAGGGAACACAAGCAATTCTCACTTCTCTAACTCCATGGCTGGCTCCATTAACTCCCAGCTCCCTCCGTCACTGGATCGATGGTACAATAAAGCTGCACATCAGCACTCGGTACTCTCCTGGTCCTGACTCCAGCAAGCTCCCACGCAGATGGCCTGACAGACATGGCTGAACTCAGCCACTCAAGCCGTGCCCTGGAGACCCTCTCCCAGCTTGTGGGAGGTCTGGAGGCTCTGCAGGGTCTGACACAGGGTGCTGCAATGGTCTGTGTGCTGTGCCAGCATTGCACAGGCAGCCACCACTGCAGCTTGCAAGTGGCAGGTCCTGGGATGTGCTGCCAAACCTGGAAGGAAACTCTGCATCATAGCAGCAGGCAGTGACACAAACCCACAGGTCTGCATGTAGCTGCGTGTCATGGTCACTTCAGCACAAGCAAAGACCACCCTCCATCTCCAGGACCATGCATGCAGCTTGCATGACTGTGGCCCAGCATGCACACCACTCTTGCTCCAGCTCCTTACAACCCTGGAGATGTTTGCATGAGCTGAACATTTCCAATGAGGCATGTATCCCATCCAACTTTTCCAGCCTCTGATCTTGGGGCTGGGAGTTTTAAAAGCCCAACTTCCCTTATGGCTGCTGCTGTGGCCTGTCTCAGTGCCCACTGAGTGTTTTCTACCAGGATGGTGGCAAGAAGATGTTTCCTGAACAGCTAAACCTTCAGGCACTTTGGCTGGGAGAAAGGTGCATGCAAAAGGTCAAGTTAATTTTTTTTTCATGTTGGAAAACTGCTCCGCAGGGCATGTCACCTGGACCTGGTGCACCAAGGCAGGCACATGCCCTGGGAAGTGACACAACGTGCCACCTGGGTGACAAGTTTCAGCCGGAGAAGTAGTTTGTCTGAAGGGCAGAAATTGCTGGGGCAGGGGGAGCACAGAGAGCAGAGCACAGCACAATGGAGCAGGCAGAGGTGACATATCTGATCCGTGGAAGCACATAGCAGCCTCCTGCACCATGACCAAGGGGTGCAACACTTTCTCCCATCTCTCCAGGATGGACCCACAGGGACAAGAGGCTGTCCCTGAGAAGGGGACGCAGCACGAGGCAGCCTGATGAATAAGGGCAGCCATCTGACACAGCGCCAGGAGAGAGCTGATGAGTGCAGCAGCAGCATCTCTGCCATGATAGCTAATGCATAATACTGTGGTTGTCTGGCTACAGGTGCCTGAGTCTAATTAGGTATTTCAGCACGATGATCATTTTAATTAAGTAAAGCCAACTGCCTCTGCTGGATGTGCTAGTATCCAGAAATCCCAGGCAAGTTTCCATTGCATTTCCCCCACTCTGCAGTTCATTTCCTCTGCTTTATAAACAGCTAGTTTGAACAAAAAGCCAATTTTTTCCCAGGTACAACACAACAAAACCAGGCCTTAAAAACAGGCAGAAGGCTCCCAAGGCATCAGGAATCAGGTATGAAATAGACATTAGGGGCTGTGCACACTGCAGAGTATATGAAGGGCTTTGGTCCAGGCTGGACCCACCATCCCACTGACCAGAGCATGGGAACTCAAGGGCAATCATTAACCAACAGCCTCAGCCACAGTGGATTTCCAGCTACAAAGAGGCTGTCAGGGGCCCACATCTTTATGTGACAGTGAGAAACAGTCCGAGTTAGAAGCATGAAACACAGACCAAGAGCACAAATCCCTCCTCCTTTACAACTGAAGAAAAATAAATTGCCACAGCAACAGCTTTAGAGGGCTCAAGGTAGTCCAATTTCAATAATGGCTACGCCTTTCTAACATGTGTGATACATCTTATTTAGTGTATGTACTTACACTGTATAGAGGCCCCCTCCATCACTAGACAGCAGACTGCACTGTGTTCTGGGGGTACCAGCAGGATTTGCTGGCTGTCCCACACAGCCCTTCACCAGCACACTCACCTCCAGCCTCACCACAACAGAGCTCCAAGAGGCTTCATCCTTTAGTTGCTCCCTCCCAGAAAGGAGGCTGCCCCAGCAGGCTGCTTAACCCACAGGTACTCACCATTTCTAGATGTCATAGGAAGAAACAAACCACTTTTCTCAGCCAAGAATTTATCATGTTCTCTCCCCACAGCATCCCATAGCTGGTGTGAGGACATCACATCATCTTCTACTGGCTTCTGAGTGTCTGTGTCCCATCTCCAGCCCTGCTCCCATCCCCCAAACCTTTCCATGTGCCTGGATCTGCCTTTTATCCCTCAGCACCCCTGCCCTTGGCCAATTCCCATTACCTGGGCTGGCTCTGGGAAGCCTCCTGGTGCCACCATGGGGCAGCCTCAGGAGGTGTGGGGGGCAGGATTACTGCAGAAGGACAGCTTGCATGGGCAGGACCTGCCTTGAGCTTTTTTGTTCCCAACCATGAGAAATCTCTGGGTAGGTCTCAGAGAAGTTTGGATCTGACAGCTCCAACCTGACTGACCAAGTGGCTGCTGGGCTCCTGCCCTTGCTGCTCTGCAGGTGATTTTCCAGGAAGGAGACATTTCCCCATTAAGGGTCATACCAAATGGCTCGTCCTGCAAATCCGCATGTCCCTGTGCAAGAGCAGTGGCATCTCTGGGAACTGAAATCTGTCAGCTTCTGGAGGAATAAATGGTCCACAGCTAACAGTTTCTTCAAGAAACCAAATAAAACAACAAAATATGGAAAGACCACATGCTTAAAAGGAAATCACTGGGGCTGCTTAATTTGTGAATCCAACCCTACTTAACTTTTTTTAATTACTCCCATAAAGCCAGCAGTTTCAAGCACACATGCAATATTGTGAGCAGATTCAAATCTAATTAGCTGTGTTCACGTTAATTAGATTCATTGTGTATTTGATGCTCAGCTCTTCCTCCAAGTTTTATCTTGGAGCATGTGTTCATAATTAACCCAAATTTAGTGTGTAGTTAAGACCAGTTCTGTAGGAAAGGCTCTGCTCTTGCTTTCCCTCTGGACAGTCCCTTGCATTCATTACCTGGGGTCCATCAGGGATGTGGGGATCTGGTCCTGCAGCAGAGCAACGGCTCTTTTATCCCTCAGAGAGTTGTGATTTGGGGATTCAGGGAGACCTGAAAAGCACAGAGAAAGCATCAAGCTTAATGAGTCGAGCCAGCACAGCCCAACAGCAATAACCCCATGGGAGATGCTGGCACCTCTGGGTGCTGCATGGGGACTGAATGCCAGAACAGACCCTGTTCTGCCCTGCCCGTGCACTCTGGCTCTGGCAGCCTTGGGAAGACTCATGCCTCCCAAGCATCACCTCTGGCATGTGGGTCTGCTTGGTCCTGCTCTGTGAGCATGTACACTTCCCAATAAATGTGTTCCAGACAATTCTCACTAGTAACACCTGTTGAGGGTCCTATGCTGGTTCTACATGTATCCATGGAGAGGGAGAAATGAGCCCTGGGGGATGAAGGGCAACAAGGAGCATGGGCAGGAGCCAATGCAAGGAGAGTGCCAGCAAGGAGCCATCTGAACCACGGCTGGGGGGACCAGAGCAAGAGCACTCAGCACTGCCGGGAGCTGAGCATCCATGCAAGCCAGACCTGCAGCTGCCCTGAGGCAGGGTAGGGGTCAGCACATTCCCCAGGGCTGCCTCTGCCCGGGCAGTGGTGTCTGCAGAAGGGGGCGATGCAAACTGCTTTTCTGCTGTGATCGACAGGTTTGGTGCTCAGAGATGCATTGATGTCCCTTGTGTTTGGTCTCCGGCTGGCTGAGGTACATGGCCAGGAAGAGGTGTTGTGCTGGGGACACGACATCTTCAAGAGCTCAGGGGACAACATTGCCTTTGGGAAGGATGTCATTTGTATAAAGCCTGCTTGGCTCTATTTTATACAAGCTGTATTTTCCTTACCTTGATTTCACCAGCTAAATATTTGCTCTTACAAGACACGGGTAATTAGATTAATGTGTATTTCTTGCTTATTTGAGAGCAGGTTTGTAGGTACAGAAGTTCCTATGGCGTGTGTGCCTGTGACTGCCAAGAAACAGCAGTGTTTCCACAGGGCTGGCTGGGACATGCCATGGAGGGGATGGAGAGGATGAAGAGGCAGCACTGGCTGTCAGGGAAGGAAGTGGTGAAGCTCCCAACATCATGGTTCCAGCCAGGAGTTCCCATGTATCACTGCCCAGGACCAAGAGAAACCTTCAGCCATATGTCTTGGAGGAGAATTTGTAAAGTTGGATTTGCCTCTTCTCACCCAAAACAAGAGAAAAAATTATTAAGTGTTCGGTTGCAAAAAAAAACCCCATATGTAATAATTCCTTTCTTTTTTTTTTTTTTTTTTTTTTTTTAATTTGAAGCAACAGAATTATTGGTTCTGTTCAAAGGAAAATGTGAAGTATAGTGACAAGCCAGCCACATTTGAAAGCCTCTCCCATTTGTGATTCAAGGAAATGGTTTCTTGCATAATGGTAAATTACCTTAATAATTTATTTGCTATTTCCAGTCCACCAAAAAATCTGAAGTACTACGTTGTGTTGACACTGTCACAGAATAACCATGATAAGTCACTCCTACTCTGCAAAATTGTCAGAGAAGCAAAAGACCAGAGATTTGTTGACTTGTCCAGCTCTGCACCTGGAAAACGTGGTGCTGAGGCAGATCCTGGCCCTACATACAATCTCTGGGCAGAGGTAAAGCACCTCTCTGAAAAGCAGTTTTTAAGAACAACATTATACACAACAAAGCAAAAATCACTGACTTTTAATTTTTTTTTTTAAATAGGACACACACACCCTCCTTTTTTTTTTTTTTTTTTTAATATCTACAGTGATACCTTCTGGAGTTCAATGTATTTGGCTGCTGACAGACTCAGGCTGTCAGAGGGAAGTCCTGCCAGCTGACATCATGTAGGCAGCCTCGTCATCAGAGAGATGAACAGTACTGTGGCTGTACTGGGAGCTCAAAGGACAGGGAAGAAACCCTTAAGACTCAAAGTCAATCCTTTTCAGGGCAAGGATTGAGATTTCTGGTGTTGCGGCTGCTCCCCAGCATTTGTGGAAGCCTTTGAGAACTGGGACTGATGGGACTGAGCAAGTGTGTGGCTGTTATCTGCCCCTACAAACGCCCTGCTGGGGCCAGCAGCCATAATCAGAAGCACTAATGAGGGTGTCTGATGAGTGAGGGCAGACCAAAGATCCTGCCTGAGCCATATGGCAGGAATAGAAGGTGAGGGGACCCAGCGCTGCTTGAGTCACCTCAGTCCCCACTCAGTGCTCTGCTCTGAGCTGCTTCATGGGCTGAATTGCCCCGTTCCCCAGTTCTTCCAGCCATCTGGCCACTGAGCCACATCTTGCTGCTTCCTCCATCCTGATGACATATGCCAAGTTCAATACAGCTTCTTCTACAAAGTTCAAACAAAAAAAAAAAAAAAAAAGAGACTAGAAAGAAAGTCCTGGGTCTGCTGAGAGAAGTAGTATTCACAGATAAAGCAGATGTGGTAAAGCTGAATAGAGTCGGCTGGACACCTTTTGACACAGTAGTTTCATTAATAAAATGCTATTTCATCAAAATCTTCAGGAGAAAGATGTGACTTTGGGTATAATCTCACTTCAGAAGAAAGAAGAAACACGTACCCTACAAAGACCCCCATCTCCCCATTTGTCTCTTTTCTGAAAGAGTATTTTCCTCCCTCTTGGTGAGTTTTCCTTTATACTTTAACAAACCAGTACAAGTAAACAAAAAACCCATTATGCAGTGTGCAAACTGGTGGGGGCTGCAGGAAGAATGGGGGAACCTGCTGCCTGGGGTGCTCACAGGGTGCTGCCCTGATGATGACCTGCGAAGCAGCAGGACAGAACAGGGCAGGAGACTCCAGAGAGGGCTCAGGCACAGACCAAGGTCTGGAGTCCAGAGCATCTCCCTACCATACCCCAGAGCATCCACCTGCTCTCCACAGACCCCAAATTTCCTGAGCAGGAGAGAGGCACTGGGCACACACCCCAGTTTCTTGTCTCCTTCATTTTTGGATGTGATGGACAGAGGGAGGATACACAGTGGGATCTGGACTTCCCTAAGGCTAAAATTGTTTTTTCAGGGCCTGAGTGTAGGTAGGACACAGCCCAGCAGCACAGATGGCAAAGGCAAGAGAGAGGGATGGCATTCGGAGATGTCTTTCATTTGAATGCTGTCCACTTTGGTTTGATGGAGCAGGCCCGGGGATAGCATCAGGCAGACAAATATCTAGAGTCAAAATTTAGATTTCTGCTTTCTGAATGAAATGAATCTTCAGTGTACTTTAGCAAAACTGCCACTTAAAGAGTCAGGAGCAGATGGTGTCATGCACATACATGCTTGCATTTTCCCTTTCCATCAGCAAAGCTGCTAAACGCCTTGATCCCGCATGAAGGATGTTTTCTGAGTCCTTTGAAAGCTCGGTGCAACCCAGAGAGCCTGTACTTGCAAGGTTATGGGGAGGGAGGAGAAGCTTTGCAATGTGAGGGTGAAGTAGAAAAGAGCTCTGACCAGTGGCACATGAAGTAATGGATGGAGCAGAAGAGCCATGGTAAAGTACTCAGGCC
>NW_020799109.1:27209943-27222575 GCF_003259725.1 Athene cunicularia | reverse complement strand
GGGGGGGGGGCAGGCAGAGGAAGGGAGGGCAGCCATTTTGTCTTTATTTCTCTATATTGCTATAAAAATCCAAGTTTTTTTCTATCAGATCCATGCCAAAATTAGCTTCTTCTGGATTTTCAGAAAACCTTTCTGCACTTCAAGCCCTCCTTGCAGTTTCCTGTCACCATGTGCTGGTCAGCTCCCTAATAAAGAATCGCATTAGACTAGGCATCTAGCTATAGAAGTCAATGTGAAATTCATCTTTGCAGGTGGGCCTTCCCCAGCACGCTGTGTGAGGTGTGGGGCTCAGGAGAGCTCAACCTCTGCAATACCACCCTACTTACAGTCCCCATAGGGGCAAAGGAAAACTTTTCCTGGAAACAGCCTCACCTGGGACTGTTCTGCCTCAGCAGCAGCAGCTATTTTGCTGCAGATTATTTTGTCAGATATCACTTGGCCCTGGGGTCGGCAGGGCATGACACCAAGGGGATGGGCTGGGAGGGTTCAGCAGTCCAGCAGACAGCCTGACCACACTGGGGGGCTGCTCAGATGCTGTGCCATTCAACACACCTGCTGCGGAGGTTTTATAGTTATTCCCCTTTTTGATGTATCACTAGGTGATTTTTCTTTGCTTTGGAATGAGATGCAGAAAGCTTGACAAATGGCAGGGAGAAAAATTTCTCAGGCCAGAATAATTCAATTTTATTGTAATTTTTTGCTACGCACCACATTTCCTCAAACTTGCTGGGGGGTGAAAATCACTTGCTGGAGAGTATAACACATGGAAAATCTCAGAAAGCTTACTGGAGCTGGCTGGTCTCTGCCCTGACTGCACCATCAGGGTGGGAAATGCTAATTGAAAGGGCTCTGGGTGGTGTGAGGTTGGTGTGTGCTCCCCAAAATCCTAATGTGGGACCTGGACCTGAAAGGGACACCCACATATCTCTGGCAAGTGTATATTTCCTTGACGACACCCAGCTGGTCTTCGCTCTACAGCTCCAGCCACAGCCATGTTCCCTTCTAGGTAACAGCATTTTCTTCTTAAAATTTCTGCTGGAATTTCTGGTGAATGAAAAATTTCCCAGTCCCCCAATTTTGGGAGCTGGAGATACATGACAGCAACTGCTCCCCCGTGTCACATGGGGGTGGCTTGTTGAGTCCCTTTCAGTGCTCTGCCATTAAGACGGATACAGAAATGAAAAACACCGCTAGCTTTTTTTTGGTTTTTTTTCCAGTTTATCAGTGAAATGTCCAAGGGACACTCCAGGAAATCAGAGAAAGATTGCTTGGAAAGAAAAGTCAGCCCACCATTCCCTGGTGTGATTATTTCAGCCCTTTGGACCAAACAATCAGTGCTGGAGTGTGGAGGATGAAGGCATGTGAGCTGAGCGGAGGCACCCCTGGCTCAGGGCAATGCTGTCTCCCCCGAGGTGGTCCTGGCCTTGGGGACAGCAGACCACCTTTGGGGCTGTATAGTACCCCAACAAAACCCATCCTGCTACCTAGGGCTGGCTGGCATCACACATGCACAGCTCTGCCCCATGGGGCTTCTGATTTCAGAAGGGATTTAGCATCTCTCACTGCCATGATTTTTGGAAAGAAGAGGTGCCAGTACCCGCTCACTGTCTCTTTGAAGGTCTCTCAGTGCCTCTGTGCTTTTAAAAGCCTTATGGACTTATCCCACTGGAGAGGAGGAGGAGCAGGGAAGATAAATCATGAAATTGGAAGTACCTCGGCAAGCACTCACTGTTAGCAGGACTTGCACAAAGACGAGCAGAAGGCTCCTGAGGCAGGACAGGTAGCACAACACAGGCAGCGCAAGACAGGAGAGGCTGTGCACAAGAGCTCTCCTTCAGTCCTCTGGAGTGAAAATATGGCCCTGTCCCTTCGAACATCCATGTGTATGTGTAAAAGAGCCTGTGCATGCCCACAGGACATCTTGGCATCACGCCCTGCCCATCATGTGGGACAGTCCGGAGCCTCCTCAGGTTGGCAGTGGCAGCTGTAGATGATGACTCCCTGCTGATGGCAATTTCCAGCTTGACCAATTTTTCTGCCTCTTGATTTATGCTTTATTGATGTTAGGCAGCACTATTTTTTAAAATCGAAATGTCATGTAATGCTTGAATCAAGTGTCTTATAAAAAGCTGGAAGGCTAAATATAGTTAATTTGCACAGTAACCTTTACCTGCCAAGCCAATGTAAGTTGGCAGGAGAACCACAGCTTTGCTCGATGGGGGAGCCAGGGGGCTGGATTTTAGCTCCTCCAAATATAAAGGCACTCACAGAGGGAGGAGCAGGCAGAGGACCCTGGGGGTTATGGTGGCAGGAGGTGGGTGGTATGGGCAGTGCCCTGTGGGATGATGGTTACCACAGAGGTCAGGTAGTTTTGGAAGGATGCAGGCTGCACCGGGTCAGCTGGCCTGGGGAAGAAAAAAACCCATCAGCCTTCAGTCTTGCTGGTATGGTGTAAAAGACAGGGTGTGGGGTAAGGCGAGGTGTGGGCTAAGGTGAGGTGTGTGGGAAGGTGATGCTGCCCTTCTCTGGCTGTCAGAGTTGGATGCTGTTTTGCCTCAGGCCATTCGCAGCATGTCTTCCTTCTCCACTAATAGGATTTGGGAGCTTAGCTACCTTTGTGCAGTAATGACAGCTCACCCCAGAGTCTTTCAGGCATGGCTGCTTGGCTGCCTAAAAGCCTGGAAAACTGCTAATGAAAACTAATTCCTGGCCGGAGAAGCAGCACCCAGCGCACCTTGGGAGGGAGGTTTGGCTGCAGGCACGTTCACCCCTTCTGCACATGCTGCCCACAGGGTTGCTGCTGCCTGCGAGGCCGCCGGACCCCGCACTGCCCTGCACCTGTGGGGTCCCTCGGGGGTGGCAGCCGCTCGCCCCGTGCGCTGTGCCACTCCTCCTGCTCCACCAGGCTCTCGGCACAACCCTGCAGGGAACTGCAGAAGGGCAGGGGCACCGGTGGCAGCTGCAAAGCCCTAGCAAGGAGGGCATCTCCAGCAGCAGGCGAGCTTTCAATCTCACAGGAAAGGCTTAACAACATTCAGAGGCCGGAGTATTTCTGGCTGGAAATGAGGAAAATATGAGCGTGCAAAAGCCTTTGGTTTTCCTACACGCAGGGCCTGGCATCCATCCTGACCTCCTTGCAGATGCCCCCACAAAAGCTCATGTTTTATTTAGCTCTCCTGGACTACTGAAGCAGTTTTTCCTACCCCCTCCTTCAACAGAGCGTGTCCCGTCCCCGGGTGCCTGCCCTTGGTACCCAGTCTCTCTGCCCCAGGCACACAGCCTCTCTGCCCTGCAAGAGCTGCTTAGTCTAGAGACCAGTTTGAGGGGGGGTGGTTGCCAAAAAAGAAGATAAACTGTACAATTATTATCCTAATGGATGTGACATGTTCTCCACGTACTGACACATAACATATGGCACAAGATTACATCCCTCTAAATGATTCACGTAGTTCATCACCACCGTGATTATCTGCTCTTTTCCAGAGCCATGTCTTCCCATGCAGTTACGATTCATGACCCTCCTCCTCAGCTCCAGCTGCTGTGGCATTTTTGCCTTAGGTAGATGTCAGATACCTTTGCCCATCATACCAGTCGTCTCCAGCCCATCTACTCGTTCAATGAACCCGGCCCACAGAGTATGGATGGCTTGTCTTCACTCCTTGCCTTTTAATAGCAGCCTTTTTTCAGGCCATGGTTTCCCTGCCAGCACCTTCACGATGAGGCTGTGAGAGTTGGGGACACACATCCCACAGGTGAGGTTGCTGGAGCAGTTTACCCGTGAGAAGAATGTATTACTCTTACAATGGAATATTCCTTCAAGGAAAACGCATTCATTGAGATACAAAGTCATCATCCCCTCTGCAGAAGATATACCCATTTTCCTGTACAAAGCTCCAGTAACCTATTTGTAAGAGCACCACTCGACAGCAATATCTTCAGCTCCCCAGGAAAATTAGTGTGCATTAGCACGGAGCAGTGTATGGGAACAGAGAGCATCATCCTGGCCTTGCTTATCTTTGGGACATTCAAGAAAAAAATTAATGCAATTTAACTTTTGTAATTCACACATTTTGCTGGGGAACTTTAAATGGGGTTTTAATATAGAAGCCTGGTTGGCAGCATGTGAATCAAGAGAACCTCTTGGGGCATTTACCAACCAGTCTGTTTTAATAGAAAACCCATACCATGGTGACACACAAAGCCTCGCATTAGGGAAGGCGAGGTAACAATGCTATATGCTGCTCACTTATAACCAAGAGCTAATTATCCGATGAATACCATGGGAATGGAACAGATATCAAAATATTTAAGATACTATGGACAAAAAGCTCTGTTAAAAAAACATTGCTCAGGTGGCAAGTTAAGTACTCAAATGTTGGGAAAGGCCAGATTTGTGGTTCCTGTGCAACTTTAATTTTACTCCATGTGCACTGGAATGAGAGAAAGGCCCCAGGAGAAAGGAGTAAGTGATCATTTAACTAAACACTGCATCGTAATGTAAATGGGGGCAGAATGAAGGTCAAACCGAAAACCATAAAACTAGACTTGCCTAATTTCTGAAGCTTGAGCTTGCAGCTTTTTAATGGAGAATTTGGTAAGATTTCCCAACCTCTTTTTTTTAAGTTTTCTAATGGCTGAAAAAAAAACCCACAAGGGAAAGGAGAGATGATGCACAGGTCCTTGCTATGCCTTCACTTCACCAAGCTAGCTGACTTGCAGGGCAAGGAGCAAGGCCAGCAGCTCCAGTCCTTGATTGACTTGACAGCTTCAGCTGGGGTTTCGGACTAATAAACTTCCACTGACAGATGTCTCTCATCAGACAGAAATTCTTGTTATCCAAATTGCTCCTCTGCAGCTCTGGGCCTGAATCATTTATGTCTCTCTAAAATGCATTGAAAGATCATCAGTTGCCTCCAAAGCCATTTTTGGGTGGTTCATCCTCCTGGGGCCATGCTGCTGCCTGAAGTCTGCCTGCCCACTGCCCTGCCTGTGATGTGTGTGATGCTGGAGTCATTACAGGCTGTGCAGTCTCTCCTTTCCCTGGCCTTCCTCACACCTGGAACCTCTCCTCCTGAGTAAATAATTGAGCACCACCCCAGCTTCTCCTGAAAAGCCCAGCAAGTGCCTGTACATTATTTGCAAAGAGTCTTAGATGTCCTCAACTGTACCCCTACTACCTCTCAGAAATCAAACAGAAACCTTCCAGGCATTTGAAACTCAATATAACCTGACTTCAAAGCTGCCTGAACTTCTCTGGGGAGCTGTTGTCTCCCCTGCATGGTCTCCAGCTGTGCATTCCCTATAGAGTCATTTGGTCTCCAACCATAAATTGCACAGTGAGACTGTGGCCTCATCTCAGCCCTGACAGGTTTGGGTACAAGAGAGTATTTCAGGGTATTACCAGCCTCTGGCAAGAGATGCAAGCCAAAGCAGCCACCAGAAGCCTGTTCAGAGACACTGATTTAAAAATATTTATCTCTAGTAAATATTGTTTAACATCCTCAACATCAGTTAAAAATGAACTGGGGAGTATTTCCCCCAGCAGAGGAGCAAGATGAGTAATTAGCAACAAAAACCAAAATCCACCAACAGCCAGAGTGGGAAAAGACAGCAGTCAATAGGAAATGCAGCAAATTGATCTGGGAAACAAAAGCAATGAGCAGAACAAATCCCTGGTCCAAAGGGACATGAAAACAGCAAAGGGGATTTTTCAAGCTCTGAAGGAAGCTGAGCGATGGGGAGCTAGGGACCATAACCCAGAGTTATCCTGATGTGGAAAAGTCAGAGGTGGACAGTAGCTATTCCTGGTTTTCCAATGGAGCGCTGCCAGTCCGATGCTTGGGAATGCCCCTGCCCCAGCAGAAACAGCCTTGCCTCCACAGCTCCCCACGAGCTCCCAGCCCCCCAGTCCCATTGCCTCCCAGGGGTGACCATTCCTGCACAGCCAGCAGCCTGCCAGCTCCTCTACACCAGCTCTGTATAATTGCTCTTGCAGCTATAAATAACCTTTATCTCCCTCTCCGTTCTTCCCATGACGTTCCCTGGGATGCAGAGACATGGCTTCCCCGTGACTCAGCCCCTCAGCATGCTCAGCCTGTGCCACCGTGACTCTGCCTGTCCCTGGGGTGCTGGCATGTCTCTGGTGGGTGGCCAAGCAGCAAGGACATGCTGGGGATGATGGGGTCATGGCTTTGTCCTCTCTCTACAGCTGTGCAGAGCAGTGTACCAGCCATGTGCCATATCCACAGGGATGGATTTGGAGGAGGGGGAAGGAATGTCAGGGAGGGACACTCTTCTTAGTGAGCTTTGTTTGTGAAGTGGAAAAAAAAGAAAAAAGAAAAGGGAAAAAAAAAAAAAGACAAATGAGCATTTTCCCTTCTACTGATGGAAGCAAGGAGAGCTTATGGTGATTTGTCTCCACGTTTTGCTTGTCTAGAAGGAAAGCGCTAAGAAACTGCTGTGTTTTCACCAACTCCTCCCCTTGCCGTAAGAAAGCATCACTTGACTCAAATGGTTGGCATCACTCTGAGAGCAGTGCTTGCCTTTCCCTGGCACCAACAGCTGCAGGAGGCACCGTGCCCGGGGGTTGCCTGGGGGATAAGCAGGGAGGTGCCTGGTGAGGGTGCAGCAAGAGGTGCCGAGAACTGAAGGAGGAGCTGGGCGCCGTCCTCACACTTGTTTTCCCAAGGCATGCCAGGTCTTGACATCTTGGGGGCATGTCTGAGGCCACGGCTGCAGGAGCAAGGTGCATCACTGGGCATGAGCTCAGCCACCTCCTTGCCCCAGCCCTCGCTTGGGACAGGTTTGGACACGGATGCACCTCAGAGAGCCCACAGAGACAGGCAGTTGCTAACAGACACAAAGAAACCTCTCAGTGAAACATTGCTCTCTGGAGAACCACTTTTTCAGCAGCACATGTGAGATTCAAAGTAATTTTTTCCCTTCCATTTAAGGACACACCAATAAAGAACAAGCACAAAGCCACATTGTGGTCCCATTTTTCAGTTTAGAGGGAAGCGGGAATTGCACCATTTTCTAGGAAAGTCACAATCCAAATGCCCAGATTTTGAAAAAGAACTTTCCCCCTAGAAACAGCTGCTTTCATCATTATCAACTGGGGGGAAAAAAAAAAAAACCACAAGGTTTTCCACAGACAATTTCGTGGCTCTTTGGGAGCATCAGCCACCATTCGGTGCCCAAGTGTGCTCGGTGTCACCCCAGTCGAGGACACCGCCCCGTGTGCTGTCTCCTTGGACACTCAGCCCTGGCTGCTGTCCATCCACCAGAGCATCCCAAACTGGTAACTGGAAGCTAACCGATTACCTTCCCTGCCCACGCCCCACCCCACCCCACCCCCCTTTCCACCCTGGAAGGCTGTTCTGTTTTGGATTGAGAGCAGCAGCTGAAATTATCAGTGCTAATTCCCTATGGCTCTGTTTATCAGGCCAGAGGACTTCCCCAGAGTAATCAAACCTAGCCAGAAATTGCATTAAACCCACAAAACAAACACTGGTGTTTGCAGCACAAAGCCCTTCCTGTCTCATTAAGATCAATTAGGTTGTCTTGAGCAGACTTTCTCCTTTCTTTCTGCTAAGCCTGGACCATTAAGCCCATCCTCCACCTAAACAAGCTCAGCAGCAAATCTGAAGGTGAAAAATATCTGTGCATCACTGCTGTTGCTTCCAGGCAGGCTCTCTCCAAAGCTGGTTGCAAAGATAAAGGCATCAAGGTAGGGTGGGTATCCAGGACACCTCTCTCATTCCCCTTCCCTCCTCCGGCATAGACATCTCCTCTCCATTGTTCTCAGAACTATCTCAGTTTACCCGGGTGGTCTGGAAGGCAGATCAGCTTGGGTTAATGCCCTGTGGTATTTATTGGAGGCCACAGCAAAGTCTTCTGGGGCCAAAAGTCCCAGCTAGTGTAGAGCAGCACAGCTCATCTGTGGCACTGATTTACATGGAGCATCTGCTGCAAGGGGAAGGGAGGAATACATTAAAGCACCATAAATTCAGATGGCAGAGCAGCCCTGACAGCCCCAGTTCCCCAGCAGCCAGGGTTAGCTGTCCCTGGAAGCATGCAGAATCCTGGGAGAGGACAGCCCTGAGAGTGAGGGAAGAAGAAGGGGTGCTGGCTGGTCTCTTGGCACCAGCTGTGAGTGGCCTGGAAGAGCTGCCATCCCAGGCTGCACCCCAACCCTTGCGGGTTGCACACAGCAACAGAGCTTCTGCAGCCCAGCGCGGGAGGATGCTTGGAGGCACCAGGGGAGCTGGGGTCCCAGATCCAGAGTACTGTGCGCATCCCCTCTCTCCAGGCTGTAAGGATCACGTACAAATTCCCAGCCTGGAATCAGTGACTGCTGGCTGGAGGTAAGCACCCAAAGCAGGGACTTCAACTGCAAGCCCTTAGATCTTTAGCCTCCATTCCCCCACCTCCCTGCTGTGTAACACGATCACTTTTTTGCAGGCATGGCTAAGCATCACACAGCACAGAGCAGACATGGCTTTGCTTAGAGCCAGCAAGAAAAGGAAAGACATAATGAAACTCCTGACTCTGGCTGCAAACACTGCATAATGAAATTAGCCCCCCAGTCCCAGGCTGTGAGCTTACTGCAGAGCAGGTGGGCACAGACTCCAGCAGCATCCCTCTAAGGGTACAGCAGCAGCGGCAGCTCAGGTTCAGGGGTGTTCACCAGGCCCTGCTCAAGGCTGGGCATCCTTTGAGCTCTCCACAAAATCTCTTCCCCAAACTGTTCAAGGCTTGTGGCTGCCAGCACAAACTCGTGGGTTTCCTACGGGGAGGGAGCTCTCTGCACCTGAATGGGGACAGCAAGCTCGTGTGCTCAGACACGTGTTTCTATTTCCATCAAACTTAAACATAGTAGGATTTCTGTAGGGGTTTCTGTATCACCCCAGGTTCAACTGGAAGAGAATATTTTCATATCCAAATGAGAGCAGCCTGGCACAGGAGCACACACATGCCAGGCAGCTTCTGGATCCTGGTGCTTGGTATCCCCAGCCACAGAGAGAATGAATTTGTGTCTCCTTGTGAGCCCAGGAAGTAACTCAGGGGATGCTACAGGGGAAAGATGATGTTAATTCAATGGGGAGTGTGCCTGTGTGTTGCTTGAGGGTAGAAAAGGAAGAAGGACAGGAGCTGCTCCCGCCAGATCTGGGAACCTCTGGAGAATCTGATAGGATTTCTGCTAGAAGGCAAATAACATCAACCAGCCTCCAGAGATTGTTTGTTTTCTCAGAAATCTTAACATGCAAGAACTGGAAAATAAATAGCAGTCCTAGTGAACCACAAAAGTATCTTTTTTCCTCTTTTTTTGGAACCAAGAAGAGGCGGCTGTGCAGGTCTTGCCTCCTTACCACATTAGGTGCTGCAAGGAATGCCTGCAGAGGGAGGACCAGGAGTCATACAGATGCAGGAAAAATGATAGGCTTATGTGGCCTGCTTAAAGGTTTAAACTGAAAACCAGAATTGGAGCCTGGTTCTGCCCTGGCATGTTTAGAAGCTGATGTGGGATATTTCTCCACCACTGTGCTCATCCCAGCCCTCTGCTCCGTCTCTTGGCCGGACCAGCTGTGCAGGCAAGGGGAAGCATCTCCGCCCTGAAGGTTGGCTGCACAGGTACCTTTATGGGACTAAACCGACATAGCAAAACTGCCACTTAAAGAGTCAGGAGCAGATGGTGTCATGCACATACATGCTTGCATTTTCCCTTTCCATCAGCAAAGCTGCTAAACGCCTTGATCCCGCATGAAGGATGTTTTCTGAGTCCTTTGAAAGCTCGGTGCAACCCAGAGAGCCTGTACTTGCAAGGTTATGGGGAGGGAGGAGAAGCTTTGCAATGTGAGGGTGAAGTAGAAAAGAGCTCTGACCAGTGGCACATGAAGTAATGGATGGAGCAGAAGAGCCATGGTAAAGTACTCAGGCCGTTTTGAAGAGCAGCCTCTGCACTGAGCCCAGGAGAAATCCACAGGGATCCACCCAGGAGAGCGACAATTGTGAGATGCTTTGCGAATGGGCATAGCCATTGTCTGAAATATGGAGTGTTTGCAACTAATTATTTTCAGTAACTGACCAGCTTTAAGGATGGTTGAATAACATTTGTCAGATAAATTATTCATGATTTCTTTCCACTGATCAGCAAATCAATTAGCCACAAACCTCTCTTCAATTATTCATCCAGCTCCAGCAGGATAAATGGAGAGATTTATGTCACAGTCAACCAACTAACATATATTTCCAAACAGGGACCCTTAAAATCCTCAAACCTTGTCCTGAACTGGCTCAAATGACCCAACACAGTTAAACTCTCCAGACTCATGTCCTGTATGCTGACTGCTGCCTGCTCTGTAATGTCTCCTGCCGCCCAGCATACCTGTGAGGTAAGGCAGCATGAACCTGCAGGCACAGAACATGGAAAGAAATGGTCTTGGGAGGTTCAGCAGGGCTCACAGGTGGTCTGGAAACACAGATGTGCTCCATGATGAAGAAACAGGTAGATATGGCCAAGTCAAATACAAGACCTGATGTGGCAGTAACTGGATCAGCAGCTTGCGTTGCACATGAGGTCAGGGTGATGACGTACAAATCTCTCTAACTATAAACTGCATGATATGGGCCTGTCGTAAAGTTGTTTTTTTTGTAAATTAACCTCTACTGTTACAAGTCACTGTAAAAGCACTCTCACACCAAAGTTAAGGAGTGTTGACAATATTAAGCTGCACAGTAAATGCAAGTAAGAGTTATTAGACTAACAACCAAATTAGCATAAAAGCAGGCTTTGCTTCACTGGACTAGCAGCGTTAGAGGTTGTGTAAGTGAAGCATAATTCAGCATAAGTGTGGTAAGTGACCAGGACTGCACAGAGAGATCTCTAAATTGTTCTGCTTTGCAAGACTTCATGTCCCAACTATACTGGTGCTCCAACTCAGTGACGCCTTCTTGCCATACCTGGCACAGCCACAGCTCCCTCTTAGCAATCGCAAGTATTGCTTGTTAATAGGGTTAGAAATTAAGGTGGTGGCTGGCCTGCATAGATAAAGCAGGTCCAGACGTAGGAGGGCACTGCTGTATATGCCAGGCAAAGCTTCTTTTCCTACAGCAATGTAGGAACAGGCGCAGGAATAGCAAGGCACTCCAGGGAAAAAGCATCACTTGCAGCTTTGATTGATTGGGTTAGTGGATTAAGCTTATATTCATATAAACATACTTGCTGCCTTAATCTGCTTTCATTCAGCTGCCTGAGAGGGCCCCCTTCCCACACAGTCCCATCCAGAACTGTAGAGGGTTTGTTCACTTGGAACAGCTTTGGCTATAGTCAGGAGGCTGTGAAGGCACCCCCTCAGCTGGCCCTCACAGCCCCCCCTGGGGATGCGTGACCAGCCCGGTGTGGTGACCTGGGGCAGAGCAGCCTCCAGTCTTTACCCAGCTCTAGGTTTGATAATTTTCCTAGAGTTAGCATCCTAGTGCAGAGGAGCTGTAGCCACACTAGGGAGCTGAGCTGGTCAGCTGTGTCAGGGGTAACTGCTGTTTAAGAGGCAGTGGGAGACTCTGGGCCAGCCAATTCTGCATCTCACAAGAGTTCCCCATTCATGCCACAAAGGGACAGTGATTTCCTTTGCAAAGAGTGAAGGTGCAACAGTTCCCTCTTTGCAAAGTGCTGTGAGCCTGCAGGTAGGAGGGGTGTAAGCAGAGCTGCAGGCTTGCATCCCTCTGCCCTTCACCTTTAAGTGCTGCATGTCCTGGGTGATGAAGACAAGGAGCCAGTTCTCCTGGATCACCGGTCCTGCCCCCCTGGACACACTCAAACTGAGGCTAGATGTCTAGGACAGGACTCCACTACACTTCAGCCGCTGCTGTCAAAAGCTAAGGTCTGTGGAGTTGAGATTTCTAGTGGAGTCAGTTCCCACCCCTGTCACTCCCACACAAAGCCCACCTATGGCATGGTGACCTCGGTGCCGCTGGGGTCAGAGCTGCCACAGCGATGTCCCTGGTGAAACATTGTACCTGTGGCTGGGCAGGGCTGGGAGAGGTAGGAAGGCGTAGCAGGGGTGGGAGTGGAGACTGCAAAACTGATCCTTAGACAGGGCATGTGCCTGGCCTGGGCTTCCCATGGGATGGTGCGGGACCTCTGCTATGGGGGGACAGACTACAGGGTGGGGGAAAGGACTGGGCAGCCCCCTCCCCGTTTTCCAGCAGATGGAGTCTTGGGTGCTGGGGCTGATCACAGCTCCCCAGGATGGTGACAGGGAGTCCTGGGCTGTGGCTCTGGCACTGAGATCAGCTCCAGGGGTTGGGGCTGAGGGCTCCGGGACTCTAGGACTGACGGCAGCCCCCGGGGATGGGGATGGAGACGGGGGGCTGCAGGCAGGGCTTCCGGGCTCCGATGTCGCCTTCAGGTCCCAGGGGTGGGGACGGGTGTCCCGAAGTCTGGGACCCGTCCCAGCCCCCAGCCACACGGGGACGCGATCCTGGAGGACGGGTTGCTCTCGGGTGCCGGGAACGGAGACGGGGGTCCCCGGCCGCAGGATGGCGGTGGAGGAAACCCCAGCTCCCGGGAACGGAGGTGTCCCGGCGAACGGGGCTGTGCCGGGGTCCAGTGGCAGAGTGGCGGGCTCCGG
>NW_020799109.1:27130788-27209893 GCF_003259725.1 Athene cunicularia | reverse complement strand
AGGAGGGTGGGCGGCCAGGTCGCGGCGGGGGGAGCGGAGCCGGCTGCTGGGGCTGATGCGGGAGAAGCCTCTGTTGCTTTTGGACCAAACTTGGCTGCGGGAAACCTGCCCTCAGCCCCGCAGCCCCGGAGTGGGATCCGTGGGACGGGGGTGTCCTCGAAGGGCATGCCCTGAGCCTCCTGCTGCTCGAGGTGACGGGTGCCTCCCCTCGGCCGGTGGCCGTCCCAGTCTCAGGGATGCTCTCCGGCTAGGCCTCAGCCGGAGGATGTGAGAACCGCCCTGTGGTCTCTGTCCTCCACGGGGAAAGCCCCGTCCAGCCCTCCTCGCAGCGGGGCCGAGGGTCGGGGGGCTCGCCTCGCGGGCTGGGGTGCTCCCGGTCTCCGCGTTGGACACCCTTCGCCTTTGCAGCCAACCTCAGAAAGCGAGCGTGGGAGAGGTGGCATTGCCTGTGGGAGAGGTGGCAGAGCCCGCGGGAGAGGTGGCAGAACCCGGCTGTCACTGCACACCCCGGGGCACGGGGAGGGGGTCGGCCCTCCCCTGGGGATGCTGAACGGGTCCTGAGTGGGACCTTCCCCTCTGCTACCCCGCTAGCGCTGCTCCCCCGCAGACCTGATGTGCATGGGAAAACGTGGGTACTGCTGGGGTCCAGCCTCGCTGGCGCTGTCAAGTGGGGATTTTACTCGGGGTGACTTTCCTGAGCCTGGAAGATCCCCGTTTGCAGCCTTTTCCCCCTTTTTCCTGCACGGTGGCAGACTGTCACCATCCATTGGGCAGACAGGCTGTGCAGCTGAGCCGTGACTTCCCGTGGGTGTGGGGTATCGATCCGTGGCTCCGCCAGAGCCCGTGGAGAAGTTTTTGCTCAGCTTGGCACATCACCCTGGGGAGCCTGATCCGATGCTCCTGAGCCAGAGGGGGGGTCAGATCTGGAGTCTTCACTCCAGACATGCTACTGTCATACTTCTCGTTGAGCAGCAGAGCAGCTGACACAAGGGTTTAGGTGTCCCATGGTGGTTTATGCCAGGAATTCTGGATGTCTCTTTAGCTGTGAGCTGCCTTCACCTGGGTCTGCTGTAATGCCCAGTCCCAGAACCATCCCCTCCATGTCTCCCAGGCTTGCTGAGCCTGAGTCCTGGGTAGTTCTTTGATCTGCCAGTGCTGATGCTGTGCCAGTGTGCGTTCAGGCTGCAGGATGTCCTCTCCGTGGCTGCACATCACAGGTGGCCCTTGCTTTCTCCCCCGGGTGCCTGCTGGATGCAGAGGGTGCCCTGGGTTCATCTGCAAGAACGGATGTGAGTGCAGGAGTCTGATCACTGCATGCAAAATCCTCCTCCAGAAATCCCTTTCTCCTGAGCGTCACCAGCATAAGATGAAATAAGCGCAGATCCTGCAGTTTTAGGGCTCTCTACAGGTTTTGCTGCAACGAACAGTAGAACGGGCTGAATAGAAAATGTTTTTTTCTGTTTCCCAATGCAAAGCTTTTGCCGTCAGAATGAAAACAGATGTTTGGCTGCCTGGTTAAGCCAGTTTTACAGAAAACTGCCTCTGGTTAAGACACTAGCAGTACTAGGATCTCCGGACCCGTCCCGTTTACCTCCATGACTTTGAAGACTGCCTGAGCGTAACTGTTCTTAAACTCCCCTGGACCTGGCAGAGCCGAGGTTGCTGCCAGAGAGGTATCCCCCTGCTCCCTTTAAAAAAAAAAATAAGGGAAATAAATACAAAACACCATGCAAATGCCATAAGAGGGTTTCAGAGCAGTGAGCTGAGGAAGAGACCGTGGCTTGGCACAGAGTTGTGGGTTGAAGCTCTAGTCTGGAGCCGAGTCCCCGACACGGTGTCCCCATGTCTCCATCCAGCTCCGGGTGCCCTGCAATGCGCTGCAGGCACGCTGAGGAGCTCTTCAAAGGAAACCCAGGGGAGGATCTGGGCCCTTGCTCCTCAGCCGCCTTGCAGTGTGTGAAAAAGCGGCGGCAGCAGCGGGATATCCCCCAGGAGCACTGTGTACACATACCAACCTGGGAGACAGCCCGGCTTATTCAGTTATTTAGCACATAGATCCAGAGAGAGAGTGCTTTCCTATGCCTGTTTTACTGCTTTAACAAATTGATAGATTACTGCTGATATTTTGCTATGGGCCATCTAAAAGCACAGCCCGTGCACTGTGGTGGAGCTCATCATCTTGCTGGTTTTCTTGTAGCTACTCAGACCATAATGCTGCCCAGGGGTGGTGGCAGGAGGGGGGTGCAGGTCCTGCTGCACGCTCAGGGTGTCTCCATTTGTTCACAGGGTACAGAACAAGCTTGCGCTGGCCCAGAGAACCACGGCAGGGCTCTGCTGAATCACAGCCACCTGAGTGCACCCTCTGCCTTCACAGGTTGCTGCTGGTGCTCTGAGAAGTAGCTTCATGTATAAATGGGGATTTCTTCAAAACTTCTGGGAGGAGCAGCTGGCAACAGAATAGCTCTGTGGCAAAAATGTGTGTGTATGTGTGTGTGAACTCCAGTCTAAAAGGGAGAGGGAAAACATCCAGAGTTACGGAACTGATGCAAATGGAGTTGGCTTTCATCTCTCCCTGCAGCATCCTTTGTGGAAGGCATTTGCATTTCCCCAAAGTCAGTTCCTCCCTACCTGTCCCTCAAGCAAATCCAGAGGTATAAAGCAGAGGAAAGCCTCTTCACAAGGTGAGGAGTGGCTCTCCAGACCTGGGGGGGTGTGTGAACCCAAAATATTTGCGGAGGAAAGCTCTTATTTTAGGGCAGCAACTCTGGACAGGGCAGAGGATTGCACAGGCAGACGGTGGTGTGCCCCACTATTGAGCGCAGGGAGGGGGAGCATTCCGGGGCTCCTACCAGGCCACCACATGCAGGTGGCCCATCCGGGAGGGGGACTGCAGGGCTCATGCATGCCTCTGACCTCCCCTTGATAGAACTGCAGAAAGACACCAGGATGTGCTCCTGCGAGCAGGTGCTCAGAGTGGTCCAGCATCACCCTCTTTACAAGTGCTGGGACACCCCTGTGGCTGACGTCTAACAGCCACCTGCCCTGGGCTGCCCTGCTGTCCTCTCCTCCCCCCAACCCAGTGGTGCTGGAGGCTGCAAACAGCTCCCGGGTGGACTGCTGCCATTTCAGGGGAAGCCTCCAGCTCAGCAGAGACACAAACAAAACAGGATTTCATGATCACTCTAGCAATAGCTATTAGCTATGCTAAAAGGATTAACAGCTCTGCAGGACTCATCAAGTGTTTAAAACATAACTCAAGCATCAAAGACGGCTCTTATAGGCTCACATTTTCACATCAAGTAACTCTGAAAATTCCTATCAAACTTAATTAAAACATCCACTCCGCTTGTTAAAAGCAAAAAACCAAAGGCCTTTTCTCCTTAAGCACCAAGCCATTTTGAAGAGCCGACATTACAGAAAAGTATGCAGACTTCTTTGTTAAGGAATCACCTTTGTGAAAGTCTCCTATCCCCAGACCACTGTGGCTGATTAATCTCAAGCTTTCCAAAAAGGAAATAAATATGTTTTTTCTTTTTTTTTTTTTTTTTTTTTTTTTTTTTTTTTTTTTTTTTTTTTTTTTCCTGGCTAGGGACCACAGAAGAAAGATGAAAAAGTGAGAAGAGCTTTGTACAGAAAGTTAGATAAGAGGGTGGGGGAGTGTCAAAACCAGACCTATAATAGGAAACAAGCCACTGAAGTGCTGGTGAAAGTACCTTTCATCTTGGAGGCTCCAAAGTGCTGTGCAGTGCATGAATACACACAAGAGCTGGCAAATAATTGACAACAAGCAGCATCATGAGATGGAGTCACCACCTTTGCTGGTGGCAGAGTCACCACAGGCAGGTCAGCGGCTCACTCGCCATCAGTCCCTGACTGCCCCTCTGCTTGCTCTGCTTGAGGGATTTGTCACTGATGTGTGAGCTGGTGCAGCCGAACTATTCTGCAAGACCCCAGGCCAAAGTTTTTGGTGCCGTACTTGTGTGACACTTACAAGAGGACGTGTAGTCCTGAGCTACCCCGGCATGGTTGAGGTGTGATGGTGCTCATCAGCCTCTTCCCTCATGTGGTTGGTCCCAGGCAGCATCACCATCATCTCCCATAGGGTCATGATTTAATTCTCCTTCTCTGTGATGTGCCAGTCTTAGTGATATTGGGTCGTCCCCAGGCTTCAGCATATATCCTCCCTGACCATGCTCACCCTTCTCTGTCTGCCTCAGAGGCTTTAGTTATTTCAGGTGCCTTGAAATAGGTAGAGAGGCTCCCTCTGTATGAGGTATAATTGACGTGGTATCACTGGAGTATGGGTGCAATAAACACAGTATTTAAACTTAGTAAATACTTTTTTGTCATCCATAGAGGCCTTGAACATTTTAGGATTTCATCCCCTTTTGTTGATTTTGTTGGTTTTGATCAATAATGAAGTGGCAACCCCCCCCCCCACCCCCCCCAAGGATTTAATAGCTCCTCTCTTTCCTCTCATTTATGGGTAAATTTGATTTCTTCCTCTTCACACTGTCCTGTGTAGTCAGAGGGTACCTGGAAGGTCAGTGCTGAGAAATGCCATCAGGAGCAGAGCTGCTCCTGCTGCATATTCCCAAGATTTGCAGCGCACCCTGCCTCTTTCCTTCCCCCTTGGCCATTTTCTCGAGGCAGATTTTAGGACTTGAGCAAACAGCCTCCCACACCTGGGTACCCTCTGGGCTGCCACGCTCTGGCGCTGGGGACAGCAAACTGCAGTCATGCCGGGCTGGTGGCATGGGAAGGTACGTAAGCACAGACTTTATGCCCATGTACTCAGTGCACAGTTGGGATGTGAAATGCAGGAATTAGGAGGTAGACAGGGTTTTTACATCAGTGTTTATAGCACCTTCCTCGCTTTGTGTCTAGACATAGCTATAAATGAGGGAGAGGGCTATTACCTAGGAATAAAACTACTGAAACCAGCCCTGGAGAGCTTGTCACTGTATTTCCAAGGAACTGGGAGATTCCTTATGATTAATGTAACAATATCGGAGGCTGTAAACTCACCGCAGTTGGTTACTGAGTCAGGGGACACACTGAGAGTGTACCTGCCACTTGCAGCTTAGACTAAGCATTAACTAAGGGCTCCTGCCAGCCCTTGGCCATTCTTAGGGCTGCCACTTGCTTACAGATCATGGGTTCAGTTCAAATGACTCCACCAACTGCAATGGCCTAATAAAACAGCCCAGTGATCGCCAAGGTATAATTTCTTATTGCAGCGTGGCCCAGCGTGGGTGTGGTGGAGAGGAGAGGCCACGAGCAGAGCCCAGACTATGTAGCTCGCTGGGAAACTCTTCCTTCACACCGGCTTTCAGGCAGGGAAAGCAGGAGCACATGTGTGGGCAGCCTGTGCCACGACCGCTCCAAGCGGTGCCGTGTGTGTGTGTGGTATTGTGGCGGGGGCCTTCAGGCACCTGTGCAGATGGGAAGCACCTGGGATCTGAACCCAGAAACCCATCCCAGACCTGACTTGCAAGATCGTGCCTAGTAAATAGTGGTGGGAGAAGTTAGACTGCAGGGATCTCATTTTTTTTGGATGCAGATTCTTTTCTCTGATCTCTGCTTCTGTGGTGTCCAGCACAGCAGGGTCTCAGTCTCTGCCTAAGGCTTTGCAGTACTGTTATAGCATCAGCAAAAGTAATAAAAAAGAGGGTGGACTCCCTGGAAAAATACCATGAAGCAAAGCACTGACATGCTCTTGAGAGCGAGAACACAAAACTCTTATTTTTTCAGCTAAGAAAAAGGTCTGAATGATGAAGCATAGTGCCAGGGGATGTGTCTTCTGAGCTCTTGGTTGAAGGACTGTCATTAGAGGATGAAAATGGGGGTGGGAAGGGTCACCTGATGGTAGGGACCTGTTGGCACCTGCTAGCCTATGGCTGACCTGACTTCTGAGGGAGGAAGAATGGGGAGGAGCCGCAGTGTGAGAAGTTGGTGCAGGAGGCAGCAAGTGGACAAGCTGGGTCAGCACCTTGGTGTCTGCAGAAGGTGCTCCCCAAGTTAGGTTTCCTGCCTAGATTGTGTGCTGTGTCCAGGCTTTGTGTCCCGTCCCCCCCCCCCCCCCCGGGAGTTTTCTTATGCCATGCATTCAAGATTAGGAGGCCCTTGGGCAATATGGGCTTCATAAGTACCTAAGATCTATTAAAAGCTGCTCTTCTCATTTGACTCCATAAAGAAAACCATTGGGAATACAGCAACACTCCTTGGATGTGAGTAAATATTGGCCTTGAATGAAGTCACTGATAATGGGAGATAAGTTATCAACAGCTGTTTAACCTAATACTACTTCCACACAAGATAACACTGAGCTTTTGCAAGAGGTTAATAACTAGATGCAGAACCCATCACTGGATACAAAGACACCTGACAAACTGCAGGCTTAATTTTTCCCCTGGAGCTTTATTACAGCTGAAGGAGCACGTAGCAGGAAGATGTGCTGGTGGGTCAGGCCTGGCTCTGACAGCAGCCAAAGGTGATACTGTTGAGCGCGTGGCTCTGTGCAGTGACCTGGGGGACAAGCATGTTTCCCTGTGGGTAGCTCCTCCAGATCAGAGGGGCTGGGATGGCATCGCTATATGGTTGTATTAGCAGAGCTTTTACTGCTGATAATCAGGCTTGAATCCCTGTGCTGGGCAATGCCTGCATTGCACATCCAGGCACAGTGACCATGGAGCAAAGAGTGAAGGAAGGTAGGTTATACCTGCCATTAATACAGACATTTGGGAGACAGTGTTGAAACACAAAGTGCGTATCAGTTGTAGATAACAAGAATCCCACGAAAGAGAATGCAGCTGTTCCCATACAGGATTTTAGCCCACAGTTATGGGTGTATTTTCTACATCATCTTAGATGGCTACTGGTCTCTGGTATGTCTGTTACAGCCTGCTGTTGGACCTGTAATTCCACAGGGTTTTTAGAAAAACGAGGTTGGCAAGGGCCAGAAGCACTCAGGGAGATTAGAAAGTCTCTGTTAGAGAGCAGCGTTTGGCTCTGCAGCCAGCTGCACACACCAGGCTTCTCTGCAGAAGGGCTTCTCCCTTGGCGTTACCCAAAGAGTAGGGCTGAGGCAGAGATATCTCCAGCCACCTTCCCACCACCACGATGTAGGACTACACTGGCTATTTTAATTTTGTTCCTCTCACTTGATTCCGGTCATGGATGCTGTAGTCTTTCAGCGCTCAGCTTCACAGGTCAGAGCCATCTGCTAAGGGAAGGGCTGGGATGGGATGCAGAGGGAGTGGACCACCACCTGGTCCCCTCTGCCTCCAGGAGCCACAGGGCTTCTCAGTGCTTTCCCTGAGCATCAGGCGGACATGAGGTCACTGGTGTTAATTCCTGGCTGGGATGTGCCTTAGATGTCTCTGAAGACACTGATGAGCTTGACTGAGCCCTCAGCGGAGACTCCTGGCAGGAACTGGGTGGACTTTCAGTGTTCCTGGCTCCTAGCCCCTGCTTTATCCAGCAGACCACACTGCTGCTCAGCAAAGCTGGCTGCAGATGCTAGGATGGCAGCTGCAATCCTATTGATCCCTGTGGGGATGATGAGCCCAAATGAAGACCCTTGGGAAATCAGCACAGAATATAAAAATCTGGCAGCAAAGCAGAGGCTCGGACTGTGACAGCTCTGCAGATAAACTCGTGTGAGAGCCCAGCTGTGCAGAGCATCCACAGAGAGCCTTCTTTGAATGCACGTTTGATGCTCAGGATACATAAGGAAATCTTCATCTCTTCCCATGAGCCCCTCACACCTTTCCCTTCTCCCAGAGGAAGCATCTGGAAGCAGATCCAAGTCCCTGCACCTATGGAGGGGACAAGTCCTCAGTTACCCTGGGGCCAAGTGTTTCTTCCGCAAGTTGTGAGACTGGAGGGAACAATCAGCCAAGCACCTTGGAAACATGCTCTCTCCAAACCTCCCACAGTCTCAGGTCTGGGAGGGTCAGAGAAACCCTGTAGCCCCCAAAATGAAAAGTGTCTCCATTTCCTACCACTGCAACAGCTGTTGCACAGGTAGATGCGCATTTGCAGGCTGTGCTGCACTTCTAGCATTTGAATCTTGTCTATTGAAATAGCTGGGCACAGGGGCTGTGTGTGTGCCTGAAGGCACTGTGGCCTTGCTCAGGCAGGTAGTAGAAAGCTGCTGCACTACCCAGTGTGTTATGAGCTCTGCGGGGTTGCTTTTGGGCTGGCCCCGTTAAATAGTTTTTAGAATTACCTGCTTAGGCAAGTGCATCTCTGGGGTTTTGCTAGTAACTCTGGTTAAGAAGAAAGCTGCTATTATTAATCCTTGTGTGTGGCTGCTTTTTCCCAACTCAAGCATTTCAGCTGAACTTTTCCGCCCTGTGCTGTTTGCAAACCACGCAGTGTGCGAGCATGCCCTTGCCCTTCCCACACATGAGACCGAGCAAGATAGCAAACAAATTGCAGGTCCCTGGTTGTCCTTAGCAATTAGCAGATAGCTCGGGCTGCCAGTTGCCACTGCCCTGGTATAGCTTTTCTATTCCCTGCGGGTTCATTTCTGCAACAGCAGCAGAGCCGGCCGATTTAGGTTAGCCTTTCTATAGCCACCCCTGTCTTTGTACATCATTTACATTGCAAGGTTAAAGGGTAGTCTGATAGAAACTTTATTATTAAAGATCCTGAGTTCTTGCCTTATCAAAGTCAGGACAGTCTGGATTGACCCCTGTGGACTTGTGTGCCTGCGTTTAAAAAGCATGAGAAATTCCTGTAGATCTGCTGGCAGCACATAAGCTATTTCCTCCTGCTAAGGCTGGGCAAGTTCTGCATCGGAGCAACTGCTCCCTGCTGTGGGCTGTAACCTTGCGATTCTCTTCCAGAGTTGTATTTGAAGCTCCTGCTGCAGTTAACCTCTGTGAGCAAGATCCTGGCTGGCAACAGCTTCCCTGGTTTTCTGCATTTCCAGGAGAACCTGCTGCATTGTGGTTCTGCCAATCAACACCTCCTCTTGCCCCGTGCAGGCTGCGTGCCTACACTTCTTCCCAATCTGCTGGTACTGCACACACTGGTGCTAATGAAGCTTTCACTGCTTTTACATGTCCTTTTCCTGGGCAGCTTCCACATAATTAATTTACCTGTGGAGCCATTGGCTCCTATTTAAAGCTTTCTTTTAATCCCTTTGCAAAATACCCAGCTTTTGATTTGCTCTTGTTTGAATTCCCCTGATTATCTTAAATTTTGCTGAGCATGACTGCTGGTTTTCAGTGTGTGACACAGCAGTAAGCCACCTAGGGCTCCTCGGCATGGGGAGCCTCTTCCTTCCACTCCTCCCCATCCCTTTGGCAGTTACAGTGATAGAATCACTGGTTCGTTCAGTTCTTATTTCCCTGATAGAAATCAATCTCATGTTTTCTTTGGTTTCTCCTTTGATTTCTTAGCTTTTGTGATATTCCCATGTTTTCTGAAGTTACACAACTCATCCCACCTAACAGCCAGCACAATTTTTTGCCTCACATAGCATCGTGTGCCCTTAGATTTCAGGCAGTCCTTGTGCCTCCCTAGCTCAGGATGGAGATCACGGTGGGGCTTAATCACCTCTTAATTAAATCTGTCCTCCTGTGTAACCTCTCTTTGGCAGTGGGGCCTCGCAGTCCTATGCAGATCTTGCCTCAAATTCACTGGAAGAGAGGAGAGTTGATTTGAACTCCCTCTTCACTCCCAAGTCTAGCAGGGGGAGTATAGGAAATTTACAATTGCAGAACTTTGCAAAGTTGCATTGTGCTCGATTTCCTTGCAAAAGCAAAATAAAACCATCCAGGGAAGATGGAAGAAAGACTAAAGGAAAATGCAGCAGACATCAGAGGAGAAAATGCTGAATGAGAGGGGAGAGCTGACATCCTTAATGTGAATTTGGGGAGAAATTATAAACATGAAGTCAAATAATCATAGCACTTGGGTACTTTAGGTTACATTATTGGGACTCATTGTTCTTCATTAACCTTCCAGCCACCCAGGTTCAGGTGTCAGCTCAACATCAAACCACAGCCGATCAAAACTTCATCTGTTTGAAAAATTGCTGGAAAATTGGGTTTTCAGGTGACTGAATGTGATTTTATGAGGCACCTGCCTTCTGCAATACTGTTAAATCATTCAAGATCAAAAATCTGAAAACAGATATTTGGGCCTGAAATCCAGTACTGGGCTCCAGCCAAAAAGAGCTGATAAAAATGCTGTTGCATTTATTTGTAAGTGAGGAGTCTGTTTTTCTGTATGTGCTACAGGGGCTTTCTTCCCCCTGCCTCCGCAAAGAGGTGGGGCAGGATCCAGGCGCTGCCTTGCCTGGAGAGCAACATAGAAAACAACTTTGATTATTTCCACAGCGCATCACTGCATTTTTCAGCTATCTGCTGGGGATGCTCTCCCCTGTCATGGTGGGACAGGAGTGTGCAGGGAGAGAGTAAGAAAGACACCACTGAGCTGGGAAGGATGTCTAGCTTGAGCAGCTCGGCAATGAGGGTTGTCCATCATGGCTGTTTCTTTGGTTGGAAGAAAAAGTTGAAGTGGCTCCAGAGAGTGAATGAGGCTTTCCCAGAATAGCTATGACTTAGCAGGGGCTGAAAGAGACACGCCATGCAAGTCCCAGGTCTGCTGTGTTATTTCTGCTTTGCCCCTCTGGAATATAGAAATTACTGCTGGAATGACAGAGGTATCAGATGAAAACTGCTGAGTGATATGTTACTTATGGTGGATGCCGTGTGAGGACTACCTGTCTTGGAAGATGCGGTAGAAGCCTGGGAGAGCAACCCTCCTGCAGGCAGAGTGACTGAGTTTGGATCAGGTGCTGATGCCACTGAGGCACCCCTGAGCAAGGGCTTTTGGTTCTGCAGTGGCCTCCTACAAAATTTGTAGCCCCTGTGCAGCGCGGGGTGGCTGACCACACCTTTACATTACATTCACAGCAGAGTGACCTGCTCGGATTGAGTTGTAGCCAAAAATGTATGCAGTCAGGCATGCGATGTTCTTGTAGCCTCCTGGAAACTTGGTGGGACCCCATCAATGAATGCTTGCCCGATGTGCACACTGTGGGGAACTAAGGACCCCTCCTAAAACTTGCAGCCTGGCCTTGTGCTGCTGCTCAGCGCTTGAAGGGGGCGAGCTCTGCCTGTCTCCAGTGGCATGTGGGTCCTTTGGTGGCTGTTGCTGAAAAGATCGTAGGGGACCCTTCAGTTGTATCAGCAAGTATGGGCTGTTTGGAAATTAATTGCCGATTTCAACCTGTATGTTTGAAGTGGCATATCTCAGATCAGAATAAAACGTATTAATTGAAATAAAACTCATTAGAATCAACACATTTTTGCCAACGAGAAACAAGCATATTTATTCTGGTTGCATAAAATTCTGGACTTCTGGAGGCGATGAAGTCATTGAAGGCAGTTTCAGTCTCCCCTTGGTTTCTGAAGCGTCTCCCGCACAGGAAGCTGTCGAGATGCTTGAAGAAGTGATAGTCGGTGGGCGAGAGGTCTGGTGAGTACGGTGGATGAGGCAGAGTTTCATAGCCCAGCTTGTTCAACTGTTGCAGCGTCAAAAGTGCAACGTGTGGCAATGTGTTATCGTGGAGAAGGATTGGACCCTTTCTGTTGACCAGTGCTGGGCGCAGCTGTTGAAGTTTCGGGAGCAATTTCATTGATTTACTGGACGTACTTCTCTGCCGTGATCGTTTCACCTGGATTCAGGAAGCTGTGATGGATTAAACCAGCAGCAGACCACCAGACAGTCAGCATGACCTTCTTTTGGTGCAGATTCGGCTATGGGAAGTGCTGCAGAGCTTCATCGCGGTCCAACCACTGAGCCGATAGTTGCCGGTTATCATAGAGCATCCATTTCTTGTCGCACGTCACAATACGGTCGAGAAACGGGTTGTTCTGGTTGTGAAAAAGAAGCGCCGATGACACTTCAAAATAGTGATTTCTGTGATTCTCATTCAATTCGTGCGGCACCCATTTGTCGAGCTTCTTCGACTTTCCAATCTTCTTCAGATGATCAGAAACAGTTGATATACTTACCCCAAGTTCTTTTGCAAGTTCTCGAACAGTTGTGCATGTATCTGCTTCCACCAGAGCCTTCAATTCATTGTCATCAATAGCAGAAGGATGTCCGCGACCTTCTTGATCATCAAGGTCAAAATTGCCACGTTGAAATTTTTGGAGTCGCATTATCTGTTTGTTAACACTTCCCTGGCCATATACCTCATTGATGTTTTGAGCAGCCTGCTCTGCACTACATTCAAGTTTGAACTCGTAGATCTGTCAAAATTGCTGTTTTGACATCTGAACTTCAAACCTACAAAATTTTTCAAAAACGCAGTTTATATTATAATTTAATTATACAGTGTGAAAGTTCATAACATGAGCTTTTCAAAAATATGTAACAGTACGCCAGTCGAGAAGGTACTATTCCTGAAACATATACAATGAAAATCACATTACAAAACGGAAATTAATTTCTGAACAGCCTATACAAATGCAAAATCCCACCAGTAGCTTCTACTGGTGTTCTGTATCACATTACCTGGTTTAATATAAAGTGTCTGCAACCCGTTGCTGAGCAGGAATTCATTGTCAGCCAGCTGTCAAGCTTAATTGGGTTGTCCTGTAAAATATCTTGCATATAAGTAAATCAAAAAGAGTGGGGCCCATAAAAGGGCCAGCATGTGGCACATTCATGTTATTTATAGGCTTCTCTGTGGTGCTCATCACCATGGCAGCTATGAAGGTCGATGCTGACAGTTGTAAGGAAATGCCACATATGTTTTAAAAAAGCCACGTGTATGAAATAAAGCAGGACTTAAACATTCTGGTGGAGATGAGAGGCAAGGGTGCCATGTTCTGCACAGAGCCCCCAGCCCCACAACAGCAGGATGGGTGGGGAAGGGGACATGGCAGGTGATAGTGGGTCTGTGAGCTGAGGGCATCTGGGGTTGTAGAGCCCACAGCCCTGGTGCCCTGGGTGCTGTGTCCTGCCATCTCCTTGGAAAAGCTGGGAATAAAACCCAACTCCCATTCTCTGTGCCCTCTGCGCTGGGGCTGGCCCAAAGCTCCATCCTTCCTTCTTCCACCCTGAGTTTATTCATTGCCAGTTATCCTCATCTGTTCTTGTGACAGCACTGTCCTTTGGCTTATGGCCCTGCTGCATTTTGCAGTGCTGATCCTGCCTTGCCAGGCTGGTGAGCGGCGTTTGTGCAGGGCGTGCAGCCCATGAAGCATGGCATGACAGTGTGGCATGACACAGCGTGGCTCAGCAACCACACACAGTGGCTCAACAACCCCAGCCAAGTGCATTCCTGGGCTGGCTGGGGCTGCCGGCAGCCCCTGCTGAAGTTGAGGCCACAGGGCCCAAAAGTACCCACATGGAGGAGGCTGTAGATCCCTTCATCCAGTTTCTCCTCTTCAGGATGATGCCCTCATTTACCAGCCTGTTTTTCATACCTTTCTGTTTAATTATACTGAAGCCAGTGGTGGTTGCTCACTCCAAGCTTATTTTCTACAGCTGGCTTTTTTTATAATGTTTTTTTCTACTTAAAAAACAAACAAAAGCAGCATCTCCTCATGTCAGTTCTGTAATTGGCAAGTAAAAAGCCTGCTCTAGCCACATCCAAGCAGAACGGTTTTGAGATCTATGCCTCAGTCTCTGCCTGGAAAGCAACCTCTTGCAAAGCAGTATCAGTCCCAGCAGTATTGCTGTCTCCAGCAGCATTGCTCCAAAATTACTCCCAGGGAGATATATAGCAAACCCTCAGTGTGGTCCTTTTATTCCAAAACTACCTGGTCTCTCAGCTGACACCAGTGATCTTAATTCCTCCATGTACCTGGTCAGGCTCTTTCTCTCAATGGATACATCTCCATCTTCCTGTTTGCATGAGGTTGTTTCTTTCTCTTGGGGTGTCACAGCTCAGCCTTGACCCTAGAAACCCAGGAATTCTAAGCCAGTCCTTCATGGATATCTCTCTCATTGTGAGAAACTCTCTCTATAAACCCAAATTTTTCTTCTCCTTAGCTAGCTGTGGTTTTTCCATCTTTTGTCATGAGATTTTTTCTAAGGACTAGCAGAGGTCTCTTGAAGAGGGCTGTTCCTCAGCAGCTTCCCCGGTGCATGCAGTGCCTTTCCTGTCATCCTTGCTCCTCTGCAGCAGAAATCAAACCGTGCTCTTTTTCCCCTCACATGGGGATAAGTGGGTGCTTCTTCCCCTTGTGTTTGTGTCTCCTCTCCTTGCTCTCCATGGGCAGCCTTAGCTCCCTGGCTCCCACTGGTGATGGACCTTTTGTTTCCATGAAATAAATGCCATATCCCCACAACAGCCACCTGCAGGCTCTGGTAACTGCTCCCAGCCCGGCGCCTGAGCTGCAGCGAGGACACATTCCTCACTGTCAGGAAAGCCCCAGGGGACATAAAAGTAATTGTTGAAGTCACTATTTCTGCCTGTTGATGCTAACCATAATTCTGTTCCTGCAGGAGCATGGGGGTTCACACGTATATGTTTGTAAGCGTTCAATTTATGCTTTCTTAATAACAGTAAGTGCCTTTGCCAAAGGCATTTGGTTAAAGAGCTGCGGTAAATAAACTGGGATTTTTTTCTGGGGAAAGGAAAGTCACAGGCTGTCCTGGAGTTTATACAACTGCTTCAGTAACATTTACTGCTCTGTCACCTACTGTTAGTCCCATGGACACGATGGGTGCTGCTCTTAGAAATGAGTCCACATGGGTGATGAATGCTAGGCAGCTGGTGCAATGCTTTCTCTGGCTCCTACAACTGCATTCAAGAGCTCCTCATGCAGAGCAAATACATAGGGTCTCTTTTTGCTCTAAGACTTATATGCTTATTAAGATTTCTGCAGCGGAAAAAAGATTGCAAGGCAATTCAGCTTGCTAGCTAGGTCATGAATCCATGTGTATGTTATGAATGGTAACGATATGCATGTGCCCTGGGCTTTACAATCATATCAAGCAGTAATACAAGTGAGAATGAAAATAAATCTTAATACCAACTGCCCTACATGAAGCAAATACTTATTTTACATAAAACCTAATTTTAGAATGTCAAGACTGTAGCTGATCCACTTTGTCTCACCATGACTTAGCATAATGACATACATATAGATAAGCATATATACATATATAAAAAAATATATGTATTTGTAAACACACTCTTTTTTACCTCATTTGTTTTGCCTGAATGTTAGTGCCCCAAGAGCCAGCACTTGCTCTCTCAGTGGGGATTCTGCATGCTAGCAATCCTTCTCTTCCATGCCTGGGCATGGGGAAGGCAGCATGGGCACCCAGCCCTGCCATCTTAACATGCAGTTGGTGTTATTTCTTTGGGCAGCAGCAGCTGGGAAATGCCAAAGCATGGCTTTAACACTGACTTCCAGCATCACTGGGATCAGCGCGCTGCCCTGAGTAAAATGAAACACTGACGGGCATCAGGCCCTGGGAATGCTGGCAGGAGATGCTGCCTGCAGCCCTGCCTCCCTCGCCTGCCACAGCTGTAGTGATCTCAGATCTGGTAAAACAGCAGCCTCGGGATTAAACAGTTTGCATGCCCTTTGTCTGATACCCACAGAGAGGTTCGGGGGAATGCCAGAGATTTCAAGGGAATGCCCCAAGGGAGTCAGGATGTACTCAGGTTATCAAGTGTTCTGAAAAAAGTATCAGAGAGCTTTGCTTTTCAGAAAAAAAAAAAAAAAAAAGTACTTTTCAGCATTATGCTTTCCTGCATCCTCCCTGTGCTGAGAGTCTGAGTTAATTTATGCAGCTATATTAACTTTCACTTAACCTTTCAGTGGCGTTTCCTTCCCCTGCACACTTTACCCTATGTCCAGCTTCCTCCAGCAGCAAAGCTGGGGTGTGGGGCTGGGGACCCCTACAGTTGTATTAAGAGCCCTGCAATCCTCACGGCTGGGAAGGCAGCCAACTCTCGTGGGGCTGCAGGAGTTTTTTGGCTTGCCTTGGAAGCCAGTGTGAAGCGTCTAGCGCTGGTGGCAGGAGAACAAGGCTCTACACGTGAGCCAAGTGAGTCTTGCAGGTTCAGGAGCCAGCAAGAAAAGCAAAAGACATGGCTTCGGATTCCTTTTTAAGGTGTTGCCGTGACTGTGAAGCCACTCATGAGAAATCTGTCATGGGAGGCCCAGATGCTTGGGACCAGCTGTTGGTGCTTGTATGAGGCCACATCACAGTGTGGAGCATCTCTGAAGAAGGTAACGCCCTCAGGGGTGTGGCGGATCCCCCGAAGCTGCGAGGAGGTGCTGCTCTCCCAGTGAAGGGAAAGGTCTGCCAGAGCCACCCTGAAAGGAAGAGAGAGGTGCTGCTGCCCTGGGAAGGTGCAGTCCCATCTCTCCTCTGGAGGGACAGAGCATGTACAGGAGATTAAATGACCTGCTGCTCTTTGTTTATTAAAAGAAAGCAGTGTTTCCTGGCAGCGCTACACATCTGACATCTTAATCAATTGAAATGATGTCAAAATAGAAATCAGGAGGAAGTTTTCAAAGCCCCCAGTGCAGGGGGAGGTTCTCCTCCCCCAGCTGCCCTCTCCCTGGGTGGGAGAGTCCTGGTACCCTGTAGCAGAGTGGATGTGGATGGGGGCTCCCACTGCTGCACCGGGCTGTGGGGAGGTTTGACTGTGCGATGCATCGCTGAGCCCATCACTTCTGGCTCAGCCTGAGCAGGTCTGGAAGGAGAAACTGATTGTGATTTAAAGATGTCAGGATCAGGAAATCCATCATGTCCCTCGCTAATCTGCTGCTGTGATTAATTACCCTCACCATTAACTGCTTGTTACAAATATACACCTTATTTCCAACCTAAATTAGTCCCCAGGCATGGCTGCACCACACAATGATGCATGAAGGAGCATGCAGGAGCTGAGTGGCAGTGGGGCAGCATAGGCTGCAGGCATGGATACCCACTGCCACGCATGTGTAGCCACTGCCAGCACCCATGGGCCTGGAACAAGGGGGACAGGAGTCCCCATGACGGTACACCCCCAGAGTCACTCTGTGAGGGACATGGGAACCCTCCAAAGGGTGGTGCAGGGGTCTGTGGAGGGAGCAGGAAGGGGACAAAGGACAGCCCCAGCCCCTCGCAGGAGCATCCTCAGGACCTGCTCACAGAGCAGTACATCACATACCAGTCCTCTTCCCATGCATAAGGATCTTCTAGCAAACATGCAGGAAGTGTCTTGCTCTGGCTCTGAGCTAAATTGTGCAGTAAATTAAGCTTGATCTGCATGAAATTTCCTCCACATGTACATTCTAAGGTGAACCTGGGAACAGGTTTTATCCAAATTCTCCTGTCTTTTGTCTTTAATTTAAAAAGTTAGAATCTCCTGTAATTGCCTCTGGGCTCATGGAGAATTGGGGAATACTACGAAACCCTCCAGTGGCTAATTGAATGCCATAGAAATGTTCCAACTGTAAGCAAAGTTCTCTGTCTTGCATTATAAAGATATTTAGGTCCAATTCTGTGCTGGGGTGATAATTTTATGAGGGATTTTCATATCTTTTGGATGCAATATGGAATGGATCATTACCTTTTTTTTACACTTAATTGCTTTTATCATCCAGAAATATTCAGTGTTTAATGATAATAAAGCACTTCTGCTACGGAGGCCAAACACCATATACATTATTGCCTCATGGTGCTATAGTGCACAACTCCTTGGTACTCTATTTCTGTGTGTTGTCCTTCCCTCTCAGCAGAGGGTGATGCTGGGGCCAGGGTAGCAGCAGCTCGCCCCAAATCACCATTTGGCCATGAAGGAAGTGCACTTTGGTATCCAGAGACACAGGCCAGAGCCCCACAGAATTGGAAAATTTTCTCAGTTTCCCTAGCATTCATGTTTCCTGGCTTCCTGGCACCTTCCCCACAACAGCCAGCACACAGGTGATGCTTCAGCAGCAGAGGACAAGGTGGCTGAGCTCCTCGGTGCAGGCACTGCTGCATTCTGCTGCCAGGCTCAAAGAGGTATCATGAGTGATCTGCCATGGCAGGCTCAGAGTTTCTCTTGAATCAGCCAGATTGCACTGAGCAAAGGAAATGAGCTGTTCTTTGGGCGGCTGGGTCTCCTGCTGGGCAGGGCTGGCACCTCTCTGCCAGCTTTGCTCTTTGGAGGCAGGGATTCAAACCCAGGTACAGATGCTTGCTTACTGTGTTGCCCATAGCTTTCCAAGAATGCATTTTTTGATGGCCTTTTACAGCTTTTAATTAAAAGCACTCACATCATTTATTAATTATTTATTAACTCTTTATAGATGCCACAAGCTCATTGCAGACATCAGTGGAGTCCTACTGACACTTAGAAGCTCATCAGCAGACATTGTAATTGATGGCTATAAGCAATCTGCTGACCTGTTGGGCCCTGCAACAATTGATTAACTATTCATTAAAACATCTAGAAATCCTTTATGAACCTTTTATAAACTATTTATAAGCAAGCAGGGCCAGATTTATTCACTACTGTTCATAGGCTTACAGAGGGATGGAGGGAGCCCTGAGCTGAGACTCCAGCAGCCCAGCTCCACGTAGAAGCATGTCCATGGGAAACATGCCCAATGTCACAAGAAAGCCTTCATCGTTCTAGTCATTATCCCAAATTACACTGGCTTCCTTCAGGCCTAGGGGGGGTCAAGTTTCCTGACGGATGTGGGTTGTTCTCCCAAGGATCAGAAATGACACAGAATGGAGAATTTTCTGCTATTTTGCAGAGTCAGGTAGTTTAGCTAAGTAGGGGCTGGCGAGAATCCAGTAGCAGCTCTTCAATACGCTGTTGGGCTAAACTTAGAGGAGAGGATGAGCAGGCTGGTGTGTTGCTTTGCTTCTAGCAGGATAGGATTAAATTATCCATCTCATTTTCCTTCATATTAGTATGCAGGGGTATAAAGAGCCAAAGGCAGCAGCTGCCAGCAAAGCCCCATCGGCTGCTGGGTGCTCTCAGGTGATGAGCTGATTTCTGGTTAAAATGGGGATGGAGTGTGAGGCTCAGGTTCAGGGCTCACATCTGAACATGACCCAAACATGGATTTTTTAGTTAATCAGTTTTTAATTTTTTTTTCTCCAAACCAGATGAATTTCAAAATGAATAGTGAAAAAAACAAATCTGTTTTCTACTACTTTCAGTGCAGTAGGGGAAGGGAATGTGGAGTGGCCTTCCTCAGTTTAGACTTCACGAATCTTCTCCGTGTTCCTGATATGTAGCATTTGTACCAAAACATGGAGACTTTCCTGGGGACTTTCCCTGGTTAGCAGTGCCCCAAATGAGTAACACTGTTTCTCGTTGCTAAGTCCCAAAACATGTACTGCTGCTATGGGTTATCTCCAGCCCACAGAAATGTGTATCACTTGACACCAAGGAGCCTCTTTGTCTCTGGGAGCTCACCATCACCAAACAGAAGTTGCAGATATAAACTTCCCATGTGTTGACAGAAGAAATGACGCCTGTAATGGGATCTTAGCATCTACTATCACTTCTAACAGTCCATCTATAATCTTGCCTGCAGCAGATCTGTCTAGCAAGACATGGGGATAAGTGATGACTTCCTAGGAGCTGGTGTTTTTTGTAGCATGTGTCTGTCAGCTAGCAGAAGGGGGACAGATGTGTCCTGTGTTTGTTGTAAGAGATTCATTCTTTCCTTCCTCCTTATCTGCATTGTTTTCTTACTGAAGGTGCTCAGCCAACTGCTGTAGGCCAAACTGTGTATGAACTGGAGGGATGACTCCTTGCTCTGCAGAGAAGGGGATCCCAGCATTAGCGGCAATCTGACAGTGGCAGATTTATATGGTGATGAAAAATTAGTTGTGTTTCAAGACCTTGTTTAAATTTGCAGAAGAGATATATTTATGCACATGTAATTAATTCAATGGAAAGCTGTGAATAGTTATTATTTAGCTATAAACTGGACTATATCAGGATTTGCACCGGGTATGCCCTAATCAGTGTAAAGTTGACCTGAGGTCACATCAGTGCAAGCCTGAATCTAGCTGTGCTGTCCCAATCCTGACATGGCTAGGGGCCCGAGGCTTTTAGTGTATCCTGTAGGACATTGCTCACAAACATCATGTAGCATGACACTTGTATTTTAGCTTGGAGGAAAGAAAAGCCAGCTGTCCACAAGTCTCTCCTGCAAGTACACTTGAGCTAGTTTGGAGTACAGCACAAAGAAATTGGCTTTTGAATGGAAGAAGGAAACATAAAGATGCACCCACATCCATAGATCGTTCAGTATTCATGTAAGAACACTCAAATCAGTGTGCTTCTCATCCAGCTCTGTCCCAGGACCAGGGGAGGTTTGGAGGGTCAGAGGACCCATCACCTCAGCCAGGAAGCAGGGCTGAGCACCATGGGGCACACGCACACACGCGCACACACACACACACACACACACACACACACACACACACACACTGCAAGCTGAAGCTGCCTTTATTTCAGAGGGGGGCAAAGAAGTACAGGTGGTGGGGAGCATGTCCTGCCTGAGCCAGCTCACTCCATTCCTGCAGCAGGACATCAGGGTTTAGCTATATGTTTAGAAACAACTGACTGTCACTACAGGCAAGATGGCCAGCCACCAGCCCCAGTGTGTCACATATTAGGATGATAGCTGTGACACATAAAAGGGGCTGGAAAGAGGGGTTTGGGAAGAAGGGAGATCAGGGAAGTGCTGTGGGACTCCCAAGGTGGATAGAAACCTCCAAAAATTGAGCTGAGGCAAAAAGGTGGGGGAAACAGGCCAAAGAACATCTCAGAGAAACAGGGATATATCCCTGCTGGCCAAGAGCTCCTCTGAGCCCCTCCCTGGACCAGCACTCATCAGGGAGAGCAGCAGAGTAGGATGGAGCTAATGCCGCTAATGGCTGTCCCCAGGGAAGGAAGAACGAGTGCTGTGGTGTCAGCCAAGAGCCAGTCCCTCCTTTGGCAGGAGCCCACAGTCGAGTAAGCAGAAAGTTGAGCTAAGTGATGAACGCCTTGAGCCCTGCTTTTATTAGAAGGGTGTCAGGGCTTTGTAGGACATGGCACAAGGTGAAAGGAGCATCCCACTATCCCGACAGCAATGCACTGGTGGTGGGTGCTGCTTGGCTGGGGGGCTGGGCAGCTTCCTCCAAAAAGCACAGCTGTCCTGAGCACAGCACCCAAGCTCCGGCCACAGCAGGGAGAACACTGTCCCCCCCAGAGCAGAGTGCCCTCCCGTTGTGCAGCAGGAGCAAACACAGCTCAGGCCTGGCTGATTGTAGCAGCATTTGCACTTTGCACTCACTTGTTTCACCAAAGCCTGAAATAGCAGGAATTGTACCAAAATCAGCCCCCAGGGTGCTAGGGATGCTCCATGTCTGGGAAGAGTGAGGCGCTGCTGCAGTTTCCCCTGGAGGTGCTCAGCTGTGGTGGCTTTTATGTCTGAAAGCCATTCCCCAGCTGCACAGACCCAGGTCCTTAGGGCCTCTTGTTTTCATGGTGGGAACACTTGGCAGATGGTTTTGTGCTGTGTCTTTGCCTGGTGCCTGTTGCCTTGTTCCCTTGTACCCTGCCTCACAGCTTGCTCCACCGGGGCAAGAGGGGCCAGCCAGGCACCAGTTGAGAACCAGGGGATGTGAGGACTCCCCTCTCAATAGCACACTCCTGCTGCATCTCTCAGACAACAGAAGTTTGTGATTTTCTGTCCAATATTTGGCCTCTGTGCCCACACCCAGTCCCTCTGGGCTGCTTGTGCCTGGGGAGCAGTGGCTGCATGGGACGCGGGGACATCTCTGTGGGCATGAGCTGAACGCAGTGGCAGCTATTATACAAGGCACAGGCTTCGCAGTGCTGCTGTGGCAGATGTTAGCTACCTGATTACACAGGAATTAACTACCCCGAGCAGAAGATGTCTTGTTTCATGCAAATATATAAATAAGGGAAATGTTGTTGCGTGGATCCCCAGGGCTGGCAAGCACCACTGGAGTTGAGATGGCAAAGGGTCCTCTGAGTCCCCCCATGCTGGGAGGTGGGCTGCCAGGAATCCTAATGAGAAAGAGCTGCCTAATGAGACAAATCAGGCGGGAGGGGACTGTGGTTGTGGGGGGATCTTGGGGGAGGGTAGTGCTGTGCTCAGCTCAGCTGGAGGATGGTGAAGGGTAAGGCAGACCAAAGGTGGGAGAGGGAAAATGGTTGTGCAGAAATCAGTGCAAAGTGCTCATGTGGTGCTTAGGGAGGTCAGGAGGGCCTCCAGAAACAGGTTTCAGAATGCAAATTAAAATAAAAGCTGATTGCAAGTGCACTCACTGTGCCTCTGCAGCTCAGTGGTGACCCAGGCTGCAGCAGCTCCCCAGTCTCCCTCAGTCTCCCTGCTTGCTTAGCAGGGTTTTGTCATCTCCTGGTTTGTACAGGAGGGATGCCTGTTGCTCTACAAACAGCAATTTTCCCATGCCTCTTACAGTTGAAAATTCAGTGAGAAACACCTGCCAGAAAGACATTTACCACATTTCACATGTTTTCTCTGAAAAACTGGGAAATGTCTGATCTGTTCCACACTTTATTTCCACTTCCCCAGGGATGAGTTTTCCCTCCTTCCAGGGAAGAGAGGCACCAGTGATGGCTCTGTGGCCACTAGTGGATAGAAAGATGTTTTATTGCTCTTCCCTTTGTCTGACATTACTTGGGAATGAACTTTGAATCCTCTTCACCTGGAACTATGTTTTCTAGCAAACTACACAAAGTGGTGTTTATCTTCTTTATTGTTCCTGAAAAGTCCAAACAGTTTGCTACTTTAAAGTCAATCCAAAGTTAGCAGCAGAGGGGAGGGAAGGAGGGAGAGAAGTCTAAAATAACCCTAGAGACAAAGGACATCTGTCTGGGGCTGAACAAAGCATCTCAGGTTGACTGCTAACCATTCTTTGCAGTTTTTTATTTTTCCCAAAAACCCAAGTGAAAATAATTAAATGGCAGTCAAACAGAAATAATTTATATTGGATTTTCAGTCTTTCTGCTAGACCAAAAGTAACTTGTCATTCAGACATCCCTAACAGAGCTACGGCCCCGAGGAGGAGAGCTGCCCTCCCTGCCCTGCCCTGCTCTGCCCTGGGGATACCCCACATCCCACCCATGCTCCCCTGCCCCCATCCTACCTGGTGGGGTGCCTGGCTCTGCACCTGCCACAACTTTTGGGTGCTTGGGAGCTGTATAGCATGGGGAGAGCCTCACGCTCAGGCATGGCAAGCCTGGAAGTGATGCACACCAATAACTCCGTGTCTGTGACTGTGCGGGTCACTGTTGTGATGTGGAGCTGTTTAACGTAGTCACCACAGTGGACTGATGCGGATGTCCCTGTGTTCTGTGTGTGAGATGTGGCGTTAGCTGCTGTGTGTCTGCTTGGCTGTGATCAGCAGCAGAAGAGCTTTCCATACGCATTTTGATTTAAAATGTGAAAAAAGAGAATGAAAAATTAGTCCGTTCTGAGCACAGTTAGAAATAAATTACTTCTAAAGTTCACAATTTGGGGCAAGTCTCCCTTCTTAAAAAAGATGTTTCTAAATCAGCCATTTTGGGTCAGTCTCCATCTCTCATCCTCTGAATATCCTTGTCCCTCCCATTCCACAGCAAGGGGATAAACAGCTAGCAGTTCCCCCACTCCTAAATAGCATCTTTCAGCAGCTGGCTAAGCTGCAAAATGGATTAGGTTTGCCTTACAGATCTGTACACAACAATTTCAGGCTTGGACAGAAGCTGCATAGCCTTTCCAAACAAAACATTTCCCATGAAGCCCCTTCTGGGGATATCAGGGCAGAGAAACCAGTCTCTGGGCAGCAGCATGCTGGAGATGGGGGAGCAGAAAACACCATGTGGGAGATCTGCTGTCATGGACAAAGCTAGCACTGAACTTGGGCAGGGCACCCTCTCCTATCATCAGAGATGAGGAGGAGGGGAGTAAGCCCAGAGCCTGGCAGGGATGCTGGTGCTGGGAGCCTGGATCCAGGGCCACATCCCTCCTGGCAGGAGCTAAATTGCTCCTTTTAGGGTAGGAATTAGTTCTGTCACCTGCTCTAGTTGCACTGTCCCACACACAGCATGGCTGGGAAGTGGGTACAACTGGAGCCCTGTGGATGCACTGGCTGTGAGGCAGCCTTGGAGGGATGGGAGGCAGCCTCTGTTCTCCACCACACGGGACCACAAATCCGTTTGTCAGCAGCACAGGTGATGTCCTCAGCACGGGGACGTTTAATGCCAGGGCAGATGTTGGTGACACAGACCACGCGGACTCAGCCAGTCATTTTGTGGCCAAAGCACATTGATCGTGTGCCCTCTCTCCCTTCCTCCCTTTGCAGATACCCGAGTAGCAAAAGTCTGCTTTTGAGGTTGGAAGTCAGGTTTAGAATTTTAATGATATCCTGTATCCCACAGCCTTTCATTTGGGGAGAAACCACTCTAAATGACCCATTTTTCTTAGTATAATGATAATCATTACCAAGCGGAAAATGAGCACTGAAGCTGGGGACAAATGCAGGCACAGAGTAGATGGGGTGGCTGATTCTGACTAGCAAAACGCTACATGGAGAAATAAACCTTTTGTACTTAGAAGGGATGTAAAAATGTCTTTAAACATGCATGTAAATTTGTAACAAATAAGTCACCGTGGCTTGAAATGGGAAGCAAGAGAGAGCAGCCATAAATATTTTATCTCCCTAGCAATGAGCTCCACATTCTCCTAAGGGAGTGGATGCCGTTCGTGCTGTCAGATGGGGAAGCCGTAGCATCTCCAAATTTCCATGCAGCCTCCGCACCGAGCACCCTCCTCACCTGGGATCTGACAGTGAGGAGCCCAAGTTTCCCCACCATCGGGGACAGGGCTCCTGCCTTTGCTCACTTGCCCTCCCCAAGTCACACCACTCCACGGGCTGGTGTGACACATGGCTCCTTCCAAGCACAGATCCTCAACAAGGATCAATGATTTTGATGGTTTTTTCTTTCTTTTATTGAAGGTTTTGTTTTGCAGGAGGGAAAGAATTTTATTAGCAAAGAAAAAGTGAAAAACCAACAGCTCATGCAATCTAACAGCTCAATCCAAACAGGCCCCAGGGCCAAACAAGCAGCGTACACCTCCAGCATGATGAGGTGCTGCCTAACCCATAGCTCAGACTCCTGCAGGGGCACCACGTGGGTGTTTTGGCTGGGCCACTGGTGGTGTGAGCTGCTTGAGGCATGTGGAAGTGTCCCTGACCAGCTGAAACAGCAGGACGGATGCGAAGGAGAGGGTACCAGAGATCCTGGCTGGGATATAGAGGTCGTTATTTCAAATCCCCTGTCACATGCTTGCCCCAGCCACCGTGACCCCTTCCTGGTTGTGTTAGGGCTGGCACCCATGCAAGGGGCTGCGGCAGTCCCCAGCACCTCTCGGGTCTGGCTGCCGGGTGGATGGGACCATTGCTGTGTCGCTGCCTGGGAGGTGCATGGAGGACCTTTAGGAGGGCAACACTGCGGAAACACAAATCCCTTCTACTGGGAGCTGTGCAGTAGTTCATTAGCAGCACGTGACACAGCATGGGTGATCCTCCTTGTGAAGATGATGAGACCACAAGCCTTCATCAGACGCTCCTGGAAGCTCAGATCAAGGCATTTGCAGCCCTGGCTCCGTGAGTCTCCAGGCTGTGCTGAAATGGAACCCTGCAGCTACTGGGCCCAGGGACCAGAAGATGCTCCTTGGAGCTGAGCCACCACTCTGCCCTTGTGCTTCCAGGTGCTGGAGAAATTTTGGGAACTGGGCTTGGTCACAGCTCTCTGTGTGACCTTGGATGTCCTTCACCTTTAGAGCAGGAGTCAAAGCCCAGCTGCTTGCTGGAGATGGCAGTAGGCTGAACACACTGCATTTGAGTGCTGCACGAAGGTATAAACAAAAGGTGTTGTGGAGAGTTGTCCTCGTGATGAAATGCAAGGCACCTCATTTAGTGCCCAGACTTCAGTCTAGAAGTCATCAGCTGCTTCTGACCATGGTGCTCAAGCATCTAAATAATTCAATTAGGTGCGACCCAAGGAAAACCTATAAACGTGTAATTGATTCAGAGAGTGAGTTCTGATCCCAGGTAATTGCTCTATCCTGGAGCTGCCTGTAGCAGCCCCTTGGCTTGGCTTGTACGCCAAGGATGTAGCTGGTTAGGTCTGTGTGTGATATAAGAAGCCTGGTCTCTGGATGCTGGAATCAAATTAGACACCAGAAAGACAGATTTTATTAGATTTATTAGATGACCGGTAGAAGGAAAGCTGGAAACCAGAGTAAGAGAAATGTCTCCCTGGCGACCTCTGGGCTGGTATTGTTTTTCTTGAACTGCATCGAATTGGGTGCAATGTTTATCTCCCAAGCAATGTCAGAGCAGCAGATGCCAGCGTTGCCTCCACCGCAGAAGCTGAGGCACGCACAGTGTGGGGAGGGTGATGCTGAGCTTGGTGCCTATGTGGAGGGCCAGCCACATCTACCTACTCTCCTCCTGAGCCTAACAAGCACAACAACCCACCAGCACACCATCCTGCAGAGCACCTGTTCCAGAAAGATCTGTTCATGGCAGGGACTTAAATGATGGAGAATAAATGTAGAGCAGAGTCCACTGAGGCCCATCTCCAGCTCTGTGGCACCACCAACCCCCTACCCTACTCAACTGTGATTTAAAACCGGACAAGTTAATAGTTGTCTGCTGGAGGGACCAGGAGTTCTCATCCTGATAAGATTTCATGACAACTAGCAGTGAGCTATTGCCACCAGTAGTTAACATCAGCCTTACCAAAATAAATTCACCAAGGGCATGGCAAGACAAAGGTCCCCTGATTTTTGCAAGTCACCCATCGGTTCTTTCTTGCTTGCTGTCCCTGTGTTACCGAGGTTTGAGTTGAGCTTTGCAGCACTTGAACTCAGAAAAAAGACATGATGTTCTTGGTGAAGCTTTTACAGGGATGCACCCATGCCCTGCTGCTTGCTCACAAGTCACTTCACTGGGAAGCAAAAATAGCTGAGATGCCTTCTTGTCTCACAGGGAACTGGCTCAGCTGCAAAAGCACCAGGCTGAGCAGCTCCACGCCTGCTCCTGGGAGAGCCTGTTGCCCTGTGCAGGGCAGGGCAGGGCAGATGGCTGCCTTAGGCTTGGGTGGGCAGCAGCATGGCAGGTGTCACCAGAGGATGAGACTTGTCACAGGAGAGCCTCTGTCTCAAGAAGGTCTCTGAGGAGTAGATAGGAGAATAACCCTGTGGGAGCCAGCCAGGCATCGCCAGCAGTACCATCTCAAGGTTGCTTGGGAGAACACACAAGCAGCAAAATTACTGAAGGGTAATGGATCCCCCCATCTATAGTGTTAGTTCATACAGCAGCATTGCAGGAGGGGGAGAGTTTCCCCCTCTGGGTTCAGGTTCCCCAGTGAGGTTTGGAGGGGGCATCGCATGCACCCCGAGTGCATGGCTGAGGAGAGGGTAGACCTTGCCAGGCTCAGCAGGAGCCAGCAGACATGCTTTCTTTGTATAACAGTCACTGGGCTCTGCTTCTCCATTTCTCCAGAGTGGCCAGCAGCTGCCTTGTGTTAATTAAGAGCAGAACAATCACTCTTAATCAAAGGCCAGACTGATGGCAGCAGCAGCAGCCTGCCCAGCTCTAGCTCTACATTCCACCTGGCTCATCCCACCTCTACTAACCTCGTGCTCAGGGCAGAGAGGGAATAACAGGGGCATAATTGCTTCTCTCCAGTTGCTGTCGAGCTGCAGGGACAACCCCGAGGCAGTTCCCAGAGATGGCAGATGCCCCCTTGCTTTGTGTAGGAGCAGGTCTCTCAGGGCTGGCAGGTGAGTTGGTTAGCCTCTAGACTGCCTCCCCACCTACATGATGCTGAAGCTAACTGCTTTCCTCAAGCACCTGCACCCTCTGATCGCCTGGGGAGACAAGTAGGGGGGAAAATGTCTTGTGACAGCAGAACACATGGTTATTCTTGCTGTCCTTCAACCCTAGCACAGAGTTTCCTCTGGGAGCTAGCACAGGAGCTCCCAAAAGCCATTGAGTGCAGAAAATGCTCAATACATTCAGCCTCAAGTAGTAGGGTTCTCTGGGATTGCAGTTTGAGAGTCAGACCCCCCTGTCCTCCCAGCTCTTCCCTTTGAGCTTGCTCTAGTTTATGTGCATCAGCCACTTGCTGCCCACAACCTTCCCTTGCATTGTGGGGGTGAGGGAGAAGGTAAGAGGATAGTTCCCTCACCTACTGCCTGTAGTCTGACAGCCAGTCTGGCCCCAGGTCAGAGAAACCAGCAGGTGCCTCTCTGCCCAGGTCTCTAGAAGAGAGCTTGTAAGCCAGCCCCTCATGCCTTCAGCCATCTACTGCAGTCATCCCTGCCTAAACACTCTCACATAGGTAGGAGATGCCTGTGGCTTTCAGGTGCATCTACCCTGGGAGACTGCTGGAGTTCTGCCCCAAAGCTCCCAACAGCCCCAACCCCTGCAAGCATACTTTTAGTACTAGGAAACTCCCAGCACTGTCCTATTTATAGCTTCACACAGCAGCTTCTTTTTTCTTTTAATTAGCTGACTCTCTCTCAATCGTGCTTAGATGAGGTGAGGGGCAGGCATTGCTGCTTGGCTCTCAGGCACCTGATGCTGCCAGAGCAGTGCTGAGAACACTCTGGTGTGTTGGGTGGGGGTGCTGGGAGTAGCACTTCTGGGAAAATTTGTGCCTCCCTGCCAGCACCCAGGAGAGCAAAGGCAAGGATGATCAAGAGCAGGGAGCTTTTCCATCCTCCAGCTGTGGGAATTTCCAGCAGGCAGTGGGGGAAAGCATCTGTGTGAGGACTGTGTGCTGGTTCTGTATCTTTCCTTTCCCCTAATACTGACAATGTGAGGTTATCTGAGGACCTGGCAGTGATTCACACACAAAGGTACAGCCTCAAGCTACTGAAATCAGATCCAAATTTTATGCTCTCGGTCTGGCTTGGTCCTGGTGTTTGCGTTTGTGCCTCTCTGTAGCACAGAGAAAAATCAAAGCTTTGGGCTAAAGGCTTGCAGGTGAAACTTGGTGACCAGTTGGGTTAGGCCTATCTATCCAGGAAGGTACCAGCAGAGGTCAAACTTGGTGGTGTACTGCTGTATTTTAGTGAGATGACTTGTGCAAATGGAAGTTGCAGGTGCACTGTCAACCCTGCTGTGCCTGAGGAAGGAGGGTGCCTGTGCACCAAGTGCCTCCTCACCTGTGTGATGTGCTTTGCCTCCAGCACAAGGATGGTACAGCTCCTTCAGCTGAAAGCAAATTAGTTTCCCAAGTAGGAGACAGGTCCAGCATCAGGAAAAAGTGGAGAAACAGCCTGGAGAACAAAAAAAGAGTATAGTAGTTTCAAAGTCCCCTAGCAGGGGCAAGTCTTATCACCACTTGGAAGGCCAATGCTGGGCACAGTGTTTGCAGGAGCACTGGAGCAGGAGGGGACCTTGGAGGTCAGAGGCATGGGGAAGATGCTGATGGACTTTGGCAGAGGAGGAGCGGATCCCTATAGGTGAGGCAGGCCCAGGAGGACCCCCAAGGTAGCAGAAGAAGGAGGAGCTCCAGGACGAGTGGGGAAAGATCTGCTGAAGAGTGAGCAGTGGGTGCAGGGAGAAGAGGATGGGGACACCTCTGTGAGCAGGACCTGCATGCCACAGGCACAGAGCTCCACATGCATCTCCCACCGTGGCAAAAGCACATGCAACCAGATGTTTGCCAAATGCGCCCTGTTTTGCAAGCCCTAACCAACAAACCATGGGGGATTTTGGCACTTTAAAATGTGGGGTTTGGTCCAGATAAGAACAAAGTCTTGAAAATCCACCCGACTTGGAAATGCCAAGCAATTCCTCTACAGAAACAGCACATTTTGCTAGGAAAATGGTAAAACGTTTTCATAGTGTCAAAACATGGTATTATAATTTAACATTTTATGTACAAGTCAAAATGAATAATTTACCTTCTCTAAACACTATGTTTAAACACCTGAAATATCTGAAAAACCTTCTTTTTTGACATGTCTGTCAAATATCATCAAACTCAGCATGTTTGTGAATGAGAAGATGTTCCTGGCAGCTCCAGCCGCCTGCATTGGCAGGAGAACCCTGGCCAGGACAGCCGCAGAGGACAGGGCTGTGAACACAGAAGGCCATCTATCCCACACAGGGCTCTGCTTTGGGCAAGCAGCACTTTGCCACCCCGTCACAAAAATGATGTGATCAAGAGGGTGGGTTGGTTTTTTTTTTCCTACTCAGGCAGCAGGTCTAAAACTTTCCACTTGGGTTTCTTTTTCAACCAAGATGATTCTGTGAAATGAACTCCCCAAGGGAAATGAGGAGGTCTGCAGCACGAGAGCGCAGTGGACACATTCTCTGGTATAAGCAGGAGCTGGTTGTGTCTGACAGCCCTCTTGCATTGGTTATTTTAGGCAGGTTCTGGGACCAGTTTGCAGCTCTTTCCCTGTTTCTCAATGTGCCTACATGGTAAATTATCTGCAATCATTAGCAAGTGGGTTGTTTCCTCCTTCAGACACAATTAATGGGCAGGGTCCGGAAAAATCTTCCTCAATCTCATTTCCTTCACAGGATGCACTTGAGATGCCGGTACTGCCTGGGAGAAGGCAGGGTGCAGCCACTGCCCAGAAGCAACTTTCTCCATTCCTCAGGGTACAAGCATGCCCATCCGTCAGTCCCCAGGGACTGCCCTGGGGGGCAGCTGAAATCACAGCCTGCAGGTCAGTGAGGCTGAGTGAGACACCCACCGGCACCAATTTTCAGCAAGGTGAGGCAGGAAAATGCAATGGCATGGGGATGACATGATTTATTGTTTCTCAGTCAGAGGAGAATTTGCTGTCCTTGTAAACCCCATCCTTACATGGTGCGCAGTGCTCACAAATAATTCCGTGGGTCACAGAAAGCGCACGATGGTGGCCCAGGGCATGGCAGAGTGGGCACTCCTAGCTGGGGGAAGGGCCTTGTGGAGCAGCAGCTCTTCAGAGGGCTGAAGGACTAAGTGAAGGGGAGCTTCAGATTTACACTCAGGAAGGCTGGAATAAATCAAAGCAATTAAAGTGCAAATGAAGCTTTAAGCAATGCAGCATCCTAACTACCTAGGAAGCACGTTGTGTATGCTTTTGCCTCACTCGTTCCCTCTTTTATTTATAGACAGAATTCAAATCACTTAAATAATTTAAACTAATTTGCCAGGTAGAACCAGGGTTCGGGAAGTGCCTGCTGACATTAATGAGGCTGTATTTTGACAGTGACTCCACAAGCCCTCCAGGCTTGTCTGTGGCCACTTGCTCCCCAGACCTGGGACATGGGGTTTGTTTGGGCACATGGGGATGCTGGCAGCTCCCTACACCCGCTCAGTTCTCAGGTGCAGTGCCTGGTGCCATGCCAGGTGATGCCAGGCATAGGCAGCAAGCAGAGGCGGGAGAAGGTGCAGGAGGGCACTGGTGATGGGTGACTGTGGGTTGCAGACACTGGTAACAGCAGAACTAGTGGTAATTAATCATGCTGCAATGAGCCACTGGCGTCATGGTGGAAAGCACTGTTTAATTTTCTTCCAAACTGCCTGCGCTGATGGTGAAGCAAGGCTGTGAGCACATGTCCTCGGGTAACCATGGGTGCTTTATAAAAGCCAGGAGAGCTGGGAAAAAGAGGTACAAGACCAAGAAATAACTCGTGAGCCAGAGCAGAGGCACCAAACTAATAAGGGCAGGGGCTGGTTGCACCTCTGCTGCTCGTTTTCCCTCAGTGCCAGGGGAAGCAGGGCAGAGATGAGAGTGCAAACCCTGCACTTCACTTGGGTTTGGACTCACCTGCAGGACCCCCAAGTCTCTCTAGGAAATTACAGCCCCCCCTGCTCCCCTATTCCCACCACACCTCTCCTGCTCTGTGGGGACACTGGGAAGGGGCAGGCTGGGCTGTAAAATGTGGTGTCCCCAGAGATTGAGAGGGAACATGCTGTTGCTGCCTGTCCCTGTGCTGTGCTACCAGTCTTCACTGGTGTGGCTGGACACTGCCCTTGGGCTGTGTCTCACCAGCAGATCACAAGTTGCTGTGGGTGTTACCGAGTTCATTTGCTCGCTCCAATGCAAGCAACAGAGCTGTTCGTGTAGGAGAGTGGTAGAGGAGAATATGTGATAAAGGATTGAATTTTGTCACGACAAGGAGGCCTGTATTTGCCAAGACCAAAGGATTGCTGCAATACCTGCTTGTGGGAGCCCTGGCATTGAGTAGGATGCAAAGGCTGCTAGATCCCTTCCCATAGGAAGCTGCCAGCCTGGCTCGCTGGCATCCATAACACTCCGAGCTCATTACATTCAGGTGAGCTGCCCTTTATTTACAAGAATTCCTGCAGGAAGAAAAACTTTGTGAATACTTGTCTAAACAAATATTTGCCTCAGATATGCTCTTGTGGCTATCTGACATGCTTATTTTCTTGTTTATCCAGCATGTTTCTCAAGCGGTTTCTGAATGTACTGTCAAATGCAGTCATTTAAAAATTATGAATCAGAATTTCCTACAGTAGTGGTTGTTTAAAAACTACCTGCCTTTTTAATAGTCCTCCAAGGAGAGTTTTATGTGTCCCTTCCCTGGTAGGATGGTCACACCTCACTCAAACAGGCAAGCTCTGCTCAGATAGGCGGAGATCTCCATATTTCCATATAGCCCTGGGACATGGGGAAAATACCAGCTGTGACACAGCTGGAAAATAAGAAGAGCTTGCACCATAGTGAATGCTTGGAAACTATTTGCAAAAAGCAAGGGAGGTGTTCACCCTGGGTAATACAGGATTTAACCCAAGCAAAACCAGTGCTTGAGCCCTGTGATTCAGCTCAGCCCCGCAATCGCCTTCCTCCACTCCGAAAGGTCACCATTAACAAATGAACATGTTTATCAAACCCATCCCAAACTGCTGCAAATTGTTCAGGAGTGGACAAGAGGGAAGAATCCACTGTTTGAGCATATCTTTTGCTGAAAGTGATCTGCTCAGCACTGGTGGTGAAAGACTTGTTTGTTGCTGTTGTAAACACCGTGAATTAATATTGTCCGGTGCCCTGGATTTTCACTGAGAGACAGGGTAGAGTTTTTCTGTGTGCTTTCATGTAGGCATGAGGATAGCTTGGGCTGGGAGAATGTGCCTTCCCCTGGCTTCCCAGACCACACGTGTAATACACAGGGGCAGAGGGGCATGATTTACAAGCAAGCTGCTTCCTAACCTTAACATGCTGTGAGGCACCCACTGCCCTTTAAATAACCGCTGTCTTTTGAAGGCATAAGTACTTAAGAGGGAAAGAAAAACACCATTCCCTCCTGAAAGACCTAATTTATCCAGAATTATCCATCCTTGGATATAAATCCCCTGTAAAACTTGGCATGAGTGTAAAAGCAGTTACAGCAATGACTGTATATTTTTATCTGAAACCTCAAGAAAGAACAAATTGAAGCCCTAAACGGCAGCTACAAGACATCTCAGAGTGCTGCTCTGGTGAGAGCGGGGCTGCGGTGAGTGCCTTGCCTAGGAAGCACCATTTAAGGCTACTTATGAATCCTTCCCCATCTTTTTGGTTTCTTTTTGAGCAATTCCTGCTTGAGAAATTATTTTAACATGCCAGTTTTCCCTGCTGTGCACAAGTCTAGCAATGGACTCAGAAGAGCAACTTGGGGGTCCCGGCTGGGAAAGCAGTTTTTAAGTTCCCTGCTAACGTTCGCTGAGCATCACGTCCTCCCCTGCCACATCCTTTGGGAACCAGGGCACAGGTACCTGCCTCCCTGGTGTCCACCTACTCAGCCACACATTGGGGCTGACTCTGACTCATCTGGCTTCCCACTTTTTCTTCTTTGTTCTTTTTCTCTCCCTGAAGCAGAAGAGAATCCAGCTTTTATTTAAATGAGGCCCTATAAACATAAGAAGCTGCGATACACTTCCCTGGGCAAAGTAGGGCAGGTTTTTAATGGCTTGCAATTCCTTAGGCTTGGCTTCTTCCCTTCAGCCTTCACCTCTGCCTCTCTCCCTAGAAGCTGAAAGACCAGGTTTGCTTGTGTCTTTGTTAAGCCAAGTGGTGGGGAGAAGAAGCAGTGCCTCCAAGTCCTGGGTGAATTCTGGCACTGAATCCTTCCAACAGCTCCTAGGGCTGGCCCCAGGTCCTGGTTCCCCTCCTGAAAGCAGGGATGCCCCACGGGATGGCCAGCCAGACTCCATGCACGTGCAGGGTTCAGCTCAGCACATTTGCAGGACTCAAAATCCAAGTTTAGGCTCAGCCTAACCCTGGCAGGCTGGGTAAGCAGTGCTCACAGACCCAGCAGCCTGACTGTGTCATCCCAGAGATGTTATCTCCAGGGCCATCATTCCCACAGTGCCAAGGGCTGGCAAAGCATGGGTTGCATGAAAGATGAGGATCTGTGAGCAGACGTGACTGTGGCATCCAGGCTCCACAGCATGAGATGGGGTGATCTATAGGGGAGTCTGTGGGGCAAGCACTTTCCTCTCAGTGATCTGCTATGCATGCAGGGCTAGGTGCCACATGGCGTGTGATGGGCATATCTAACTGTGATCATTATCCATCTCCTCCACTCTGCGTAAGCAGTTTGATAGTGCTCTTGAGTGCACTGGGACCTAGTCACATCCCAGGAGTGTGGTCCCTGCTCAGAAAAGATTAATGAATTATGCAAGCACAGTATGGTGAGAAGGAGCTGTGGCCAGGAGCAGCTGAGCCAGTCCAGAAAGCTGCTGGGACCTCATGCTGGCCTGGGGATAACTTTGCTACCTTCTGCCATGCCAGGGACAGCCCAAGCCCTGCATGCCAGCCCTAACCTCACCCCTACTTGAGTAGGGACGTGCCTCACACTCTGCGAGTTGCTTTACCCACTCCTCTGCTGCAGCCGTGGGCAGGCGTCTGGCAGCCTGCCACATAGAGCACCTCTTCACACCCTGTCAGGCAGCGGCTCAAGACGTGAGGAAAAAACCCCTGAGCCCTCTCCGGAGCTGGGACACAGCCATGGTGGGTCACCTGCAGCTGGGGGTGCTGTGGGCCCAGTGGGACTTCACAGTGTTACAGGGCACTTATGGATCTGCCTGTCTCCACCTGGGTTCTGCTCCTGCTTTCTCTGTGGGAGCACCCAGGACTTGATCTTGCCAAGGAGTTTTGGATGGAGGTGCCTGTGTAAGGGCAGCATGCCATGTTTCCATGCAGGACTCCCTAGGCTGTGTTTGTCCTCTATAAAAAGTTGTTCTGCATTAAGCCACACACAAGGCACAGTGGTGGGTGTCCCAGCGGTGGGATGGTACCTGGTGGGAGCCTGGCCTATGCCATGGTGTGGTGGGAGCTGAGGGAGGTTGTCATCCTTGCCATCCCTTGGCCAACATGGAGGGACCCTAACGCTCATTCTCTGCTACCTTTTCCAGGGATGGAGGGATGCGCGTACAGCTGGGAGCAGCAGGAGCACAGCACAGCCCTGCGGGGATAAGTGTGAGGACACAGCAGGACCCCACCAGACAGCAGAGGACCGTGGGGTCTCACTGGGAAGAGGAGAGCTCCCCTTCTTTCCCTGCCAGCCAGGTCTGCCCTGCTGCCCAGTCGCCTACTGCGTTTCCAGAGATCTGTACCAGGATTTGGGGCTTGGAGCCTGGAGGTGCATTAGTGTCATAGGATCACTGGAGACCCTGACAACGATGGGGGACCCACCACAGAGGAGGGACGTGCCTTGTGGAGGCCCCGCACCTCTGTGAGCCCTGGCTGCTGTTGGCAGAGGCTGCCTGGGGCTGGGGGCAAAGCGGTGGTGCTTGCAGGGCACAGCCAGTGAAGGGTGAAGAGCTGGGGACAGAGTCTGCCCAGGGCCCCGGGGTCTGCCCAGGGTAGAGCCACTGCTTCTCCAGGGACCTCTTCCTGGGGTTGGGGGACAGAGCAACCCTTGGTCCCCAGGGCCACCACAGATGTCCCCCTGTGCCCCACCAGCAGGACTGCTCCCCTAGTGCCGGCACAGAGGGAGGGCCACTCATCTCACAATGGTGCTGCCGCCGCCTGACAAGCGCCATGTCTGTCTGACCACTATTGTCATCATGACCAGCATGGCCTTCATGGATGCCTACCTGGTTGAGCAGAACCAGGGGCCCCGCAAGATCGGCGTCTGCATCATCGTGCTGGTGGGGGACATCTGCTTCCTCATTGTGCTGCGCTATGTGGCAGTGTGGGTGGGGGCAGAGGTGAAGACAGCCAAGAGGGGTTATGCCATGATCCTGTGGTTCCTCTACATCTTCGTGCTGGAGATCAAGCTGTACTTCATCTTTCAGAATTACAAAGCAGACAAGAAGAACCTGGAGACGGTGGCCAGGAAAGCCCTGACCCTGCTCCTCTCCATCTGTGTGCCAGGGCTCTACCTGGTGCTGGTGGCCTTGGACAGCATGGAGTACATACGGACCTTTCGGAAGAAGGAGGACTTGCGGGGGCGCCTCTTCTGGGTGGCCCTCGACCTGCTGGATATCTTGGACATCCAGGCCAACCTGTGGGAGCCACACAGGACCGGCCTGCCCATCTGGGCGGAGGGGCTCATGTTCTTCTACTGCTACATACTCCTCCTGATCCTGCCTTGTGTGTCCCTCAGTGAGATCAGCATGCAAGGGGAGCACATTGCCCCGCAAAAAATGATGCTCTACCCCGTCCTCAGCCTGGTCACTATTAACATCGTCACCATTTTCATACGGGCCATCAACATGGTCTTGTTCCAGGACAGCAGGGTCTCCACCATCTTTATTGGCAAGAACATCATTGCAATCGCCACGAAGGCGTGCACCTTCCTTGAGTACAAGCGGCAGGTGAAGGAGTTCCCCCAGAACGCCATTGCCCTGGAGCTTCAGCAGAACTCCCTCTCCCACAACCAGACCATCCACAGTGCACAGGGCATCCCCCATGAGCCGTCGCCCACCAGCGAGATCCTCGACACATGAGGGATCACCCCCAGATGAGTGTTGGTTCAGATAGCCCCAGGCCAAGCGGAGGAGGGATGCTGCTCTCTTGTTGCACGGGGTGAGCACGACGAACAAATCCCAGCAGCAAGGGCTCTTCTAGGCACAAAACACCAACCATGTTTTAATTGAGCTATGGAGTGTCCCCTAGACGTCTTCATCTCAGGTATAACCCTAGGAGTCCTCCAGACAAACCAAATGAACTTGCAAAGGACCTGAACCAGCTAACCCTTTCCCTCCCTCCCACCACCTTCTCCCCTCCCAAGAAAAGACCACTAAGGTTGCAGTGTCCCTTTTTACTTCTCGAGCACCTCACCTTTACTCCAAGCTTGGAATGAAGATTTTGTTACCAGAGTCCTTTTTATGGAGCGGGGACAGGGGCATAGGTGTATGGGTTGGGGGGGAGGGTGGGACGTTTGAACCAGTAAACCCTGTGATCGTAGATGTCTCTTATCTCCAATGGTTGTGTTTACAGTTTCCTATTTATAATGACTCCCAGGGGCTCCCAGGCTGCCCTGGGGGCCAGTATCCTTTGCAGTTGGTGGTGGGCAAGAGCAGCAAGCCCTGTGGTGGGGAGTGGGGCTGGGGGCCAGCATGGCTCCCTAGCCGCGGGATGAGGGGGACTGCACCTCCACCAGCGCACTATGCCGACTCTGCTGGGAGCAATATTTGACAAGCTAAAGCTGATCTAATGCTGGTGTTTTATGTATTTCATTCACTCCAAACAACTCAGCACAATATTTCTATTTTTAGAAGGGTCTGTCTGTCTCTCTCCCTGCTGTTGCAAGCCTCACTGCCTGCAGCAGCCAGTGCAGCCGCCCTGGCCCTGCCGGCACTGCTGCAGGCAGTCTCAGGCACCCAGGAGGGCTTAGTAATAAGGATGGCAACGATGCACTTCACTCCGGCATTGAGTGTTTATAAAGAGGGCTGCTTTCCACAGCTACTATATTTTTAAAATAAAGTATTTCAAAGAAAACCAAACCCAAAAATGAGCCAGGAAGGATGTGCTGCCCCAGGCAGGTGGCTGGGCTTGGAGATGGGCACGGCTCTCCTCTGCCGGTGTGTGCAGTGGCAAGGGTCTCAGCTAGCCACGGGCAGTGGGGTGGGAGGCGAGGGCCAGCCGCACAATAAAGGCCCCATGAGAGCAATGGCTTCTGGTGGTCTCTTTTCTGCCAGTGTGGGGAGGGAGGGGGGCAGCTCACCAATGGCCCAAAACACTTGTTTCCTCCTATATCCACCTCCCCTGGACCTCCAAGTGCTGTCCCAAGGTGCTGTGCCCTGCACTCAGTGAGTGGTGGGCACAGAAAGCAAATAAATAATTTTTTCCAGCTGAAATGCTGCCCCAGAGACTGGGCGCCTCTCAGCTGCCTGCACCTCAGGGGAGGCACGAGGAGACAAGCAGAAAAGCTGCATCTCAACCACACCAAAATGGGATATTTTTGCTTTTTCTGAACAAAACATTTAATTTTGAGGAGACAGAATAAAATGCCTGATGCTGTTTACATTTCCACATTTTCTCCTGGCTCTGCTCACCAAATTTGACCTAAATCCACAAATCATTTCAGTCTTCATCTTTTCAGTCCATCATGATCTGTCCAAAACATTTCATCCAGCCCTGATACAGCCTTCCAAATTTAGGACCAGGCATTCACAGCTCTGTTTGGCCACCCTGTCACCCAGGGATGATTCTGGGGGGTTTCCGCTGCCAACAAAAGTGGATTTGCAATAGATTTAGCCAACTGGAAAAGTATCTTCCTCTTTCCCTCGGAGAACATGAAGGGAAGAGGGCAGGTGATTTAAAAGGTATTAGCAGAAATTAATTAAATTGCTAAATTATTCTGGAATACCTATGGAATTACATATTACATCTCTACTGGTGCCATTAAAATACATGCGATTAACATCAGTACAATTAACTCCCAAGTATCTAATAACATTCTGCCACTCTTTTAGGTAATTAATTTATGAGACTTCGTTTTATAGCTCTTCCCCAGAACTAAGCAGAGGAAAACCTGCAGATGCTGGAAGCATGGTGCTGCTGGCTGTGGCCTGGCACTGCGCAGCCCAGGGCTGAGACATGCCGGCTCGGGCAGTGCCCAGTATCAAGCTGCACCCGCAGCAGTATTTTATCCTGGGGATAAAATAAATTACCCAGGGGAAACTCTGACAGGTTGTTGTGTGTATTTTTGTTCTGTCTCAGCTTAATATTAGAATAAGTTAATATTCCCTTGAGCCTCATCTGTTGCTAAGGTTGCTTGGGGGGATGTCTGGAAATAGTGCTTTATCCTCCTGGTGCTGTAACCTCCAAGCAGGCTTAGAGTCCCCACAACCTTTTCCCGAGGCTTCAAGACCCTGCTTTCCACTGCTAACATGGAATTCTCATCTTTGTGGAGAGGGGTGTCCTTGGGGAAGGGCTACCCTGAGCCCCTGCATTAGGATCAGGGGTGGGAGGAGAGGTCCTGGAGGCAATGCTCCCCTGGGATGCATCATTCCCATAAAGGCACCTGAGCTGGCTGGTGCTTGAAGCCCCCTCTCTGGTGAAGGGAGCAAGGAGAGGCTTTTCTTGTCTTCTGCTGTTCAGTATCCCCCAGGGGCTCTGTGTGCATCATGTTTCTTACTCAGCAACACAACCCTTTCTTTCCAAAGCCATCTTGGAAGCAAGCATTACAAGCCACCGCTCCAGAGCAGCTGCAGGAAGAAGGCTGAGAAGCAGGGGAGAGGAGGGGTAGCTGGGAAAGGTGGCATGGTGGGTATCTGTGAGCAGGAGGGGAGAGACAGGGCAACCATCAAAGACCTTGGAGACATGGAGACAGTGCAGCAGTAGGAGCACTGCAACTGTTCCTCACCCAGTGCTTGCTGAGGGCAATGCAAGCCACTGCTGAAATCCAGCCCTGCCCAGCAGAGACAAGACCCTGGGGAGCTGTGGGACCAGCAGGAGGGACAGCAGGGAGGTGGCTGCACAGGGTGACTGGCTCCCAGCCTGCCTGTTTGTTAGGGGAAGGTGATATTTTCCCACAAGCAATGAGAACTAAAGGAAACAATTAAAACTAAATAGGCTGGAACTGAGCAATTTTTCAGCTTTCATCTGAGAAGGTATGTTGGCAAAAGAGCTCCTTTGTGAAATGCAAAATCCTCCTGGCAAGATGTAGGCTCCCACCTGCTGAAGTGAAAGCAGTGCAACAATAATGCAGAAGAAAGGATGCAAATTCCCAGCCCTCCAGAGGAAAACCCACAGGGGCAGCATCCCCTGCCATTTGAAAACAGGCCACAGGCACAAGGGAGCCCGTGCGCTTGATGGAGAGGGGTCAGCAGTTGTTTGGGGACCTAACTGGTACTGTCCCACCAGTTACCAACCTGCTGGGCAGTGCTGAGGGGAATGCCTCCTTCCAAACCAGGCGACAGCCCCTGGAGGAGGTTCACCCCATAGCTTGCAGGGGACATCAGAGCAATGGCACCCTCTGGAGATGCAAAACCTGAGCTTCTCTGAGCCTTTCTTCAGGCTGGTGCCCCTGCCAAACATTTGGATGAAGAGGCAGCAATGGTTTTGTGGTGCTGCATGCCCGACACTGTGAGAAGAACCTGGACCCAGCTCTTGTGTCCCAACAGCTTTGTGATACCTGCAGTACCTCCACCCTTCTTGCTGCCTTGGGCTGAATTACCAAATATTTTACCCTCCTGGGAGCTCGCATCCAGCATGCAACATCACGAGCAGCTTGCTGCTGCTGCCTTGACCTGTGTGCTGGTGCTGTCCACAGCCAAGGGCACTAGGAAGGCAAGCGGGGTGTGAGCTGTAGCTTTTCTTTCCTGGGGTCCTGGCAGCTCTCACATACCTTGCTTGTCCTCTGATGGCCTCCTTTTGGCAGGTGAAAATATCTGATGCTGCCCTGTGCAAGGCTGAGAGGAGGGTAGCTGGTGTCCAGCACCGAGGTGAAAGCACCCTGCAGTTCTGCAGCCAGATTCTCCACATGAGCAACGGCACTGGTGTCTTTGTGAGGTATGACAGTGCTTGGATGGTTCGGGAAAAGAAAGACACCCACTAGGGCAATGTAGCACAAGGATGGCCCTGTGGGCAGGCTGGCTCTCTGCAGTGCGAGACTTTGCAAACCACACGCCAAGAGCAGGGTGCCTGGGGACAGGCTGCTCTCCCAGCCCAGCTTCGGCTCCTTTTTCCTGAGGTTTAATTACTGCTCACACCCTGGTCTTTCCCAAGGCACAGGCTCTCTTGCAGTCCTGGGGCATGGCTGCTCTGGCATGGCTGTGGAGCACAGCAGCGAGCCCCAGCCCCACACCCATTGCTGCTTTGTGGATACCTGAGAGCATCACCTCCTAAGTAACCCTGGGGCAGTGCAGGAGGCAGAAGCCTGCAGGGAAGCCAGGGCAGGGTGCAGGGAGATGCTGTCCCACTGGCAGTGGAGCAGTGGGATGCTTTGCCTCCTAACCTGCACTGCTCTGATTTCCTCCTCAAGCGCGCCGTGTGCTTGTGTGCGCAGCCCTGCTGCAGCAGGCACTGGGCTGGACGGCAGGAGGTTTTGAGGCTGCCAGACTGTGTTTAACTGGGCAGGGTAAAAAGGGTCTCCATTCCCTCCCTTTTGAAACCCATATGCCCTCCCTGCGGGGGGCCATGCATCCTGATGCCACCCAGTGCAGCCCCATGCACTGTCACCTCGGACCATATGCAAATCAATATTTTTTTTTCTTTTGTTCAATCAATTTATTGAGTGAAGGGAGATTGAACATTCATGCCAGTAACTGTTTTCCTTGTGCCTGCCTCAGATTCACTGCACTTTTTTAGCTCAGGCCAATGCTGCAATAAAAAACAAAGGGCGGGTATCCAGAGCACCATAGCAGCAATTCCTGTCCTCCTAAATTCCTCCTGCCCAGGCTCTGTGGCAAAAGTTTGAGTTTCTCATTAATTTAATCCTAACTTTTAATGCCCTGGATTTTTCAGATCTGTCTTATTTTTAGGTCTGGCATCCTTGAAGGATAATATCCCTTTAAGTTACTGATTTGGGCTTGCTCATTTAATTTCACCTTAATAAAGATTTTATGTGGTTTAGACATGTTCAGTGTCTCAAATGTATTGACATGGCAGCCTGAAGAAGCATTATGACCATAATGGTTTAGGAAGCATTAAAAGGACCCTGGCAAGCTATATTGATTGCCCTCTTTTACAGTTGTTTGAAGACAAAGACCAGTCAAAGAGAAGAGGAGTGCTATAGTTTGTTTTTATGTGAGCTTCCCTGATGTTACAACATTTCATGTGTGCAAAAGGCATTTGTAAACATACCTCTGCAAGTTCTTCATTGTGATGTGAAGAAATGATGATCCTGTTGCTGGAACGCTGTCAGGAGGGGGATTTTGAAGGAAAATGCTGCAGATAGATTGCAGAAAAGTCACCTCCAAGGAAGGGGCATCAAAGTGTAGATAAATAAATAAATAAATAAATAAATAAATAAATAAATAAGAAAATAAGATGCCCAGATGCTCCCCACTGGTTTATCCCAGACGAAAAGCCCACAGGCTGACCATAGCTCACTTGGGACTTGCTGCAATACATTGAGGGAAATGGTAAATCATCTTCCGAAATCTGTCCTTCCAGCTGTGGGTTTCCCCATCAGTTCTTCCCAGCTAATGTATCCTCAATGTCTGTGCAAAAATAAAAATGCATTATAGACATGGTACACTAAGTGCAACAGAGATAAAACTTAGTCGAATGATCCATTGACGGAGTAGAAATGTGCTTGAGATGGGAGAGAAGCATAATTAGTGCCTGCTGTCCAATATTTGCATACTAAGATACATCCCAGAGGCCCCTGTACAGCCACTTGGCCAATTGCTAAGGGGAGGATTTTTTTAAAAGACAGTTTACTAATTGCAATCAGTTTCCTCCAACCCAAGCAAGGGTGACTTCTGTTCAAATGAGCCATGTGGCAAGGAAAACACTGGCTGCAGCAAACCAGCAGCATCTCTAACCATACAGCCATGCATTATTTTGCTGGGCAATGCTGGTGCAGGCTCTGCCCTCTGCACCAGCCTGGCGTGTGGGTGCAGGAGCCAGTGCTGGGCTCCTGCCTGTCTTTTGGGTAGGGCAGAGGAAAGAGGGGCATCCCAAGAAGCAGGTTAACAAGGCACATGCAATGAGGGGACTGGCCCAGCTTGAGGTCCAAGGAAGCACCTTACTTATTCACCTTTAAAGCATAATGTGGCAGAAGAGCTATTGCTATGACACCAAATCAACATTTTGGGCCATAAGGCCAGCAGACATGAGGTCTGCAGGGTGCCATAATCACAAACCTGTTTACTAGTGCCTTTACATTGCCGTAACTCACTGATCACCCTTGTCTTTGTCTCCAAGGCTCCCCTGCTTCTCCAAATCTGCCATAAAAGAATAACCCATCCCTTGCAGGAGCTCATGGGGCTGTGGATGCTGAGAAGCAGAGCGTGGTGCCTTGAGCATGCCAGGCACATCTTCCCACACCCCGGGTGGGCCACGCTAGCAGGCATCAAATAACCCAGCATCTCAGCTCCCCGGGCTTTGCACATGAAGCCTGCTCTGCCCAGCAAAATAAATACCTTGATCAGAAAAAGGCACTGTTTCCCTTTTTTGTACTAGTGCCAGGGAGAACTTAGTATTCAAAAACTGTTTTCAGATGTTTCACTTCACAGCTGGTGAATGAACTCAGAGAACTCAATAAACCTCTTTGTAAGAAATTATCTCTCATTAATCTCTCTGGTGAGGCTGGCACCTGGAATAGCATAAATCTTTACCTGCACATACTAGAAGACAGGGGAATGGGCCATAAGCAGTAAGCGTGTTATACTGGGAGAGTCCCAAACGCCAAATAAAGAATAAATCCTCATAAAATTTTCCTCCTGATCTCCTCCTGGGAAGAGGACATTAGCACTTGGAGGAGATGGATGCTTGGTGGAATGGCTTTTAGCAGGATATAGGGCAGCACAAGGGCCTTGAGCAGTCTGCAGGCATTTTCAGGGGAAACCTCTCCTCCTTTCCATCAGACATTTCAGGAAATATCCAAAAGCTTTAAATGGTACTGCCCACTCAGGAACAAACTGCTCCACCATGACTGCCAGCTTGCAGCTCCCTGCCTCATCCTGACTAGCTGCTTTGGAGACTATGGTTTCTGCCTCATCCTTATCTATGGTAATAAGCTGGGCTGGCTGTGGTGGAGCACACCGTACACCTCCAGTATGTATGATCACATGCTTCAAGCCTCACAGCTACCAAACTCATCTCTCTGGGGCAGGACATCTCTGAAATATGCTACATTTGGAAAGGAGAAAGGTGATTTGAGGAAGCCTTGAACAGCTTGCTGTAGAAATAGCATCCAGAGTTTTCTCCCTTGCAGAGGATTTTGAAGTTTATTTTGGTGTCCTTTGCTTTGGTGCAACAGATGGCAGAGAGATGTGGTGGTCCAGAATATTAATGTTTCCCTCCAGCATCCATGTCCTCAGAGCAACAGGAGTCTCCATGCTCTTGCTGAGCATCATGCAGGCTCATCTTATGTCTTGGGGCCATGCACTTCCCACTTCAGCTGAGAATTAAAATGTGTGGTTCTGCCCACAGTGGCCCCATCGGGGACAGGGCATTTTGCATCAGGAGAACTGCAGGGCAAAGGCTGAGGCTGGGAAGCAGCGGTGTGGTTATGGCAGAGGTATGAGCCACCTTGCCCAAATGGAAAACAAATGAAAACATTAAAACGCACTGGAGCAAATCTGTGCTGTGACCATAACCACCACACTGCACTGGAAAGAGTATTCAGCCCATATTTTAAGAGTAATTTTTTATTGATGCCTAATGTCCCATGACCAGTGTCCAGTGAGGACCAATTAAGTATTTGCCCAGATCAAATGCATGTCTTCAAGTGATAACTGGGTAAAGGATCTTCCACCATAATGTCAATATATTATTTTGTACCATGGAAATAAGTGTGTCATAAAAATCCCTCCACTCCCATATAATGGCTACCCTCTCCCTGTTCCCGGCGTGCCACAGCAGCTCTCTGCATGACTGGGCTGCCAGGGCTGTGAAGCATTGCATGGCTCAACTTCCAGCCTGCTGGTAACCAGAGCTGAGCTCAGTCTGCCGTGGTCCTTCAGACATCCCCAATGGACAAGCTGTGGCAGAGGACTATAAGCTATTCAAAAAGGATAAAATTATACAGCTGCAAAGTTTAATAACATGAGCTCCAGGAATCACACAGATAAATTTAATGGTGACCACTTAGAGACCTGCTGGCTCAACTGTAATATTTGACAAGGTTGCTGAATAATATGCCAGTCTTTCTCAGACCCAGGCAGGCCTATAAAAGTCAGCAGGATGGAGACCAGTGTTTCAGCCCTCTCCAGCTCTGCTTAGGGAGGATCTGGCACTACACCGCTCATGAAGCATGAGTCTCACACCTCCCAAGCACCACTGTCAGTGGGCCAGGCGTTTTCTGCTGGGAATGTGATGCCACCAGCCCAGTGGTACTTTGCAGCCTGTGCCACCCCTGCTTCGGGCTGTTGGGACTTCTGAGCATCACTCCCCGTGGCTGGCTCTGCCCTGTAAGATCCTCTCTCTACTGCCTCACACCTCTGACAGGCACTTTCCAGGGGCTCTGCCTGATTATGTCCTTCCTTTATTAATTTTCCTTAAAAGTAGAAAATTACATCCATACATGAGTGCTGCAGGATCCAAGATTTTAAAAATGATGAGTGCTCATAGCAGCTGTGCCTGTGCCATCCTAACACAGGCACTTTAAATGCTCTTTGATTTTTGTTTTAACAAGAACAATGCCAGGTTCAGGGCACATGGACTTGCAAAGGAAGGGATGATGTGCTTTAATAGCTGTCTCTGTTCTTGCACGGATTCATGTGGGATGCTGGAAAGGTTGCCAATGCCTGCAGTCAGCTAATATGTGGGGCCTTGCGGAGAGATCAACAGCAGTGTCAGGAATGCCCCAGCTGCAGCAGGTCTCCTCACTTACAAACCTAACCTTTCCAAAGCATACTGGGCATTTGCCTTTGTCATGATCAAGCTTACAACAGGTTTCTACTTTCTCTTTTTCCCAGACATCCCTCTGCAAACCACAAAATGGTCCATAATAGATTTCCAATATGTCCCTGGAAGAAATCCAACCCCTGTCATGCTTAAGCACTGCCATGGTGTCCGTTTAATCACTCCTTTACCAGGCTGAGCAGCTTGCCATACCCATCTCCTCCAGCCTGGACCTTTGCAGGACACATTCCCAGCAGCACACCAGGCCCAGGAGGAGTAAGATGCACCTTAGCATGGTTCTCAGGACCACAGTAGCAAGCTTGGCATTTAATCTGCTGCAGCACCAAGTAGGATTTCACAAAGAATCTACCTGTAGTGGTCAGTACCTAAAGGACTTTAAAATATGTCCTTTAACTCATTCCTGAAGGACTTGTATTATTTTAATGAGCATTTCAGGGAAGAAAAGCTCTCTGTAGAGCACTAGCTTTGAAAACTGAAAGCTCTCTCACCAACACACAGTATCATTTGATTGACAAGGCCAATGCCCATAAACCATGCTGATTGACATTAATTAGTCTGCCAGCCTTTAATTGCTTCTGATCATGTCCTACATAACTCTGATTAAAAAATTAGTCCCATGCAAAAAAAAAAAACCAACCCAAACAATCAATGCAGCAGGGGATAATTTGAGAAGATCTCAACTGGTGCCTGGGATTTCACACTCAATGCCTTTGCTCATGGAGCATGAACAGATTTTTCCAAAGGAACGTCATGGAGCAGGGTCAGGCAGGAGAGGAAGAAGCCGTTCAGCCTAATAGTTATAACAAACCTCTCCTGCTTAAGATATTTTTCCTTCACAAGAGGGAAAATCCTGGAAGAGAGCAACTAGCCAGGCAAGACCAACAGCCAGAGCTGCAGTGTTATGGAGCAGCAGGAGCAGGGATGCAAGCAGGACCCAGCTGAGCAGCCAGTAGGACACAGGCAAGGCTGCCTCTTGTCCCTTAGGTCACCCATGGTCATGCACCATCACAAGCCCTTTTGAGAGAAGCTTTCCTTTCACCTAGGGCCCATCTGATCCCTGCAGAAGCCCATGTCTCTGTGGTTGCCCCCATGCCCAGCTCAGCAGATGCACACCCACCACGCCATGTTCTGACCTTCAGAAATGCTGGGAGCAGGTATGATAGGAAGGCACATGGGAGGCTAATTGCTGATCCTTGTAGCTCAGAGGGTGTGGGTGGTCAGGCTGGGGGTCAGCTCACCTGGATTCAGTTCAATAGCCAGCTTTCTGAGCTGGAGTCAGACCGCTGGCTGGCTGGACCCGGCTGAGAGATAAGATCCAGCCCAGGGCAGCATAGGTGTTCATGGAGCCTGCAACCTCCTGCCAAGCTTGAAATGCTAACTGTAGCCAGGACTAAGTTGTCTTTCTCTCTTCCTATGTCTTCTTCCTTTGCATTTGATTGTATTTGCAAATACATCCTCCCCTGCACCTTCTCTTCTGCACACAGTCAGGCTGAGGGGTGTGCAGGCTGCAGCCCCTGCTCTCCCCTCCACTCCTACCCACCTTGCCACCTGGCACTTTGGGAACGTGGTGGCTGTGGGACTCAGGGAATACCTCCCCTGTCTTACTTCTCTCACTCCCTCGGGTAACTTTCAGGAAGCCTCTGTTTTTCACATCCCGCAGAGGAGCATTGCAGCAGGATGGCTTCCTGCGGGGCGTGCGGCTGTGAACAGAGGGGGTTTGTTCCTGGGGACAGCCCCAGTGCAGGGCGAACACTGCTCCATTCAGCACTCACACGCAGGCTCTGTGGCTCAGCAGGAGAGTTCTCCCTTTTCTCTTTGCTTCCTTTCTCTGTCACTCTTAGTTTTGCCCAGCCCAGCTGCAGAAAGGGGGTCGGGGAGCAGTGAGGAAGGAAGATGAGGGGCAGCAGCCTGCCAGGAGAAAAAGAGCAATGCTGAAGAGCAGCCTTGGCCAAGAAAGAGGGGATGAAAATGTCCCAATGGATGTGTCTCTGGGGAGAACAACTCATCGGTTCTTTGCAAAGCAAGGACATTTGGGAGGTTCATCACCTCTTACCTTCTCTTCTTTTGATGCCTACAAACCAGATCAGAAGTATGTGAAATACATAGTTCCCATGGCAGCCAGCAGCAGCTACCAGACCAATAAAAGTCAGGATACGATCATACTCTATTAGTTTGATAATATCATTTATAGTTGACTTAGAACTGCATCCCTTCTAATTAAAAGAGAGTTGCTTGTGAAAAGCACAAGAGCAGAAAAAGGCAGAGAGGATCATTGCCCTGAGCCCTATGCCTGCACAGCTGCCTTGTTAGTGAATGGCTTTTTATTTCCTGTTTCACATTGGAGCTAATTTCATCCATCACCAGAACCAACGTGACTCATGCTCCCAGCAAGAGACTGATGCAATGAGAAAGCACTGAGAGGGAGGGGAAAGCACCGTTCTCTAGAGCCAGTGTCATCTGGAGCTCTTCTTTTCCTTAATTACACTGCTCTGTCTCCTGGGTTTTTCAGGGGCTCACATTTCTGCAAAGTCAGGGGAAAGCAGCTAGTGGAAATACAGAATCCAGCCCAAATCTTCCTCCTCTTCCTCACTGCAAGCAGTCAGGAGGAGGGAAGTAGGGACTGTGCAAGCCTGGCTCAAGAGCACTGGTTAAATGGGTTCAGGCTGAAGGTATAGGAGAGGGCAGGGATTCCTCAGAGTTACATGTCTTCTTGGCAAATTATCAATTATGTGTTTTCACATACAGCCACAATGTCAAAATTGCCCCAAATGCCCCCAAATTAGGAGAGGAAAAGGAGAAGTTGTGTACACAAAGGAGTAAGAGTTGACCAGGTCCTGTTTTCCACCTGGGTGACTGCGTTCCCAAGGCAGGTTTCAGCCACTGGAGCAGTCTGAATGCTGCATTTGCTCCTTGAGCCATGCAGGTGTAGGCTGGCGGACCTGATGATGCTCAGATACCAGATCAGTATGTGGGCTGGCGAATAGTCTCCCACTCCCCCAAGCCGTGGTGGGACTCCTCTCATGTCCTGCTGGAGGTAGCAAGAAACTAAAACACGCCTGGAAGCTCTCTGGAGTTCACCTTAGTTGGGCAGATGATGATCCCCTGCATTTCACAGCAGGGCTCTGTAAAGCTTTGCCAGCATTGGAGCAATCCAGCTTCACTACTAAGAAACTCATCCTGGGCAGGAGCATCCCTGAGCAAAGGCACCATAAGAATGACCAGACTGAAGGATCCAGAGCTGCTGCAGCACCACTCACCTCCAGGGTTCTCCTGATGCTGTGGCACTAGCAAGGAGCTCCTCTCCTTACTTCCACCTGCCAGCAGACCAAATAATCCCCCTGGCCCTGCTTCAAAACAAACTGTTTTCTCAACCTGCCCTGGAGGGTTTGTGAAGGCCCTAGCAGCACTAATCAGAGCTCTTCAAGATCAAGGGGAAATCAGCTGTTGCTTTTCTCAAATACTTGTTAACTGGAGCACTCTTCAAGGAGAAAGCTGTGCAGGATGCTGAGCACAGAGCATGGGCAGAGGGGCAGCTTTCACAGGGCTCAGGGGTGCACAGGAGAGGGGTGTTCATGCCAGGGGGAGATAGCAAAAACCCTCATCTAATATTCACCCTGTGCAGGGACAGATGCAGACCACAGCCCCTGCAGGCTGGATACAAGCCTTTCCTTGCCCACCTTCAGGATGCCTTGCAGGGAGGACTTTTCTCTCATTTCTGGTAAATTATGCAGTGGAACATCCTGCTCTCCTTCAGGGTGTTCAGCAGCATCTCATGTCATCACTGTCCAGCTGCTCCTGCTGCACCTACACTTACAGGTGAATTTTCTGGGCCATGAAAGCATGCAGGGCTGGCCAGCAGTCCTCATTCAGAGAGCAGAGACCTGCTTGCCTTTCAGAGCATGATAATAGAGCTGTGAAATTTCAGTGGATCTATTTGCAGGCAGCCTCCAGCACACTGGTGTTCTCAGAGAGATTGCCAAGTTGTCTGTTCTCACACCGCATTAGATGTGCTCATTGCAGGCTCTCACCTCTCATGCAAGTGCCAGTATCTCCCTGATGGAGGTGGGGTCTGCTCATCAGAAATCCAGCTGCAAGCCTGGGTTGCTCAGCCTCCAGACTTTAAAGAGCCTTTTTTTCTAGGCACTAAATCTTAAACTTGTGTGCTTTACATCTACCTGAAATTCATGACCTGTTGTGCATCTCCCTGTTGGAAAGATGCTACCGGCAGCCTCTGGCTTGTCTTCCACCAGGGAACTGGAGGACCAGCTCCCAGCAGTGCTGCACAGCCCCTGGCATGGGGACGCTGGCATGGGAACCTTCCCCGATACCTGGGCCAGCGCTTCTCCCCTTAAATTCATAACCTCTCTGTTGCATTAAACTTCCTTAGAAAGTTAATTAGACCCACTCAAGTGGGTCCAGAGGAAGCTATGAGGACGATCAGGGGGCTGGAGCACCTCCCCTGTGAGGACAGGCTGAGAGAGTTGGAGTTGTCCAGCCTGGAGAAGAGAAGACTCCAGAGAGACCTTATAGCAGCCTTCCAGTACTTAAAGGGGGTACAGGAAAGCTGGGGAGGGACTCTTGATCAGGGGGTGTAGGGATAGGATGATGGGTAACAGTTTTAAAGTGAAAGAAGGTAGATTCAGATTAGATATGAGGCAGAAATTCTTTCCTGTGAGGGTGGAGAGACACTGGCACAGGTTGCCCAGAGAAGCTGTGGCTGCCCCCTCCCTGGCAGTGTTCAAGGCCAGGCTGGACGGGGCTTTGAGCAACCTGGGCTAGTGGGAGGTGTCCCTGGCCATGGCAGGGGGGTTGGGACTGGATGAGCTTTAAGGTCCATTCCAACCCAAACCATTCTATGATTCTTAATTTAACATTCCATCTAATCCATGTATATATTGAGATCCAGGGGCATCTTTACATTTAATTTGAGGCCATCACCAGACTTCATCTTACAACTTGCAAATGCAGCCATTTATTGCCTCTACAAAACATCCTCTTCCTGGGCCTTTAGTGTCATGCTGCTGCTCTCCTGTCCAGGAAGCAGAAGCCTGAACAGAGCCACATCACCTCCCAAGAAAGCTGTCTCCACGGGGCTGACTGGACTGTCCGTGAGTCACACCTCAGACAGGCTGCTATTAATGGGCAGGATGCTTTCTCTAAGCCCTCTGCTTTTGTAAGCCACCTCTGCTAGCTTCATTGTGACACTTCAAGGTGACATGCTGAGATCCTGAGTCACACCAGGGAACAGGTTACAAACCCTGTAAATTATTTCACTTCTGCCCCTGCCACTTCCTTTCCCTGGAGCCCAGTGGTGGCTCTGCCAATGGGGCATAGACCACAAGCAGGGTTTTGCAGCTTGGGGCTGGTCTCTGCTTCTGCATCCTTCCGATGGGTGCTGACATGAGGAGCACAGTCAATAATCAGAGCTGATGAGCTGTTTAAAGCAAAGACACTCTCTCCATGTTAACACACACTGCCAAGATGTGGGAAAATTAAGAAAACTCATGAAGCAGAAGCTGAAATATCTCCAAATGGGTTTTCTTCCCAGCGTTGCCTAAGAGATGTCAGTCACTTTTCAAATTATTTTCCTAGCTGGGGATGATGAGGGAAGACGTCTGGGACAAAGATGCCTTCTGCTGCCGTCACGCAGAGTGGCTGTGTGACAGCCTCTCCACCTGACAGGCCTGAAGAATCAGATCATTTCTCTGTAAAATCAGCTTTCATAGTGATGTCCCCAGGAGCCGGGGATGACAGGCTGGGAAGGAGCGAGTAGCTGTGCCAGGACAAATGGCAGCGATGGGCAGAGCACCTTGCAAAGCATGTGAGAGCACCCTGGACAGTGGTCTGTACATTTTAACGGAAAATTAATTTCAGTCGGTATGCTTTAATGGAAAGTGAATCCTGTCAAACCCTGCATGTTGGGTTTTCTTTCTGTAGTTACATCCTTGATTGATAAAAGTAAATGTGTTGACATTACACATAGGCACCTGCCATAGTATCACCCATCAGCTTAATTAATACACACGCAAGGTACAGATGCGTGCAGTTTATGGACTGAAAATTGGCTCATAGATAGATCTCAAAGTATGTGGAAATGGAAAAGCATCACCTAATGGTAGTAATTCTAGTGGCACCCCACAGATACCAGTCTTCTGTTGTATTATTTTCTTACTGAAATGGTTCAGAGTGAGCAGGAACATGATTTTAAACAACAAATGAGCAGGGCTGGGAGCTGATCTATAAAGCTCCGCACTTATTTCCCCCAGAGCCACCATCAGCATCAGCCATTGCTTTGCAGGATGCTGCAGCAGGACAGAGAGCAGGACACTGCTCTTCTCCTAAACCCTGTGTTCCTTCAGTCTGGAGGGCTCTGATACAGCCTCTGCAGTGCAAATCAAAAGAACCACATCAAAGGAGAAAACAGCAGAGGAGAAAGGAGTCTTCAAAGGCAGTTGGGCATGGAGCCAAAGAGAATTTATCTTTTATCACTTACTCCTGAAAGAGAGAAAATCCTGCCCATTGCACTGGCCTCTCCCTGCCTAAAGCATGAAGTCAGTAGGGGCAACCTCTGCCACCACTGGGGTGAATGAAGCAGGAGAGCAAGAGATGTCTCCCAGGGCCAAGGACACATGAGGAGTTCAGACCCATAAAAATAAGGTACCTCTGAGCTTCCCCCATGCTGGAAAGTGCAGGCATTGGGCAGTTGGGGCACTCCCTGCCCGCTTCAGCTGTATCTGCGTGGCAGGAGGCTCCTGCCCCTGGTGGGATGCTCCTTGCAGCAGATGCCCAGTACATCACCTGGTCCTTCTGAAGCAGGGGTGGCACCAATCTCATCAAAAGGCATTTCTGACCACGGTGTTTCCCTCTGGGGATTACTCCTGGCAGCCAGCGTTATTGCTTGTGATTCTAATGAACTGCTACTGGTACCCTTTCCGCTGCCCTGGCTCAAGTGCCCACGGTCTGCACCCATACAGCATTTGCCTACATTTATGGACTGCTTCTGAGATGTTGGCTCCCTCTGACATATTTAATTCCTCCAAAAAGCCCGCTCGAGACAAAACTCAAATGTGAGGCCAAAAACATCCAAGCCAGAAGTCAAGATGCTCTTGATCTGACCTGCCCCAAGGAGCCTTCACCCTCATCAAAAGGAGTGAAAAAATGAATGCATCTGCAATATTATTGCAAATGAATCTGGCTGCTTTGCCTTTTTCAGTATTTATGACCCTTTTTATTTGTGAATGTTCAAGAATATCAGCTTATGCTCATGAAACGTTGGTGGAAATGAAATGCATCGCATCTGTCTAAGAGCAGAAAATAGGGAAGGAATTTCCCTGCCATTTGGAAAAGCTCCTTTTATTATCTGTAAAATAAATGTAGACTTCCAGCCTGCAGATAATTTGCAGAGGACAAGGTAGTCTCTGTAAGGGTAAAAACTCATCTAAAATAAACCTCTTTTACCAGAAAAGTATTTAATTTGGATTTGGGTCAGGGTTTCAAGCTCATGCTAAGTGCCTTTGCAAATTGCACCCCATGCACACGGTAACATCTTTCTGATGAGCACAATGAATGGGCCATGAACATCTGTATCTCAGGGTTTCAAAGACATTTGCAGTTTTCAACATCAAAACATTTCCTGATGATTTTTCAGCAGAAAAATACAGGTTCTTTGTAAAAACTTGATCTCTTGTAGGGCAAGGCCATTCTGATAAGTCCTGTGATTTCTTTCTGAATGTCCACCATGCAATTTAGGCCTGTGCAACCATGGACCTAAAAACATGTTTGGAGACAATGATTTGCAGTGTATTTACCAAGAATGAGCCAGAAGACACCAGCACTGCACCCAGGTGACCTTCTGCCAGCACAAGTTTGTTGAAGACCACATGCTCACTGCTCTCCATGTGCAGGACAGTTAGTATGGGATTGGCGAGGCTGGCCCAGCAGACTGCCAGCAGGCAGACCAGCTGTCTTTTCATCAAGGTGGACATGGTCAGACTGCATGCTCTTCATCTTCTAAAACACCTGGAGCTTGTGAGCTGCCTTCTTGGACACAAGCCAGTGGAAATGTCCTGTGTTGCAGCCAGGAACGACCTGCATTATGTCTGCTGTAGTGCAATTGTAACGTGCAGGGTCACTTCTTAATCCATCTCTGTTTCATATATAGATGTGTTTAAGGCGAATGCAAGCAAGAGTGCATATGGTATCCTGACACCAGAACTTCTGAGTAAAGTAGGTATCCAGGGTGAGTCCAGACAAGGAGGGCATCCTGCCATGGGCAGGGGCACGCAGGCTGCTCCCCGTGCATGCTGCTAGCCCTACATCCTCCACCACTCAGCTCCCATCCTCCAAACACCATCCCTGATTTCCCCATGGCCCTCACCAGCCGGTGGCTCTTCCCTTCCCTCTCCTGCTCCCAAATCAGTGTGAAGCAGAAAGCAGAGGGAGAGATTTCCATTTGAACGCTTCAAGGCTGATTACACTGGAAAAGCAACTGGGAATAGGGCAAACATAATCACAGGTACCAGTATTAGCATCACTAAAACAGGCTCTGAAAAAGCAGCCTCTTCCAAAAAACTTAATTTCCTTTAATTCCTGCCTTTTGCTGGGCTGCTGAGGTATTTATAGTGCCTTGTTCAGTGCAGTGTTAAAATCTCTGCTCGGTGCAGGCAGATGCTGTCCAGGGAACAGCACCCAGACTTGACACCTGATTGCTTGCAGATTAATATCAACCTGTCACACATATCATTTCTCCAGCCCTGGAAAACATCAGCCCTCATTACTCTGCAGAGGGATGGTGTCTAAGAACTTCTGCCCGGTGCTGTTATTTTGTTTGTTTGTTTTCTCAATGATAGAACAGGTAAGGGAAATATTGTTGAGGCAATAAGCTTTCAGGATCACAAAGCAAAGACTTCATCACAGCAAGGGGAAGTCCTTACATATTGAAGTTGTCCAAAAGATAGCCTGAATTATTTAGGGGGAATTCTGTGATGTCTTCACACACTGTCACAAACCTCTGTATCTACAAGCTGTATGGAAAGCAGATGCATTGGCATCTGACACCTGACATCACGAAAGGCCCAACCTGGCAGCATTGTTTTTACAGCATTAATTATGAATGCTGCTCTAAGCATCCCCTGGCAGATACGCTCTGCCTGGAGCTTCATTGCTGCCTGAGCTATGCTACAGCATCTACTTGCTCCTTGGAAAGACAAAGCCCCATGAACAGGCAGAGGGTTGTACAGAGGAAGCACAAGAAATCTTTGGATGAGGCTGGCATGCTCAGCTGTTACATTAAATTTATTTTTCAGATATAAGCGGGCTTGCCCTTGTGTGGGAATGCACTAGCCCAGCAGGGTCACAGGACCGCCTGCACTCCTGGGTCTGGGTGGGCACAGTTTACTTAAGTATTTCAGACCTTTCTTTTCTTTTTTAAATGTATGGCAAGTCCTCACCAGATAGGATCTCTCCTACTTCAGCATTTTCATGTAAGCTTAGTTCTTGATTTTACTCGAAACTGGTGTTCTCTCCGGAGTTGCCATAGTTACTGGTGCATGCATTTCTGATTTCACACGCTAATGACTGTCCTAACCTCTTGTTTGTGGAATAAACTATGTAACCCTGAAAATAATATAAAATGAAATATTAAAGCATTTATGGTTTAGAAAGAAGACATTATGAATCGGTGATCAGAATTAACCACATTATCAAGACTGGATTAAAATAATCCAAGCCTCTAGGCCAAACAAGAGAGCAGGAGAGCCCCCAAACCAGATCTGTGGGGGATGGTCCAAATCCGAGGTGTGGCATGGTGTTGTGGGGAGTGTCACCCCACTCCTGCACATCAGGATTAGCCAGGCAGCAGCTCCAGCTTTGCTGCCCCATGAAATGATGGTGGGAGAGACCTGCCAGCCTGTGCTCCCATTGGAGCAGCCCAGCTGGAAGAGCAGCATCCCTACATGAGATACTACTCCCACTTCCAATGCTTTTTTCCTGCAGCAAAGAAAGAGAAGAAGTAGATATCTCCTGGATAGCATTCAGAGTGTCACAAGCTGCAGGGAGTGATGTACAGGCACGGGGAGAGCACTGGCCTTGCAGCATAGCCCAGGCTGTCACCTCTGTCCCTGTGCATTTGCTGTCTTCCCAGGATCAGGCTGTGAAGATACTTCTGGAACATGCCATTGCCTTGGGACAGCAGCAGCCTGCTCTGAAAGACTAGCTCTGCTGTCTGGATCCCCACGAGACCCTGTCTGGAGGGTCTCAGTGTCCTCCAGCATTTGACAGGGCACATGAGAGCCCCAAAGGACCATCACCACCCCAAGGGCTCTGTTCAGGGTTTGGAGTTTGAAGAGGAGGGCCTCAAACGCCCCCAGAGCACATCCCCTGGGCACTGCAGCATGGCTTTCAAGCATCTTCATGGCTTCTGTAGCTCTGCCGGTCCCGTTGCTTGACTTCCTCCTTGAGGGGTGGTTCGTGGGATCCTACCACCTCCAGAGCTCCTGCCTCTGTCCATTCCCACACCATGGCCACCCCCTGTGGGGACAGCCAGCAGTACTCATACATCCCTGTGCTAGCGCTGCTGGCCCCAGGCCTGAGAGCCAATGGCCCTGTCCTTGGAGAGGTCACTGGGCAGCAAGGTGTCCCTATCAAGGGCAGTCTTGTCACCCAAGGACATATGGGGTGGGTGAGGAGCCAGTGACAGGCAGGAGCTGCATTTCCCTATGCCAGTGCTGATACAACTCATTACACACTTGGCTGGCTTGAGACTAAATTATAATAAATGCATAATGAAATATTTAAATTTCCAGGAATGGGATGGAAGTGCAGCATTGTTTGCCCTGCTGATTGCCGGGCTTTGCTAACAGCTGCCCTTTCCCCCTGGCACTGTGGGGCCCACTGTCTTGTCCTGCAGCACACCCATGTCCCCCAGCAGCTCGTGGGGACCAGATGCCCCCCAAACACACTGGCTTTCACTGGGAACTGGCCATAGTCAGTTGACCTTGACTGGCTGACAATTAAAATAGATTTGGGTAGTTAAAATTAAACCAAACCCAAATTGAAAGAGAGGCCAGGCTGGGGCAGCAGAAGCAGCAGTTTGCCCTGTGTCTTGTCCTTGTGTTGGGTCTGTTTGCACATGCTGCCTGGGAAGCCCAGGTCATGGGATGAAATCCTGACCCCAGGGACTGATGATGGCAAATTCAAAACACTGTTCCAAAAGTAATCCTGTCCTCTGATGCACACGCTCTCCCGCTCCACCACTCAGGAGCACGGCTGTGTTTTGCCCAGGAGCAGTTTCCAGTCTTGGTCCCGCAAATGCAGGATTATTTTGAACACACTCTTCGCTCTGGCAGACACTGGTTTTGGCAGGGGATTTTTGCAGTGTCACACCACCAGGCTAAGCTTGGAAACATTCCGTTGGGACTGCTGGAGGAATGGATAAATGGCAGAGAGACTCCCGCCGTCTGCAGCTGCACATGTGCCATGGCAGGCATGCACAGGACAGCTTCCTCCAGTCAAGGAGGAGGTCTGAGCCAGACCGCTCCTCTTTGCTGCCTTGGGTAGTGAAGCACAAAGGGAAAGCAGCAAGGAAGTTCCTCCAAGAAGCTTTCCTCATCCAGTTACAGGCCAGAGATGACACTGCACTGCTGCAACCAGATCGTGAGGGTCCTTGGTGTGCCAGAGCAATGGAAGCATCTCCTCCTTCTTGACACTGTTGATCCTGCTGGAGCACCTAACTCTGGTCTTGGGCCAAGACAGCAGTGAAATCAAGGGTCCTTCTGGTGGGGCTGACACCCTGGTGGGTGCAATGAAGTGCAATGGGGAGGAGACTCATCCTGGAGCCACATTTTGCTCACGGCTGCTGACTGCTACCCCTGCAGTGCTGGCCTCGGCTGGGGGAGCCCCTGGGGCAGTCTGAGGACCCTTCAACTTTTTGTAAAGATTCTCTGTAGCCAGGGCCAGCAGCCCATCACGCTCCACGATGTGCTCATCTCAGGCTAGCTGCTATTAATTCATGATCAATACCTCCCTCAGCAGGGTGCCCTTGGTTTGTCAGTACCGTGAGAGGCACACAATAAACTCATGGCTAAACACAGTAATTGGGGTACAAAGGCCCCCCCTTTTACAACTGGGAGAGTTACAACTGCCAGGTCCCTGCACCCAGGAGGTTTCCAGCATGCATCTCCATGGCACTATGTCCCTCTGACAAATAGGGTTGCAACAGTTTGAGATGAGGAGAAGGAGAAAGAGGATGGGACTGACAGACAGACGGACAAACTATAGGCAAACAGCCCAGGTGCATGAGTGCCGTTTTCCTTTGGAAGCCAGGCTAAAAGTCACTTCTACCAAGCCATGTTCACATTGCTTTTGGTCCTAAGACCTGCCTCCAAGGAATTAGCTCTTTAACTGTCTTCACACCAGAGTGATTTAAGGAGCTCAGTCTGTTTAGTTTATTAAAGAGCTGGGTAAGGAAGAAATCTGACCACAGCCTTTAGGCAGCTGTCCATAGAGATAAATGTATGATAATAAATAGGTCTTTGTAGTAGATGATGAAGACACCACAATGTCCAGCACTGAAAATTCAGCAAATTTCAAGCTGAAAATGGAATAATCACTTTCCTTGTAGGAGCAGTTGGCTGTCTAGGAGATTACTGAGACACATGGTGGGCTCAGTGCCACTTGGAGTTGGGTCACCCAAAACCTGTTGGTGTCCTCTGTGGATGAGCAGGGAAACCCCCTCATTTGGAGTTACACAGGTGTTCAAACAAGAAAACTTACACAGATACCTCCAGCCTCCAAATCTGCATATGAGCATATCAGTGCACAAGAAGGGCTGTCCCGAGCAGGGAATGGTGGATGGACAGACCCTTGGAGAAAGCAAGCAGTTCATGGAGCAGAAGGAAAACCTAGGAGTGAAGATAACAGATATAAGGCAACCAAAACTAGAGAAAGAAGTTGATCAGATGTCCCTGAAAAAAGGCACAGAAGTGATGTGCTCCAGCCAGGCTTTCATAGCATGCTCTGGTACTGCAGGCAAGTTTTCCCTGCAAGTACACATAACCGATTGCTTTTTCTCATCACCTGTGGGCACAAACATATGCTTTGAGTTCTCCCACCATTGCCCCTTCAAATTCTTCAGCTTCCCTGCGAATTGCAGCTTTGCCTTATCTCTCTAAGTCTGATAGAGGGAAGAAACTATACATGGAGGAAAGCAATTAAAAATATTTGGCTTTTGTCAATTTGTTGAAGAGACAAAACTGACATTATTTCTTAGCGCAGCATGTGCTCAGAAGAAACACAGTTCAGAGCAAGGATGTGGAAATACATGATGGCTATCTCACTTTCAGCACTGGTAGCAAGGACCTAGCCATGTCTTGCAGCTCCTAGCTTTGTAGCAACCTGGAGGTCCATGACACCAAAGGACCTAAAGGAGTTGTAAAGCAGCATATGGATAAGATGTGTTTTGCAAGACAGCCCAAGCTGCGCCAGGCACTTAGTGCTCCTGCCAGCTGTAACCATGGGGTCTTGCAGGTCATGGGGAGCTTGCAAGTCTAGAGCTGTCCTGGCAGGGCCCTGGGGATGGTGATGAGCACCAAAAGCATTCAGACACATTTTTTGCTCCATGCCCCCTGAGCCTTCGCACCTGGCTAGCCGCCCAGTAGGCGACGCAGTCCAGAGATTTCTCAGTAATTCTTGTAGGTGTTTACTTTACTGTCTCATGCTATGTATTTGCATACATCCAATTTACAGTTCCCGTCATCTAACTGCCTTGGTAATTGGGCAGCTGGTCTCAGAAATGCTGATTTACTGCTCTGCTGATGACATAATGTGTGTTTGCACTTGCAAGAGGCAGCGGTGAAATCCCGCCCTTCTGAACTGAATTCCACTATTGATTTTGCTTTATTGAATTAATATTACCATGACCTGCTGTTTTACTCAGAGTGTTTAACACACCAGCAAGAACAACACATTCAGATCTTTTACCATAAACTGCATTTTCTGTACGGGGCACATGCATCTCACCTACCTTGGCACTCTTGCAAAGGAATAATAATCCCTGCCCACTGGGAACATCACTGAGTCTGCAGCCGGGAGTGCAAAGAGTAAATGCTACCTCAAAATATTTCTGGTTGGGTTATGCTTTGCTTTGCCACTGCCTGCCTGGGCTGGGAGCAACTTTACTGCTGCCTCCACACATCTCATGCCCACCGCTGGCTGCAGTATTCAGCACGGTGGTCAGGCAAAGGCTGTGGTGGTGACTTGTTCAGGTGGCTGCATGCATCCCTGCTGAGCTCCACACAACAGCCATCGCCGGCACTGGTGGTGGCAGAGATGCCCGAGCTGCCCAACCCACGTTAGTTCGGCTGACTCGGGGAGGGCAGTGTGCAGGACAAAGGAAAATGGTAATGAAGTGTTCGGTCGAAGAGTGAGAGCGCTCAGAGCCAGCTTCCCACGTGGCCAGCTGTCTCGTGTGCTTTTTACATTTGGTTTCCATCCAACCTGAAATAAGAGCAGTCTCTGATGAAGGCATTTGTCACTGTCCAAAAGGACTTGCAAGCAAGGTCAGCCCAGACCGCTGCAACACAGCTCGCCAGAGCCTTGTGCTGAAGAAGGGCATGAACATTGTCCCCAAACCTCCACCCATGTCCCCCCTCAGCCTCCAGGTGCACAGCAAAGGAGACATCTACAGCACAGACTTGCTACAAAGAGTAAGCAAGCAACTTTGTCTATGGGCATCCTTATTCTTGCAGTCTAGCAAACTTGATTATTTTTTTCCTGTAGCTGGTAATTCTTGTATTTGCTTATTGCCTAAAGGAAGGCTTTGTCTTTGAAACAAGAAATGGCAAATACCAGTGTTACATTCATACAGAGCTTCAGAGGCTTGCACAACCCTGTGCAGCCTGCCACGGCAGAGGGCTGGTACCTGGGGACGCAGCATCACTTTGCATCACTGGCTGGCTCAGGATGTCCAGTAGCAGAAGGCAAGAAGCTTTGAAAATTTCTGTGCAGTCCTTATGTACTGGGACTTACAGTGAGACCCTTTCTTTTTGCAGCACTGCATAACACAATTGACTCATACATTTCCCTTAATGTACAATTTTGGGTAGCAGAAAACAGGCACCAGAAGGATCATTTCAAGAGAGCAAATGCTGAGGAGAATGTCACAAAAAAATGAAAGTCACTAAAAGAAAAAATACTTGCAAAAAACAAGTTGAGACTGCCTGGAGGGGACTGGGCAGCAGATCTCCAACTCTGTGATAGATAATATTAAATTTTTTACTAGTTCTTGAGTTGTTTTTATTTCCATGGGTCAGCGGAAACAAGCTCAGACCGTGCCCTCTACCTGTGCGCACCTTGCTCTTCTCCAAGCCCTCCGTTTCCCACTTCAGGAGTCTCATGGGAGGCAGCAGCAGCAGCCGGGGGCTCGGGGCGGGGGGGCTGGGAGCAGCCCTGTGCTGATGAGTCCCAATCACAAACTCCACACAGCAGGTGGGCTCAAGCGTATTAAAATGCCAGTCTTCCAGCTTCGCCCATACTAATTTTCTCCTGTCTCTTAGTAACTGACTGGTACAGGTTATGTTAATATGGATTTAAATTCTCCAAAGAGCAGAAAATTAAAGGAAATTATGAATCAATTTACGTTTCATCTGATTCATAAACCTACACACTCTACAAAATGAGTTGATTTGAAATAATTAAGGTTAAGAATGTCCTCATCACCTCTTCAATAATCCTACTAGATACACTGCATTTTTCTTGCCTTTACTCTTGCTCTCTTTAGCATTTCAAATTATATGTCCTCCTTTGTTTTTTTTCAAGCTATTGCAAATTTACCAGGCAATTAAAAAGTGATATGTAATAATAATAACAGTGATAACAATAATAACAGCAATAGGCTGTGTTTGCAGCAGGAGGAGCAGAATGCTGAAGGAAGGGAGTTGAGCGAGGAATTCCAGCTTAGATATAGCTCTTTGCAGAGCAACCCCAGTGCATGCTACTTGTCAAGCTGTGAGAATCAGATTATTTATAAGCCCTTTCATATGTGAAAGGGGACCATGGCAGTGGGACACCTCCTCTGCAAGCAGGCTCTCCCTGCAGCTTCAAAACCCTCCCTGGTGCAGCAGACCCTGACTTTAGCAAACATTTTCTTTTGCTTAACAGAAATCCATGCTCCCCTATAAGAGTTTCTTCTGCAGAGCTGAGGACAATCACTTCAACCCTTCCGAGGATTTCTCATGAAGGTAATTTTTTTACCAGCAGGTTTTGTTGTCAGGATGATACATTTAAATCAGTTCAGCCACATTTGACTCTCATGTGAATAGTCCCTAATGAAGAGCAGAACCCAGCTGTCACACAGAAATTTTACAGGGAAATAGAGAAGGGATTTTTCCATCACCTCAGACCTGGCATGACATGCTCCCCAGGCCATTTGGATGGTAAAATGACCCACTGTGTCTGGGACCCCACAGTACAAATGCATTGCAAATTTCTTTACCTATTGAAGGTAAAGGAGGGAGAATGTCTGTTTTCAGGGATGCATTTCAGGGCAATGGGATGCATTGCTCCAGTATGCAGTTGCTTACATTGTTGCTTTCTATTGGTGATTATAGATTTGTCAGGGTTTACAGTAATTCTCTTCATTGGGAAATAGACGTCAGCTACATGCAACTACATGGCAGCGGCAGGACTTCACTCCAACAGACAACTGCTGTCTGTCCAGATTGCTTCAGTGATAAAGCAGAAGGAAATTTTCATGCATCCCCAATACCACTTCTGAAGGTCTCCAGGGAGTGGCGAGGTGTCCCTCCCCACCTGACCTCAGACAAGCGTTACAGCGGGGATTTGTCAGCAGGAATTGCCACAGCCTTCTGCTCAGAGTTTGAGCACAGCAGGCAGAGAAGTACCCAAGAAGCAGGGCCTGTTTCCACGGCAAGGTAGTGCCTGGTGCCAGCTGAAGGGCTCTGTGACGTTTCCAGTGGAGCAGAAGGTCTCTGCAGGCACTGACATGTGATGTTAAATAGAAGTGAATCGTGCCTTTCCTTGTTTTGGCTTGCTGAGTCCTTCAGTGCTTTGCGAAGGAGAGAGTGTTTGATTTGATTGGGGTGATGCAGAAGCTCAGTCATCTCCTTCATGCATTGATCTGGCTCCATCCACTGCAAGCCAGAGCATTTCTTCACGGTGGTAACCCTGTGGTTGGTGGCCAGCTCTCCATCATCTCAGAAAGGAGGCGGATTTGTGTCCTCCTCCTCAGAAACAGGCCCACAGGCTTGAAGGTCTGCATACACACTGCAGGACAGGGCAACCACATCCTCGGCTACTTTAGGAGTGAGGCCAGAAGATGGAGGGGAGTTACTACTCTTCCTGGTGGTGTCAAGGCTGCACCTGAAAGAGAGCTGGCGTCCCTGCTCCCAGTTCATAAGAGACATGGAGAAACCAAAGGCTAGTAAGATGGTCAGGGCCATATCTGGCCCTGGTGATAGTCCTGCCCTGAGCCAGGGGCTGGACTATGGACCAAAGAACAAACTTTGGTGATTCTGGGATTTGACATGCAAAGCCTTTCCTGCAAGGGAAGGACTGTGACATCTTTGGGGAGACAAGCATATCGCTTCTTGGCATGCTGCAGAAACAAGCTGAAGATGCTGAACCTCTGTGAACCATAGTCTGAATTTCAGCCCTTCCAAACAGACTCAGGCACGTTTGAACAGTGAGAGAAACGTCCAGGGGTGGTGTCAGACCCTGGGAAAGGCAGAGGAATTACAGCAACACCTGACTGCAGCTTAGGAGAGTAGCAGCACTTCTCTCTTCAAGTCTTCCAGTTTGTACTGCTTCTCAGGAGCTATTCCCACTCTTCCTCCCATAGTCCAGACCAGCAGCTTGGATCCCACTTGTCACAGTTGTAAATCACTCTTGACAAATTTTACAATGACTCAAGGGCAACACACAAAGAGCAAACAGCAAAGAATTAATGTTATTCCTGCCACAAATCAGCGCGTGGCCTGGTGCCTCCTCCCCAAGCCACCTGCACCTGCTTCCGCAGGGTCAGGAATGTGCACTGACTACAGCCAGAAAGGTTACTCACTCCCACGTAGAGATAAAATGCCAAAACACAGCTGACATTTTACTTAAACCCCCCTTGCTGAGTGTGGTGCAACAGGCATGGGAGCTGGTCCAGGCAGGCTTGTGCCAGTGAAGGCGAGAAGAGCCCCCAGTACCTTTGCAGGTGGGCTTGCCTCTGCAGCTGATGCTCGGGACCGGGAGTGCTGTCGTGCCCAGGAACTAACGACCACGGGCAGCACAGCTCCTGGTCGAACCTTTCCTGCAAGCTGCAGCCCCTGCTCAGTCTTGGATTGTAATCTGGATGCTGCTGGCTGGCTGGGGCTTTTAACCAGGCAAAATCAGTTGTATCCTGCAGGAGAGCCTATCTCCCATTTCATGCTGCCAGCAAAGCAAGGGACTGGCTTTTCCCCTAGATGGGGAAAGGGACTGGAAGCAGAGTCACAGATCACCATGCCGGTAGCTAAATCCCCTGCAGGACTGATGGCTGCTTCTCTCCTAAATAAAGCCATGGGCCATGGTCAAGAACTCAACCCCACAATCTGGCAGCCAGGCTAGCCCATGCCCTTTTGCTCCCTGCTCCAGTCCTCATCAGTGCAGGCAGAAAGCACAGTGAGCACCCAAGGGTGCATTCTGGGGCCCCACAATCAGGTGGGTCTATGACATCCCACCTCCAGCAACACCAAAACCAGCACTCATCTGCCAGAACACCTGGCTCTAGTTGCCTGTGCTCTGCAACCACCCTTCCCCTGTGGCCCTGGTGCAGGTTTTTTTGGGCAGTGCCTGAGGGTGTGGAGGACTCCTGTCACCAACATGTCTTGATTTGTCTCAGCCCTTCTGCTCCCCAGACTCCTGGGGCTTGGGTGCTCTGTGTGCTCTCAGCAGGACCATGTCAGCCGAAGAAGCAGGCAGGGGTGGGAGAAGCCTGATGGGCTATTTGCATTGATAGCAGGAGATATGATGGGAGTGAATATCAAACTGTCATCTCCATCATCCTGTGGCCAAGGTAACGGTGAGAAGTGGGTTCGCCTTGTTGAATCCCTCTTCAGATGAAAAATAGCTAACATCAAGCTGCTCTCGTTCACAGATTCCTCCTGTTCAGTTTCTAATATAACAAACCAATTTGCTCAACACAGCTGCAGTTTTTGGGCTCTTTCCAACTTCTGTGTCTGACACAGAAATTCTGCCTCCTGCGCAGAAACGAGCTGTCCATCTGTACACAGGATCCAGCCCCTTCCCCCTGTAATGCTCCCTGAACATACTGTCCCTCATGCCCCAGGGTGCAGGACAGGAACCAACACACAGAGGAATCTTCCTGCACTTTCAAGGTTTTATTGCCCATGGCAAAGAGTTTGAAGAGTGCAGACCTGAGAGGGGATGCCCAAGCTGACAGCATGCAGTCACATCATCTCCTTCCCCTACACACAGCTCTTTCCTGAAGGCACTGGGAGATTTTCCTTTAACTGGGTATTTTTCTCCCTGAATTCTTTTGCTGTAAGATTAAGGTGTATGTAAGAAGCACAGTTGCTCAAATGGTGTGGCTCTTGATTGCAAATGAAGAGTACCTGGAAGTCTTCTGGGACCTGCTTGCCTGGGTGTGGGTGCAGCTGAGAGATCCCTATTTCTCACCTGAATGGGGGAAGCAAATGTTCCCTGGCCTGCTCCACTTCTCTGAATTACCCTGATCCTGCAGGACAGGAGGATAATATGGAAGGGGTGCCCCTATCGTACCTGCTCTGTACAGTTAGGTCAGAGCTTATTATTCTTAATTCTTGTTTATTCTTACCCTGAACCCTGCAGTTCCCTCCATTCTGTGGGTCAGTAGAGCCTCCTCCCCATGCCATACAGCCTGCAGGTAGAATTGCTTTTCTGTCCTCCGCTTTGAGCCATAATCTGACACTGCTCCCATGGGGAAGCCAGCATGCTTGCAAATATGACCATCTTCCCCCAGCTTAAACAAAAAACATCCTAAATATAACCTTGCCTTGGGCAATGGCTCTCCAAGCTTCCCACGCATTGCAAGAACAGTACAGCTGTGAAAGCAGCAGCATCTCTGAGGGAAGGCTGCCAGTCCCTTGCCCTGCACACAGGGCTCAGCACCCATGGCCAGGCAGGGACTGCTCTGACAGACAGACCTCACAAACTTTCCCCATCTTGCTGAGTGGCCCCCAGAGAGGAACCAGACCTCAGCATCCCCCCACAGACGGATGGGAAGGACAGCAACCTCTGCATCTTGTTCTCCACCTGTGCAAGCACCAGGTGTGATGCACAGGGAACAAAAAAAGGATGTGCAGGTGGCAAAACTAGCCCTGTACCTCTGCTGCTGGGGGACAGGCAGGCACAGGGCACTGCTGCTGCTCAGGGGCATGGCTGATGCCGTCAAAAGCTCATTTCTGCTTTACTGATGGAGAGAAGAGCCATGCAGTGGGGCAGAAATCAGAGCAGGCAGAGGCATGGTGCAGCTCTGGACAGGCAGTTTGCTCATGCAGATCCAATTCAGCTTCTTGAAAATGTTGTCCTACTTATTTAATGTTTCAGAAAGATGTCTGACGGGTTTTATAAAGTGTCTGAGTGCAGTTTATGCTCTTGGGTTGCAGGAAATTAAATGTCTTTCAGTTGTCTCTGAGGGTAGTAAAGAAAGAGTTCAGGAGCCTTATTAGACTTCATTTCCATTTCTCTCCATGTTGAAGGCATACTAAATAACTCCATCTGGGTGGATTTGGAGTATCTGTCATTTGCTTATCTGTAGGACAAGCAAGAGTATAGATTATTACAAGTTCAAAATTGAAAAAAAAATCTTACTCATTCTCTTATTTACTTTACTTTTTCACTTTGTTTCCATACCTATCATCTTGCAATTGTAAACAGCTTGGGCAGCTGAACTATTGCTTCTCCCCAGTTTCACTGCCCTGGTCCCAGGCCCTGAGACTTTAAAGACGTCCTGAAATCCAGACAAGAAATGACTCCCACAGATTCTTATGCTAGGGCCATGTTTCTACATCTCTAAGTCTCCAGGAAGAAGTGCACCATATTTCTTCTTCATTCTGGGCTCAGAAGAGTTTTTCTCCCCAGTGTTTTTTTTTCTGAACATAGTAGCCTGAGAAGGGCTAAGCACAAAACAAGTGTAGGATAAGGCTCCCCAGACATTGAACCTGCCTTCAAATTGGCCCCTTAAACTCCTCCACTGAGTCATTGCACCCAAGAAGGCTGCAAGCTATCTGGACTCTAGAAATGGGGCACAAAGGGAGTAATTGACTTGCAGTGAGGAAAGACAGATTCCCCTTAGACTGCTACCTGATGCTACACCCCTGCATATATTGTCATTCTCACCACACACCTGTCTACCAAGCAGGTTGCAAGGTATAGTGGTTAGTGAAGAGGTGAATGTAATTTGCGTAAGGGAATGAGGCTCCTGGGAACCTGGAGTGGGAGAGGGGCTTTTTCTCATTTTTCTAAAAACAACAATTCTGTCACAAAAAGCCACTTGGTTTGCTGCAGTGGCAGAATTGATGCTCTTTGACATTTTTGCTTCCCTTAGGACATTTCTCGTTTACATTCTGTATATTAAAATATATTTTAAATGATTGTTATGTCACAGGGAAATGGCATAGCTATTTTAGTAATTATCTGGTTTATAGATTCATAAGCTTTAGGGCCAGAAGGGAATACTATGATCTGCAGAGCCGCAGCCAGAGAAGCTCGCCCAATGATTCCTCCCTCAAGTCCAGTGTTTCTGGTCGAGCGACAATCCATCTTCGCACAGAGAGAAACCCAGTCGTAACTAGAAAGCATCAAGTGCTGGAGAATTTATATCACCTGCAGGCACCCCATGCCTATGGGGGATGCTTGGCAGTTCTCCTCCCCAGCCTCCTGAAAGCTGTAGGGGGGCAGCCCATGCTTCACTGTGGAGGCTCCTGGCTCTCTCTCATTAAGACAGAGCTCTGTTTATACAAAAAAAAAAGAAGTCCCTCTCTGCTTCAACCGTTTCCTTTCAAATGTCTGGAGGAATTGCAGAGGAAGGATGAGCTCAGGCTGGGCTGGCGGCACCAGTCCAGCTGGCTGCTGCCATCTGCAGCAGGAGCGCACGTTGGTCAGGGCCATGCCAGCCCTGGGGAGCCCAGCCAGGTGCACAACCCCAGTACCCACCACCTCGCCCCATCCATCGCCTCCCTTCTCCCTATGTGTGCCAGTGTCTGTAACATCCAGGGCAGCTCAACCGGACATCACAGACACTGCCAGAGTCCCCAGGCCTTTCGTTTATTAACTTTTACTTTCCTATGAAGAGAAATGACAAGAGGTGGGACCTGGGGTCTTTTGCAGAAACAGCAGGTGCTCTGGCCCCTGTGATGTGAGGACCATTGCTCTGATGCAAATTGTCCATCCATCACCTCCAGTCCTCTCCTCCCAGGCTTTCAAGAGTTTTACAAGTGTAATGGGCAAAGAGATTGATTCATTCTCTGCAGCTCGGGGCTGCACAGGAGCCACCAGCTCCAGTGCAGGGACCCTGGCACCCACTGCAAAGCAGCTGCAGGTTGTTGTGGCACCAGGAGCTGTTTCACCTGGATGCCACAGTGGGGGACTAGGAATTAAGTGGACTCTAATTTTATTGTCAGGGTTCATTAGGTTAATTAAATACTGTGGACGCACTCTGTTAATCAGCTTTCCAATGGGAGAGTGGTTTCAGCAGGAGTCAAGCAGCAGCTCAGAAGATGCTTGGCTAATGGTGCTAAATCCAATTTCATGCAATGGCACAATGCCGGGGAGATGATTAATGAGTTTTGTGTCTCCCCATCTGTGGGGGCTGTCCCCAGCTCCCCCCAGAGCCAGAGGGAGCAGGCACTGGGCCAGCCTGCAGGCAGCTCACTGCTGGCTCGCAGTGTGGCAGAGCCTGGCAGAGCTTGAAACAATCTTGGGATCTGGGCAAGTGAAAGAAGAAGTTTTTCAGGGCTGGTGTCAGCATCCCAATGCCAGGCAGGGCATTCCACCTGAGCAGCTTGGCAACACCCGCCCCCCATGCCCAACAAGGTTTCCCCTGGTGGGGAGACACCAATTTAGAGCTGTCACAGCCGAGAGCACTCCAGTGCTGCACTGAGGCAGAGCAATGATTTCAGGGACTGATAACAAATTGGCCACATCAATATATTGCTGGATTCAATGATCTAACGCCATTTGGAAAGGATTTGCATTTTCTTATGTCTGAGATGAAGATCAGAGACACCACCTGCAAAAAAGCTCTCACGGGCTATTCCCTCCTCTCTCTTCAGTACACAAGAAGTGACTTTGAAATATGAAATGGCATAGACTGCAAATTAGTTGAAATAAACGTACTCATTTTGTGATCCAAAGGTTTTCTTAGTGAGAAAAATTATCACCTGAACAAGTAGGAGGACGTGACTGGTGGGGGCTCAAGGTGTGGGCTCCATGCAGAGCGGTGACATAGGTGTTCCCACACCAGGGGATTGCCCCAGGCTTCTGAGTAGGAGGGGGGAGATCAGAAATAAGTGTATTTTTCCACATCGCATGAGAGGGAGGAGAGAAGAGGTGAGTATCGGAACACGTTTCAGCTAGGCATGTTGACTGAAGGGCCACAAAGGAGCTGGTGGAGGGCTGGACTGGGCCAGTGCTGGGTATAGCACCCCTCTTAATTTCACAGCAGCAAATAAAGGACAAGTTTGCTGGGATTCAGTTATTTTAGAATGAGCAAGAGGAAGAAAATTCATCCTCATTATCTGAATTGTATGGGGACTTTGTGCTCATCAGATAATTCTGATTTTGATCTTTGATGAAATTATGACTTTGGCTGCTAAAGGTAATGGCACAGATGTGAAATACTTGGGCTTTGCTGGCATTTGAGTCCGGACGGTGCAACAGTCTGATTTTAAAAGTTATCAGGGAAAGACACATTAGGTGAATTAAAATATAGCTGACAAGTTCATTTTAAGAAGCCAACATGAGACAGAAACCCTCAGCCAGTGGGCATTGCTGGGGTCTATGGGGCCAGGGTTTGGCATTTCTGCCAGGAGCATCACCGCCAGCAGCATTTGACGTTTGTCCAGGATGAGCCAAATGGCCACAACAGAGAGCAGAGGGCTGAGCTTTGCAGACTGTGTCAAATGGGGAGCACAGGGGTGAAGGCTTTTCGGATGGCTCCCCTTCCCTGGGCTGAACTAACATAGCTTCTCCTGGTACAGCCTGTGCTCCCACATCAGCCATCGCGGTGGCCTCATCAGACTCACTCCAGGATGTCACTGTCCTTGTGTCGGGGAGCCCAAGCCAGCCCCAGCTCTGCAGCTGCAAACAGGCATTTTTACCCCATCATCACATAAACTCGGGATGATTCTATTTTAAAAGCATAAATACGTCTGTGTGCACTTTTCTTACAGACAGTAATTTCAGCATCTGTTCGGGCTGCTGAAGCACCTTGTAGCACTGGAATTGTGTGCTCCAGTATTTGTTAAAGGACAGGATTATTTTCCGTTGATTTCAGGCTAATCACACAAAGAAAAGCAACATCTGCTGAGTGAATGGGCTCCCAAGGAGAATTAACCACTCTCACACAGAAAAGAATGGGAAAGAGTTGAACCAGCAAGATTCTCTTTAGAAAGAAGAACGTTTATTTTTAGACCCTCGTGTGGCCCCATCCATCCCTCCCTCTTTTCTGCCAGTGCCTGTCAGAGGCGGGCAAATACCACTGGCATTGGCTTGTCTCCTTCCTCTCTATCATCCCCATCCCCACATTTTGACTGCCCTCACTGACCGAGCCACTCAGGAAAAAAGACAATTTCTAGTGTGTCATTCATCTGTGGTGCATATGAACTTATTTGCCAGTGAAATGACTTCAACGGAGATTATTTGAATCCATGCCAAGGTTACCCATAAAACACAAGTCAGCTGCACAAAGGTGGAGTGGGGAGTCCTGGTAATAAGATGGAAGCAATATAGGAAACTATCCTAACAAGAGTATGGTAATTAGAATTGTGCTGTTTGTTTCCCGTCACATGAAGAGGCAAGCCATAAATCAGGAAGGCATCTGCCGTGCAGGATCCAAGGGCTCTCAAAGTAGTAGGAAAAAGCCATCCATCACTGTTAGCAGAAGGAGGATTTGAGTTTAAATTACAGATTCTCAAACTATACATTTGCAATTGTTTGGAAACAAAGTCCTCTTTAATTTTTCCCTTGGCACTGGGAGGGGGATGAGATGGTTACAGCAGCGTTCAGCTGATGCCTGATCAGGCCCCAAAAGGAGCAGAAAGGGAAAGTTTGACCAGAAAGGGACTCAAGTATTTTGGTGGATAGCTGCTGCCCTCCCATCGAACATGTGTACCCACCCTCTTACTCACATTACATTCCTTCCTTTATGGACATTTTTCCACTTACAGCATGTTTCCAAAATCACCTGGGCCTTGAAACAGAGATAAAGCAAGAGAGGGACAATCTCAAGAGCTTTCTCCTTGCTGAATGCTCCAGCTAGCACATTGCCCTTCCTGCCTCCTTCAGAGAAGCAGATCTGGGGTGCCTGGGGGATGCAGGATTGCTGTGGAGCCAGCAGCTTTGCACAGCTTGTAACAGACTCATCAGTTCATGGTTTGTTTTGGTTTTTGGGGTTTTTTTTTGTTTGTTTTGTTTTTTACTTTTAAATTTTTAAAGTATTTGCTATTTCAGAATCTCTGAATTAATTCTGAGTAATATTAGTATTTCTGCTCACTCAGAATTTAACGTTTGGGATTTAAATACCCCTCTGTGTAGGATCCCAGGTGGGTGCTGATCACGGCAGGAGCAGCATCACCCCTTTGCTGCAGACCAGTTGCCTGCAGATGAGTTATGTCACCACGACCCCATTTCTGCAGATTTCCGGGCAGGGCCTGATGCTGGTGCTGATGCTGGCATGTTCCCCTGCATGGGGCTGGGTGAAACCCCAGGCACTTGCTCACAGCCCGGGGCAAACCCTGTGCCCTGCATTTTTGGACCAATGACCCTTCCTTAGGTGCCACCTTCAGCTGAGGCCGTGTAAACGGCTCCCTCTGGATTCCAACTCCCAGCTCCTCCTGCAAGGCTTGGTTACCTCCCTGTCCCCATCACACAGCCTGCAGCCACATCCCCATGTCCCCCTGTTGCCCATTTGCTGTCACCCCGCTGGCATGCCCAGTGCATTTCCACATCTCCCACTGCCCGGGTCCTTCAGCCAGCAGGTGATAGCACAGGGACACCACCCCCTCCAGGGTGGCCTGCCACCTCCCTCTAGTGGCACCGGTGATGCTGAGGACCAGCCACACTCTGGCCCCAGCAGGCAGTGGCTGGGTGTGGGGGGCTCCGAGCACCCCCCACCCATCTCCCCAACACCCGACAGAGGAGCTGGCTGGGGCTCAGGGCACACTGCTCCATGCACTTCCTTCCATCTGTCTGTCCACCTGTCCTGGCAGCACCAAGCAGCCGAGCACACAGGAACCCACCTGAGCTGCTTGTCCCTCCTTTCACCAGTGTCCAGCCACAGTGAAATTATGAAATTCCATAATGACAGCAGCCAGGGCTATTAACTGTGCTGCTTTAATTCTCCCCCAGCATTTGCAGTCACTGGGATTTGGGGGCTGATATATATTCTATTTTCATATGAATACATCTCCAGGCAAGAAAGTTGAGCGGCAAGCACAGAAACATTCATTGCCCAGATATGAGAGGCCCCTTAGGAGAATATATCAGAATCACAGCATTAGCATGTAAAATATGTGGGAGTGAGAGTGAAATATTGCCTTCGCAGGACATCACCTATCGACAGGCTGTGGGAAGATGGCTGTGGGAGAGAGGCAGAGCTGGGGGAGGTTTGCCAGGTGAGAGTAGGGACCTGCATGTGTCCCTAAGGGTGTACATGAGCGCCAAGGGAGGTGTTTGCCGTGGGCTTTGCCCCGGTGGGGCTGAGCACAGGGCGTGTTTCTGGGAACGCTGCACCCATTGGCAGGCACCAGCCCGCCAGCACAACTATGGCACAGGCACAGCTGTGCTTTGGGCACCAACAGGATTTTCATGTCCCCTTGCATGGGGAAAAGTGTGCACGCTCTCACATTTACCAAGGGTGAGGATCAAACGCTTACACCTAGCAGGAGAGATGCTCCCCCAATCTGGTGGGCTGGATGGAGGTGGCCCAGCCCTCGCCTCGCCACCCTCATAAGTCACCACATGTCAATCCCCAGACAAATGCAGGCTTGTGTCAGAATTAATCATTCTGGTGGTTTACAAGGCAATTAAAGGAAAGGGCCATGTGTATGATTATACAGCAAATAAGCCTTGGCAAATTACAAACATATCAAAGGTAGTTCCAATTAGCTGCAGTGATTCACAGGGGAGAGCACCCAGGATAACGGCTCCTCCTCAGTTTGGTGTCTTGCACTCAGGAACTGAGCAATAACATGTCTGAAGATCATAAGCTGCGTTCCCAAACAAAGAATGCCAAGTATTGTATTTATTTATCAGCTGCAAGTGAGGGATTGCTACAAGAAGCTTGACAGCTAGTCACGGCAATTAACATATCATTTGAATATGGCTACTTGCTTGTCACACGAATGAAGAAGATGCTCTTCTTCCTTGCTCCTTGGTAAAGAAGCTGAGATAAGCCATATTCCTTCAGATTCTTTCTTGTCTCTGGTGTGACATAAAAGCTATGGTCAAAATCGTGACCTCTGGACTGGGATCATAAGGACAAGGCTAGTCTGGAGTCCTGGGTGCCCTGGGCTCTACCTACAGGGAGGAGAGGTCTTGCTGTGTAAATCCCCTTGCATCCAAACAAAACCAACCTCAAGACATTTCCTTCTGCAGTGATTCTACCTTGGGAACAGCATCAAGACAAAGCATGAATGAATTTCAGACTGAGGGCTCACATAGCCGGCACCCTGCAGTTTTGTACACCTGGAGTGCCTGCTTGCTGCTGCAGCCCTCCCTGCCACTCTGCTGTGGGATCGCCAGGCAGCTCCCTCTCTCTTCAGGTCCTTGCCCTTTTTCTCTTGGGCATCTATGCTCGGCAATTCCCATCCCCATTGCTGTGGGCAGCCCAAGTCTTGTGTGGACAGGGGAACCTGCCAGCCACCCAGAAACACACCCACTTCTTGGCTTCTTCCACTTTTGCATTACTTTTTTTCCCCTCCATGGCCTGGGAGGCAGCGTGGGGCAGCTTGTTTCCCTCACTGGGAACACCTGGAGAAGTGGTGGTTTAAGGGGATGTGACTCACTTTGCAGTGAGATGGGTTGTGTTTGGCAGCTTGCTGCAGATGTTTTCTAGCTGTGTCTAGATACAGCCTAAAGGTTCATGGGAGCTGGGGAAGAAATGGAGCCTTGGGGCTGTATGTTATGTTTGCTGTGGGGATAGGAAGTGCTGCATTGTGGAGGTAAGTACTGGTTTTTGTAATGAGCAGCAGTTAGTGTGTTTATTGATAAGTTTACTGACAACTGTTATGACTGATCACACAGAGGGTGGTTAAGGATGTTGTTTATGCAGTGTGTGTTTCTTATAATACCATATAGGTATGTTTATCATTAATGGGCTGGTGAGATTAGAACAAGATGAATATTGTATGGGATGGCTTCTGTGTGGCTGGGAAGTATTTGGTGGATGTGGGCCCTGCTTCAGCCTGCTGTGGGGGTACTCCTGGTCCTGGGTAGCTCCCACATGTGGAGCCCTGTGGGAGGCTCCCAGGGATAGGCTCCCATTGCCACTGCTTCCTGCCATGGCAATGGGACCCTAGATGCCCCAAACTTTCCAGGCTCTCATGCCTTACTTGCAGGCTGTGGTGAGGCTGGCAGGGAGGAATGTTAATTTTAGCCGGCACCTGCTCTGCTTCAGGGAGTGTATTTATTTCAGAAGCACCATGTGTTTTTCTTTCTGAAATAAAAATATTTCAAGACTTGGTGTTTGTGGAGAGCTTCCAAAAACCTGAGATAATTGCAAATTGAAAGGAAATTATGGTGCAAAGAATCAAAACGTCTATGAAGACAAAATCTGAGTTTTCAGGTGGTTCCATTAACAGTACATCTGTACCCCAGCAGATATCAAAGATGTGCCTGTGTTTTTTAAAACAGCTTTGAAATTCTTCTCAGTCACACCTCTAAAATAAATAAATGCATGCATAAGTGTGTGCCTGATGAGCATGAGCTCTGCCAGCTCATCAGAATAAAATGTCAGCAAATGCCAGCAAGTTCCTGACCTTAATTCCAGCAGACTTGCTTTCCTCCCCTTTCTGAAGTTTTTTTCTGCCTTCCTAGCCCTTGCTATTTAGATGTTAATCACCAGGTTTTATTAGGCAGAAAAGGCATCTGCTTGCTGTGCTGACCTGCACACCTTGTTTAGTGCTTCTGCCACCTGGGATGGTCTAGGTGACTGGAGGGACAAGGTGACTCCTTGCTCAAGCCCACCATGGGCTCGCGGGTAGGGAGCTTTGGGGTGTCCTGATGTCGCGCAGGTGTGTGCTCTAGTGTACTCCTCAGTTGCAGAACCATGACCTGAAGAGAATTTGCTGCTACAGGATTTCATGGAGGCCATTAAAGCAATCTGGAGCACCCAACTATGAGTTGGATCCTACCTTTCCTATCTGAATGTCTGCCTAAGGGCCAATTTGCTTTACAATTTATTGCTTAGAGCTGCAAAATCTGCCATCTGCTCACTTCTTCTCTTAGGCAAGCTCTGTGATGTTTCTCATTCCCACCCACAACCAGCACAATAAAAAAAATATTTGCATACCTGGCCAAAAGCCCTTTTATTATTGCTCCCCGGAGGAGGGGCCTCCAGAGCACAAACAGTGTGCAGTGTGTTTTCTCCAAAACCACTTTGCTGCACAGTTGCTGTGGAAGCAACATGTGCAGTGATGGCTGTGGGTACACTGAACCCCTTGGTGGAGAGTGCTAGCAGCCAGAGGAGGGGGATACTGGCCTTCTGGGGCTTTAGCACCTGCTCGCTGTTGCCTTGTTTGCAGAAGGCTGTCCTCACCTCCCACAGCGGTGCAGCACAAGAGTCGCAGGGAAAGTCGCAGCTTTGCCATGCTGGCACAGACAGTGTTTGAGGTACAAAGCGCTCTGCAAACATTACATTTCCCGGCATCTCAGACTAGATAAAGGATTGCAGGTGGTTTCTGTTATAGGCTGTGGATGTTACAGTAACAAATATATCTTTCTGGCGGAAATATTGCAGTATATTCATAGTGGGGTTTTTTAAGGGTGAGACTAGACAACGCATGCTGACGCTTGCAGACCAGACTGCATTTATAGAACTATTTGCACAGTATCAGCTCTCTTCTAGTCATGAAACCTACCGAAGCTTTGTCATGCTTTGAAGACCACAGGTTACTTAAAACGCTCCCGACCAACTCTTTCAGGTCCCTTGCTCTTGGGTATATTTCTCGGCGCAGACCAACGCACAAGTGTGCTGCCAGCTCGGGTGACACCCGGCTCTGCCCGCTGCGCCCCAGGGCACCCCGGCGGCCGGAGCTGCGGGGCTCTGCCGCGGGGACACACACACACGGTGACATGCTTTTTTCGCCTGGCTTTCACATAAGCGCAGCAAGAACAACATATTCACAGAGTGAAAAAAGGAAGTCTGAGAATCGCGGGACCGGTTTTCCTGGGGTGCTTGGGCAGGAGTAAGGGCGAAGTCCCCGAAAGCCCTGAGCTGCCCCGCAGAGGAGCTGGAGAAGGCGATCGCCTCTCCGGTCCGGGCTTTCTGTGCTGCATTCCACGGCCTTCCCAGGAGATGGCAGGCCAGTCTTACAAATCCACCACCGGCGCTGGCAGCGAGCAGCCGCAACCTGCGCCGGGAGAGGCCCCGGATCCCGGGAGGAGGGGCCCGGCCGCCTGCCCCCTCGAGGGCGCTTCAGAACTCTCGTGTCAGTGGATGAGCCCTTCAGAATGTCCTCGTGGGGCCACGTCTCCCTGGCTCTGGTGGGGTGGTGGCACAGGGGCCTTTGTCCCCAGGCCAATGTGCAGAGGCGGAGGAGCCACACCGGGAAGGGACAGGACTGCAAAAACAGGCAAACCGGTTACACAACTTCAACTGTAATACCAGGGCTTCTAATTATTGATTTTAAAAGGGACGAAACAGGTTCTGGGCTTGCGGGATAAACATGAGTGTGAGAGTTTAATCCTCTCCCTCTTCTTCAGGGATCTCCTGTACCTTCTGGTTGTGGTGAAGTAAGCTCCACATCCTGGGATCAGAAGCTTGGAAATGCTATCCCAGGAAGAGGTGGTGGTTTGGCAGGCATGGTAAAAGGGGCAGGGAGAGTTGGTCACTGATCCCAGAAAAGAGACCAGTTAATTTTTGTAACATAACAGGAAGGTGGAATCACATAAAATCCCATTAACTGCCTGGAGAGCCTGTGTGACTTTGGGGCACTGCCTGATGCTGTGAGTACCACCTAAATCACACCCACAGGTGGGGGTTTGGGATAAGCTGGTTGCAGGACGAGCTGCTGCCTCCCCTAAACTGCTGTTTCACATACTGCAGCAGTACTGAGCCGCTGATGTGAGAGGCCCACAAGCCGAGAGTCCAGAAGCAACTGCAGAGGGAGGCTCACTCTTTGGTTCAGCCCCAGTACTTTAAGAGCGGTCTCCAGGTTGGCTCTAGGCACTGAGCAGTCAGTGACAACAGCCACCATAACTGTGGAAGAGGCTGGAGGAGCAGCCTATGGACTATCCAGGGTATGCACCACTCATCAGGATCTGTGAGCAGCCCCGGTGCTACCAGGCAAACCCACTGAGACTGCCTGGGAGGAGCTGGTTTGTTCATCAGGCTCTGAGGGCTTTCCATCAAACACCTGTGTCTGCATCTTGGGGCCCCAAAGGCACCATTTGCTGAAGAGATGTTCGCAAGCCTTCCCACGCAGGAATTCAGTTCTTCACCAAATCCACAAGGGCTTTGCTAGCTGTGGAAAGCCAGCAGTTGGCAAGACTGTATGTCTTTAATCAAATTTAGCACAGGAACAGGATTCCAGAGAGGCTGTGAGATCTCTGTCCCTGGAGATAATTGCAACTCACCTAGACACAGCCCTGAGCTGCTGCTCTCATCTTGAAGCTTGCCCTGCTTGGAGCAGATGTTGGACTAGAGATCCCAAGGGCATTTCTCCAGTGGCTGTATCGTTCCCAGCATCTGGGACTTCGGTGCTGTCAGCTAAACCTTTGTTAAAGGTAAATGGAAACATTCGGCAAGAAGCCAGACCATCAAATACCACAGAGCAGGTCTAAGCTCAAGTCTGTCCCACCACCGGCTTCTGCCTGTTCCAGGCTTAAGTAAGGTGCCTTGTGGATGTTCAGTTCTCTACAGGGGATCTCTGCTAGTGCAGTCACCAAGCTGCTGCAGCTGCAATGCACAGCACCAACCCACAGCCCCCTTCCAAAACAAGGAGTAAAGGTTTTCAAAAGCCCAGGGTTTGCTGGCATCTTGCCTTCAGTGGGAAATCATCCCTTGACTGACTTGTCCGAGTGCTGACAGCTCTCTGAGATCCCACCTGAGCCCAGTGCAGAGAAGCTGGCAGCACAGCAGCCATTCCTGTACACATCTCGTGGGCATGACTGAGCAGAGGGATTTCTCAGCTCATTGTGTAAATCTGTTCCCAGCCCATTATCCGAGCCTCTGGGGATGGTGAAAAGCCCACTCCACTTTGAGGGGAAGTAACAATTTTTCAGATGCAGCTGAAATGCTGTGGCTGGTTCTGAAATGTCGCAAGCTCAAAGGAAGTTTCAACACATCGATCCAGTCTGAAAAATCAACAACCCTGAGTCTGTTAATGTCCAGGGAAATGTCAACAGCCAGCACTGCTGTTTGCTGCTTGCATTGCAGTCATTTAAAAACCTGAGGCACATGGGGGACATGAGCCCTGGTGTGTAGGACCGTGCAAGCAGAGCAAAGCAACTGCTTTGGGAATTGTGGGTCTCCTCTGGAGCCCTGGGAAAGACTTGTCCTAGGTGGTACATCTGGCACATGTGGAGGTCAGTGTGGGCTCCTCAGCTGTACTGCAGTGAAATGAGCTTCACAGCTGTAAAGCAGCATCTGTGGGTATTAAGACACGGAGGGTTGGAGCCTTATCTGAGGGTGTATGTACTCTGTGTGTGTGTGT
>NW_020799109.1:27083156-27130738 GCF_003259725.1 Athene cunicularia | reverse complement strand
GTCCCCGCCTAGCGCTTGCACCCCCGACCCCCCCGGTTTCCCTGTTTTCCATCTCTCTTTTCGCACAGTCTTGGGTTTTCTCCACTTTCCCTGGGAGCCCTTCCCGGTGGCGTTGCCTGCTCTCTCCCAAACTCGACTGTGAAGAGTTGGGTGAGGCTTGCCACCCATCCCGTGAGGATGTTGGAGCTGTTTGGAAGGTTCAGGCTGGAGCGGGGTCACCCTGTTGCTTCACCCGAGAATCCCTCTTTGGCTCTGCGTGGTCTTGCTTGGGGATCTTGGCCCGGGAGAGCCAGGGTCTGCCCGCAGCTTCCTGGGAAGGAGCGGAGGGTTTGGGCTTTGCTCTGCATCTTCAGCGCTGTGGGTAGTGCTGGTGTGATAGGGGGAACAGTTGGTGGCTGCAGATGCCTTGTACCCTGGTGCTATCTCTAATGGGATAAACTCATCGTGCGAGTAGACGGAGGAACTGCATGCCATTTGTGGTACAGTGCAAGAGGTCAGGACTGCCCGCCTGAAATTAAAGCTTGCTATTTCTCCTTACAGGTATAAACCATTCTTGCTTGTGGATTTGGCAGGAAGTGCTCTTTTTGTTTCTGTTGGGACCTCTCGTTCTCTTACTCCACTTAAGACTGGCTTCTTACAGTCCGAGTGCTTACAATCTCTTGGCAGGTTGGGAGAAAGCCAAGCTACCCGTCGGCGTTGCCCAGCCCTGAGCAGGTAGCGCTGGCCAGCAGTATGCCAGGAAGTAGCTGGAAGTATAAAAACCTGCCCCTTTTGCTGTTCCTGGTAGTCATGCTGATGAGATACTCAGGTGAGGCCGACTTGGAAAAAACCTAGTGTAAACCAGATTTTGAGTGGCAGGGAGGCAGGCATCTGTCACACACTGTTGTCCTCAGAGAACACGTGCTTCAGGGGAAAAAAAATCACAGATTTGGCATATAATTGTGTTCAGTGCCCTTGGGGCAAGGCTGTGGCTTGTTGTAGGGTGTCAAACTGTTATTTTCCCACTTTTTTCATGTCTGGGAGGGTTCCTCTGCAGAGGCCATGGCCTGCCCGATGGCAGACACCATGCTGCAGAGCGAGAAACAGCAGGAGTTGTTTATGGAGCAAACTTAAACCTGCTTTGCAACTGTTTCCTCGGAAAGACTGTTCCAGTTCAGCTTTGCAGCCTTTTGCTCCTGGATTATTGGAACCGATTGCTGTTTTACTGGCAGCACTCGCTCACCCCTCACCTGTGGAGGGGCTGTAAAGCATCTCCCCTTCTAAATCCCATGTGCCTCTGATGCCAGCCTTGGGAGGCCTGGTGTAGGGAGTGAGGGCTGGCATAGGGCTTCAGTTGCCCCTCTGTCTGCTCGTGGCTCATCTCTTTCCTACGCTGCTGGTCTGGCTGCATTAATGGGGTGGTGCATACTAGTCTTTGTTAGCTCCTCTTTCTCTTATTTAGTATCTTGTGGCATGTGTTAATGCCAAGCATAATCTGTACAAAACCCAGCTTCCGAATTTGTGCATTTCTCCAGCAGTCCCTGATGCCAGATGCAGAATGCAAATGGCTTAGGCAATTACTCCATCCTTTTATTAGATTGCTGGAGATTAATTAAATGCTTACACTCCTTTAGTTCCTTTTATCATCAAGAATCCCAAGCTCTTCAACCCTCACGGCTCTTTTTCGGCTGGGCACCCAGCACAGGTCTCAAAAATGAGGAACTCTAATTTAGAACAGAACTTTAGAGGAAGATTAAAGAAGAAAAATGCTCATCTGGGGCGCCGGGACTTGCGTGCCTGTCTCCTAAAAGCCTCCTGGGATTGCTGATAGTGCGGGCAGCAGGGATCCCAGTGTTACAGCCCTCGGCAGCTGGATCAGTGCTCTTTGCTCTGGCAGCCTGGGATTCCTGACGAGTTTGCTTGGGGCTCACTGCAGGGGAGTAACACAAGCCTGAGTTGGTATGCACTGATTTATTATTTTAATTTTTAATTTTATTTTTGCACTCAGACTTACATTGTTTGCTGCTGTCTTTAAATGGCACGTGTAGTGAATGTAACGCCTGTTTTGGTTTATCAGTAGCTTCTGCTCTGCGTGCTGTTGCCCCTCTTGCCTCTCTCCCAAGGGAGCACAGGTGTCCCAGGGTGGGTGTCCACAGACATGACCCATGGATTTGGGCACTTTTCAAGCACCAAACAGTGGGTTTGCTCTGAAGCAAGCAGTGCTGTCACAAGTGATACTGTCAGGAGGATTGTGTTGTTCATCCCCACTGAAACTACTTGCAGCCGTATGCTCTGGCACAGGGACGCCAAGTCTGAGCAAAGTGGCCTCTAAGGATTATGTTAATCCATTTTCTGGAGATAAATCCAATAGCTGTAAAAGCCTGCTGCATCTTTTTAGGAATAGTAATACATTTCACACTCTTGGATCTGTTTTCATTGGCCAGGTCTCTTGGCACTAAACCGGTTCCTCTGTGTCCCGCAGGCGCCTCAGCCTGGCTGCTGGGAATTGGAGGAGCCAGCTCCGAGGGGAGGCAGGACGTTCATTTTCTTCTGCATCTTCAGTTTGAATTGTTGAATAAAATCAAAAGCTTTGCCTCTTGGGTTAGCTGAAGCATTCAGACGAAAGAGCTGGGAGCTGCAGCATGACGCAGGAGAGCAGGCAGAAGTTCTCACTTGTGGAGCATTTTTTTTGTTAAATTAAATGGGTATATAGAGAGGAAAGGTACCTCCTGTCTTCCACCACCTTTCCACCCAGCACAGGTCCTCCAGTCTGGGTGAGGAGGAGGGGCATGCGAACTTACTCCTTATCTTTTCAAAGCCTTGGTGCTGTGGGACAAAACCCAAGGGCCAGCTTGTGCAACACCAGCGATTCTGCACATTCAGAAATCATGACTCAGGCTACTCCAACACCTCCAGAGAGATCAGCATGTAGAGAGAATTAAATGGGGTGGTCGAGTCTGTCACTGAAGTGCCAGACCCCCGTCTGTTCGAGTGCAGGGGTGCTGGGTGCTGCTGGGTTTGCACAGTGAAGCCGTGACTGGCCCCTGTCAATAGAGCTGCTCTCAGGAGCTTGCTGGGTTGGGCTCTCCTCCCACCCTGGAGATCTTGTGGTCCAGAGCAAGGTCCCACCTACCAAATACCCATTATTTGGAAACCGCTATTAATCCTTCAGTCCCAAGACTAGTTAATCCATTCACAGTGCCCTAGTGTATGTGGCTCCCAGTGAAGGGGCAGGCGGGTGCAGGGTCCCTCTCTGCTGTTCAACTGTTTGCAGGCAAGGGGAGAAGGGGTTGTCCAAGCAAACCTTGGTCCTCGGGCAGAGCCATGGCCTGCTGTGCAGGACTGCAATGAGCTGGCACAAGACATGTACTGAGACCTGGCTTTCCTGATATCAGACCTGTTTGCAGATAAATGTGGGATTGGAGGTTTGGGAGGATTGCTGTTCTGGGCAGCAGGTGGGTTTTTTGGGTTTGGGTGGTGTGGTGGGTTTTTTTTCTTCCCCTTAAGGGATCTTGGCAACCAGGCGTTTTCTCTCGTTTGTCAGTACTTTTCTCCGCTTTCATGCGTGGGAAACTGAAGTTTGAACCGAGCATCTGCTGCCGTCTATGTTTGGAGACGGGACATGAAGGAAACCTCAGTCTGATCTAGTATGTGCCTTCCTCTGAACCTCTTCAGCTCACCTGCCTGCCACCCTCCCAGGGCTGCGAGCACCGGCAGAGCCTGCTGGTTGCTGCAAATCTTTTATCAGGAAAAGGATTATAGCCTCCGGTGAACACTAAGCAGCGAATGCACGTATGTTTCCACATGTTTTTGTGTACTAATAGACCATACATAAAGCATTTGAAGTGAGTTGAGATGCAGGCAGCTCCGACTGGGGTCTTCAGTTCCCTTCTTTTGTGTGGGCTCTCTTCCTAGTGAGGTTCCCTTTCCCAGAGGGCTGCGAAGCAGAAGACCAGGTTCTGTGACACTCTGCACCTCTTTAGCTGTCTGGGAGAGGCTTGGCAGCTTTATTTGGGGGCTGTTTATACTGGCAGCTCTGGAGTATGGTGTGCTCTGTCAGGGCTGCTCAGCCCTGAGCAAAGCTGCAGTGTGATTTAGCCCGGGATTGCTTGCTCGAGGCTATAAATAACCTTCCCAAGTGCCACAAAAGTTCTTGTCTGAAACAGTGGCATATTTCTGCCATACTTGTTAAGTCAGTTCACAGGCTGCTTAGTGAAGCTCTTAGCGCAAAAAAAACCCAACCAAAAAACAAAACAAAGCACCACAACTCTGCCGGGATTTGGCAGAGCTGTGTGTGCTCAGACTGTGGGTCCCAGCTGGGCAGCGCGTGGGCTCTGCAGATGCCAGAAGGTCCCAAGGAAGAAGCGATGGGGGTGGGATGCTCCCAGCCCAGCTTCGTGCCTGATGAAGTGCTCTGGCCTTATGCATCCCATACAGGAATGCCCGTTAAGGGTTTAAGTGGTGTAAGTGCAGGAAGCTCACCCCCTGCATGGGGGGCAGTTGTGGGTGGCATGGCTGGGGGGAGTATGGAAATGGAGACGAGTAGACAGCCCTGTTTCATTGGCATGGAAAAACTTAAGCTTTCCTGCTGACCTGCTTGCTCTGTCCTAGTGTCCCTGCTGCAGGGCTACATCCTGCTGCAAAGGTGTCTGCCCTTATCATGGCAAGCCCCGTTTTGGTTGGTGAGAGGGGAGGGTGGGTACAGTGCACATGGCTCTGGTGCATGCTGGGTTTTGTCTTGGGACTCCCAAAGCTCTGTATTGCTGGTGCTGAAGCCCCTGTGTAGCTCATAGGCAGTGCAGACGCTTCTAGGATCAGCAGGCAGATAAGCACAAATATCCCTTGGGCATCAGCTTGACCAGTGCTGCCTGGTGTGGGGTGTCTGACATGCTGCATTAAACTACCTGGCTCCCAGGGCTGGGTGTACCCTGGTGTCAGCAGGGTGCAGAGCCCCGTTGAGGGAGGCCTGGGCAAGGCTGGAGCCCTCCAGCTCAGCAAAGAGCCTGCTGCACCCGTCTGCCAGGCTCAGGCTGGAAAACGAAGGCTTTTTTCCATTGGAGTCAGCTGGCATCCCGACTTTTCCATCCCTTTTGGCCTCTGAGCCTGCACCACCGCTGTCTGAGTAAACTTCCCCTCTTTCCTTCAAGCGAAACTGAGCGTTCTGGGGTACAGGGCAGATCTGGGGCCCTGCCAGCCCAGTTCCATGGCTTCCCAGGCAGAGGCTATGCGTGGGGAACTGGAGAGCAGGAGCACTGGGACAGCAAAAGTCCTGGGAGTTGGATTTCTCCTTGCTTTCCCTGACGGTGACAGCCTAGGGAGAAACCCTTATCAGCCAGGCTGAGTGTTTCCCTGGGAACTGTGGAAATGAGGTTTCAGACCTCAGGGTGCCTGGCTGAGACTAGTGCCCGAGCACTTTGGCCCTCACTTCATGGCACAGCTGTGTGTCACTGGGCCAATGTCCCGGTACCTGGTGTAGCCTTATGCCACCCTGGACTCTTCTGAAGTCTTGGGACCTTCACACCCCATATTTGATGCCTCCCACCCAGCTGCATGTACCTCTGGTAACTACTCTCCAGCCCCGATGCAGGACTCCCTGCTCGGATGAAGGTCTCCTGGACCCAGGGATGGCTATGTAGCCCACAGTGTGATGCCCCAGCCTGGGGCTCATGCTAGCGTGTCTCCCCTGCTGCCTGCCTGCCTGCAGCTTTTTGGCAAAAGCAGTGGCTCCTCATCCATGGCAAGCTCTCTGACTCAGGGTGACGTTTGAAGCTGGAAACCTGGCAGCCAGCCAATCTAGGGTCCCCTGTAAGTTGGGTATGATTCAGCCCTGACCTTTGCATGCAGTATCAGGCTGGCAGAGCAGCAGCATGCCTCCCTCAGGAAGGCGTCAGCTTCTCTGGGAAGGCTTTCACTGCCCACCACTGCCCTCCACCCACAAGAGATCTCATCCACACCCCTTGGAAGGTGTCCCCCTGTCAGGGATGTGACTGGCCTTTAGTTTTCTGAAAATATCTGCCACCTGTCACAGAAAAAGCACCCTTTCAAGAAAATTCATTTCTGATAGAGCAGAAAACAAGCAATATTGAACAATCTCAAGGAAAAATGAGAAACTAAGTGACTTGGGCAAATGTTGCTTTGGCAAAATGCTCTCCTTTGTTTTCTTGGGTTTTTTACCTCTGGCCAGGGTAGGACTGGTATTTCCCTGAACCAGACAGGTCTTTTGTAAGCCATGGATGGAGGGCATGGGCTCTGTCTGGAGGCCTCTTCCAGCCATGCCTGGGACAGACAGGGAAGCCTGTTTTCATGGTAGGGGGACAGCAAGCAAGCTCCCTTTGGGTGCTGAGAAGCCTAATGGGTGATGTCCACGAAGCCTGTGCCATGGCAGGGGGAGGATCTGCCCTTTCCAGGGGCCCGGGAAGGACTGATGGAAGGCCAGATCCTTCTGCACGAGGATGAGGAGCAGTGGGGCACGAAGGGGGCTGAAAGCACCCTGCAAAATAGGTGCTTTGTCCCTGCCTGCCCGTGCCGCCGTGTGATGCAGCCCTGAGCGTCTCCGGCCGTTTGCAATGCAAGGGCTGCCTTTGTAGGGCTGGCAGAGTGCCTCATTACAGGAGGGACCCCCTTGGCTGCCCATTCACTGGCGCTCTGAGCGGGTGGCCTTTCTCCTAATTGGGCTGGGAAGGAGGGGTTGCCTCCAACTGCCCTCCCCACCGAGCCAGCTGTGCGCCTGGCCTTCAGAGCACAGGGACTGGCGACTCCCTAATTCCACCTGGCTCTTGGGTGCAGGTGGGGGGGCTCTACTTCTTCCCCTCATCTCCTGGCAGAGAGGTGGGACCACAGATCTGGAGGTGATTATTTGGGAAAGCTGCATCCTGCTTATGTGCATATGGTTTCCTCCTCCTCCTCCTTGGTTCCCAGGGGCTTGGGGAGGGCGGGTTCTTTCATGGGTTTATTTTCTTTGTCAGCTCTCTTTCACACAGCTTTATTTTCCTTCCTTTTGTTTCGGGCGCCTTCCTTTCCCGCGGAGTCGACCTGCTGGCACGGATGCTGGCCTGAGCCCTGGGAGCTGGGACATCGGTCCCTGTGGGGACCAGAGCCACCACCACGCCTAGCACCTCACTTGGGGCACGTGGTTTTCAAAAGAAGGCAAAAGCCTGTGCCTGAGGTCTGGGAAGCCCCGTGCTTGGAGGTCCCTGGGGCTCCTGTCCTGGGAGGGGGGAGCAGGGTCTCAGCATTGGGGTGGGATGAGGAGGGGGTCCTGCACCCTGGAGGCTCCAGCTGCTTTGCTGATCCTCACCTCTGCTTTGCCTGCTTTTCCCCCCACCTCTTCCTGAAATGAAAGTCGGTGCTGAGAATAAGAGGGCTGGAGGAGACCAGAGCAGGAGCTACCCTTTTGCCTGCAAATCACTAGTACGTAGGGGTGCTTTTTGAGGCCATCCCTGCTCTTTGTCTGGAAAACGGTAGTTTAGCTGAAAGGCCGACCTCCAAGTCCACATTTTTTGGGAGATACTCACCACATTATGAAGGGTTACTCCTCTGCAGTGTAGTTTCCACCTGTGATTTCTTCCCTGAAGGCAAAAATAATCTGGGGAGACTTTGTCCATCTGTTGAGTTTTGTGAAACATGTGAAAAATACCTGCCTCCAGAGCCGGAGAGAGGTGGGTGTTTTGGAGCTGTGAACACTAATTGTGTGAAATGAGCCCACGCTGGGGCTGGAGGTGCTGTGGGCCGTGTTGGGGACATGGTTCCGTGGGATGCGGCAGGATGCTCTGGAGCATATCCTGAATGGTTTGTGACGTGAGCCCTTTGGTTCAGGTATGTGTGAACATGGGCTGGAGGGGAATAGCTGAATAAAGGGATGTAGATCGGACAGCCTCAAGATATTCCTACTGCTGGTGCTGTTTCCCAGGAGGGCCATTCAAGGTGGTGTCTGGTTTCTGCTCCATCACTTGCTTACAGGGCAGCTCAGCCCTGACGAGCTCACACATTCAATTCTGGGCATGTCTTGAGTGTTGCTCCTGGCTGAGGTTGTGGTTGACAGCTAGGAGGTTGGCATTGCTTGAATGCATGTGGCTGTGGGAGCCAGTGGTGAATGGGTCTGTCTCCTGCACAGCTGATGGCTGCCACCACCTGCCCTGTCCTTGCACATGGCTGTATTCTGCACTCACCTAGGGAAAGAAAACACAGGGAGAAGGAAAGCGATTGCCCCTCCAGTGGCAGTGACCTCATGCTGTTGGGAATAGATGGAAGATAGGCATCCGATGGTTGCACCAGTCTGTCCTTCTCCTCATGTAATCTAAGAAGCCTCCCTTGCAGGTGAGGGGGAAGCAGTGCCGGGGGTCACTGACAGAAGAGCAGCATGGGGATGCTTGGCGGGAGAGGTGCTGTGCAGCTGAGATGTTTGCCTGCCAGGGAAAGATGAGGAAAGATTTCTTCCTTACATGCTCCAGGGTGACCATGTGCCCAGAGCTCCAGCTGTCTCAGCCCTTCTCCTCATCTCCTACTTTTTATTGATGGTTTTCAGACTTTATATAAAGAAAAGGGAATTGATTGATGTCAAAGATGCCTCTCTTAACTGACCTGAACCTTTGAAGTGGTGGAAAGGCTTTGTTTAGAGAATGGACTGAAAACTTACCAAGACCTGTGATTCTGTAGTTGGGCATTCAGAGGTTGGAGCCTGGGCAGTTAATGCTGCCTTTGCTGGTGGCGTGCATTGTGGGCTTTAATTCCCAGTTACATAAAGCTGCCCTGCACCGTGGCAGTCTGTTCAGCATGTGACCAACATGCCAGCTGTTTGGTGTTTATTTTTACATCCTCATCCTTTTACATCTACTCTCAGACTGACTGCCCAGTGCCGTTTCCTGGATGCCTGCCTCTGTCTTCACCCAGGGCAGGAGCGTGCAGCCAGGGATGGCCTCCCCAAGCGGGTGGACCTGTTGAGTCTGGGGTGTGGGTGTGGAGGGTTAGCAAGGAGGGCTCTCTGAGATGGCATGCACATACGAAACTCGGGGTGATCATGCAGCCCCTGCGCTGTGCCCTTGATAGAGCTGGCAGCAGTGTCCCAGTGGAGAGGAGCCAGGAGTCTCGCAGCAATGCTGAGTGAGAAATAGCCTCCCTCCATGGCCTCTGCCTGTTCAGTGACCCCTAGCACATGTTCAGCCATTTAAGCACCCGTCTCAGCACTGGTACTTGCAACCAGTGACCTGGGTTTTCATGGTGTCAGCAAAGGTTGTGGCCGTATTCACAGGAACACATAACCCTGCTGGGTTTAGTGCCTGCACTGTGCTGCTGAGGGTTACGTCAGCGCTTGTGTCGAGATGAAGCGTGGGAGTGCAGTGGGCTAGTAAAGAGGCTCAAAATGCTTTTCTTCTAACTACATGTTTTTAGTGCTCAGCATTGACTCTTCATCACTTGTCTGTTTTCTGATCCTTCTTCTGAAGGTGCCCTCTTCCATTTTATTATACTTTTAAAAAGGTTTTTGTTCAGCATGTCTCTACACTGGGTCACAGTGGCGCTGCCTTTGGTCCCCTTTCAATAGCAAAGTGACTCCTTTAATCTGGAGGCTTGGCCTGGAGGCTCAGCATCACTGCAAAAACAGCCAAGGATTTGGCAGGGCTGTAATTAAATAGTGAAGGGCCTGTCACAGGACAGGTTGCCCCAGCTATTTTAGGGATATTCCAATATCCAGGTCTGTAATGGGTGACTCAGTGCAGCTGAAGGGATATTGGCTTAGACCTACGTACTTTGATCACGGCATAAGTGAATGAGGCCTGCTGGTCTGATTACCAGAGCTGTTTTATTGTTAGAATAAGGGCTGCCGAATCCTTGAAACATTGTGGTAAGGGAACAGCTTCATGGTGGGAGGCATGCAAGGCTTCAGGTGCAGTGGGCAAAATGCCTCCTATTCCCCAGAAGTGATGCTGGATTCCCTCCAGGGATGCCATCGAAGCCATGGTGGGACTGTGAGGTTTCCAGCGCCATGGAAACTCAACTGATCTGCTCTTTTTTTCCTTCCAGTACATTGGGAGCCTGGATGTGCCTCGGCCAAACAGCCGGGTGGAGATCGTGACAGCCATGCGGCGGATCAGGGTGAGTGTGGCAAGGATGCTCCTTCCCCTTCTGTGTTGGGGTGGCGGGGGCACCGCTCCTCTGGCTCTGCTCACAGCTTCCTCTTGCTTAAGTCCTGTCCTTCAGGTTATTCATAACTGTGTATTTTTCACCATCCCTCTCTCCTCTGAGATCTCTGTGCGACCTGGGCATGATGCCTGCCAGCCTCATGTGCCTCACTGTCACATTTGGAGCATCCCCAGTGCTGGCTGTGCCCGGTGGTAGCTGGGCATCCCCTGAGCTGTGGCTGGGCTCAGCTGCAGCCTGAGCAGCAGCAGGGCTGTCTCTGTGCTCACGGTGCTGTGTCCTGTGCAGTAGTGTGTGCTGTGGAGGCAAAGATGGGGTGCAGGCTGGGTGCAGGGTGTGGGTCTGCCAGGACCAGATGGAAACTATCTGCAACTTGGAGGATTTCCTTGTGTGTCAGTCCTGATTCAAAAGTAACAGGAAGCTACTTGTGGAAGAGGTACATTTGTGTTTTACTGCTTGCGTAAGTGCTTCAGCTGCATGAAAATTTGGGTGCTGCCTGAATATGCCAGCAGGTTGGTGCTTGGTAAATGGCAATGTGCAAATTAAAGTGCTGAGTAATGAGCTCTGGGGCTGGCCAGCAGAGAGCTTGTTTCACAGCAAGTAGGTCAGGGGATGTCAGCTGTTGATGAAGTCATCTGGCTTCCCAAAATATAGTCAGGATACAGGGCACTCTTACCATATAATGCTTGGCCAACAGCCAGGAGAGGAGCTTTCCCTCTGCTCCCTAGCCTGTCACCTGCACAACTGGAAGGTGTTCAAGGGTGGGCTGGTAGGTGAGCACACCACACACCCAGTGAGCTCGCTGCTCCCTGGCTTAAAACAGCAGGAGTTTGACTGCTCTCTGATGCACAAGACAGCCCTTTGGGCATGGTTGGACCTTGGTCTGATGTACATGGTGGTGTGGCCACAGGCTTGGTCTGCTCTGTGGGTCACAGCAAGGGGTCTGCCCTATCTACCAGAGATGGCTCTTTCCTGGGAATATCACTTTTGACTGGAAGGAGCTGTGGACACTTGCAGGGATGTTGAGTAATGGATGAGCTGTCTTTCTGGTCACCTCGTGGGATCCTATAAGCACCTGCTTGTGTGGCTGAGCAGCCCTACCAGGGCTCGACTGTCACCCTGCTCCTCTCTCAGCCCTTCCTGTGGATTCTTGCTATAATCTCATTTTCTCTTTTCTCACCACCAGAGGAGGAGAGGAGTATCGTAGCCCAAGGACACAGATTGCAAGGCTCTTCCGTTTCAAACTTTCAGCATGTAAATAATTTGTGGGCTTTTCTCAGCAATTTTCCTACCTGCTGCCCTGTCCTCTTGGTGGTGGTTAATATTGTGGCTGGTGCACAAGCTGGGAAGTCCTTTATGGTAATTAGGTTTGCTCACCTTGGTTCCAAATGAGGCTTGGGACAGGACAGCTGTTAAACCATCAAGAGCTCTTATAAACAGCTGTTTCTTCTGCAGCCTTTCAAGATAAGGCTTTTGAAAGAATGCAGCTCCAGCCCCAAAATCACATAAATCTGTATCTGTATGGGAGGATTGGCACAACTTCGAGGGCTTAAACAAATCCTAAGGAAAAAAAAAAAAACACCCCACACCAAAAAATCCTTATTGACCAATACAAATAAACTGAAGCATAGCCTAGAAAATTCAAAGATAAAAGTCTGAATGGTAGGGAAAGGACACAAAGTAGGGTAAAATAATGATTTCTCATGGTGAATGATGTTCTTGAAACGTGTCAGGCTTCCTTGATCTAGTGTAACACAGGAGAGATGCAGGTCATCGGAAGGCCATGATTTTGCAGATCAGATCTGCCAGAGACACTTCTAATGTCTGCTTGTTTGTTGCGGGATGCTGTTTGCGAAGAGGATGCCAGGGTGGTTTGTTTGATAGGAGTTTATGCATATAGCCTTTCCCTGGTTTCCCATGGTTTGCACTGGCCTTGCACTTAGCAGCAAGATGTTACCACAGTGCTGCAAGGGTGTTTGTTGGCTGGGTGGCGAAGGCTGAATTTGGCTGGAGGTCAAGGAATGTGTGTCCTTCTTAAAGCAGAAGGGTAGTTGTGTTCTACCTATTCTATTTATTAGGAATAAAGTAATCCAAAAATATTGGCACGGGGAAACCAGAGGAAGAAAAAGCTTATTTAGGCACAGAAAGCAAGTGATGGGAGATTTTCAAGTGCAAGCTGCAGTGATTCTGTGTGGTGTGTGAAGCAGCTGCTGACCCTGAGGTTTGTATGGTTTTTAATGCAGTCCCTGGTTTAGGGGGAAAAAAGTGCTGTGTCCCAGTCCGTTCTGAGTTAGTTGCTGCTGATAAAGGAGAGGGACCTTCACCACCACCCCCTGCCCCCACCACTGCAACTCCCATTTCTCAGTGCTGCCTTCGCTCTGGCTGCTCGCTGGGCTTTGACTCTATTTACTAAATGTCAAAAAAAAAGATCCTGCAGAGAAGTGAGGAAGCACCTTGTCCACAGTGGGGGTGCTGAGGGAGTGAGTGCCCTGGAAGCCCCCTGTAATTGCTTGCACTGGGCTGGGAGCAGGGAGGGGCAGGGCCATGAGCAGCAGCAGTTTCTGCAGTGATGCCTTCCCTCTCCTCCCTGGCAGTCGGTTCTCAGAGGGCAAGTGCTCCACGTGGGCCTGGCTAATCCCGGCTTCCTGTTTAGATACAGACCTGACCCTTTGGGGGAAAAGAGGAGGACACGGCATAGCCAGCATTCCTGAGATTCCTGCTCTGGCTGGGCTCTGCTGCTGTGGTGCCACTCTCCAGAGAGCAAAGCAGAACAACAGCTGTGGGCGGAATGGCTTCGCCAGAGCAAGATGTATATATTAAGCCCAAATCTGGTCCCTTTTGTGGATCGGGGTTGAAAGGGACTTTATCAGAGAGTTGGTGTTGCAGGACAGGGATGCCATCCCCTTCTTCCCCCTTGCTGAAGAGCTGGTGGTGGCATGGCCATCCTCATGGTGCTGGTCAGAGGGAGGATTTCTGTCCAGAAGCAGGAGGATGTTGGAGAATTTCCTGGATTCTTGTAACTCAGGGACTAGGAGGGAAGGGGAGGTGCTCAGCTTGCTGCCTCTGCCTTCCTGCTTTTCCTGCCTGCACTGGCTGGGCTTGGTGGTGACACAGGCCCTGTCTTGCTCTGTGTCTTCGTGCAAATCCCTGGCTCTGAGAGGACTTGATGGAACGGGACGGGACATTTAGTCATGTCAGGGACGTACTTGGACAGCAATTTTGTGAGCATTTGCTGCAGCTTTCCTCCAAAGCCTACATCTTCTGGCTTTCCTGCAGAGCACCAATGGCCACGTCAGTATTAATAAATACAATAGGCCAGGGCTTGTTTTCCTGGCAAGTGGTTGGTCTTGTGTTTGTACAACTGAACCCCTTCTCCTCCTCATCCCAAAACAGGGTGACCCGGTCCATGTTGCTTCATGCCCTAAACTGCACGGGTATGTTGGCCTTCAAAATGCTTCTTGGTTCCTCTGGATGCAAGGTGTGAGAAACAGATCTGTAAGTCCACATAATTACCTGTGGGCACCTGAGCATCAAAATGTCCCAAGCTCAGCAGTAATTAAATTGTCATTAAAGCTGCAGCCAGCCTGCCCTGTTGGTGTGAGCCCAGGGGACCTTCCTTGCCCAGGCTTTCCTGGGAAGCAGCAGCCCAGAGGCCACAGTGCTCTTCTGCTCTGCACCGGTCATGGGCAAAGCTTGAGTAATTCAGATAGGGGCTCATGAGAGTGGTCTGGGATCTGGGACAGGTGGTACGTCTGTGAGTTACAAAGAGGGTGTTACAGTATTGGAGACCAGGAGCCCAACTGAGGCATCTTCCCAACCATGAGGACTATAAGATGTTGAAGATTTCAGTTTAAAGTGCCTGAGCTAGCTGCAGAGCATCTTTCTTTTCTTTTTTTAAATTTTTTTCCAGAATGGCTGAGCACATGGGGCCCCAAATGACAATGATAACTGTATAATTTTTATGTTGTCAAGATGTAAATATATGCAAATGTTTTGCTCTCTGTCTCTGTGCTCCTGGCATGTCTCCAGTGCAGCCAGTGCTACCTGGCTGGGGCTTGGTGCAGTCATTCTAGAGAATTTGGAATCATGCTGGTTCTGCTACTTAGATTGCTGAGTGCAGCTTTAATCCAGGTTTTCTTAGGTGCCAGAAAGGATGAAATCCTATATAAGCACTTCTTAAAAGCTACTTCTATGGAAGTTTTCTACAAGCCTGTATCTGGGAAGTGTCCAGCTGAGTTTTGCAGGCTCAAAACAAGGAGGCATTTCAAGCACTTACAATCTAGCTCCTCTACACCTCCTACTCTGTCAGGTACATCTGATTTTCTGGGACTTCTGCTGCTTTGCATAGCTGAGCTCCATTTTAGCAAATTGGCAAAACTGCTGAATTTCAACAAGCTTGTTTAAAAGCAAGATTTTGCATCCTCTGCAAGCCACATGCACAGTCGGACTGGTGTGAAAATTGATACATTTGGCCAGTTATTTGTGTAGAGTGCCTAGTGTAATTCAGAGCTTATTTAATTAAAATATTTCTGAGATACCCCTATTCCTGATAGGGCAAGTTTTTAAAACCGTTAGGTCATTTATGATGATGCCTTTTTTTTTTTTCTTTTTTCTTTCTTCTTTCTTTCATCATGCAGGGAGCAGCATGATTGTCCCTGCTGTAAAATGGAGCTGAGGCAGCCCACCCCTGGCTGCCTGCAGGGGACCTGTGTGGTGGGCAGCAGCTGGTCAGGAGATGCTCAGGATTTGGCCAGCTGAAGAGCTTAGCTTGTTCTTTGCCAAGTCACGGCACTTGGTGCGAGGTGAATTATCAGCAAGCTAATGACTTGATGTGATTATCCAAGATGAACAAGATTATGTTGTATTAGATCTGTGAGGAACCGAAGGAATATCTAATAATTTCAATTGCTCTTTCAGTGCACTGACAATTGCAGTAAAAAGGGTGAAGGCTTCCAGGCAAGTTCATTGCATTTCTCCCAGCACCACCAGGGCCACTTCATTTCATAATAAAATAATGGCTAGTCCGGTATTGCTACCAACATGCCACCTGCTCAGTTGCATGAAATAGGTCAGGATCTCATCCTGTAGTTAGCATTAATCAATAAGCTGGTTAAATTAGTACCAGATTTCACTGGAGCAGCCTTTTGACCAAGGCTGCTCATAGGGGAGGGATGGTTTCCAGGAGAGTTGGCCAAAGTGTGGTGGCTCTGGCTTTGCTTTCTGTTTTACTGTCATGGCTGGGATGTGGTAGGTGCTTTCCAGCAAACCTTTGAAGGTTACTGGCAGTGCTAAGTAGTGCAAGTTGTATGTACACTCTGTTGTAATGCACATGTAGCAAAATTACAAATTTAAGGAGGCAGGTGACTCCAGGTGGCAGAGGGCAGGCATCTGAACTGGTGAGGTGTGAAGTGTGAGCCATTAACACTGGAAAACAAGGTCTGAGCTCTGGAGGAAGCTGGGTGGGGATGGAGCTTTGGGCACGGCCGGCCACAGAAACTTTGGGAAGGTGCTCCTGGGCAGATGTGAACAAGTACAGCCTGTGCCAGCTGTCTGCAGGGCTTGCTGGGTCATGCGATGACAGGAATGACTGGGCTCAGCCAGACAGGCGACCTGATAGGTCCTGAGGAGACAAGGAACAGGCATGCTCCTCTTCCCCCTGTAGCTGACCTCATAAATAAGGCATGATAAGCTCATTGCCTTTTGGCCAGCAGTGCCCTAGCTAAGAGTTTTCTTCCGGACTTGGAGCAGCAGCATGTCTCTTGTGGCCAGGCTCCAAACCGTAGTGGGGAGGAGAACTTGGTGGCAGGGGGTCCAGCCTGGGAAGGGGTTTCAGCTGGGTGCAGAGTTTTGTTGTGGAGCCAGTGAGGATGAAGGAAACCATATCCTAGATAGGGGAGCATGTTTTGGGAAAGCTAATGAGCCAGCAGGGGCATGCTGGTGCATGGTCTTCCCCATACATCCTGCCTCTCTGAGGAGCTCAGCACTTTTGCTCTGGTCAAGTGTTCCACAGGCAGGTGGTGCTCAGGGCTCAGGCAGGACCACATCAACTGATGCTGGGCATGCCAGCACAAGCAGCAGTGCCACTGGTGGGTGATGCTGGCCTGTAGCCAGGCAAATGCCATTGAGAGGGCTGGGAGCCAAGTAGGCACTGAGCCCAGGGCAGGACTAGAGCTGCTGGCAAAAAGCTGGGAGTCAGCAGTGCCTTGTGTTCCCTACATCCCCATCATGCATCCTTGGCCTGTGTTTGCTTGGGTTGGCCTTTTGACTGGGCTTTCTTCCTTCTCAAAGAGCTGATGGCATCTCCCTGTGACTCATCTCATTCCCTAGTTGGGAACTTTCCTCACCAGCTCTTGCAGTGAGTCACATTACTGCCTTGCCGATGCCATTGTCTGAGCTATTGGCAAATATCTGCTGGGAGTTCAAGGGAGAGGATAGGGAGTAGCATTTGCCAGCTCCCTGAAGGTGGGGGAGAGGGCAGACTTTCAGCATTGCTTCTTCCCAGCCCAAGAGTGCTCTGCCGGGTCTCACCTCTTCTCTAAATTCATGGCCAGCATGTAAAGTCATTTCACAAATGTCTGTCCCCTTTAGTACCCTTGTGCTCCCTCCTCTTCCTCCTGCTTCACCTTTGTTCTTCTTCAGCAGTGTTTCTCCAAGCAGGCTTTAAGCATTTCACTAATGGGTTGCATTATGCATTGGACTCAGCAGAGCATGTGCAGGTGTGTTGGTGAATGCTGGAGTGGTGCCCTGGCTTTCTATGGCTCCTTCATTTGAGGCTCCCTGGGTTGCACACATGGTTTTGGTAGTGCAGCAAGCCCACTTAGGTGCAAGGGCTCAGCTACACCAGAAGCAGGGGAATCCAATGCTGCAAACCTTGCTTTCTGCAGGGACACAGCACAGCTGGAGCACTGACACACATGACATCTACAGTGCCATGAATGCTGCAGGAAGCTGTCAGTGATGGCGAGATGGCTCTCCTGCTGTCCATGAGCCTGCTCTGGTTTCTTCTGCCTAGAAAAGAGTGATTTGTTGTATGCTTTGGCTCACGGGCATGATTGGATTTAGCCTGACTGTCAAGGGGGAGGTCTGCAGCTTGTTCTGGGAGATTTGGGGTCATGAAAGCATGGGTAATTGCTGTTTGTGAAGGTTTGAAGAGTTCTTACTCAAATCATCATCCTTTGATAGCTCTCTGTTCCTTCTGTGAGGTGACAGAGCTGCCTTTGATTGCCTGACCCTTTAGCTTGCATAAAGCTCTGCAGAAAATAGTTACTGAGGAAAAGGGCTGTGTTCAGCATTACCAGCCATAATGCACCCAGCTCAGTGCTCTCCAGCCCCACCACTGTCATGGGGAGGTGATAGTCTTTCCTACTGTTAGAAACTTGTTAGCAAGGATAAACATCTCCACTTATTTTTGTGTTTTAGAGTAAATTCCTAACTTCATAAGAATAAGCTGAGAGGTTGTTGAGAGAACAAAATGTGTTTGAGAGGGGTATGCTGAGGTGTGGCTGATTTCAGGGTCTGCAATTCATCCCGGCATCTCCCAGCACTTTTCTGGTCAGCACAGCGGAGAACTGGACCCATCCCCCTTTTCCAATCCCCTTGAGTTTGCGTCTCTTCGCACCCACGACACCGCTTTTATTTGGAAGTTTTTTCCTTCTGTTTTACTGCAATATGGAATTTTCCTTTGTTTTTTAATAAATCAGGGCTTTCATTAGTATGCTGCCGTCATGGCAGCGATTTACTCTTGGGATGGAATGGGTTCCAGATGCCCCCTTGTGCTGACCACTGAAGCTGGTGTTGCATGGACCTGACTGAGTAGGAGAGATGCGGGCAGCCGTATCCTGGGCAGCTGCCTCTCCCAGCCAGTCATGAGTGTCCAGAGGTGAGACCTGGCTCTTGCCCTGTGATTAAGGGGAAAAATATCTGAGGAAAAAGGGAGAAAAGATTAAAAAAACCCCTTACAAGTAGGTTGTCAGGGGTCAAGCCATATTTAATAACTGTTTTGCGGATGAGAAACTGAGATGCAAGGAGACTAAAATGACTTGTCAGACTCCTTCCAAGAGAGGGATCCCTGCTCAGGGAACCAGGATTTTAATTCCCAGCTTGAATTAAAATTGAACCAAGCTGAAGACAACAGTTTAAATGCTACTCTTGTATATGATCCTTTCTGCTCTTGTGCTTCTCTGCTGGTCCTTGAAGGCCAAGGACCCCTTGATTTGTTGAGGTGTTCTTTCCTGCTGCATCACCTCAGAAGAGAAGCAAAGCACAGAGCTGCAGCCTTTCAAAAAAATGCCATGTGTCCCAGTTTCTTCAACTGCTAAAATTAATTCTTGGTGGTTTTGGCTTAGTGCAGCAGGAAGGTGTTCCAGGAGATGCTGTACACCAAATGGCTGAGGGGGAAGGGCAGCATCAGAGCCTGCCTTGCTGCCTTCAGCAAGGTGAGAAGGATTTTGGCACAGGATTTTGTGGCCATGAGAGCTGTAAGGGTGTGTGAGTTACAGTGTGTTCCTGCGGCACATGGAAGCAGAGGAAAGGATCACATCTGTTTAAGAGGAGAGGCTGCAAAAACTATTGTGTGAACTGGTCTGTTGAATGGATCTTACTTAATTGGGGAGCTGTAGGAAAGGATGCACCTATTGTAGGACAGCAGAACTAAAAGCACAGCCAAGAACAAGATAAAGGAGCTGAGCACTCTCCCAGTCCCAGTGGAGAAGGGCTGTAGCATGCAAAGCATGATGAAAACCTGGGAGCTGCCTCCTCCTGCCTGTACTTCCTCGCCTCACAGGCAGGCTGCGATGGCTGCGCAAGGGCTGCTGCCTGTCGGCACAGCGCTGCAGCCACGAATGCAGTCCTTGTCTGCTTCAGTGTCCCTGTAGATGATAGTTGGCGGGTGAAGTGATGTTCTTCAACTGAGCAATTCAACTTCAATTTTTTGAGGGATTGGACATTCCCAGGATGGAGTGAAGTCTACCCAGGGCAAAGACTCTGGGCAAAGAATGTAGCTAAATTTGGATGAATTTTCAGAGAAGAAAATGTTTCCTTTTCATTCCAAGCTTCCCTGACGAAGAATGAGGATCCTAGTGATTCTTAATCTATCACTTGGTTTTGACCAACATGGGTTTAATGTGGTGGGAAAAAAAACCCAATCAAACCAGTTCTTCTTGCCATGTGCTTGCTTATGGAGACTGGTGATCTGGTTCAGTGGAAACTGCAAAAATCAGCCTGAAGTGGGTATTCACCACAGGGAACTTCAGCAAAGATGGTTAAATTTCAGCTGAACTCTTCAACTGAACACCCTGTTCACACAGCCCCACCTGTGATGTTTTACAGTACTGTTCTTGCATTGCAATAGTGATATACATTACAAAGAGCCATCTCTTTTTCTTTTTCCTCCAAGGCCTCCAGTTTTGTTTTGGCATTTTGCTCAATGACATTTTCTTACTCCCTCTAAACATGATGGATGGGGCTGGTCTGGACTCCTTCAAACACTCCCTGATCTCCAGGAACTTCAGGGATGTGTGTGTACCTCTCTAGTTCTGGAAACACAAAGAGCACATCTCCGCTGACCTCTACATGCAAGCTAAGAAGTCATCAATATCTAAAAAAAGTGAAATCCAAAGTAATTGGCACAAAGCTGGTGGTGAGTGTGATTCGGAGTGCAGGTCTCTCTGAGCTTTCTGTGAAAAAAGATCTGTCTTTTTGTGGTTTGAATGGATCCAACTTAAACTCCCAGCTAGTTATCTTCTGCGTTTGCCTGAAGTCGAGCCTTTGATGTGAGGAAGCTCTCCCCAAGTCCCAGGTCTGAGCTGTGGACATGCGCCCTCCTAACTAACTCTTTGGATAGGCTAAACAGAAAGCGTTTGTTTTAACCTCGGGGACTTAGGAGTCTGGGAAACGTGCCTCATGCTCTTTTAGCTTTTTTTCTAAACTCTTCTCTGTTTCTTCTTTGCAGTGTACAGTAAAGCAGAACATGTTATGTCGGGATGGATTATATTAGTAGTGATTTCAACAGTGCTGTGATTTAGATACTGTCACCTTTCTATATTGCTGCACATTGACCTGCTCACATGCCCAGGATCACAATCTCTTCATAGTGTCCTTTCTACTGGTATGACACCTTTTGATGTCTCCAGGGTTTTTCTAGGATGCATTTCTGCATCTTGTGGATGCAGCTTCTGTTGCTTTTTCCTTTGGGAGCCTGCTTGGTCAATGCCATATAAAATCAACCTGAAATGAGTAGATGCCAAATTCCTGTACACTTGATCTTGATAGCAGATACCCTGTGTTTTCTTCCAGACCTGCATAAAAATGAGCATTGCTGTACTTTCCTTGCTGTGGGGTTTCCTGCAAGCACAGTGGCATTCTGTCATCAGTCTCTGGCATTGATTCATTTTTGGGATCCATTGGTGAGGTGGATTTTGTCACCTTAATCTGGGCTGTATTGTTGCTATAGATAACATTTTTGTCAAAACACAAGCATAGGGGGAAACAGCAATGTATTCTCTAGATTTCTTAGCCAGCATGATAGCTTTGTGAGGTACACTTAATTTCATTGAGATAGTTTAGGATACCAACTTGTATTGAACTATTGCTGTGCCAGGTTGTACTGTGATCCGTTTGCTTGACATTAGGTCTTGTATTGACTGTTTTCTAAAATCTTGGAACTTTTATTAGTTTGGAACTTTTTCAAGGATCTGAGTCTATAATTCTTTCTAAACCTCGCTAAAGGACATTATTCAGATTTGTTGAATTTAACGTGTAGAATTTAGTGAATGATTTTTAATATCTGAGTTAGTTATTGCTGAAGTAGGAACCACAGAACAAGTGTGGCATGAGTAATTACCTCTTTTCTCCAGTTACCACCCAGAAACATTGTTGAGTACCACCAGCATCTAATGGGCCCCCCAGGGCTGGCTCATTTCTGATGCACTAAGTGTTTAATATTGCTGCTCATTCATTCTTTATTAATTGTCTGAATTTCATAATTGCTGATATAGTTACAGTATTACCAGCTTGCCTTCCTTCAGTTTGTCACTATTCTTCTGCCTGGCTATTCTCATCTGCCTTTTCAACTGGTCTTACTCAAGCTTTTTATGCAACCGTGGGAGAACAGCTCTTTGGTACGCAGTAAAAAATACTGAAATAAATCCTGTATTTCACAAATTTCACAATTTGAGGCATAAATCTTGCCGTATTCTGAGTCGACAAGCTTTTCCGTGCTGACACCTTTCTGAAGCGCTGCGTGGGTATGTTCTTATGGTGCCCCTCTCTTTGTCACCTGCCCTCAGGGTGGAATTGGGGTGTCTTAGCTCAAGCCCGAGTGACTCTGTGCTCTTCTGTGGTGTCAGCCCTGCCTCTGGCCTCCTCTGTGCGGGTGAAGATGATCTCGGCTGCCTTGAGGTAGGGTCTGTTTTAGAAAGCATTTAGGGAAGAAAGATAATCTTGAACACAGAAGTTTTGTTTTCCTGCTGGGATGGAGGAAGGTGCCTGGCTGGGCATTGCCAGCACTGCTCAGCACCCGGCACTCCCGGGTCCCCAGGGCATCAGGTCTTGCCTGTGCCAGAAAGAGGCAGGAGTTTAATTAGGGTTCACTATAAATGGGCATGATTAAACTGCTGCAAATGGCAATGCTTTTCTTTAAGCCCAAGCTTATTCTAGCACATGGGTTCAAACCCACCCTAGGCTGGATGAATAGAGGCAGTTTCTAGGCCCTTGTAGGTTTTTACCTTCTTCAAAGGGCAACTGCAAGGAGCAGTCACCAAACAGCCTGTGCACCCACTGCCTTTGCCTGCATAGGTCGAACCAATGCGTATCTAATTAAAAATGCCATAAATTCCAGTCAGATTGGAGTTTCCAAGGAATGTGCTTCTGCTTATTTTAGCAACAGGTGGTAAATATTAAAACGTGTACAGCTAATCTCTTGTGTCTCCAGGGCTGTGAAAAGCAGTGCAAATCAGTGCCTGCAGATGTGTGCAGAGTCCTCTCCTTGTTTTCATTAACTGAAGGGAGCAGCTCAAAGCCTGGTTATTTTTGCAACCAGTTTGACCAGTATCCCATACGCACCCACGCACTGTTTAATTTGCATGTGCCACACTTGGTCATCCTACATGGCAGCATGTGAAGGCAAGTGGGAGCTTGCTGCCTCCCACGCAGGTCCGGTCTGTGCTGTTATCACTTCCTTGGATTTCTGAAAGGGATTTAAGGATGTTTTCAAGGCTGGGGGCTAGCCTGTGTCACGGTCTCTGCTGACCTTCATGCCTGGCTGAGAGGTGCTGCTTTGCCCAGCCCACGAGTGGTCGGTCCCACTCAGCACCGTCACTGTGTGTGCCCAGGCTCTGGAAGAAATTATATGGCTGTGCTAGGATGGGGTCCACAGTTTATAAGCCTAGTATCAGTGGAGTGAACAGTAACACATGCACAGGGACCTGTTGGTGGCTTTGATGAGGTGCTGGGTGGAGCTGAGGAACATAGCTGTGAAGTGTGCTCCTGCACTGCTGGCTGCATCCCTTGTGTGCACTGTGCTGCCACATCCCATCTCCCTGTGCAGCGCTGGGCCTTGCGGCACCCAGAACAGCTGCAAGCTGCCTTGGGAGGGGAGATACACTGATGTGTCTTGGGTATCCTTTGAATCTTTGATTTCTAAGGTTTTTTTTTAAAAAAAAAAAACAAAAAACCAACACACTAAGACTGGGACAGGGAGGTATGGAACCCCTAGGGATTTCTTGTAAGGAGGGTCAATGTCTTATAAATGGAAGTCTGCAAAAGAAAGGGTGAGAATAAGCTGTTACCTAGAGGAACTTTCTCCTCTAACCCTATGATTGATATTGATTTAATTTTTACCAGTTCTGATTTCTCTGAGATTCCTGTGAAATTGCTTAGTCTGAAGATGGCTTGTTTGCCACCTCAACTCGTGAAACTTGGAGGTAGTGACAGGAGGTTGGAGGAAGTGGATCGAGGCAACTGTGGTAGGAAATAGCAAGCCAAGCAGAAGGAATTTATTGTGAAGTAATCAGTGTTATTGGAAAACATATTTTGTGTGATAAGAGTATGCTGTGGTCCAGGGATTGTTTCAGAGCAGCAGCCTTAACTCTGCTCTGCTGCTCTCACAACATGGGTATTTTTAGACTGATTCCCATTTATACCCATCAGTACTTGCGACCATCACAGACGGTTACCAAAATTAAACCTGAAGTTGGATGGGAAAATAGGCACTGACCTTGTCAGTACAAACCAAAATCCTATCTTATTTCAGACAAACACATGTATCTCAGAGCCCCATTTTCCCATATGTGCAAATACAAACTCTGAGGAACCATGGAAGAATTTTAGAAAGCATCATTAAGCCCAAGAACAAGCATTCAATACTTCATTACTCCTCCCCCACTTCCAAATTACTGTGCCCTTTGATTAAAGTCTAGCTACTGGCAAAACCACCAGCATGGGGCTGTAGACAGGGTGACGGGAAAAATTTAAGCCTGAGGAGCAGCTCAAACACGAGCTGGCAGGATGGCAGAGGTGTCCAGCCTGTTTGCCCATGCCGTGCCGGCGGTTTGCCAATGGAGCCAGTGGGAACCTCAGTCCTGCCCCCAAATGTCACAAATAAAATGACCCCACATAGGGGATCCCCAAATCTCCCTGCTGTCCTTAACTCTTTGCTCTGGGAGGGAGTAGGGAGGTGCTGCTGGTATCCCATGGGAGAGCACCCTGCTGATGCATGGGCATGGCCAGGCAGGTACTTTACAGCTGCATGTGGGAACTGGGGTGTTAACACGTCCTCACCAGAGCTGCGATGGGGTTGGATGCCTGTGGGGAGAGTCAGGGGAGTCCTCAACAGACACAGGCAGCAGCCCAGCACTTTGGTAGGGTGGCTTAAGGCAATCATCTAAAAATGGGTTTTAGTCCATTTATTGCTGATCAGATTAGTAGGCTAAGCAGGTATTCCAGTCTACTCCCCCTGCAGCAAGCTTGAGTCCCCTGTGGACTTAAAGTGCAGCACGGAGAAGTGGACTGTCAGATGTTTTGAAGCCTTGTTCAGAAATGCCTCTTAGATGAAGCTGACGACTCCCCTGGGAGGTATCCTGCTTTCCATCTGCTTTATCCCCAGACATCTGCTGCTGCCCCAGTAGAGCTAGGGCAATGCACGAGGGAGATGCGGGCTAGGGCAGGCTGGCAGGTGCCTTTCTGCTTTTGGGGCAGTAGCCCGTAGGGGAAGGGAGTGATGCTCCATGCCTGGGTACCCTGCTGGCAGGATCCCGTCTGACAGATGGTTCTCAGGAGAGGCAATGCTGCCTCCTCTCCTGGCTGTGTGGCAGACCATGCCCAGCTTTGTGCTGGACACCACCCCAGTATTCCCTGACCTGTGTTGCTGTGATGGTCAGGGACTCTCTTCTGATCTGAGGCTACTCCTGGTCAGGTTGCATTTGTGCTTCTGTGCCAAAGCTGTATTTTAAATCATTCCCTTTTCCTCTCCAGTGCTCTTTCTGCTGCTGTTATTTAGGGACGCTTGGTCGTGTTCTTCCGTTTAGCTGAAATGGTTAGCCTCCTCTCGGATGGCCAGTGCTCCCTGAAGAAACTCCTTGGGAAGCCTTTCTCTCTGCCTCTTCCATGCCCAGATAAGTGTGCCCAGACTTGTACTGCGTGATTCTCACAAGATCTCTGGCTCATACTGCACAGTGGTGCTGCAGCTTGCCCATCCTTATTGGGCATGGTTGCATTAGAGGCATCCCAGATGCATGCTGCCAGTCCCAGCGTGTAGCATCTCTGCACCTGGTAAGCTGGGGGCTGTGTGTGCTTTCCTACATGTGGCCTTTCACAGCCTTTTGGCCCAAGAAACTGTTGGTTCACAGGACACACAGGCACATCTCAGTCCTCTGCTCACTGTGCTGCCCACCTTGGTGTGGTGCAGCCCCTCCAGTGCTAGCCGTCATGCTCATGCTCTCATTAACAAAGGAAATAAAGGAGAGAAGGGATGTTCCTGGCTGTGGTCTGCTCCTAGCTCTCCTGCAGGACCCCAGCACTGAGCTCTGGGTGCTGTTCATCCCGTGAAAGGCTAGCGGACATCAGGTGCTGCCCTCCTCTCCTTCTGCTCCCTGCTTTTCATGCCCATTCCTGGGTGGCCTGGCACCCCCAGACAGGGAACAGCCATATTCCTCTCCAGTTCCCTTTCCCACACGGCCTGTGGGTGGCTGTGAGTCATCCAAGGGCACTGGTCTTGGTGCCATTTCCTTGTGTGGTTCAGCAAAGCAAAATCCTTGTCCCCTTCACAGTGCTGTTGTTTGCCATTCCTCCCAATTACTGCTATTAGGATCCCAGCAAGGTTTCTCAGGCTTCCCTCCTGCAGGTTACACCTGTACATTTCTGAGATTTACTTTCGTTCCCTCTGTTTTCAGCACCAGAAATTGTGAAGTATGCAGTTTCCCCCCCCCCCCAGCTGTTAATTCTTGAAGCCATGGAGCCTGTGCTGGTTGAGCTCAAGCTCAGCTGTCATTTTGTAATAAGTTAATTCTTCATCAAGAGAACAGTACTGCTCCTCCCCCAAAGTACTGGGAAAGCCTTTACTCTGCCACATCTTTCATTAACCTGAGCTGACCTTGGGTTAAAGTCTAACTGTGGAGGTATTTTATTAGCTGCTGTGCCAGCCAGCTGCAAGGAGGAGCTGCAGTGGGGTGCCAGGGGAGGTGGGCACTGGCTTCCAGGGCCAGGGCCTGCACCAACCCTGCCAGCCCTGCGTCGGCAGTTGTGGGCCTGTGAGGAGGTGGGCTGCAGCCGCCGTGGGAGAGCTGCAGGGGCATCCCCGGAGGCAGCAGTTGGAGCTCGGGGCTGCTCACTCGCAGGGTCCTTGCCAGCCAGCCCTTTGTGTTCAGCAAAGGTGGCTCTGTGGGATCTGGCTTTGCTCAGAGCTTCATGTCCTTTCTATATAAACACAAAGAAATAGTTTTCTGGCGAAAAATACATCCCCTTCTATACTTGCAGCAGATATTTTCCTCCTGCCTCCCGAGGTAGCAGAGTAGCAATGAATTTTGTGGAAATTACTTTTTCCATGTCAATTGAATCTCAGACTGCTGCTCTTTCCCCAATACAAGCTTGTAAACCTTTTTGGAGAAGGGGGAGAGCTATAGAGAATGGAAGAGGACAGGGACAGCTTGATGCATTTAGGGGAACTTGCATTAAAAAAATTCTTATTTATTCTAATAGCTCAATCTGACCTTAAAGCATTCCCAGTACCTTTCCTTACTGATGGAGAGTGCTAGTGAGCAGACTTAAATCTGTACTTGATGCAGTTTAGATGGGATGGAATGAAATGAGGGGATTTTTTTTCAGGTTAATCTTTTTCAGATGCTTGTGTACAGGGCGGGATGATGAATCCAGGAAGATACCATCTCCCTGATCTACCTAACCTCTCATGCAGTGCGTGGTTACAAGTTTTCTTACACTTTTACTGTAGAAACAGTGTGACAGGGATTGATAACGTGTTTCTAAGGACGCGGAGTTTTCCATGATTTTCACACATACCCATCACACTCGGGCTCATACATAACTTTACTCTAAGCTGACATGGTTATATGCGCTCTCTATTAAGCAACATATGTTACTCTGTTCTCCAGAAAGGGCAATTTTAATACTCTGCCAGTAGGAATGTGTTATGTAATGATGCATATACCAGCTGGCATTATTTTCCATCTGAAGTTATTTAAATAGTGAACTTTGCATAGAAGACAGATGTTGAAAATAGACTCCCACAAACCGAAGGTCAATGGTAAGGCTTTCATGCTCTGACAAAATAGATGTTTCTTTTCTAATTGAGATGATGAACATGTGTTTTTTGTGGGCAGTGTAAAATTAAGGAATAATCTTTATTCACTATTTAGCTGGTTGGAGTTTGCAAGTGATCTAATACTTTTTCATTAGTAAGACCACCTTTACTTTTTTTTTTCCTTGAATACTTTTAGTTTTAAACTTTGGCATATCTGAAATGTCCATTTTCAATCTTTGCCTACAGATTTTAGCTTAGAGCTTCAGCTGGAGACTGACTCTGCAAGTATGCAAGTCCAGATGGGTTTCTCTGTTGCTCTTTCCATTTTCTCTGAAATGATTTCATACCTGTCTTCTGGGATTGCCACATTGCTATAGCCAATAATTAATATAATTAACCCAAACTTGTAGTATTATTACAGATATTTAAAGATCCAGAATCATGCCCAAGATGGGTAAACTACTTGGGTTGAAGGCCAAGAAAACTCTTCTGACCTTAGTTAGCTAGTTAATTATAAGTAATACAGTGAAATGCTACATGGTGTGAAACCTAAGGGGATCATAGGGAAGTTGCACAAATCCTTTTTCCTTTCTTGATCCCAAGCTGGATGATTATTTCTGTATCATTTCTTTATTAAACAGTAGGCTGGGATTCAACTCTCCAAACCAGGGCCATTGGTAGCTAAGTTCCCTCAAGGTAGGGAAACATGTTTTTTTCCCCTTAAGTAATGACCTAAAATCAGAATGCCATATCCAGAGGGCATGGGACGAATTGCTTCCAGCTGCCTGCACCTGATTACAGAGGCACTCCTATTGCTCTTGCTGCAATGTGTAGCAAAGCTCCCCCTGACCATCTCTACCCCCTCCCGGCAGTAGAGAGGGTCCTATGCTAGTGGCTTTGAGGAACTCCACTTTTGCTTTGCCACACACAGAGTTTTGTATTGGCTTGATGAGAAGCTGGTTAGCAGCAATGGTGTGATTTTTGGCACACCTTTGGGGATGCAGGCTGTATTCCCAGCAAGGGCTGTATGGCGTTGCTTCAACATTCCTGGAAACGTGCAGGTTTTCTTCTCTTCTGAGTCAGTGCCTGCTGGTTTTGGATGCAGCAGCTGTTGCTGTGCAGACCATCTCAGGGTCCGTTTGTGACATTTCCAACCCTACAATCACCTCTTCTCTCTGCCAGCAACAGGGAAAGCTAAAACCCTAATGCTTTGCATCCCTATTAAGCTTTCTCTCTCTGTGTCACAGGAGAAGGAGGGATGTTGAAAAATGTGGGCAGACCTGGCAGATCTCTGTGTCCAGGGCAGACAAAGCTGTGGTCCATAATAACTCCAAGCCAGGGGAGTCCTGATCAGTCATACAGAGAGAGGTTTTCCAAAGCCCCATTAAGTAAATGGGCTTGCAGGGCAGGTGTTAGCAAGGGCAGGTCCTGTTGATGTGCAGCATGTTGGTGAGACAGTCTGAGATGTCCAGCAGTCTTCAGGAACAAAAAGCCCATACTGACATCTGTAGTCTGCTAGTGGAAAGGATTTGCCGTTGCTTTGGAGAAGTCAAAGGAGGTAGCATAGGGCCAACTAGATGGGTGTCCGGGGCTGGGGAGAGTCAGGGTGCGTGCAGGGCACCCAGCCCAGCCCCAAGTGCTGGTTCTGGGTTGGTGCCTTGGGCTGACTGTGACCATGAGCTGCTGCCTTCCTGGGAGCTGCAGGGGTGTGCTGGGGTGTGCAAGGACTTGTGAGATGCACCTTTCTCCTCCTGTAGCCAGTGAGCAGCGTCCTGGCAAGGCAGGTCATTGAGCAGGGCTGGTCATTGCAGCTGCTGTCACTGGTAGTGTGAACCGCTGCACTGTGAGCCAGCAGGTCTGAGCACAGATTCTGCCCTGCGTGGTTTTGGGTTGATCCCTTACAGACTCTGTAGCTCACATCTCACTAAGAGGAACTGCACAAACCTAATGCTCCCTTTGACCCTAGCCAAAGCTACTGCTTGGGGTGAAATCCCTCTGGTTTACTGAATTGGCCTTGTGAACAAGGTGGAACAAATTGCAGGCTGTGGCTGTAAGCAGTGGGGTAGCAGCACACAAACAGTGTGCCAGGCTCTGCAGAGCAGTATGTGCTCTCTCATGGTTTGGTCTGCTGCCCCTCTCTGCTGGGTGCTTTTCCTCCCTTCGTGTCTATTTGGCCAAACTCAAATTTGAAAGCCCCTCAAATCGATTGTGCATCTCCTGGCCGGTGGGACTCTGCATGCCTGCCCCACACAGCCCAGGGATGCGAGAGGTGGCTCTGCTGAACTGCCATTTCATTGAATCCTCTTCCTTGCTAATTTGTTATTAAATTATGGTTAGTGTTTCATTAGAGCCCCAGTAGGCACGGTTCATTAGTGTTTTATTGGCTAGAGCTGCACTTTGTTGCATGGGAAATGTATCCCGAAGAGCTTCTGCGCTGGTAGGAGTGATTGCGCTAACGAGCTCTGGCTGGGTCAGGGTGTGCAATAGCTTTCTAAACGCATGGCTCAGACTTGAAAAGGAGCTTGGCTCTCAGCTTGGCATCGGGACAAAGGCCTGGATTTATGCAAAGGCTTAACAAATCTGGCTGGTCAGCCCTTCTGAGAATTTGACTTCTTTGCTACTGTCGGTTGTTGCTGGAGTTTTGCCGTGAGCTGTCAACACAAGGGGACTTTGGCTTCAGCATGGCAGAGGCACAACCGCTCTCCCCCATGGCACTCCCCTCGGCCAGGTTCCAGGTGAGACTGGGCAGAATCCCCTGCCTGCAGCCTTGGATTGCAGAAGCCTCTCCGAGGAGCTTTGCATTGATTCCATCTCTGAAACACATGCTGGGCCTGGGTAGCATCTTTGCTGAACTGTCCTGGCCTTTCTGCATTGCTGTCCTGGGGCTGTTACTCACCCCAAAACCAGGATAAAAATAGCCTCTCTAACCCTGAGATATTTTTCAGGGTTGCTGTCTCTTCCAAGCCCACATTAATTCAGACTTGGGATGGCCCAGAATAGAAACGCCAGGGCTCCAGCAGCTAGGAAATGCAACTTGATGTTTATAATCAATGATCGTTAGGACCAATAAATCAGGCTGTGGCTCCACAAGGTGCCCTGCAGTTCCTCTGGGTGCTGCAGAGAGCATCCAGCTCAGCCTGTGGCTCCTGGTAAAATTGCATGCAGAACTTCAGAAGGTGCTGACTTAATTATTCTAAGGTAGCCAGGCTGGAGTTCATTTTTTCAGGGCTAAATCAGGACATTTCTTTAGTGTTAGGTACCAGACACACTGCTGTGATCTCGGTACTGGTCTGGTGTTTTAGCAAGGCACAGAGAGGGGGATCTTGGATGCAGTTTCACCTCTTCTTGTAACAACAGGGAAGAGAAATATGAGAGATGGGACTTGGAAACCCACCCTCATGGGCTTTTTGGTGAAACCTTTCTCCATGAGGAATAAGCCTGCAAGCAGCATCTGAGATTTTGAGGCTGGCTGTAGACATGGTGGGAGCCTGAGCTCTGCTTTCTCTAGCCCATCACCATGGCTTCAGCCCTGGAGCGGGTGGGCTTGCACAGCTTGCCTGGTCTCTGTACTGGGGAGGGCAGAGCTGTGTTCCCCTCTCTGTTTTCTGAGTCATCTGTATCTCCCATCCCCATCAGTGACTTTAAAATGGCTTTGAGGAATTGTATTTTCAGGGCTTTTATCATTCGATCACAGGCCAGGGCCAGCAGCTTTTCCTGCCTGCTGGCTCTGGCTGCCAAAGTTAATACATCACGCAGTGCTGGAAATGTCATACCAAGGCTCGGCGCAGACCGGAGGCGGGGCTTTGCATCAGGGCGCCTGCCCTGTGCTCCCTCTGCGGAGAGACTGGAGAAATAATGAGAGGATCAATTAAATTCATCTTCCTCAGGTGTGTGAGGTGCAAGTTGTAGGGCTGTTCTGCTCCTGGACAGCAGAGGATCTGTCCACATGGCTGTGCACAGCACCCTGCATGTGGGACCAGCACACCGGGTGCCTGATGTGGGTGCACCCATGGTAGATGAGTTATAGGACTTGCCAAAAGTCCCACAGCAGGAGGTTACTCAGCCTAAATGGCTCATCTAGCCTTTTCACCCACCGGCCCCCTCCCTGCTTGCAAAATTTTAAATGCAAAAGTGGCTGGATTTTGGGGGATCTCATTCTCTCGTTGGGCTGGACCAGAGCTTTGTGTTTAGTCACTGATCTTTGGAATTTTACTGTTGTTTGTTTTTTTTCCTGTCCAGTGGCTTCTAATTGAAGTGGGTAGTGGCATTATCCCGTCTCCTCTGGAGATGTTCATAGGGTCCTCAGCAAATGTTCAGTTTTATACTGAGCCCAAAACCCCACCTGAAATGCCATTTCCCTTACCAGAGCTAGCAATAGCCACAAGGCAGCAGGGCAAACCCAGTCAGGCTGTGGAGCCCCGGGGCCTGGCAGGGCTGGGGAGGTGGTGATGCCTCTCCAGGGAGGTACAGCCCTTCAGAGGGGCAGAGTGAGTGCCTTTGAAACACAAATTAACATTTTGAGCAGCATCCTTCACTGAGCAAAATATTATCCGCATCCAGAGGCCCAACTGCTTCAGAATGTGCTTCTCCAGATCCTGGGCACAGGGATGCTATGGGGCAAAAAGGCTCCCTGTTCTCTCTGAGCATGGATGTGCAGGCTGGTGCGGGCATGTGCTCAGGGAGGCATGTGGGGTTGGGGAAGCCTTTCCCCGTCCCTCTTGCCCCTTCCTGTCGGAGCCTCTTCAGCCCTTCCGGGACTTTTCTGGCCTAGGAAGGCTAATTCAGGTTTTCTTCCAACCCCCACAGTATGAGTTTAAAGCCAAGAATATCAAGAAGAAGAAAGTGAATCTCATCGTGTCAGTGGATGGCGTGAAGGTCATTCTGAAGAAGAAGAAGAAGGTAGGCAACCCTAGTCCCTGAGGCAGCAGTGCCTCAGCAACAGGAGCCCTCCCCTTGTGGCTCAAGGACCTGCAGCGTTCTTAAATTTCTGGAAAACACTGGTGGGCTGGGAGAAGGGATGGGCTGGGATCAGCCATGGATCAGCTGTGGATGAGCAGTGTTCCCACATGGTGCCTGAGCCAGTCCTAATGCCGGTGTAGAAGGGGCTTGGGGGCCCTCATGGGAGGTGATGTGAGATATTGCTGGTCCCTAGCAGGACCCGGCCCTCAGCAAAGGGTTGCAGAGGAACAGCAGCAATGCTGTGTGACAAGAGCTTCCCAGGTCTGTCCCTGGACTGTCTCTGCTCTGCCCTTGATCTCAAGGGCAGCATCTGATGTACTCATTTTCAGCTTCTTTTGTTGCAGAAAAAAGAATGGGCCTGGGATGAGAACAAAATGCTTGTCATGCACGATCCCATCTACAGGTAAGTCTGCCTAGTGAGGAGACAGAGACTTGGGTGGCTCTGCCATGGCATTTACCCCATGCTGGCGACTGACCATGGAGAGCCACTACTATGCCCACGGAGGGCAGCTTCCCTCACTTGCTGTGCTCTCCAGAAGTCCCCAGCTCTCTTCCTCCCTCTCGTTGGCAAAAGCTAAGAGCGTGGGATAGCTGTGTCCTGAGGAAGCTGAATGGGAGCAAAGAATGGCCCCAGCCATGCTGGAGAGGGGTAGGCAGGTCCCTGATCAAGGAGGCCAGCTCTCTGAGCAGGCCATGCAGAGGGGTGTGCTGCCTTTGCAAAGTGCTTGCTACTGCTGAGTCAGCAAGCTAATTTTCCCAGCCAAGGCAAAACCTCTGCCAAAAAGATTTCTGATGGGTTTTAGCAGGGACATGCTGCAGAGGCTGGGCATCTGCCAGCACCCCAGGACATGCCCTGGGAAGCGCTGGCTGTGGCCTTGCCTTTCTCCTGGACACTGTGGGTAATATGTGGTAGATGATATCCTACCCTCCTTTCTGATCTTGCAGGATATTCTATGTATCTCATGACTCTCAGGATCTAAAGATCTTCAGCTACATTGCCAGGGATGGATCTAGCAATGTCTTCAGGTGTAACGTCTTCAAATCCAAGAAGAAGGTAAAGATATTGGGATGCACATCCCGCTGTCACATGGTCTTGGTGGGGTGGCTGGGGCAGGACACTGTGGCACTGTGCTGCAGCTAGTGTCCTGGAGCACTCTGGTGATCTGAGCTCTGGTGCCTCAGTCCCTGCAGCAGCACACAGAGATCCCCAAGAGCTGTGCTGGGCTGGGGAGGTCACAGGGCAGGGGAAGCCCACCTGAGGTTACGTTCCTCCTCTCCTCACCTGCTGCAGAGCCAAGCCATGCGCATCGTCCGGACGGTGGGGCAGGCGTTCGAGGTCTGCCACAAGCTGAGCCTGCAGCACACCCAGCAAAATGCAGATGGGCAGGAGGATGGGGACAGTGAGAGGAATGGGGACGACCTGGATGTCCCAGGTACTCTGTGAGGGTGGAGGTGGGGATGGTGTGGGGGCCCTGGAGCCTGGCAGATGTGGTCACTGTCTTCCCATACCGATCCTTGCTGGCTGACACCTGTGGGGAATGGATTTGCACAGCAATCTTGCCTGTGGCACCTCGGGCTTAAGCTGGGATCTTGCCCAGCAAGGAGCCTTCACTAGGTGTTAGCCTTCATCCTTGCAGACATCCTCCTTGCTGGGAGCCCATTAGCAGTGCCTGGGACTCTGCTGGGTGCTTAAGAACCCTCTGTGCTCAGCTGCACACACCACAAATGTTTCCTTGCTGCTTCCACAGAAGCAGCCCTAAGCACAGACCTTCCCCATGTCCCAAGACACTCGCAGGGTGGGTCTGGCTCTTTGCCTCGGACCTAGCTCTCAATCCGTCACCACTTCTGCAATTCCTGCGTGTATGAATCCATGCTTGGGATCTTCCATCAGGCTCCCAAGGCTGCAGGCAGCCCGTAGGACCCCCCCTCCCTTGTTAGTCCCATAGGTGGAGGGTGCAATGATGTTCTGGGATGGGGGTTGCTGGTTCACTCTCTCACCATGGGCTTGGCAGCGCTCCAGGGAGCTGCTGTCCATCTCCAGCACCCGTTGGGGTGCTGGCGGGTCCTACTGCCTGTCTGTGTGTGGGGTGCCTGTCCTACAGCCCCCTGCTGGGATGCTAGATCTCCCCCATTCTATCAGGAGCAGCCTGGGCTGTGCAGTGATTTCCTGCCTGCCTCTGCAACCAGCAATGTCATGATGACCTAATCCTTGGGCTGTCCTAGACCAGTCATTGTTTGTTTTTCCTCCACACAATGTCCTGGCCACGATATGCAGTTCCCTGGGGATTTCTGAGCATCTGGGGTTTTTTTTGTCCCCATAATCTCTTGTTTACCTCTCTTTAGCTTACTCTGTGTATTCTGCTCTCAGTGGCCTGTTTCTCTCGCATCAGGGGTTCTGGCTGCTACTCCCCAGGTTTGGCATGCTGGGGCTGGGTGTGTTTTCGGCCATAAGCCCCATCCCAGGTGGCAGCAGGAAGTGTGGCTGTGTTGCTCTGTACCTGCTTCCCCCATGGAGCTGAAGGGTGGGTGGCATGGGGGTGGTGGGGACCGGTGGGCATCGCTGGCCATACTGTGGGTGCGTCGTAGCAAGCTCCTGCTCCAAGTGGGCTGTGCTGTGCTCTGACACCGCTCCCGCAGCCTGCCACCTCACCAGTGCGGAGAGGGTGGCCGCCTCAGCGGAGGAGACAGACATTGACGCTGTGGAGCTGCCCCTGCCGGGGGCCGACATCCTCGACTTCAGCCGTGGTGTGACTGACCTCGACGCTGTGGGCAAGGAGGCGAGCGCCTATGCCGACGTGAAGGTGCGTGGGTCCCTGCCCCACATGCTCAGGGTATGGTGCAGCCCACGCCCTGTGTCTCTGATGTGCATCCCTGGAGCCTGGGGATCAGGAAGGATTGCGCAGCATTCCCTGGCTCCTGGATCAAAGCCATCTGCTGCCACAGGGCTGCCCTTTGGCTCTGGGCCAGGGGTGCTCCCAGAGAGCACCGTGCTGAGGCTCAGCTATGTGCAGCCACATGGAAAGTGTCTGGGGCAGAGCTGATAGGAATTTTTTAAAAAAATAAAACCAAACAACAAAACAACTGTTTTGATACAGTGGAAATTCCCATGGGAAGCATCATCCTTTTTGGGAATTTTCTACAAAAGTGTTTGGGCTGTTGTAAAAACAGAAAAAATACTGTTTTCAGAGTTTTTCAGCACCACCAGCAGAGTGTGTGTTTGCTTTGAATGCAGAAGCTTTCCTTGGTATTCTGGGGGACTGCTCTGTGCTGCAGCCCATGGGTGCATGGCAGCTCTCTGTAGCAAGAGGCACAGGATCACACTTTCGACACTGGTGTTTTGCAGGGCTGCCTCCACCCTGAAGATATCCTGACAGCGTCACCCAAGATGCTGCTGCCTTCATCTGCTCAGCTGCCAGACCTGGGAACACCCCTCTCTGCCCACCACCAAATGCAACTTCTCCAGCAGCTCCTGCAGCAGCAGCAGCAGCAGACACAAGTGGCCGTGGCACAGGTTCTCCCTTCCGCTCTTTCCCGGGAGCAGCGGCAGGGCTGGGGCATGCCACTGACCCCTCACCCCCTTAGTGCTGGTGGAGTATCCCCTGCCTGGAGGCAGTGCTGAAGGCAGGCAGCGACATGGGGAGGGCAGGCTGCCTCCAGGCAGAGGTGCTCAGGTGGTGGCTGTGGGAGAAGCTGAGGCACAGGTTGTGGAGAGGGACCATCTCCTGAGCTGTGCAGCAAGGGGGCAGAAGTAGCAATTTACTCTGGCCCCATCACAAACAATGACGTGCTTAGGTCTGCATGCCACCAAGTTGCTTGATCCTTTGGCCCCTGTCTGCTTCCCAATGCCTGGCTTCAGCATTAGCCCCAGCTGACTGCTGCCTGGGCCATGCAGCTGGTTCTCCATGCAGATATTTCTCATTAAGCAGCTCTGGCTGCTTTATCCAACTCATTACCTTTGTTTTACTTGTTCCCTGACCCCTCACACAACGCTCTGCAATTGCTTGAATTTTTTTCTGGCCTGAGTGACGTGCTCCAGCAGGCTTTCTGTGCTTTCCCACAGCTTTCTTTTTCTCACATCAGAAAATCAGAATTGGTATTTCTGGCCGAGCTGCTGCCCTGAGAACCCACGTGTCTTCTGGGGTCACAGGCTTGGGAAGTTTCTTTCACCTCTAGAAGAGGGACCTGCATCCTCAGGGGATCCTTTATGTTGGCCTGAGTATGGTGTTGCTACAGGCAAAGCTTGTCAGGCAAAACCAAGTCCTTCTGTGGAAGGGACTGCTCATCTTCCGTTCCCAGTCTTTATGTACCTGCAGAGCCTTGCAGTGGCAATTTCTTTTTCTTCCTAATTCCAGATAAAAAAAAAGATCTGAAATACTGTAATGCCATTTCTTGGCTGATTCCTGCGATGGCAGCCAGTGGCCTTGTCCCCCTCTCTCCAAGGGCTGATGCCCTTCTCTGGACCTCTGCTCTTCCCAGGGTGGTTCTTGTCCCAGGAGCTGTCACTTAGCTGCTCTCTAATGCCTTCAGTGCACGCCATGGTGATTTTGTGTCATTGTAATTTATTAATGGAAAGTCTGGGCCCTATCATGTCAAATGCCTTTCAGATTACTGCACACATTACATCAACACTTCTGTCAATGGCACTTGTTGTCTTCTCTCAAAAAGTACTGTGTCAATTTGTCTCTGAACACGTGGTGATGGGCACAGGTTTACTTCTTTACTAACAAAGCTGGGAGATGCACTGTGTTGACCAGGATCTGTGCTTAGTCTTTAGCTATGGGGACCATCCCGTAATTATCTCAGCCTCTAATTACTTGGCTGAGGATGAAATGCAATTTAGTTCCCTCGTTGACCAGACATTTGCTTTTGCAAGGTGTTTCCAGATACCTGTGAAAGTTCCTTCTCTTGAATTAAGGCCAGGAGTTCTTCCTGAGTCATGTCCCCAGGGGGCTGGTGGCACCAGCCACTGCTCCTCTGCAAGACATGATGTTTGGGCTCTGGTCACATCTTCTCCTGCCATCACCTGAGCATCACCTGGCCCCTGCTGCAGGCTCCTGTGATGGAGACAGCTGATGGCTGCGAGGAAGGGTGACTTCCAGGCTAACACTGTCACCACTGAGCTTTGGTGCCCGCTTAGCATTTAAACGTGATTCTACCTCTGCCAGCTCAGCTCAGGGTCTCTGCTTCACCCCACCAGCATTCGTCAGAGGGTCCCCATCCCACCATGCTGCTGTGCCCCACTGTCCTGCCTCTGGCAGGAGGAGGTGACTATGCCTCCTGCAGCAGTGTGGTGAGGTCTCTCACCTGGCTGGGGACCTACAGGCAAACCAAAAGGGCTCTGTGCTTCCTGCTCAGAGTATAAGGTATTGCACACCCCGAGCTTGCTGTGCTTGAACTCTGCTCTTCCAAGGGCACTGCCCTGCCACCTCACTGGCTGTGTTTGGGCAGCTCAGGGAAAGCAGGCAGCACCTCCCTGCCAGCAGACTCAACACTGCCTCCTGGTAGCTATCCAGGAGGGCAGGTGGCCCCCAGCTGTGCTGCTTTTGGGGCCCAGCAGCTCACAGCTTTGGCAGGCTACAAAGAGCTTCTGTAGTTTCTACCCTCTTCCCCGAGGTCACTTTCTAGGCCAAGGTAAAACTATCTTTTTTTTATTTGGGGGGTTGGGGTGTGTTTATGTTTTGGGTTTTTGTTTGTTTGTTTTTAAATACATGTTTTCCTGGTTCCCTAAAAGCCTGGCTGGCTCAGTGCTGGATGGAGAGAGGATCACTTGTAGGAGCTGTGGGTGGGTGGCAGGAAGGGGTGCTGAGCCAGTGTGGACCCCAGGTGGCTCTGCACTGCTGTCCCCTTGTCCAGAGTATGCTCCTGGGGCACTCTCTGCTTGAGCTCAGATGAGCGAGCTGCCCCCGCTGCCCCTGGGCAGGGGCTCCTGTCTGGTCTTGCCCAGCAGTGTCCCACCCTCCCTGGGACACAGTGCTGGTGATATTGAAGCTTGCATATGGGTAGTTATTCCGAAACCAATGGGCTTCTTGCCCTTGGACTCCCCACTGGTTAATGTCCAGGCATTGCTTCCCAGGGCAGAACGAGCAGCCAGATCGTGTCCCCAAAGGCACCATGTCTTAACAGCACTCTGCCATCTGTGTTGCTCCAGGCGTGTCATGCCTGTCGCAGCCAGAGCTGCCTGTAGCTCCGGGGCAGCTCGGATGCTCCAGCCCCTGCTAGTGACAGATGCCGCTGGCAGGACCCTGTCTCTGGGAAGCCTGCCCAAAAAGACAGCTTGGCCAGGGCCAGCTCGTGGTGCATGGCTGTGCCCCCATGCACCTGCAGCACCATCCAGTTAATCGAGCATGTCTTCTCTTCCACATTCACCTGGCTTCCTCCTGGGCTGCGCTTTCCTTGTGCATTTTGTGGCATGTGCCTCCCTTTGCCTCAGCTTTTCCATCAGAGAGGCCAGGGGATCATCACACTGGATGTGCTGTGCCCTGGTGCAACACTGCTGCCTGCCCCACTCTCCCCATCACGTCTGCGGGTGCCTGCTTCCTCATCAAATCATTTGGTGGTATGCTGGCGAGCCCTGATAAACAAGCAGGGGCGGCTGGAGTCAAAGACGCCCTTGAGCAGCGTCTCCCATTCACTGACCCACTCTCCTCCTGTCACACAGGTCCACTTGCTGAAGGACCAGCTGGCTGCGGAGGCAGCGGCACGGCTGGAGGCTCAGGCCCGTGTGCACCAGCTCCTGCTCCAGAACAAGGACTTACTGCAACACATCTCGCTCCTGGTCAAACAGGTGCAGGAGCTGGAACTGAAGCTATCAGGGAACACCACCAGTAAGCGCTCCTGCCCCTTCCTCTCCCCTCGCAGCTAGCTGGGTCTGTGGAGAACATGCATGTTGGTGTTTCTCTTGGGGGGTTTGTGTATTTCCAGTGGTTTTGTGTAGAGGAATAATAGTGCCCTTCTGGCCTGGCTGGCGCGTGTGTGGCAGGGTGCTGCATGGCCGGGCAGTCACGTATGTCCATCGGCCGTATGTCCACTTTCCTCTGTGGCTTCATGGTCTAGGCCAGCTCCTTACCTGCCCAAGAGCCCCTCCTTGACCTTCCTCTCCAGCAGACATGGCCATCAGCACCCTGCAGGAGCTGGGGTGGGAGACAGATAATTTTTTATCCTGCAAAACTGGCTCCTGGTTGGCCAGCAGCAGCTCCTGGCACCACTCACACCAAATAAGCCCTTCTAGACAGCGATGGTGGGGAGGTTGACACCCAAATGGCCCCAGACCATCCTCCTCTGGCCAGTCTGCAGCCAATAGTAGTAGCCAGGGGAGGCAAGCCGGGATGGCACTGCCTGCCTTTCAGCCATGCCCTTCTCTTGCAGCGGGCTCCCAGGACAGTCTGCTGGAGATCACCTTCCGTTCCAATGTCCTCCCAGTCCTCTGCGACCCGACCACTCCGCAGCCTGAGGACAGCCACCCGGCGCCACTGGGTCCTGGCTCGGGCTTCCCCAGTGCTGTGGGCAGCCCCATAGGTAGGAACGACTGTCTGGTGAAGCTGGAGTGCTACCGCTTTCTGCCAGGCTCGGGGCCGCCCCCCCCAGAGCCAGCGCTGGGCAGCCTGGAGCTCATTAAGTTCCGTGAGTCAGGCATCGCCTCTGAGTACGAGTCCAACACGGACGAGAGCGAGGAGCGTGACTCCTGGTCCCAGGAGGAACCACCACGCCTGCTCCACGTCCAGTCCAGGCAGGACCTGGGCGACAGCCTGGAGGACGAGATCGCGGTGTAGGGATCGGCAGGAGGTGGTGCGGAGCAGCCGGGACCCGCTGGAGCTGCGGCGGACCCTGGCTGTAGCCACCTGGCCCTGGCGGGGACAGGACACCCCAGAGGGAGATGGGGCAGAGGAGGGAGCACAAGGCTTCCAGCACATGGCCAGGAAGTGTGGAGAGGTGAGGACAGAGCCGTGCTGAGGGTCTGTGTCAGGTGAGCTCTGCTCCAGCGTGCATGGGCTTGTGTACTGAGCTGGAGCATCCCCACTTTGCATCGGACAGTGAGCTGGCAGCTGCTTGTGCTACCCCCTGGTCCCTGTCCCCCCCGCAAGCTGTGTTTTGAGGTTTGGCAGAAGCCGAGGGACTGCCTGCTGGAGTAGCCACTGCTGCTGGTGGGGAAGCAGTAAAGCAGATAAAAGTTTTTTTCTGGGGGAGTGAGAGCAGGCACGGGGCAGTGAGAGGGACAAGAAGGACTGAGGAGGCAGCACCAGGACAGTGAGTGGAAATGGAGTTGCTGGCAGGGAGTCTGGTGCTCTGCGTGGTGGAGAGGGGGTGGGATGTGAGGCCAGGGCCGTGCTAGCAGGGTGGTTAGGGCTGGTGACGGTGCACTGTTGACATGGGTGCATGAGTGAGGTGAGGCAGCAGGGGACAGGGGGAACAAGTCTGGGAAGGAGCTGAACGGGTGAGCTGAGGTTGCACAGAGTAGCCAGGTACAGGCAGATTCTGACAGAGTGTTTGTGGCACTTCCAGGACAGGGTTTGTCCCTGTCTGAGGCAGGTGGAGGGCGTGCAGGCACTTCCCACTCTCCCGGGCTGTGGAGTGGAGAGGAAGGCACAGCTTGGTGCAGAGCAGGGAGCCAGGGCACACAGCACGGTGCTGTGAAGTGTCCTCCCCCTCATTGTCCAGTCCTTGGGCTCCTCAGCATGGCTTCCAGATTTCAGAGCCTTTCTGTCCTCAAGTCATATTTTCAAGCACTCCCCTGCACCCCCCATCACAACAAACTCTCCCATTTCCAAGCCATTGTTTGGTGCTGGACCAGGGTTGGGGGGATGCAGTGCTGGCATCAGCCATGTGCAGGGATGAGCACATTTGCCACCCCTCGATGGGGAGCAAACTGCTGGTGTCTGCAGGGGGGCTCCATGTCTCTGGTTTGCATCCTTCAGAAAAGTGAATCCCCCACCAGACCCCAATATGCCCATGGCTGAGAGCCATCTGTGGGGGTCTCCAAGGGATCCAGAGTTTGTTTTTTTTTTTCTGCAAGCGTATTTATCAGCTGCCTGTTGCTGCAACCTCTAAGAGGCCATGGCTGAAAGGGGCTACAAACCAGAGTCCTGATGTCACCTCTGCTCCTTGTGGAAATACTCAGTGAGGGGGTGATTGGCACAGTTTCCTTTTCTCTATCCACTTTCCCATCCTGCTTCTGTTTCACTTGTTTCCCCCCTGCTGCTCTCACCTTCACCAGCTCTATCTCTGCTAGATCTGCCTGCAGCTAACCTCTAGCCAAGCATCTCCCAAACACGAGCTCTTGCTCTCCTCCAGGGCTTAGCCCAGATGCTGAGGAAGGTTCATCGCTTCATTCTGCCCCAGACCCCTTGGGACTGAGGGCAGCTGAGGAGTGAGGCATGGGTGAAACCCCCGGGGTTGGTGTGCTACTGACCTGCCACCGCAGGAGGAGGCTGGGCGCTGTGAGGAGCTAGAGAGTGCTAGTAGGAAGGAAGGAAGGACGTTTCAGTGTCCCTAGCAGTGGCCTGGTGTCCAGGGGACCCACCACACCAGCCGCAGAGGGAACAGAGCAGGAGCAGGTGCTGGTTGTAGGGTGTCCCAGATCCTCCTGTCCTCTGGCCACTGATACCTCGGTATTCCCTGTCCCGTGCTGCTGTGTGCCAGGCCCTCTGCTGTGCACCCTGACATCCCACTGCCACCGTGCTGCAGCTGGAGGTGAAGGCATGGGGTGGGGGCCTAGTCCCTGCCAGGAGAGAGGTGGGGATGGCAGCACACACAGGACATGGCGCAGACAGGGTAGGGATGTATGGGTGAGCTTGAAGAGGGATTTCCATGTGGGCAGATGGGTCATGCCAGGAGCTCGGCCATAAGCACAGGGCAGATGAAGGGAGAGCCTGAGAGGAACAGCAGCAGGCAAGAAGCCCCTTCCAGGCTGGGCTGCCTCAGAGAGCAGGCAGGGCTGAACAGTCTCCCCGTGCCACCGCTCCTGCCTATCCCTGCTGCACACGCACAGCCCAGGCAGGGCCCTGCGAGGAGCTGTCAGGACCAGCTGCGGGCTCGGGCTCCTGCCCATCACTCTACCTAGAGTGTGCCCCACAGGCTGAGGGGTGCTGCCAGAGCTGGGTGGGACCCTGCCAGCATCCTGCCGCACCACAGTTGTACATGTGTAAATGATCCTCCTCATAACTCAGCGCTGCCTCCAAGATGCCTCTCTAGTCTCTCACTTTTGTTATGGACCTGGACTGGGGATTTATAGCTATATTTTTTGTCCTTTCTTTTCCTACAACTGTCGTGTTACTAACTGTTGACTCTATCTGGGAAACCAATCTGTCAATGTAAGTGCACTTAACCCTTGGGTGTTGTCATTAGTTGACTGGCTTTTGCTAAATAAATCTTTCTATTTCTCAAGGCTTTCTGTTGTCTCTTCCTTCTCGCTGACTCTTTCTTTCTGTACTTCTCTCCCCCTCCACACTAGGAGCCAGCACTGGTGGTGGTGTCCCTTAGCCTTGCACAGACCCCCCTCCAACCTAAGCATCCTCCCCTGTGAGACCCTTGCTTGTGGTGCCAGCTGCAGGCTGCCCGTGATAGCGAGGTGCCCTGAACATTGCTGGCAGTAGGGGGGTTTCAGCCTTCCCCTTCAGCCACTGCACAGCACCAGCTTGTCTCAGGGCTGATCCAACAGCTCAAGGGTGCTGGTGGCTTCCTGACATCTGCAGAGCTCCCCATGGAGATGTAGAGACGCTGAGCAGCACTTTCAGGGGCTCGGGAGATTTTTGACTGCTGGGGAAGGAAAAGTCGAGAAGAGCCGCTCCTAAAGGATGGCAGAAGTGTTGTGTAGGCAAGAGCAGCAGGCAGACAGGGCTGTCTGCTCCTAAATCAATTTATTCTGTCGCTGTCAGGAGCGATGAAGCAGTGCCCTCCCGTGGCGGCTGCCTGGCTGGTGGGGCTGCATAGGCACCCGAGGGGCTGCAGCCTCCTGTGCCTTGCCCTTCTCCCACAGGGCCTTAAGCCTGCAGTAGTACACCTTGCAGCTGTAGCCCTCCTGGGAGCTGTGCTGGATGTGGGTTTTGGTGGACCACAGCGTGGGGAAGATGTGGCAGCATGACAGGCACTTGTAGCCGTGCTGCGGCTCTGGCTGCCAGTCGGAAACGGTGATGTCCTGAACCGTGATGCTGGCTCTGCTGGTGGTCAGTCTGTCCCACCTGGGGGGCTGGGGCTCATCCGAGGAGCCAAAGGAGAAGCAGACAATCTCTGAGAGGTCATCAGACTCCTCCTGGTGCTCCTGTGTGCTGGTGGCCTGGCTTGAGGAAAGGCTGCCCAGGTGCTGCTGGGTGGCTCCTTTGGTGCTCATGAAATAGCTATAGGGTGAGAACCAGGGCTGGTAGATGTTGCAGATGCGGGCAGGGAGCTCGCTGCCTGGCAAGGCTGCAGGCTCACAGGCTATGAAGGATCTGCAATGAGTTAGGGGTGTCTGCAAGAGCCCGGCCTCCCACAGGGTTGGGAGAGTGCTGAGGAGCCTTCCTTTCTGTCTTCATTAGATGCAGAGGTGGCTGGCTCTGTCCACCCCCTTGTCATGCAGGAGTAGAGATGGGCATAGGATGCTGGCGGGTACCAAGGCACCAGCACAGCACAAGGCTCACCCAGCAGCCCACTGGAGCCATCCCATGGAGAGCTGCACTGGCACAGGGGCGGCGATGGTGGGGCTGAGCTGGCACTCCCAGTGTCAGCACTCACAGCTTTGAGGATTCCTGCTGGGAAGACATGGGGGAGAAACCAGTGTAGCTCAGATGGGGTGTGACTGCAGAATCCCCCCAGGTCCTCAGAAAAGCACCCACTGCCACAGACCCACCCCATCCCCTTTCCCCACCCATGCAGGCGGACATGCTCAGCCAAACCCCTCCACAGCCCATCTGCCCGCAGGCTCTCATGGAGGCTGAGCCATGCCATGGCTGTGCCCAGGAGGTGCAAGGCACTCCCCACAGGCAGTGCCAGCTGTCTGCATCACCTGCCTGGCCACAGCTGGCAGGGGCCAGGCTCACCAGGCAGGCTGGCAGGGCCTGGGGCCTCTGAGCTTCTTGGCCTGGTGCCATGAGGCATGGCCCTCATGGAAACGGAAACGGTGGGCAAGGCAAAAGTTGTCCATCACCCTTTTGTAGCTGGTGTGTGGCTCCTGCACTGTGGCACCCATGCCATCACTGGATGACATCACAAGGGATTGATGTCCCATGTGTGTACGGTGCCCAGCAGGATGCTCCTGGGCAGTGTGCTCAGCTCCTGGGATCTCTGGGGAGCCTGGCCAGCACAAGGGGACAGCTGGCCTGGGCTGGAGAGACAGCCTTGGTGGGGTGGGCAGTGTGGAGCCCAGGCTGTGGGTGCCCCCAGAGAACCCCCTGCTGCTTTGTGAGTGCCTGGCTGATAAGGGTGCCACGAGTCCCATCTCCACAGGCAGCATGGCAGGTCCAGGCAAGATGTGGGTAGCACACCTCTCTCAGCAGCGTGGAAGGGACAGGCCTGCTGTCCCCTTGCCATTCCCTTGGTAAATCCCTTCTCTCTCTCTTTCTTTCCACAATCTGCTTCCCAAGTCGCTTGGTGTCAGGTAAGAGATGCTCTTGGTGTGTTGGCAGTGCCAGCATGGAGCCCTGGGCTCGCTGCTACCCTGTCTCGCCCCATGCTGTCCCCAGTGCATGCACTGCCCTGTGCAGCCCTGGCATGGCCTGGCTGCCCACAGCCTCTGTGGGGCTGCAGGAGCAGCCTCCCTGTCCCCCAAATTATGTTCTCATGCTGCTGGGTTGGGAGCTGGCGGGCAGCTCTGGGATGTGCTGTCCCTGCTGGTGTCCCCGCTCCAGCCCAGCTCACACTCCCTCTCTGTTCCCTTTTCCCCTCCAGTGGACCAGAGCATGTTTGAGAATGCTAGCGCCAGCACGGCACCCACGCCACGGCCACAGCACATCCCCACTGTGGTGGGCGCCCCGGCCCAGCCCTCCCGCCCTGCTGGCAGCCAGCACCTCCGCAACCTGGGCAAGGCTGTGGGGGCCAAAATGAATGACCTCCTGCGCCGCAAGGACCCAGCTGGCCTCCCCAGCATGGGAGTGATGGAGGTGAATGCCAGTGCTGGGGCTGTGCTGTGCACGGGACAGCCAGCCAGCGAGGACGGGTGAGTGTCCCCACAGTGTGCACCCCACAGCAGGGCTGTTGGGGCCTCATCAGCATGGGGCTGTGTGTGACTTCTCCTCTGTTCTTGCAGGGCTTTGGGGCTGGATGCTTTTCCCCGGCTGGACCCCCCGCCCCCTGTCACCAAGAAACGGACACCGCGTGCCCTAAAGACCCCTCAGGACATGCTCATTGCACCACAGCTGGAAGGGACCAGCCCAAGGAGCAGCACAGAGGAGACCCCTGAACCACCCACAGCCAACCCTGACCATTCAGAGGAGCAGCTGGTGACGAGGGACCCATCCTCTCCAGAATGTCCTGGGGTGTCCAGCATGATGGGTACCCCAGGGCCCAGCGGGGACCAGCCCACCAGTGCCTTCCCCGTGCCCGACCTCATCCATAAGGGCAGCTTGGAGAGCCAGTGGCGAGTGGGTGAGAGGGCCACTGAGACCTCACCCCACACGGAGAAGCCCTCCCAGAGACCAGGGCTGGAGCATGAGCTGACAGGGAACACGGCGCGGCCGGAGCCACATACTGCTGGCTGGGAGGTGGAGGGGCCCCATCCTGACCTACTGTCCTTTGAGTAGCAGCAGGGGAGCTGCGACAGGGGGACCGTGGGGGCTGGCTCTCCCAAACATGTTTCTCACCACCACTTGCCATTTTTGGGGTCATTATTTTGGAGAGAGAGGAGCCCCGGGGTGGCAGAAGCTGTTGTTGGCCCAGTGTGGGGTGTGGGGAGCCATGACACCCTACTTTCCCCAAATTCCCCAGCAGGGCACAGCATGTCCCACCATGGCTTCTGCAGCCCCATCCCAGGCCTATTCACCTGTCCTGTCACAGTGCCACCATCCTGCCTGCAGCTAGGGGCCATGCTGAGCTGGGCACCAAGCATGGGCTTGCTCAACAGCCTGGTCGTCTTGCATGGGTGCAGAAGGATCAGCCTGCCCCCAACCCTGTCAGCTCTGCCAGTGTGAGCATCCCACACTATTCCCTACTTCTGCGCTGACTGCCCTGGTCCGGAGGATTTTCTAGCTTAGGCCATGTGTTTGCTGAGATAGCCCATCCCAGCATGCCAGCAGGTTTGCCCAGCCCTAGCACCTGGTGCCAGGGAGCCAGGATGGCAGATGTGCCCACGACCTTCTCCAGGTCTGACCCCTCAGCATTAGTCTGCCCAGTGCCATCTCTCTGCAGCAGACCCCCAGCTGCAGGAGACCCACTCACAGCATGGGCTCTGGTGAGGAGCAGGGCTGGACTCCTGGGGCTGCTGGTCAGTGGGCTCTGATGGGGAGCAGAGCTCCCTGTGACACCTCCCTCCAGCTCCCTCTTGTTTCCTGATCTCACCACAGACAGGCAGCCCACACCATATGGGCCAGCATTGCTGCTCTTTATTTCCTGGGATGGCGACGTCTTTGCAAGACTGGGACACAAAGAAGCCATGTGGTCTTCTGATACTGCTCTGTGATTGTTTCCCCATGAATTATAGGATTCGTGGCCTGTGCACCCCTGGGCCAGTGCAAGGAAGCAGCTGTGAGATGGCACTTTTTGCTTAGAGTTTTTATGTGAATCCTCACTTCAAAGGTGGTTTTGAGCAGAAAAGCTCCAAAGATCAGATTAGATCTGGAGAAGGCTGGGAGCTCATGGTCGGGGCAGCTCTGTGCCTCTTCCTGGGCCACACAAGATGGTTGGACTGAAGAAACGTCTTCCACCACCCAAAGCCATGTTGCAGTCCTGGTGAAGGAAGGAGGCCATGAGCATGGATCTCTTTGTCCTGGGAGCAGCCACCGTGGCTCCTTGCCTGTCGGGCATGGGGGGTGCCATGGCAGTGCCAGGTCTCTGCAGTGCTTGGCCCCTGGGAAGGACCTGCTCAAGAGCAGAGAGCCTGCGGCCCGCTGGCGGTCGGTGCTGAGGTATATAAACACACCCTGTGTATAATGTGATTACACTGTGCATGGGCGATGCTGCCCCACAAATCTATATGAATGAGTATGTATATGTGTGTGCTGCCTAGACCTACACTGCATTGTATACGTTGATAGAAGCAAGGGCATGTAGCCCCTCTTTGAGGAACCAGCATCTTCCAACCCTGCCGATCCCAAGGGAACCTTGCTGCTGGTCCAGTCCCTCTATTTATGTTGTCTAGGGTGTGTGTGTAGTTTGGACAAAAGATGCAGATTGCACAATAAATTTTTTTTTCTTTTTTACCCACTGACATGTAGCAGTCTCTTGATGGGAGGGGAGTGCCTTGATCAGTGCGATGTAGCCCCGAAGCCCCCCCACTGAGGCCGGGGGCCTGCATGGGGGCTGCAGAGCCAAGGAACAAGGAACCGAGGGTTGCTGGGGAAAGGCACCCTCCAGCGTCAGGCGTGCTGGGGCGCTTGCACAGGGTGATGGGCGTGCCGTGTTAAAGCCATGGGGTTAAGGGAATACCCCAAGACAGCGCTGCCAGAGGCCTGACACCCCCGTCCCGGCAGCCACGCCCCGCGGCATAGCCACAGGGAGCCGAGGGGAATTAATTTGCTGGTGCTCAGGCTGAGGGGGCTGACATGGGTGCCCTACGGGGGGACGGGAGCCCCGGTTGGCGCCTGCGTTCGGGAGATGGGACGCCCGGCGACAACGAGGGGCCGAGCCCGGGGACGCT
>NW_020799109.1:27067085-27083106 GCF_003259725.1 Athene cunicularia | reverse complement strand
ATAAGAGACAGCAACATCGGTAACGGCAGCCCCCGCCCCGTCCTCCAGCCCGGGCACCCCCATAGCCGCTCCCCGAACCCCTCCTTCTCGGGGGGCCCCCGCGGGCACCCCCTATCCCCGGGACACACACACACGCACACCCCGCGTCCCGCAGGACCGTCTCCCCCAGGGCAAACCGGGGTCTCCAAACCAGCCCCCTCCAGCCCCTTTGGGAACATGGGTTCCCTCGCCCCCAACCTGCCACCCGCAGGCAGGGCTGGACACCCTCAGAGCAGCGTGCCCCGCGGATTGGCACCCCTGGGCAGGCAGGTTTGTGGGCCCCCTGCCTGGGACGGTCACCCCAAAGCTGCGTCCCTGTGGTGGATGCTTTCTGGTACCCCCTTGGGCAGGCTCCTGGGTACCCCACCCCTTCCCCGGGCTGGGGTCCCGCAGGTCACCCCTGGGGTGGGCAGGAGCAGGTGGGAGTTGGGTGTCACCCTTTGGGTAGGCAGAGCAGATTCCCCTGGGCAGGGCACCCCTGAGTCCTCCTTCAGGCCGGGCTGCCCGAGCGGCCCCAACCAGAGCGGGCAGCGGTGGGGTGGTGTCTGCCTGCCAGCTGCCTGGCTCTGGCAGGAGCCCCTGCGCTGCCTGCATGGCTGGGAACGGGCTTGGGAAGGGAGCAGGTCTCTGCATCAGAGGGAGCTGCTAGAAGCCCCCAGGTTCTCCCACTGATTATTTTTTGGGGTTTTTTTTTGTCTGTTTGAAACGCTTTTTAATGCTGTAACATACCTGGGCACCCAGACAGAGCTCAGGTTCCCACTGTGCTAGGTTGGTCACGGGAACAGATTGATGGATGTCTAAAAGAGAGTGGTACTACCTCCAATTTACCCACCGGGACCTACTTATCCACGCCCCAGAGATTGTCCCTCTGAGCAGAAGCACCTGGCCCCACCGTTGCTTTAGCAGAGCCTGGCGGGGCCTGTCCTCAGAAGCCCAGAAGGGTGACATGGCTGTTTTTCCCTTGCTGCTTCCCTCTGAAGTCTGGTTTTCCAGCTCTCTGAACATCACACTTTGTAGAACACACAAGCTGCCTACTACAACTTTTGTGGTCTTCTGGGCAGTAGTGGAGAGCGGTAGAGTGCAATGACCGTGTGCTTGCTGGTTACCAATACCTGTCACTGTGTCTCACCACAGTGACGCTGTACGGTGTGTTCACCAACCACTACTCTGCAAATGGCCCATCTCGCTGTCTGCTGCTGGAGCTGCTGGACATCAGCGTGTCCGAGCTGCTGCTCCACTCTAGCAACCAGGGCTGCTCCATGTGGATGATCCAGCACTGCGCCCGAGACGTTCTCGAAGCCCTGGCTTTCCTGCACCACAAAGGCTACGTGCACGCAGACCTCAAGCCACGCAACATCCTGTGGAGCGCAGAGGAGGAGTGCTTTAAGCTCATTGACTTTGGACTTAGCTTCAAAGAGGGGAATCAGGTTTGGAACATGCTGCTCTTGAAGCAGTTGGCTCTGTGTTGACTTGTGTGGGTCTGTGATGCTTTCAGCTCACGAGTGTAGGAGTCGGTGGGACCTGATCAGAGTAGTAGCTGAGCTGGTGCTGAAGGGTTTCCTGGAAAATGCTAAAATGTTGACTTGCCCCAGAAGCAAAAGCTCGTGTTCCCATTCTCCTTCACATCTCTGGTTTCTGTTGATGTCTTAGCTTTTATGCTACGCATGACCACAAATTCCAAAGTTAATGATGCACTGAAAAAATGTAGTGTCTCAGCTTTCTGGGAAGTTTGCTAGTTTTTATGTGGTCAGACAAGTGGGAGCACCCAGGTCTGTAGAATTTCCTTTTATCATCCCTTATCATAAATGATAGTAATCCAGGCTTCACCATCAGCTTCCCCATTATCTCTGGCAGTGTCCTTGTGCTTGTCTTTACTTTCATCTTATCTTCAGCAGCTTCCCTTTTTCAGGAAGCCTGGATGTTTCTTTCCCATGTCATTGTGTTGACAAAAGCCCACACTCTGGTTGTGGGTAGGCAGTGTCCGTTCTTTACTGACATGGACAGATCTCTGCCTGTTCTACCCTGCTTTTCCCATTTGGGCTTTCATTCCCTCTTCATGCTATCACTTTTTTGGTTTGGTGATACTGGATTTTGTAAGTTTGTCTTTTTAATTTTCTCCCATGGCCTCTGATGAAAGCAGAGCACCTCAGGAGGTTCTGCTCTTGGCTTGACAGAGCTTCCTTTCACCCCTCCCTCTCAATAATGGCCTGTGAGGAGTATCAGTGAAGCTTTTTCATCAGGTAGCCTCTTAGCAAATTTGCCTTTAATCAGTGGGCAGTGAGTCTAGTAAATGAGCTATGATTTTTCTGTGCACACATTATCCTGGCTTGTCACTACTCCCTGCCCTTAGAGGTTTTAAATTCATATACTTTTTTACTGGTTTACCTAGTATTGATAGTACAGCCCACTGATCTGTGAATATCAGGATTGTGTGGGTGACCTGTCTCTGAATTCTTTGGTACAGAAGCTGTTTTTTAACGTTTGTACTTCTTAACTCCTTCACGTTTTCTCCAGTTTGCCCACGTTTTTGGCTGAATGCTGGTTTGTGCTTGTAATCTGTTGCTGTCTATCAGCAAAAAACATTCTCCTGGTGTCCTGTGTGTAATGCAGATATCTTTTTTTAATTCAGGTCTGTGTTTTGCTGCTTGCTCTTTGAGTTGCATCATAATAGTTGATTGGGTGTTTTATCTGCTTCTATGGTTCCTTCCAGTCAGTTTTCTTTGGGCTGAGTTTCCTTTGCTCGTTCTCAGAAATATGCTGCCTATATGGGTGAACCTTCCAACCCTGCTTTGAATATGCATAGGGTATCAGCTTGCCTTGCCGTGGGCAGCAGCATACATGCACAATTTCCTTATCTGAGTCAAGACTATATACTTTTATTTGTGACAGCTTTGCTGAGCTTATCCTTGCATAACTTTTCCTGCCATTATTGTTTAACAGAGAATGGCTGCCCATCAAGCAAGGTCTCAGCCATTTAAATCTCTCAGAATGCTTTAGATGGTAGGAGTGAAATTCCATCTCGCAATTTTTGCTGGTGACATTGACCATAGTGTTTTCTCCGTCTCTAGATATTGTTTGGTGGGGCTGCTAACTTACTGCTTTTGCCATGCTAGAGGTTCTGCTCTTTGCTGATAGGAGGAGGGACGGTGATGAGCAATTTGTGTATCAACTTTTTTAAATTCATAAGCCACTTTTGAGCTCTGTCGCCTCAAAATGATTGAAGACCAAGTTTACAGAAAACAGAGGACCAGATAATTTTAGTTTAAATCTATTCCCCTTGTAAGAATTCCCAGTCCTGCCCCTTATCCAGGAAGTAGACTTGCATATTCTTCTGTCATTCCTTCAGTCTCATCGTGTGTCTAAAACAAGCCCTCCAGTATTAAAAAGACACAGCATGAAGTTTGCCTTTGGACACTTAAACAATGCTTGGCTAGACAAAGCCACAGCTGACCAATCGGGTATTGTCTGGGAGCCGAAGGCTGGACTGGAGACCTTCAGAACAGCCCCTCCAGCCAGCGCTTGTGTGAATCTATAAGAATTTCATGTTTTCTTTTAAGCAGGCAGCGTGTGGGCATTTTATTTTGCTCTGCCAGCCACGGCAGCTGGGCAGGTATTGATTGCTGCAGCACTTCCTGCTGCGACAGGGAGAAGGAAGAGATGTGTGGGAAGTGCCTTTGGTAATTTCCTTGTCTGAGCATTAGGCACCTGCTTCGTTCTTTTAATGTTTTGTTCCGGAGAACATCAGTACATGAATAATGGCAGCTGTTACTGATCCTCACTGTTCAGTGAGGCTGTTTGTGCTCTCATGCAGCTGATGCGGGAGTATATTGTGGGTGTTTGACCCTTATCCTGAAACTTCCAGTGTCTTCTGTGCTTTTGACAGGTTAATGGGCCAGTCCGCAGTGGCATCCAGCATCTTCCTCCCAGCAGAGCTGTCTTTCAGAGAGTTCAGATGTTGGTGTGATGCTTTCTGTTTTGCTTGGGAGGTGTTTTCTCTTTCAGACAGTCTTATTTTTTCCCTCATTGACAGAGCAGTATAGCAAGTTGAACTGCCTGCCTAACATGACTGGCTGTACAATGCTTTCTGTCATTTTAGTGATAGTTATTTTGGTGACCCATTTGGAAGAACGTCTGTGAACTGATTTAAGGATAGAGTGGAGAACCTGAATCTGGAAAATTAACTTTTTCTGTGTGTTTGATCTTCCATAGGATGTGAAATATATTCAAACAGACGGGTATCGTGCTCCAGAGGCAGAACTGCAGAACTGCCTGGCACAGGCAGGGCTCCAGAGTGAGACAGAGTGTACCTCAGCTGTGGATCTGTGGAGTCTGGGAATCGTTTTACTGGAAATGTTCTCAGGAATGAAACTGAAACATACAGTCCAATCTCAGGAATGGAAGGTGAGTGGGAACTGCTGCAGGCATTCTTGCTTGCACCAAATGAGTCGTCCTGCTTCTTGTTTGTAACCCAGATTTATGAGGTAGCACCTGGCAACTAGAGAGTGTTTCCAGGATGTTTCTCTAATCCTCTTGCCCTGAGAATTAAGGTTCCAGAGCCTTAAAGACCCGCCTGCCGTGTGGGACTGGCATGTCTGAATGCTGCCTGTGTTCAGGTTACTGAAAGCTGAGGGTTCCAGGAGTCTATGTCTTGCCAGAGTTTGGAAGGTGAGTTGCACTGGCTGTAGTGTGACACAGAAGGAAGAAATGGCTGATGGCTGATGGCTGCCAGCTAGTTCAACAGCACAATGAAAGAGGAATTATTTGCTGATTTTAGTCTAACGTTGGCTCTAATTTGGGGATCTTCTTGTAAGTCTGTACCTTGAGAAAACAAGAGTAAGACTCGGTGTTGTGAGCCAGGAGCCTGCCTCTGTTCTCCATGAAATAATTTTGTTATGTGATCCCCTTCCCAGTAAGAGTATCCTTTCAGCATCATAACATCCATAACATGTTGTAACAGCAAATTTGCCTGTGCATGGAAATTTCCAGCTTTTGCAGGGGCAAATGGGAAAAACTTCATCTGATGTGGGTGTGATGGTTTTAAGCCCTACTGGGGCTGGAGACCACGTTGCCATTGTCCGTCCCCCATCCTCAGCTGGTCAGGCTGGAACTAAGGCACAAGCCCCGGGTTAAAATAAGAAGAAATTTAATACAACCATGTGATAAACAATCTGAACAACAACAGTAGCAATGATAACAACAATAAACAGCAATAACAGTAAACAAGACAAAAGATATACAGAGAAATATGGAAATGGTTACAGACAGCTCGCTTGCGATGCTCCCTGCGACCAAAGCCAGAAAGGAAAAAGTTCGCGTGCTCCCGCGCCCGGACCTGACCTCAGCATGGTATGAATAACCCGGCTGGAGATCCCTTCCCCCTCTCTGATGGGGAAACTTAACCCTGTCCTAGCTGAACCAGGACAGTGGGCCTGCTGGTTTAACGTGTGAGGCTTGAGCATTGGGGATCTCTCACAAGATGCTACAGTACTAGAGCCCTCTGCATCCAGTCCAGAAAATTGTGGGATATTGCAAGCTTTGCACTGGTCTTTTTTTCTCCCTAAGCACGGTTTGTTTTTCTTTCCAGACAAACAGTTCTGCCATCATTGATCGCATATTTGCCAGCGAAGGGGTGGTTAATTCAGCCATTCCAGCGTATCACCTCAGAGACCTTATCAAAAGGTATCTTACCATATTTACTAACTGTTCCTTAAAGGTGTGCTCTGTAAAGTCTCGTGCCTTGCTCTGAGTAACTTAGAGCCCTCACCTAACGCTTGTTTGGTTTTCTTTATAAATGCACTGCCACTGTGCCTAGTAGCAAGTGCAAGCCTTAGCAGAGGTGCTTCAGCTCCTCTGATTTTTGGCACAGTTTGGAGTAAGCACATAAAGCATATCAGTTATGATGTTAATCATTTGCTGTTTCAGTGCTTTGCACTTCCTGCCGATGAGGTTGTATTTGGAGAAAACTGGAGACTTTGCTGCTTTGGGGGAGTGTTGTCAGAAACACTGACAGAAACACTGGGAGAACTTTGTAGAGTAGGGCTGATGGTTGGACTCAGTGATCCCAAGGGTCTTTTCCAACCTGAATGATTCTGTGATTCTGCTCTATAAATGAAGAGGGAGGGCAAGACAATGCTGTGTCTCCACTGCTGTCAACATTAAAATGCATTTATTCAGCGGTCTACTGAGAGGTCTGCCGAAGCAATTGTTTTCATTGTATGTGACTCTGCTCTGAGGCTACAGAGTGAATGAGGACAAAACTTGGCAGAAATAGCTTTGGGACCCACTGGTAAAGCCAAGTAGGGAACGTTCTTGGGCAAGCCCTGGGCTAATAGCTGCTTTGAATGCCATTTGTGGAAAGATGTAGGAGCTCCTTGAAGTGTGATCATTTTCACGAGATGACCTGTGTGCCTGGGGTGTGGGCTGAATGGCCTTGGGGAGGTGGAGATAGAACATGCCACGTTCCTTTGAACTTGTGAGCAACTTCCATCATTTGGTGTTGAGAGACATCAAGAAGGAAATCCTACTGTACCATGTTCCCAAAATGCTTTCAGGGGATCCTTCTGGTATGCTTTCAGCTGTAAATTGGAAGACATGCTTCTCGCTCTTCTCTGTACTATAAGCACCCCAAGGATAGGGTATTCCTCTGCACTGGCTTCCAGCCTGAGTTGAATTGGTCAATGCAGGAATGTCACATGCAAGAGCATAAGGATGTCTTCTTTTCCAGCATGCTTCATTGTGACCAAGGAAAGCGAGCCTCCGCTGAGAAGGCTTTATGCAGCCCGTTCTTCAGCATTCCCTTTGGTAAGCTGTGCATGTCACCTCTGCTCATGGCTTTCTCAGCATGTACTGGAAGCAGCACAGGGTGCGGTTAAACTGTGCTGTTTCTGCTTCTTGCCCCGTTGCTGCTCCTTTGCTCTTTGCAGTGCTCGCCAGCCCTCTGTGTGGTACCACAGCAGGCAGCTTGATGCTGCCCTGCCCCTGTAGCCCTGCGGGCTGTTGCTTTTCCCTGGTTGGATTCCCATTAAATTCTGCCCAGATCAAACTGACCAGGAATGCATTGGAAGCAGCATTCATTTGAGGGGACAGAAGTAACCAAGGTATTTACCTAATATTGTGATGGCTAAGGTGCTTTTGAAGAGTGCAGCGCTATTTATGGTGAGTGAATGTTTTTTCTTATGCCAAGTGTTTCCCAGTTCAGAAGCCAGGAGTGTGAGCGACCAGGGCAGTGGTTGGTGGTAGCATCTGCTGCTGCCTCCTCTGAATGGGTAGAATAGTCCCAGTGTGCTCTCATGGTGTGAGTCTGTTTTTGCAGTGCCTGGCTTGCCTTTTCTGGTGCCTGTGTGGCAGGTCATGGACAGATGTCCCTGTTGCTTTCATCTGGCACTTTCTCTTCAATTTAATAAAATGGTGGTGTTTCCCCAGGATGCCTGCCCATGTTGGTTGCAGGCTGTCAGCAAAAGATGGGCTGAGAGTGCCCTGTTTAGGCTCGTATCCCTCCTTGTTTTTGTTTTCTGTTCCAAAAACAACACAGCAGCATTCTCCAGAGCTTGTCTGCTTTCAAGAACACCAGTGGAGAGCTCTGCATCCAATTTTTCTGCAGCATAAATTAATGCTTAAGGCATCCAGCTTCTGGCTTGCCTAGCATTTTCCCTTGAATCTTAGCCCTGCTTTCTTAAGCTGCTTGGTGTACCTTGCAGTGAATGTTTTTAAGTATTGCCTCTTGAGGTCATGTCAAGATACTGGCATTTCTGTATATTAGGCAAAGGTAACAAACTCATTCCTGTTTTCAGACTTCTTTTGCATCTCAGAAACTGGAACTGTTGTAATCAAAGCCACCTTCCATGGCTGAACCTTGAAGCCAGTATTGTTCTAGAGCAGAGGGAATAGTATATTGGCAGTGCTTTCTGGTCTAGTTTTAAACACACAGACCTCTTAACTGTACCTAGGAAGGTGTTTCTGTGGTTAGTGCTACAAGTTTATATAACAGCTTCAGTTTCTCTTAGTTCTCTTTGTTGCTTCTCTTCTTTGCCAAACTTGTACATATGCTTGTCTGCACAAAGAAGCATTTAATGTTGCTTTCCTAGGAAGTCAGAAAAATGATCTGTTACTGCTTTTCACTTGGACATGTTTTTTCTGTTTAGAGAGAAGACAACTGAGAATGGCTTTCCTTGTCACTTACAGCCGAGTCTTGACTTTCCAGTTGGTTGGCTTCTTTCCTAAGCTGCTTGCAGCCTCTGTGTTGTCAGTGTGGTTGGTATCACCTGGCACTTTGAAGGGGAGCAGAGGGGCTGGGCAGAAAGTACCTCCTAGAGCAGAGGGTATTGCAAGAAATGCATTTGTCATGCGGTTACAGGAAGACCAGATGGCTCTGAGTTTTAGGGGTTGTTTTGTCTCCCTCTCTGAAAAAAGACATGTGAAATGAAGGACAGACTTACTTGAATAAAAGGGGCAGCATGTAAGACTGAAGCAACACCTAAATGTTCTTTCAGTCCCTGGTTCATCTGATGTTGTCTCTTCGTTGCCAGCAGTCCTGTGGAAGAATGGTCCCAGATGTTTGCTTGGAGCTAGAACATGCCTCGTTATCTGAGTGCAGCACCTTTCTTTGAAGGGCTGTCCCTGAGCACTGTCTGGGCATCATCTGGACTGATAAGGCCTTTTATACTCCAAGCTTTTTATGAGGGCTCTTCCATGTCAGGCAGGAATAGTGTCTGTGCTTGTCTATCATCCACTCTTGCACTGTGAAATCTACATCTTCTGTCCATGCCTGGCAGAGATGTCAGCTCCCTCATGTATTGTATGCTTAGCTTGGAAAAGTATTTTGAAGGAAATAATTGCCCACTCCCTTTGCACATATAGTCAGAAGGCTCAGGCTGGAGCATTGGAGCCATTTCTTCCCTTTTCTCTGCCCTCTCTCACTGTCAAGTGGGAGAACTGTGAGGTGCTGCTATTGCGTTTGCCGTTGCATTATTGTAGCTGCCAATACAAATAAAACCATTAACACTCTCCAGGTACTGTAAGTTGGGTCCCAGATCTAAAATTCATGACTGGCCTGCCAGTCCCTTTCAGGAACATGAAATCAGGCTTTTGTACTTTGAGAAGTGACTCTGTCCCCGGTGCTCTGAGTTTCTAGAGGACTGGGTGTTTCAGACACGATTCTCGTAGTTTGGCATTAGTCTGTCTACCCTGACTGTTTCCCTCTCCCACAGTAGTATCCATGCTACACTGTTCCAGGCCATCCTGGAACTACCTGTTTTCTAGAGCCAAGTGGTCCATGGCAGCAGGCTTTGCTGCTCCTGTAAAGTTGTTCACAGGTTTGCTGCTTACCGACCTTGTGGTCACCCTCTTGTGGCCATGCCTTATTCTACAGCATTGCACTGTTTAACTAAATAGTTTTCCCCATTTCTGTTGCAAGATTGTATGGTGGTCTTCAAAACAGTGCATCACAGTTGGATTTTGAAGGGGGGAGGGTTTACATGGTGTTTAGAGAAGAACTGAAAGATATCTTAGAGAGAGCTGAGGCTCGCACCTTAGCGTGGGTTAAGAATTGGAGTTACAGACGCTGGCTGGCCTGTTTTCAGCTTGTCTGGTAGCAGTAACAGTAGAGGCAGCTTGCAGAGTAGTTCTTTCATCTTCTTGCATCTCCTTATATATAGGGCAGTTTGCTCAACTAGCATAGCTCTTGAGGTCACATCAATTTCTGAATCTGAGCTAAGTAGATATAATTCTAGGTTTAATTTCTGGTAGCCTTGTAATTTTAAAAGCTATTTCAGGTGTTGACCTCGATTATAATTGTAGAGTGCACTGAACCCTTTGGAAGAGTGTCTCAGTGCTGAGGTGAATATAAGTTGGAAATGGGGAGAATACAGGCTGTAAACACAGGTAGTAGTGGAGAGAAGCAAAACTGTACTGCAAAGAGCAGTAAGTCCTTGTGTATGATAGTGCATGTTGAATCAACTTCCTGTTTTCTTGCTCCTTTGGACTTTGATTTCTTTTCTCTACATTCTGTGTGTGTCAAAGCTCCCCATATCGAAGATTTGGTGATGCTCCCCACGCCTGTGCTGAGGCTGCTGAATGTTCTAAGTGATGCTTCTCTGCAGTGTGAAGAAGAATATGAAGGTTAGTGCAAGCCATGCAATTCCCACACAGCAGTGTTGTCTTACAGACTCTCTTTTGTTTGGCTTTGGGGATGCAGGAGCAAGCAGAAGAGCAATTAATAGGGACAAGAACAGCAAACAAAGAGCTGCTCAGCTGAGACTTGGTAGCAAGTGGGTCAGCTGTACCAACAGAGAATAGACTAAGAGATTGAGACAGAAATCAGAGCTTGCTGTGAGTTCTTGAAGGATTCCAGATTTTAGTTTTTTTAAAAAAAATACTTATTTTGTTTTTTCTTCTTTGGTTAAATGCCCACAGACCTCATAATGTGTTTGTGGCTCTGAGCTGGACATGTGCGGGACTTAGGAGCCCAGTAGCAGACATCCTTAAAAGTTTGCTAATGAACTTATCCAAGATCTCAGCAGAGAACTGAAATATCTCGTTGGAGTTCCTAAGCCGTAGCAAAAACTATATGTGGTAGGTGGCAAGCCATGTTGGTGGGATTTGCATTTCTGCTGCTCTCAAATCCATGTGAGTGCGAAAAGCTAGAACGCTCTGGGGATATGAATTTAAAAGGCTGGATTCTGCTCACACAAAGAAGGGCTTGTGGCAGCTACTTTAGTTCCCCTCCCCAAAGTGCCATAATAAAAACCCCAAAAAAACACACTCGGAAATGCCAAATGTTTTAGTACTGGAAGGCCAGGCTTTGTGTGCAAGGAAAAGCACCGTCTGTGTTCAAGGAAAAGCACTGTCCATGTGCTCCAAAGCCTGCGTCCGGGGATTCACTGCCTGCAAGTCTGTCCCTGAGCCTCAGTTCAGACACTTCATTTCATTATGCAGCCATTAAGCCGTGTCAGCTTCTGCCATGGCACCTCTCAATTGTTTATTTTAAAGTGAGGCTTTGTGTTGACCAAGTGTTCTTGATGTGTTCATCTGGCCTTCATTTGTTTCTTGGCTCATCCTAGTTTTCAAAGTGAAAGACAACCAACTCTTTTCTTTCTCAGATATCCTGGAAGACATAAGGGAAGAGTGTCAGAAATATGGTCCGGTGGTTTCCTTGCTTATTCCAAAGGAGAATCCTGGTAAAGGCCAAGTAAGTGAATGGAGAGAAGAGGCTGCATATTTCCATGTACACTTCATGTGCTGCAGGACTGCTGCTCAGCTCCTGGCAATCTCCTGGCTGATGACAGTGCTAAAAATAGTTGGCTATCTTGAAGGACAGCACAGGTTCCTTCCTGGGTATATAAGGCTGCCTAACCTGGGAGGTTCCCAGACAGCTTTAGCAGAGGAGCTGGGATACAGAAGGGAAGGGGAGAAGCCAGTGGGGGGGAGATGAGGCATTGAGGGTGTAGAGCATCTCCCACCTCACTGCATATGCTGCCATTAGAAATGAGGAGCAAGAGATGAAATTCCAGTTCAGAGGATGCAGCTCCTTCTTTTTTAGCTCCACTACTCTGGGCTCAACTGAGGATAGAGGGAAAAAAATTGTTCGGGGACAGTTTTTCCACTTGCAGGGGTGGGAGGGGGCGGGTTGCAAGCTGCACTGGAAGTCTTATTTCTCCTCTCTCTCTCTTTCAGGTCTTTGTTGAATATGCAAATGCTGGTGATTCCAAAGCTGCCCAAAAAATGCTGACTGGAAAGATTTTTGATGGCAAGTTTGTTGTGGCTACGTTTTACCCACTGAGTGCCTATAAGAGAGGATATCTGTACCAAAACTTGCTGTAGGCAGTAGCAACAATCAGGAGAGTTGTCTTGCTCCTCTTCCTCACGTGTTTTACAGTTGAATGTACAAAAGAGCTTCCTAGCCCTGCTTTTGAGTCATCTGTGAAGGAAAGATGCAAAGGACTTAACTGGGCTTTGAAACCTTTACTGCTGCTTTGTGATGTGCAGAGGAGGCCGGGATGGCTTTCAGCGTGTGCTTGTGTGTGTGTTGTGCTTGCTCATTTACATTGGGTGTGTGGCTTTGCCCCGGCAGGCGCTGGGGCGGCAGGAGTGGTGACTGTGGGAGCCTGGGAGGCCAAGCAGATCTTGGCAAGCACTTTTAAGTGATTTGAAGTGAGACCATTTAAAGTCTTGGCCTTAGCACCTGACTTTGCCCTAAGGAGAGGATTTCTTTGTTAAGCTTTCCTATAACACATGTGCTCTTCTCCAGTGTGGGGGAGGAGGAAGGCTTTTTGTTGATACCTATAATGCAGAAGCACCATCCTCTCTAAACCAGACCAGGAGGACTTTTGAGTCTTCACATCACATAGAGCAGAAGCAGGCAGTGAAATCAGATCTGCTGAGCTTACGACATTATCCGGTCGCCACCTCATGACCCGAGAAGAGCCATCCGTCTGCCCTGGCACAGATGGCATGCTGGGCTTAGGCAGCGAGGTGTAGGCGATGCTGCCTGCGGTGACCTGAATTTGCTTGTCTGCCTGGGGTGGATAGGGACTGAGGTGATACATGTCAGAGCAGTGCCAGCCTCAGTCCCGACACAATCTGTAAGCACTTTGTAGCCTGAGGTGATGTGAAAACCTTGTCGTGTGGAGTCATCCTTCTAGCATATACCCTGTGCTGGCACTGATGCTCCCTAGCTCTGATGCCAAATCATCTGTAATACATAAGCATCTTTAGGTGATATTTTTGGAAAGGAGTGCTACAGCACGCAGTATTCTTTGTGTCTCAGCAGGACTGCTGTCCTGCGAGTCTTATAAGAAAAGAAAAATATTTGTCTGTTGTAGGTCCTACGCTTGGCTTCTCTGTGTTGTGCATTTTGATTTTACATTAACCCATTAGATTAGAAGCACTGACACTTTTGGTCCTTCATAGGTTACACAAAGGGCCTGAGGCAATCTGAGATCCTGTATGGAAAGGGCTTGGTCAGTTACCAGACTTGACTGGCCATGAGAAAGTCTTTCCCAGTGCCAGGGACAACAGCCACTTGCTTTTGGGGGAAAAAAAGCCTGGGTGAGCAGCCTCACTGTTCTGCCCAGAGCATGCTCTCTGCTCCCGTGGCTTCAGTGCACGGGCAGAAGCTTGCTCACGCAGCTGCAGGCATGGGGTATGCGGTGGCTGTTTCCCAGGGGTGTGCTAATCCATACACCCAGCAGAGCCTCTCTCTGCAGGGGTGGGCATTCCACTCCTGGCAAGCGCAGCGTGAAACAGCCCTACTTAGAGGAGGACCAGCGTATTCTGGCTTGTGGCCCTGGTACCACTTTTAGCGAGGAGAGCCCTTGTGACGTTTTTTCTGCAGCTGGAGTACTTGCAGGCAGCTGGCAGAAACATGTCTGACCTCCCTGGAGTAATACCCAAATTACCTTACAGTTTACTTTTTGCAGCTTGCTGGAATCCTGCACTTAAGTTCCTCTCGATTTTTGCCCTGTACACGTGTGTGAGGTGTTACCAGGAGATCCAGTGTCTGTAGCGTTTCATGAGTCTGGAGTTCCTCTCTGTGCTGGTGTAGCGTCCTGTCTTCTGTGGCCCTTCCCAAACTCCCCCAGAAAGGACCAATCTCTTTGAATTTTTCTGTTGCCTTTGAGGTGGTAGGTTTTCCAGGAAAAAAAAATAAAAATCCCACAATGAGTTTTAAGGTGTGATTTGCTGATCAGATTCTTTCTGGGAATGATGCTACTTTGGTGTACATTGTTGTAAAGCAGCTTTGCATAGATGGGGTGTGTGATCCATTGCTTTTAATTTAACTGTCTTTGCAGTGAAGCACCTTTTAGTGTCTGGGAGAAATTGGATGATTAACTGGGTGAGGGTTTTTCTTATGTGAACAGCAGTGTTTAAAGTATTCTAAGTATTGGTGGGTATTGATTGACCTCCTCGGCTCTGAGTTGTTGCTGTCCCTGGCAGGCTGAGCCAAGGGTGAAAGCGCTTTGGCCCAGAAATCCACATGTTGAATGGCATCATGTCAGCAAAAATGAGCTGGCTGCACGTGTGCCTGTCAGGTGGCAGAAGCAGACCTGAGAGCTCCTGCCCTGCTGAGTGCCAGCCTGTGTGGGGACACAGGGAGCTACCTGGGGTGTGGGGTGTGAGGTCTGTCACCTACAGCGGTACTAGGAGCTGCCAGGGTGCAGGTGCACATTTCAGTTCTCAGATACATTTTGTCTAGGACTGTGAGCTGCTCTGACATCTTTCAAGCATCTCTCTTTTTCAGTGAGAATTATGCTTTGGATTTGCAACTAAAGATAGAGCTGTGCCAGGATTAATCTTTAGAGAGGAGCTACAACCTGTTCCTGCAGCATGGCAGAGCTGTTCCACCAGAGTTTGGCTGGGGTTTTGTTCAGCTGCTTTAATAGGAGCTAAATAAATCTTCAAGATGCAAACTCCTGCTATCACATTTTCTCTCCAGATGCTCATTGACCAGGCTTGAGCACTGAGCTGGGCAGAAACCCCAAAGCTGCTCTTTTTAAAATTTTCTTCCTGGCAAGAGTTGAAGATTCTGGTGTCTCTCCTGTCACTGGATCCAGCCCCTGGCTTCCCTCTGCAGGCTGTGGGGCACAGGGAGGTTTAGCAGCTCCTCAGAGCAGAAGCATTTTATCATTATCCCTTACCCTCTGCCTTCAAACCCTTTTTCTATCAAGCTGAAGCTCACTCTGGTGTCTTGGTGATCTCTTGGTGGCTTGGCATAAGTTCAGCCCTGCTAAAACCTGTGAGTTTCTTCACTGTGGATTGTATCTGAAGTGTGCCGGTGATTCAATCTGAGGCATCTGTTGTGTGTGCCTGAATGGGCCTGGTTTTCCTCATCTCCAGATTATTGCCTGCTAGAGTTGCAGAAGTGTTGAGGCTCTCCACTCCAGTGCTTGCTGGGTTTCTTGGTCTGTGCTGCTGACACAGATCCCTCCCAACAGCCCTCAGTGTAGCACCAACCTATGTAGTCCTAGCTGGGTAACAGCTGGATGTGAAGACCTGCAGGCTGTCTTGGAGGGAGGGATCTGCTGTGGGGGGGAAGGGGATAAAAGATGAAGCCTCTGGAGACAGTCAGGGAAGGCTGATGCTGCTCCAGTGGATGCCAGGGCAGGCACCCAGCTCTCCTCCCCAGGAGGAAGCAGGCCAAGGGGGGCTGCGCCCCCTTGGAGTGTGTGTATGAATGGGATACACATTGGTGTTCTGCTGTTCCTTGGTGATGTTTGGGTTTCATAGCTGATCTCACACAAAGTGTCACTGCCAATCACAGAACAGCTGTCATTCCTCTGTCACCAGTGTCTGCGAGCGTGCAACGACGGAGAAAGTTCTTTACACTTCCACCTATTTATTATATGCAAGGAGGGTAACTGGGTTTTAAATCACTGACTGAAGCACAAATCAGCTCTGATCTTAATTGTATTCCTCATTTCATTCTCGCTGGCCTCCAGCCTCCTAACAACATAGCCTGAGCACTGTGTTGCAGCCAGGTTGTCTTTCCTAAGCGTTCCATACGATTCCTACTGCCGTGTCGGATCCCGTAACCATGTGCCTCCCTTCGGGTTAGATGTCAGCTGTTGTATCCCATCACGCACCGTTGCTGAGCAGATGTGTGCTTGATACAGATGATTAATAAATGATGCTTCAGCACGAAGCGGTTGTCTAGCAGACTTCTTTCGTGGGACTGCTGGTGAAATGCCACGTAGCTGAGCAAGTTCTCTGTCACCCTTGCCAGGGTGTGTGGCCGGGGAGGGTGGGGGACAGGGCTGTGACCCAGCCGTGGTGGCACCGGCGCCTTGAGCTTGGCACCCTGGGGGCTCTCGGTCTCCCTGTGCCCCAACGTGGCTCAAAATCCCGGTGGGAGCGCCGGGGCGCCCTTTGCTTGGCCGGAGCCCGCCGTGTCCCCTCCCTGTCACTTAGGGCCGTGCCTCCTGCGGCAGCGCCGCTTACTGACGCCACGGACGGGCGCGTTCCCCGCTCGCTCTGCCGTAACGGTTTC
>NW_020799109.1:27050082-27067035 GCF_003259725.1 Athene cunicularia | reverse complement strand
CCCACGCGTGTGTGCTCTCCCGCGCGTAGGGCTGGCGGAGATCGCGGGGAGCCGCGTGGCCGCGCTGCTGCTGGCCGGCGGGCAGGGCACCCGCCTCGGCGTCCCCTACCCCAAGGGCATGTGCGACGTGGGGCTGCCCTCCCGCAAGACCCTCTTCCATCTCCAGGCCCAGCGCCTGCGGCGGCTGCAGCAGCTGGCGGAGGAGCAGCACGGCACACCCTGCCACATCCCCTGGTGAGCGCCCGGCCCGGGGCCGCGGTGTGTCAGTGCTCCCTGGGCTGGCCTTGGCGAGACGAGGCTCATGGGCTGGTGTTGGCGGGGCCCCCTTGGCGCTGGTGGGTGAAGACCCATGGGGTACCCCATTGGCATCAGCCCAGGTGGTGTTGGTGGCTTAAGGGCCCCCGGGTTGATATTGTTCCATAGGTGTTGGCTGGGTCAAAGCAGCATCAGTTGGCCTTGGTGGGTCAAGGTCTCGTGAGTTGGCATGGGCGTCATTGGTGTCAGCAGCCCGAGGACCTGTGGGTTGGTGCAGGCACCCTTGGCAGCTCAAGGGCCCTTGGGTTGGCATAGACCCGCTTGACACCAGTGCTATTGTTGTGGGTGTAGCCTGCTGGAGTTAGCGGGTCAAGGGCCAGAGGGGAGTCACTGCCAGGTCCCGCATTATCAGGCTCAACCCCGTGGGCCTTTGGAACATGTGTCACATCGCCTTGGTCAGCCTGCTGCATGGGCCAGCTGCCACGTGGGGGGGGGCTCTGGGAGGCAAGGGGCTGCAAGCAGGAGGTTGGTGACAAGGCGGGAGCTGGCTGCTGCAGCTGGGTGTCCCCCCGCTGCACAGGGTGTGGTGGGGTTTTGGAGATGAGTGTTGCAAGGAGGGATGAAGCAATTCAATTGGTTTGCCAAAGAGATGAAACTGCAGCAAGTCAGATCCTTCTAAATATTCTTGGCGAGAAGACTGTCCTGAGTGTTACAGGCTGAAGTGGTTCCCTTCCCCACTTTCGGGATGAGGGGTGTGAGACCCTACCTCTCCTCCCTGCTCATCGGGTCTCTTCTGTGCTGTGACAGGTACATCATGACAAGCGGCCGGACTATGGAGTCCACCAAGGAGTTCTTCCTGAAGCATCGCTATTTTGGCTTGAAGAAGGAAAATGTCATCTTCTTCCAGCAGGGCATGCTACCTGCCCTGGGGTTTGATGGGAAAATCCTGCTGGAGGAGAAGGGCAAGATTGCTATGGCGCCAGGTCCGTGGCTGGGAGCTGGCAGGAGGGCTGCACAGGGGCAAGACATGGTGCTGAGGACAAACTTTTGGAGCTGGAGCTTGCATGAGACTGTCTTGCAGTGTGACGTGGCCCACGGGTGAAACAGGGTGGGAGATGTCTGTCTTGATGGGGAGGATCAGGGTAGGGTATGGCCAGGTCAGTAACCTCCACCCTGGCTCTGTGGAGAAGGAGGATGAGCGAGTGGCTGATGGGACAGATGGGAGTTGTTGAGGCCCCAACGGTTTGTTTCCTCTACAGATGGCAACGGGGGCCTGTACCGGGCCCTTGGGGCACACGGTATTGTGGACGACATGGAGCGGAGGGGTGTGCAGTGTGTCCATGTCTACTGCGTGGACAACATCCTGGTGAAGGTGGCTGACCCCAGGTTCATCGGATTCTGCCTGGAGAAGGGAGCAGACTGTGGGGCCAAGGTATGGTTTTGGGGCAGGCAGGCACTGCTTCCCATGAACAGGGTGGGGTCAGTCCTGCTTCTTGTCTGGTTTCTCTGACTCCTTACCCTTCCTTCGCTGGCTTGCTGCAGCTGGGAGGGGTAGCTAAGCACTGGAAGCTCACTGCTGGAGTAGCACACGCTGCCAGAGTCCTACCTGCCACTCAGCTCTGGCACCCTAGGGGTTGCAGGGTGTCACTGAACCCCTGCCTGGTCCTGCTCTCCTCCTGCCTTGCACAGGGACATGGCATCAACAGCTCCAGGGCTCACAGGTCCCCCGGTCCCTGGGGCTGAGAGTTTTTGGGGAGCCTCTGGGGCTGTCCGGTCCTCAGCTGGCCACTGTCAGCTGTTGTCCGGGCAGCTGCAGGGAGCATGGGCAGCCGGGATCCCTGCTGCAGGCTGCCAGCTGTCCCCAGCCATGATGTCCCGGGCACTAGACCAGGACACAGTGGGTGCAGCTGACTGCTGACGCTGAATGCAGCCCCGTATCTCATGGGTAGGACATTCTCTGCCTGAAGCTTTACTTAAAGGCTGGGTTAACAGCCAAAGGGGCTGTGTGATTGTGTTTGCATTGGGCTCGGCTCTGGCAAACAGTGAGAGGGCTTGCTGGCCTTGAAGCTTTCAGAGTGAGCTGCAAAAGGGAAAGCAGTTCCTCCTTCTGGGCCAAGCAAGAGAAGGGGGAAATAGACCCTAGCATGCAGAAAGGAGAAAGCCCTGTGTCCCTGCACGTCACACTGCCACTGATGGCAGTGACCGGGTGGATCCTATGCCCAAAGGGAAGTGTGTGAGGTGCAAGGAAGAGGAGGGAGGTCAGGTGTAGGGAGATGGTTCTGCTGAGCCAGCAGCTGCCTCCTTTTGTGTGGCAAGCTGGCTGTTCACGTGTGGGTTGGGTGCTAAAAATATCTGCCCTCTGCCAGCCACACACAAGCTTGGTGCCTCTAGGTGTGCCTGTCACCCAGCTCTGCCATCTCACTCTCCTCTGGTCACCACTACCAGAAGCACCCAGGAGGGGAGGGCTCCAGCATCCCTATCCCTGCACTATCCCTGCACTATCCCTGCTGTCCTGCACAGGCAAATGCCTCCACAGGAGCTGCTAAATACAAGGGGGTATATTTGAAGTGCAGGGCATTGGGGGTGGGTCTTTTCCTGACAGCGCTTCCCTTGGGCAGGTTGTGGAGAAGACCAACCCCACGGAGCCAGTCGGTGTGGTGTGCCAAGTGGATGGTATCTACCAGGTGGTGGAGTACAGTGAGATCTCCCTGGCCACTGCCCAGAAGCGGGGCCCAGATGGGCGGCTGCTCTTCAACGCAGGCAACATTGCCAATCACTACTTCACCACTGCCTTCCTGAAAGATGTAGTCAAGTAAGGGCCTGCTGTGGTGCAGCTGGTGTGCCGGAGGAGCGCCGGTGCCAAGCGGAGTCGCCTGCCTGGCTGCCTGTAACTTGCTTTCTGCTGGTTGAGTTCCAGTTATTTGCAGGCATGCTGGGATGAGGCCCATGGAGTCTGATCCCTGGTCCCTGCACGTGTGGTCTAACCGCCACCTCTCTGCACTGTCCCTTCCTTGAGATAAGGTTTCCCTTGACTAGTGCTGGCTGCTGTGGGGATGAGCATCCCGTGCCTCAGGGTGGCTGGGGGTCAGGGCAGAGCAGTCGTCCTGCCGCAGCAGTGTCTGAGTCAGGGGGCTGGAGACATTCCTTGCTCGGGTGAGTGACAGCTCTTTCTTGGCCATTGCAGCACTTATGAACCACGACTGCAGCACCATGTAGCTGAGAAGAAGATCCCACACGTGGACATCGCTACAGGGCAGCTGATCCAACCTGAGAAGCCCAATGGGATCAAGATGGAAAAGTTTGTCTTTGACATCTTCCAGTTTTCCAAGTATGCCCTTTTCTCTCTGCAAGGAGCAAACTGCTGGCTATCCCTTGGGCAGGGTGCCAGGGCTGCACCCACTGGCGATGCCCCAGAGTCAGGATAGGGTGCCAGCTCCTGTTGTTCAGCAGCAGTGGACAATTGTGCCCTGAGATGAGCAGGGACATGTACAGCAGGGGGGGATAGGCACTGTGTGCCTCTTGCTCGGTTGAGCCCTGCTCCTGGGCCAGAGGAGCATCTGCTGACGCTACAGCCCAGGTCTTCCCCTTCCTCCTTTGTGGCTGTGAGGACAGCCCATGGGTGTGGGCTGCAGGGGGTGGCCATGGCCCCAGCTCAGCGACCCTGGCAAGGGAGAAGCCAAAGTGAGAGGAAGCAGCTACATTTTCTAGACGTGACCCTCCCATGCCCTGTTCCCCCCAGGAAGTTTGTGGTGTACGAGGTGCTGCGTGAGGACGAGTTTTCTCCCCTGAAGAACGCGGACAGCCAGAATGGCAAGGACAACCCCACCACAGCCCGGCATGCCTTGATGTCCCTGCACCACTGCTGGGTCCTCAATGCGGGGGGGCACTTTGTGGATGAAAATGGCACACGCATCCCTGCCATCCCTCGGTGAGTTGCTGCTGTGGCACTCCTGCATCCTTTTTGGGCTGAGTATAAAGTACCAGGCCATTCCCAGCCCTTCTCCATTCCAGTGCTCCTGAAACCAGTGCTGCTGGAGCGACCAGCCATGGGTCCCTTTTGAGTGGTCTTGTGGGCAGAGCTGGGTGTGGGCCAGGTGGTGGCTGCAGGAAGGCTGCTCACTTGATTGGAAGGAGCTTTCCTTCTTGATTGAATGCCTGTAAACTGAATCCTGCGGGTCTCCATGGCACAGCCAAGGTTGCCTGTGCAGGGTGGAGGTGGCTTCCTAAAGCCCAAGCACACCAGCAGATCCGTGCGACAGCCAGACTGGGGTTGTAGCATCCCTTGACCGAGAGACCTCCTGCTACCCCTGTTTGAAGAACAGCAAACCCCAGACTTGTTCTGCTCTGTTTTTTCCCACCCTTGCTAACCCTTGTTTATTCCCACTTAGTGTCTCAAATGGAAGGTCAGATGCCACCCCAGCAGATGTCAAAGACAAGTAATTATACCGTGCAGCGTGCATGGTGGCGGGGCTGTGCTTAGGTACTAACGGGCTGTAGGTGAAGCAGTGTGCCAGGCTGCGGTCACTGCGGTGGGTGTGCGCTGGTGTGCAGGCGCCCGTAGTGACTAACGTGGCCGGGGGTCTCGGGCCGCATGCTGGGAGTGGGGCATGTCTCGCTGCAGGACCCCGTGGACTCCGCTTCCCAGGGTGGCGGGCAGTTGGCAGCGGCGGGGGTGACTGGAAGGGGCTTGTGCCACTGGTGCCGATGGCACCGCTGACTGCACACAGCCCCCAGAGGTCATCTTGCTGTTGGGAAACACGCTGGCATGTCCCTTCGATGACACTTCCCTGTTCGTCACGCCACAGCGTGGGGCAGCCTGAACTGATCCCAGCGAGTCCCGTAGCTGGAGACAGCTGCCATCTCCCAGTGTCCGCCAGGCATCTGGGCAGATTGGAATGGGATTAAAAACGTTAAACGTCAAGCAGGCTTTGATGTAGCACATGCAAATCTCAGCGTAGGCGGCCAGCTGTGCTTTGTGTGACTTCATCTCTTGAGTACTGAAGATCCAAATCGTGACACCAGGAAAAGCCCCTGGCTCAGCACTTGAAAATTTACAGAAGTAAACAGGAAAGTGGACAGAAGTGTTAAAGCCATTTCTGTATTAGCAGCGTGTTATTCTATAGGCGCATCTGGGTGTCTGGGACTTAGCGTTAGTGAGTGTAAATGACTTCCAGGCTAAGCAAGCTTGTTACCTTTCCCTCGCTTCAGGAGAAGCTGTATTTTCTGGTAGTTCCTGGTGGGATACACCTGGGGTCTCTCTTTGTAATTCAAGACACCAAGTGCTTTTAGGCTTATAACTAGGCCATCACACTATTTGTAATGTAGGATAAAGGATGCCCTTTATCCTCCATTGCCAGTTAATGGCACTTTAAAAATGTTTTTTAAACGCTTATCTTGCAATGAATCTGACTAAGGCAAACACAAGAGCATGGGCTGGGTTAGGATGGGTGAGTTTTATTTACTCACAGCTGGGGCAGGAGGGGGCTGAGCAAGTGCATGGCAGCAGGGACGAGCTTCAACCTGGGCGAAGGGAGCGTTGTCACAGGTGAGGTGCTGCGATGCCCACAGGCTGTAGTGGCGAGCAGGTGTGAAAGGGTGCCCTGGGGTGCTGCCAGGGTTCCTCCTCGAGGCTGCACCCCCTGGCCAGACTTAACAGCAGGATCCAGGGAGCATCTGGGGGATCCTACAAAGGCTGGTGGCAGCAGGAGTGGGGTCAGGGGCCCTGTGCGGGTCCCTGCCCAGCAGCACTGCTGTGGTTGTTCTTGGGGCCAGGCTGCAGCGGGCAGTGCTGGTGTGGGTCTGCCATTGTCCTCGCTGGCTCAGGCTCGCGTGGAGAACAGGAGCTGGCACAGTTGATCTAAGAGGTAAAGGCATGCGGAACAGGCAGTGCCGCAGGGAGAATTTCTGAGCAAGTAGACAGGCTTACCCTGTGTCCTTAGGTTGCGCTTTAAACTAGGATCATGTTTAAAAAAAGACCTGTTGGGACCAGCCAAACAGGAAGGTGCTGTGAGAGCATCTCTCATCACCCCAAGGATGCAGGAGGAAGAGGAACAAGGGATGATGAGCTTGCATGCAGCATCAGCTATATTGGGACTGTGGTCCAGGCTGGGGCTGTAGATGCTGCTCTAGTTGCATACATAGAAAGGCAAGTAGATCCTCATTAAACCCGCATCTAAAGCTCTCTTCTTTTATCAGCTGTTGCTGGTATCTAAGCTTTAGCTTGCACCTCTTGTGGAGAGCACGCAAGGCTTTACTAACCCAGGGCAGCTCTGTGCTGGCGAGGTCTGTGTGGGCCAGCAGCCACTGGTGCCCCAGACAGCTGCTGACCCCCATGCTGGCATCGGTGAGATCTCGGCCCCATCCCCATTCCCTGGTGGGATGTGGCTAGCCCTCCTGACTTTTTGCTTTTCTCTGCAGCTTGAAGGATGCAAATGACCTGCCAATCCAGTGTGAAATTTCTCCTCTTGTCTCCTACGGAGGAGAAGTAAGTACTGGGTCTCCTGAGCTCGGGCCCCCTTGCAGGTTAACTAGGCAGGTGGGGAGGCTGGCGGGGCAGTGTGAGCCCTGGCTGAGGAGTGGTAAGCCACAAAAGCATGACTTGAATTCACTGTGGAGCTTTTCAAGGCATTGTCCCCCAAGCTGCTTGCCCGGGAGGGGACCAGAGCCACCTGTGAGCAGCTCAGCAGAGCAGATGACATGTGCATTCCTAACAAACCACCTCATCCTCCCTTAGGGTCTGGAAAAGTACGTGAAGGACCGAGAGTTTCACACGCCTTTGATTATCGATGAGGATGGGATCCATGAACTGGTGAAGAATGGGATGTAGTGGCAGCACAGTGCCCAAGCTGGGCTGCCCATCCTGCCTGGTGGGCTGGAAATTTGGACACATGAAGGTTTATAGCTGTAACTGGTAGGGGCTGATCCTGCTCACTCTGGCCCTGGGCAGAGGAGGATGTAACCTGCTCGGTTCTTGGCATGTTGTACGCTTCTATTTATATTTTAATTTAAAAACCAAACACTTTATAGATTCCCCTGCCATGAAGCACAGCAATGGTGCTGCCCTTCGCACTCCAGGCTGTGGGCATTTATTTTTAAACATGTATATAGTAATAGTCATTGTACATGCAGAAGATTTTTATGGTACTGGGCTGGGGTTAATCTCGAATTTTTATTTTTCTCAAATCTACATGAATATTTTTTTTAATAGGTTCCCTGTCATTGCCCATGTCCTCCCTTTTGAACATCCTTTGTATGTTGCACAACTGGAAGCACCCGATTAAACTCTTGAGTCCCTCCTGTCTGTCATCTGATGTTTTAGTGACAGTGGCTTTCTGCAGAGGTTCTAGTCAGAGCAGAAGTCATATGGAGTGCTCCACTGCGCAGCTCAGCAGCAGCTGCTGCCCAGGGGGGCACAGGCAGGTCCTCTGGCCCGTGGCGCTCGTTTGCAGCATTTCCGGAGGAAGCAGAGGTCTGTGCTTTCCTCTTGAATTTCTGGAAGCGGTGGCAAGCCTTGAGCAGGTAGGAATGGGTGGGTGTGCAATACCACCACAGCACTTGGGGTGAAACCAGCCTGGCATGGTGCCCTCCAGCAGCATCACGTGCCCTCTGCTTTTCCAGGGAGGGCTCTTTGGCTCCCACCAGAGCCCACTGCCCCAAAGCGTGGTGTCCTCGTGTCCTTGGGCAGAGCAGCTCATCTGCCTGCTCCCCTTTTCAGGAGGGGGGATGTTCAGCCAACCCCTCTGCTGCTCCCAAGTCCTGCTGCTGCCCCTGGGGTGGGGTGTTGCAGCCACCCATGGCTGATTGGAGAAGGGATTTTCCCTTCCAGGGCTGGGAATGGGGCCCAAACCGCTCCCCTGGGGGAAAATCACTAAGTCCCAGGAGTGCCAAGGTGGCTGTTGAGCACCCTAGTCTTGGCCAAGCACTCGCTCCCCATGCAGTGTGCCTGGGAAACTGGGGCTGTGCAGGGGTCCCGGCCGGTGCTGTGGCTGCTGGTGGCTCGCTGTGGGCCAGCCAGGCTGTGTGTGGCCAAGGCAGGCTGGCGGCTGCGGTCCCAGGGGAGATAGCCTGGGATGGGGGCCAGAGCGGATGAGAGGAGCCGGTGCGGAGTGCTGCGGGTGGTCTGCACCACCACCTCCCCCTGCTCGCTGGCCCTGCCAGGCCCTGGGAGCAGCCACTGTGGGGAAGGGATGTCTCTGCTCCCCAGGAGGCAGGTGGGTGCCCCCAAAGCTGCTCCTTGTTGACATGGGGTGGGCAGCAGCTGGAGCATAGTGTGGCCCACATCAGGGGGATGCACATGGCCCTGGGAGCAGGGCCAAGAAGGAGTGAGGGGCTGCACGATGAGCCCAGGGGATCACTGCTCCAGCTGGCTTCTGGGGCACAGGGAGGGGTGGAAGAGAGGTGTTTGCTTTGGGTTTTTGGCTCTGTTTGCACACCAACACCTTTGCATTAGGTCCTGGGATAGAGCGACGTGGTGCTGGCTGCCGCCAAGTCATTTGAGCGCCAATTCCAGGTAGCAGGAGGCAAGCAGGGTGGAGCGGAGCTGGCTGGCGCTTGTGCCAGCGTGCACGTAGGGCAGCCTGTGCTTGGGCTTCCCCCTGCCAGCTGCTCTGGGGCAGGATGCTGGGGCATAGGGCAGAGCTCTACAGCAGACACCATGCTAACCTGCTCCCTGTCTGCCCAGAGGTGGCTGTGGTGCTCTGCCTTGCCTCTCGCTGCACCCACGGCTGGGCTGACACCACAGCCCCTGCCTTGTCGGTGGCAGCACTGAGGGTCTGTGGCATGTCACTGGCATCTTGCCAGGTGGTGAATGGTTTTCCCTGCCTGGGACTCAGTTTGTTTGTCTGAAAAGCGGATGGGCTGGGAGTCTGGTGAGGAGGGTGGTTTTGGGGGTTCAGGAGCACAGCTGCAACCCTGAGACAGGTGCCTTCTCCAGCGCGGGGTGCCCTGTTGGGAGCTGCTGGCCTGCTGCCAGGGGTGCTGCTTCCCTCCCACGACAGTGTGGCTGCTGTCATAAAATACAGCCAAAACACTAGTCTGAAATAATGCTGTTTGTTGGGGTTTTTTTTTTAATTGCATTTTTAGCTATTGCACAAAAATTAACGTGAGCCGATTATTATTATTTTCTCCCTGCTGCGTTGCGTAGTCAGTGGCCACAGTACCAAGCTAGTGCCTGGAAATGATGTAAAGCCACGAGCTCAGCATGCAGCCTGGGGAGCCAGAGATCTTCTTCCGTGCCACGTGCCAGGGCAGGTCAGCTCAGATCTCCAGCCGGTGTCCTGGCCGCGTGTGCCCGCCCAGGGCCCAGCACCCTTCCCACTAGGGGCCCAGAGCAGGGCAGCCTGTGTTGGACCCTCTGGCCCAGCGATGAGGCCTTGTAGACTGCCTCCATCACTTGCATTTTGGGGGTGTCCCACCTGGCCCCTTCACCCCATGGTGCAGGAGGAGGATCCTGGACACACATGTCATCCCACAGCCATGAGGGCAAACGTCAGGAAGCAAAATGCTGCCTATTGCTTTAAGTTCCCTCTCTGGCCATAGGGATTTTTTTAAAATTTTTTCTCTCGCGCTATGAATGGGTTTTGCTGTAAATTATAGCTTTGCACACATTCCCTCGGGCCGAGGAAAATAACCTCCGCCGAAAAGCCAGCCTGGATTGGTGACTGGCTCCCCCTCTCCGCTTCCTAATTGAAACCAAATGTGCAAGATGTAGGATTGTGGGATTTCTGGCCGGTTCCCAGGAATCTGCAGAATGCAAACGCGCTCCCAGAGGCATCTTGCATCAGCCCGAGGAAGTTCGCTCCTCGCCTGGCTCCCCCAGCCCGGGCGAGGGGCAAGAAGCCCCCCCGCCCACCGCCGCCTCCCCTCTCTGGTGAGTTGCTCTGGGGTGCGTGGGGAAGCATTTGCCTCCCCTAGGCTTGGGATTTTGGGGGGATGCGGGGTCAGCTGTGCTCTGTGGCAGAGCCTGGGGAGAGGGACCAGGGTGCAGATCTGCCTGGGAAGGGGCTGAGGCAGCAGCAGGGCAGTGTCCCCCCTTGGGGAGGTGACACTTGGCCCCTTCTCTCCAGTTTTTCCCCCACTGCCAGCGTTTCCCCCTGTGCCTCGTGCCAAGCCAGTGTCTGTTGCCTGTCCTCAGCCTATGTGTCTGTTGGCAGAACTGGTGGCGGTGCTGGCCAGCCAAAGAGGCCCTACTGTCCCCAGGGTTGCCCAGCCAGGCACCAGGTCACCCTGGGGAGGGGACACAGCACCACCGGTCTAGTGCTCCTGAGCATCCTGCCCCCCATCCTGGAGCTCGGGACCCGCTTATGGCTTCCCAGCCCTGCGCCGTGGCAGAGCAATGCTGTGCAGCCCTGCACCGTGGCGGTGTTATGCTGTGCGCCGTGGCATGGCGTTGTGGAGGAGGAGAGCTGCAAGTTTTCAGCTGACGGGTACTTGCTGGGTGCAGTACCCACAGGACCATGTCCCCAGGCCCCATGGCCATGGGCTGTGCTGCTGGCAGCCACAGGGACATGCCAGTTGCAACTTGTGCCCTGTGTGGCTGCAATGCCACCGGCTGAGCCAGCCAGCTGGTGGCTGGGGAGGTGCTTGCTGCTGCAGAAAATGGGGCTGCATCCAGCCTAGAGAAGGTCTAAAATGGCATTTTAGAGGGAAGGAGGACTACGGGTCCCGGCATGCTGTACTGCGCTCCCGCCAGGGCTGTGCCGGTGGCACAGCATGCTGGGGGCTGTAGTGCCAGCTGGGATGGGGGTCCCGAACCCCCTTACTGAAACTCCGCACACCTTGGGTCATGGTCCAGGGTCACAGGGAGCCTCTCACTGCTTGGGGATGTTTCCTCCAGCATGGCCTCAGCATGGTCCACCTGCCTGCCATTCCAGCAAGAGGGGAGCTCCTGGCCCTGTGTGAGAATGGGTGCTCTGCAACGGGAGCTCCAGCAGCCCTGGGAAACCTGCATCCAGGACCTGGCAGGTGCAGGGGGTGCAGGCTGCTGCTGTTCGCCTCCCTCCTCACGGACAATGCTCCTCTGGTGCTGGCAAGGATGGTAGCACCCACCTGGGAAATGAGCTGGAGACTTCACCAGCCATCACATGGCTGGGGGTGAGAGGGACCACGGCTTGGGTGGGGTTTGTCTCTAAATAAATGTGGATTTAATTTTTTTCCCACTAATTTTCCCTGGTGATTTCTGTAGAATAAGAAGGGGCCGAAAATACAAAGGGAAAAAAAAAAAAAAGCAGCAGCTGAGGAAAGCTCCCAAGCCCAGGCGACGCCAGGGAGGAGCTCCAAATCTCTCTGCACTAAAAATTTCCAGTGATTGAAAATTTTCAGCAAACATTTTCAGACAAAATGTTGCAAATCCATCCCTTTTGCAGGACTGGTGGAACAAAAATGATTTCCAGCTGGGTTGCCAATACTGCTTGGCCGGTTTGACCGCGTGTCCCTTAGCCCCTAGCCTCGGCGCCTGAGTCACCATCTCCCCACTGTCCCCCAGCCCTGCTCCTCCGAGGAGGGACAAGCACTTCACAACGGCTTCATGGGGATAATTTCCCTATATTAGGCTAAATGTAAATGCATTCCCTGCGGGAGATTATGGCATCTGGTATCCTGATGCTTAAGGCATTTACTCAGCCTGAAAGAATAGTGAGAAAAAATATCCCTGGATGTTTTTTGGAATGCAGAAGGAAATTGAGATTTTAATGTCGGGGGAACTGGCCATTATCAAACCCAGGAGCCTTGTGTGCGCGCTTCAGCCATGCATCTGAAAGTCTCAGTTACAGCTGAGTTAGCTGCAACTAACTAAACTTTCCCAGCTGGGAATAGGGAAATAAGCAACCACATATCTGCTTTCTCAAAAAAAAAAAAAAAAAAAAAAAAAGAGGAAAAAATCACTCTAAATCCAGGTGCTTATTTGTACCCCTGCACCCCCTGAGCTCGTGATGTTTAGCAGGGACCCCCAGGGCATGCAATAGCATGCTGCTAGGTGCAGAGGGCCTCTAGCAGGGTGCAAGTGGCAGTTCCCGGGGCTTTGCCCTTCCTCTGGGTGCTGGTGTGGTCACAGCAAGCCAGCCTCTCCTCTGCCGTGCCAAGCCCTGGTTTTGCCACTGAGCAGGGCCATATCCATCACCTCCCAGCTAGGCTTCGCAAGCATGGAGGCATCTGCTGTGTGGCAGCTGGTTCCGGTGGGTTTGGGCTTTCTCTGGGTGGTGAGGACAAGGCTGCAGGTCCCCTTGTGTGGGAGAGGGTGCAGGTACACAACCAGGACTTGGCTGGGATTCAGCCCAGCACTCAAGTGCAGCCAGGTCCCACCTAGCCAGGAGCTATGGCTCCTTTAACTCTCAGGTTAGTAAATTGTTCCTACAAAGGTTAATGTGCATGTAAACTAGACTAAAATAGTGGTTTTTAACAAGAGGAGGACTAGTCTGCATGCAGTGTTTGTGTGAAGGGTTGGCTGTCCCAGAAGGAATAATGTCCCCTTGGCAAACAAGGGGAGGGGGAGCCCAGAGAGCCTGGGGCAGGGCTCGTGACATGCAGGGGTGTCCCTGGAGCATCCCCAGCATGGTGCCGTGCCCCGTGGTGGTTCCCTAGAGCTGTGCGGGTGCAGCAGGAGCTGCTCAGGCTCTGGGGGTTCCTGGAAGCCAAGGATTAGCCAGAGCCTGGGCGATTGCTGCTGCCCTGTGAAGTGGCTGTGGTGGCAGCGCTGACTCAGAGGACCCACATGTCCTGGGGCTGGGGCCAGGGGGGATCCCCTTGTGCCACAGACTGGACCCTGCTCCAAGGAGCCCCGCCAGCACCAGCTCTTTTTCTCCACTTGCTGCAGCCCAAGCCCTACTGCCAGGACCTCCAGGTTCCCTCCAGCCCCATCCTGTGCTCCCCAGGAGGCAGCAGGTGAAGGCTGGCTCCCATGCTCTCTGTCACTCCTTTCTGTGGCACTCATGTCCTCTAGATCTGCTCTGCCGTAGAGAACTGTCACAATAAATATGCTATAAATCTCAGGCGATTATCTGCTATTATCTCTCCTGAGCCAGAAGGCAGGGAAACCGCATGTTGCAACGTGCTATTATTTTGTTATATGATGGGGTTGTGCAATGTCTTGCTTTCAAAGCTTTCCAAGGGCGGGTGGCCCAGCTGGAGCCTTTCTGCCCGCTGGTGGAGCCGGATGGCGCCAGCCCCGAGCAGAGCCCTGGTGGAGGGGATGGCACACTGTGACCCCTTTGAATGCCATCACAGATGTAAGGCTTGGGGCTCTGCTCCTCCTCTGAGGCTGAGGTGGGACACAGGGTCTTGTGCAGGGGAACCTCTCCCATCCTCAGCGGGCTGCCCCAAGCAGGACTGGCATTTCCATGCGGCTCAGCTGCCTCAGTCTGATGAGTCCTGGCTCTGTCTCTGCAGGACTGCTGCCATGACGGCCACCCCCAGACTAGCCCTGCTGCCACTGCTGCTGCTGCTGCTGCACGTCCCACGGGCTGTGAGAGCCCAGGTCAACCCAGGTAAGTGAGACCAGGTGGCTACAAGAGCCCTGAGGTGTGTTTTTCTGGGCTGTGCTCTTGCCAGGACATCTGAGCTTGGGCTCACGTCATCTCCACCAGCTCTGGGATCTTCCCAGCTCTGGGAACAGTGTGTGATGGCCCCCCAAGCCTGCACCTGCCTGGGCACTCAGCTGTCCTGCACATAGCTCGGCCATCACCAGTGACCCAGAAAGCATCCTCCATGGGCCATGGGCACCGGTGGGCTGGAGAGGCCTTGGGGTACAGGCAAAGTGCTGCAGCTGGAGCCCTGGGCTCTGAGTGGGTCCCTGCTCCATCGGGGACTCCTTGAGCCCACTCAGTTTTGAGGCTGCAGCATCCAGAAAGAAAGGCGTTGGGCTATTGTTTGCTGCCACTGGGATGTGCTTTCTTTGCTGGTTTCACAGCAAACCAAGGTTGGCTCTAGTAAAGCAGCTTGACTAGGTGCCTGGCTTCTGCTCAGAAACCACAACACTGTACTGGATGTCAGTGAGAGGAGCATGTTTAAATGGTTGTTTCTGCAGGGCTCATTCCCATCCTGCACTGCAGGGATGGACACAGAGCCCAGGCTCCTTCAGTGCATCAGGGGTTCCCTGGGGCATCCCTGTAACAAGGCCCTTCAAAGGCTTCTTCCATCTGTGGGCAGAGTTTGCTGGGTCTTCCCCAGATGTTTTATGGTGCTTAGGGAAGCAATCCTGTTTCTTCTGCAGCCATCCAGGGCTAGCAGTGTTGGCTTAGCCTGGCCAGGATGGTTATTACCCAGGGCAAAGGGGCTGGGCTGGCTCCATGTTTGGCAAGAATTAAATGGGAATTCAGTGGGAGCTGCACTCTGCAGAGCGTCACAAGTGGAAGAGCTGGAGACAAGAAGAGATGCTCCCCACTGTGCCAATGCTCATGCTGAAGATGCACCCTTCCCTCTGTCAGATGCAGGAGATGGTCCCTGTGGCACGAGGACCTGGGGACAGGAGCCAGCTGCCAGGTGGCACGGCGCGCTGGGATGCGGGCTCCTTGCCACGCAGTGTCGGGCAAGCTGCAGGCTATGGGGGCAGGAGGTGGCCCCGGCACTGCATCCTTGCCTGGGCCCTGCCACCTCGATGCGGGTGTTTGCTTGGGGCGGTGTGTGAAGGGAGTGCTGTGGGCTGGAGCCGGCAGCCAGACGGTAAACATGGCCAAACAAGCCGGCCTTTCAGCAGTGCTCTTGGCAGCCAGGCATGAAAAAATAACTCCTGGGAAGTGGTGTGGATGCGGTGCTGGGGGAGCTGGCTGCCACTTGGGGATGCAGCCTGCCCGCCACCCTGGGTACTTTTCCACTTGCAGCTGGGGCGGGAGCAGGGCTGGCGATGGGGGCCAGCAGGAAAGGCGAGCGTGTGCCTTTGTCACTTGTTTCCCAGGGGGGAGCAGCAGGGCAGCACAGCTGAGAACAGGTTGCTGTGGGTGGGGTTTTTGGGTGAATGGCCTCTGGAGCAAGCCCTCTGGGTGCTCCCAGACCAAGGAGTGTGGGATCAGCAGTGCCAGCCCACGGGCTCTCCCTCCACCACAGCTGAAACATTTGCCAGCAAGGCTGACAGGATCTCCAGGGACAGGGACCGGGTGTGTCCAGCAGCCCTTGGAGCGCTGCCTCTCCTTGCTCCTGGCTTCACTTTGAGCTGGGCTGGCATCAGCTTCTGGCCAGTGGCTCCATTTGTCCAGGCAGGTGTCTGCCTGTGCGGGACAGTCTAATCGTGCTTTGTCCCCCCCTGTAAGCCAGAGGGATGGAGAGTTCTGCGCCTGAGCTGCCCAGGCTGCAGTGACTGCTGTGTTGTGGATGTGCCCCAGCCCTGGCAGTGCCATACTGTATTTCAGCATGCTCCTCAGCCAGGGAGGCAAGGAAGGATGCTTACTCAGCACCCTGATGGTCTCGTTGCAGCAGTGTGCCGGTACCCCCTGGGAATGTCAGGTGGGCACATCCCTGATGAGGACATCTCGGCCTCCAGCCAGTGGTCTGAGTCCACAGCCGCCAAGTACGGACGGTGAGTGCGGAGACCCTCTGGCCACAGCCATGGCAGGGTCTGGGCTGCCACAGAGGAGCAGAAGAGAGGCACAGGGCCAGCTCTGGCTGCCTGCAAATGACTTCTCTGCTCTGGGTTTGCAGGCTGGACTCAGAGGACGGTGATGGTGCCTGGTGCCCCGAGATCCCGGTGGAGCCTGATGACCTGAAGGAGTTCCTGCAGATCGACCTGCGTGCACTCCACTTCATCACGCTGGTGGGCACCCAGGGGCGCCACGCCGGTGGCCATGGCAACGAGTTTGCCCCCATGTATAAGATCAACTACAGCCGGGATGGCACCCGCTGGATCTCCTGGAGGAACCGGCATGGGAAGCAGGTGAGGAGGTGGGCAGGGGCTGCACTGGGTGGCAGATGGGGGGCTGTGCCTGCCCACCCCCACCGTGCTTCTCTCTCCCAGGTGCTGGATGGAAACACCAACCCCTACGACATCATCCTGAAGGACCTGGAGCCACCCCTCATCGCCCGCTTCGTCCGCTTCATCCCTGTCACTGACCACTCCATGAACGTCTGCCTGCGTGTGGAGCTGTACGGCTGTGTCTGGCTGGGTGGGTGGTGTGGTCCTGTCGCCTTCCCTGTGTCCCCAGAGCCTGGTCGGGGGGCTGTGCATCCCACTGGGGATTGTCTGTCCTGCCTGGGGCTGGCAGCACCCTGGGGCTGGCTGGGGCTCACCAGCAACAGGGTGTCCGGTGTGGGCAGCCACTCACCCTCCCCTCCCCACAGATGGGCTGGTGTCCTACAACGCGCCAGCTGGGCAGCAGCTCATCCTTCCCGGGGGCACCGTCATCTACCTGAATGACTCAGTGTACGACGGGGCGTTTGGGTACAGGTGAGGACTGGATGGGCTTACACATGACATGGGCACCATGCCGAGCAGGAGGCTATAGGGGTGATTTTTCCCTGAGTTTGCAGGCTGATATGCTGATCCTCAGCAGAGCAAATACTTGGGGTCTCCCCGATGCAGGGGACATGACCAGCTCTGGGAGTCTGCACATCGTGACAGGGACAGCGTGATGGGGGAAGCACCCCCTGCCCTTCTCTTGGATTTACACTAACTGCATTGCATGCTCAGCATCCCACAGCCTTTTCCAGATGGAACATGAAGAACAAAACCCCCTCCTGAATTTCCCAGGGGCTGTAAGGAGCTGGGGGGGGGGGGGG
>NW_020799109.1:27045609-27050032 GCF_003259725.1 Athene cunicularia | reverse complement strand
GGGGGGGGGGGGCATTGCTGGGGGGTGGCAGGTGTGTGATGTTGGTGAGAGTCACTCTCCCTTTCCCCCCTCACATGTGCCAGCATGACAGAGGGCTTGGGCCAGCTGACGGATGGTGTGTCAGGGCTGGATGACTTCACGCAGACCCATGAGTACCATGTCTGGCCGGGCTATGACTATGTTGGCTGGCGCAATGAAAGCACCACTGGAGGCTATGTGGAGATCACCTTCGAGTTCGACCGCATCAGGAACTTCACCGCCATGAAGGTCTGCGCACCCCCCGCCCTGTCCCCCATCCCCATCCCTCGCCATGGCCATGTTGACGGGCTGTCCCACAGGTCCACTGCAACAACATGTTTGCCAAAGGGGTGAAGATCTTCAAGGAGGTGCAGTGCTACTTCCGTGCTGACGCCAGTGAGTGGGAGCCCAGTGCCGTCTCCTCAGTACTGGTGTTGGATGATGTGAACCCCAGTGCCCGCTTTGTCACCGTGCCCCTGCTCCACCGCATGGCCAGCGCCATCAAGTGCCAGTACTACTTTGCTGATGTCTGGATGATGTTCAGCGAGATCACCTTCCAGTCGGGTATCTGCCGTCATGAACCCCATAGGGATCTGACCCTCCTGGGGGAGGTTTCAAGGAGAGAGTGGGGCTGTGGGGCACCTCCACCGCTCACCCTTATGCTCTCCTCTTCTCCCTTGCCAGACGCAGCCATGTACAATAACTCTGTGGCCCCCCCTGAGGTGTCCGTGGTCCCCACCACTTATGGTAAGGCATCAAAAAGCATGTTTCTGAGTTGGGTGGGAAGATGCTCTGGGGCACTCTGCCCCATCTGATGGAGGAAAGGGGCAGGGCCTCCCCATGCCCCAGTGTAACTGGCTCTTGCTGTCCCCTTCTCCTGCCAGACCCCACGCTCAAGGTAGACGACAGCAACACACGCATCCTGATCGGGTGCCTGGTGGCAATCATCTTCATCCTGGTGGCCATCATTGTCATCATACTGTGGCGGCAGTTCTGGCAGAAGATGCTGGAGAAGGTGGGCAAGTGCAGTGTGGCTAGCGAGGTGTCCCAGGGTGGTGGGCTCATCCTGGGCAGGTTTTTCTGGAAGTTCAGCATGGGGAAAGCAGACTCCATGCAGGGAGTGATGCTCCCTTCCCCTCCTCAGGAAGGTTGTGATTTGCACCCATCTCCCAAGCAAGGGGATTTAGCTGAGCAGGGTGGTGACTTTGGGATGTACCTGCTTGTCCACTCCTCTGTCCTGAAGCTGGGCTGGGGAAGAGGATCCCAAGGGGGTCTCACTGCATCCCCCAGCTAACTGAGAGCAGTCACAGAGGTGATGGAGCCAAACTCTTCTCCATAGAGGCAGACAATAGGAGGAGGGCATGGTAATAAACATTTTCTCCAGGCGAGGGCACCAGAGAGGAGGACTCGGCGTTGGGCATGGCCACAGTGCCATGGAGCAGAGGAGACCCCATCCCACTGGTGCTACAGAGACCCCTTGTCCCAGCTCTCTCCTCCCTTGTCCCCCTCTCACAGGCATCGCGGAGGATGCTGGATGATGAAATGACCGTCAGCCTTTCCCTGCCCAGTGAATCCAGCATGTTCAACCACAACCGCTCCTCCTCCTCCAGTGAGCAAGAGTCCAGTTCCACCTATGACCGCATATTCCCCCTGGGACCTGACTACCAGGAGCCTTCCCGCCTGATCCGCAAGCTGCCCGAGTTCACCCCAGGGGAGGAGGACACGGGTGAGAGCCAGGACACCCTGCATGCTTAGAGCCATCTACCACACATCGAGCCTGCTGCAGCCTCCTCTCCCCAGCTTTTGGCCAATCTCCCCCAGAAGGGTAGGGGGCAGGTCGCACAAGCTCTTGTGCATCCCACTTGGAGGTCACACAAAACCTGTGGCTGAGAGCCATTGCCAGTGTCCGTTGTCAGGCTGAGCTGTGTCCTCACCACTGTCCTTGGGATGCTCTGGAATCTTCCTTAGTGATCCAGAGGTTGGGCACTGATCCCTGATCATCTGGTGCTTGGGGCTGGGTTGGTGCATTTGATGGGGAAGGAACAGAGCAGCCTGTGATATCTGCAGGAGCCCAGCCATGCTGGGGCAGCATTGGGATTCTGCAGAGGATGGGGATGGAGAAGCTGATGGCTGGAGTGTGATCAAGTGCTGGGGAGCAGAGGGTGCAGGGCAGGACACCCATGTCAGGGCTGGACCCACTGTCCCCCTCCAGGCTGCAGCGGCCCTGTGAAGCCATCCCAGGCCAGTGTCCCCGAGGGCGTCCCCCACTATGCTGAGGCCGACATCGTGAACCTGCAGGGCGTGACAGGCGGCAACACCTACTCTGTGCCGGCCCTCACCATGGACCTGCTGTCCGGCAAGGACGTGGCCGTTGAGGAGTTCCCCAGGAAGCTGCTGACCTTCAAGGAGAAGCTGGGGGAAGGCCAGTTTGGGGAGGTGAGTGGGAGCTGGAGCTGCTCTGAGCAGGGCTTGGGCAAGGCTCTTCCCAGTTCATGAGGGAGGCTGTCAGTTGGCAGAGATAATGCCCCTTGCCCCCCTCCAGGTTCATCTCTGTGAAGTGGAGGGGATGGAGAAGTTCACAGGCAAGGACTTTGCACTGGAAGGCTTGGACATCAGCTCCAATTGCCCTGTGCTGGTGGCTGTGAAGATGCTGCGAGCGGATGCCAACAAGAATGCAAGGTATGGGGTTGGGGATGCACACACGCCGGCATTGCCCACCATGTAGAGCCCTCCCAGGAGAGCCAGGACACTTAGAAAACATCCCCTGTCTCCAGCAGCCAGGTGCTTGGTGTAGCTGTGAGGACCACACATCTGAGCCATCTGGGGATGCTGTGTTGATTGAGGACTCTTGATCCTTGCTGGTCCTGACCAGCTCCCCAGCACCCCATCTACCTGCTGAGTTCACCTCACAGTGCGCAGATCAGCCCTGAGCTCCCCCTCATGACCCCCAGTCCCACGGGTCCCCCACAAGGCTTGGGCGGGTGGGTGGCACACTCATCCAGTATGTGCGCACCTCCATGCTCCTCTGGGTCTGTCTATCCGATCCATGTGGTTTCTGTTCCGGAAAGGAATGATTTTCTGAAGGAAATCAAGATTATGTCACGGCTGAAGGACCCCAACATCATCCGGCTGCTGGCAGTGTGCATCACAGATGACCCACTGTGCATGATCACTGAGTACATGGAGAATGGAGACCTCAATCAGTTCCTGTCCCGCCAGCAGGCAGGTGGCCCCCCCACCAGCCATGTGCCCACCATCAGGTAGTGCCACCCAGGATGGGCAGGGGTGGGGCAGAGCTGCCTGCTCTAAGCACTCTGCCTGGCTGTGGGGTGCCCCTCTCGGGGCTGTATACTCCCTGGCTGCCATCCTTCCTGGCACCTCAGTCCTCCCTTGTCGTCCCCCCCCCCGACAGCTACAGTGACCTGCGGTTCATGGCCACCCAGATTGCCTCTGGCATGAAGTATCTCTCATCCCTCAACTTTGTGCACCGAGACCTGGCCACACGCAACTGCCTGGTGGGGAAGCAGTACACCATCAAGATAGCTGACTTTGGCATGAGCAGGAATCTCTACAGTGGGGACTACTACCGCATCCAGGGGCGGGCAGTGCTCCCCATCCGCTGGATGTCCTGGGAGAGCATCCTGCTGGTACGCGGGGGCTGGGGTCCTCTGACAGACACTGACACGGTCCTGGGGCTGCTCACAGCCTCTTTTCATGGGTTGGGGGGTGCAGAAGGGGTGGAGAAGTTTCTCCTCCCTGGAGCCCACCTTTGGGATGAAGCATGCAGAAAGCAGGAGTGGTAGCAGATTTCTGAGGTGGTATGAGGGGATTACAGTGGTCTTTGGTGTCTCAGTGCCCAGCCTTTGTGAGTGGGCTGCTTGACATTTTCTCCTGGCCATGGTCACACCGGGAAGAGGGAGCAGGGTTATATTTTATTTTTGCAGGGAGCTGGGTCCTTACTGAGTCTCAGCTCTCAGAGCAGTCACTGCAAACCAGACTCAGAGCTTGCCAGGCTCTGGCCCCAGGCAGAGATCAGGTCTGTGGGACCAAGCCCCACTCTGGGCCCAGATCTGGAAGCTGAAGCATCCAGAAAGCGTTTTGAACCCTGGGCCCATAGGGCTTATGGAACACGATGGGGTAATGCCCGTGCCTGACCCCAGTCTGTTCCCTCTGGCCAGGGCAAGTTCACAACTGCCAGTGATGTGTGGGCATTTGGCGTGACGCTGTGGGAGACCTTCACACTCTGCCGGGAGCAGCCCTACTCCCAGCTGTCCGACGAGCAGGTCATCGAAAACACTGGCGAGTTTTTCCGGGACCAGGGCAGGCAGGTATGAATGGGATGGGATGGGATGGGATGGGATGGGATGGGATGGGATGGGATGGGATGGGATGGGATGGGATCTGT
>NW_020799109.1:27042573-27045559 GCF_003259725.1 Athene cunicularia | reverse complement strand
GGGATGGGATGGGATGGGATGGGATGGGATGGGATGGGATGGGATGGGATGGGATGGGACAGGCAGTAGCAGTGGAGTGCCTGGGACAGTGGCAATATGGGGAAAGACTTCAAGGTGGCCAGATAGGGAGCTTGGTTATGGGAGAGTTAAGGGACAGGAACTCATCTGGGAAGGAGTCCTGATGAAGGGCCTGGGATGGCAAATCTTGCACTTTGCACAGCTCAAGGCGCCACTTGCCCGCTGACCCCGCTCTGGTATTTATCCAGGCTGGAAGATATGAGCAGGTGTCTCCCGCCCCTGCTGTGCTGTCTGGGGTCCCCTTGCCCCTGAACACACAGCAGAACAGCCCCCCACCCTGGCGCATGGAAAAATGGGGCTCCTCAGTAGCAGTTTGCTTTTTGGTTTCCATTGCAGTAACTTTGTCATCTTTGCCTTTTGTTTTGAAGACTTACCTTCCCCAGCCTGCACTTTGCCCTGACTCAGTCTATAAGCTAATGCTCAGCTGCTGGAGACGGGACACTAAAGATCGTCCCTCCTTCCAGGACATCCATCACCTTCTCCAAGAGTCAGCTAGTGAAGAATGACTCTTTGCTCCCCCCATCCCAGTCCCCATCCATTCCCATTCCCAGAGGAGCCCCATAGGCAAACTAAAGCCACTTCACTTGGACTTAGCAATAAAACCCGGGCAGCTGGTCTTGTTATCATTGTACAGTGAAGCCTCAGAAGAAAACCTCAAGGGCAGCAAGGAGAGCCATGGCATGGGACGACTCGGACCTCTTGCTCGCTTGCTGGCTTGAGCCTGGTAGCAATGTGGGCTGAGACGAGGGTTATTTATTGATGCAGCATGTTCTTGATGACAATGACTGGGACAGAGTGGCTTCTCCCTCCTAGTCGGACAGGAGGAACGTCAGATGGACTTTCTTCATGAGGAAGATCGCGGCCTGAGTATGGGACAGGTGCCTGGGGAAGGGATGTGTGCAAGTATGTGCCTGCTGGAGCAGGGACTGTCCAGCAGCCATTACCTGCTCAAGGAGAAGCTGGGAGTTGCCACTAGCTCACAGTGGACTGTGCAATTACAGGGCAAAACAAAAAACTCTCTGGATAGTTTGAGCTTTGGACATGCTACATGGAGGGGCAGAAAGCCCCGTCCCTGCTGGCCAGACCCCAGTTGCATAGGGAGAAGCTTGATGGCACACCCAGCTCCTCGTCCGGCTGCTGGAGTGAGCAGTGTGTTCAGCCATGGTTGCTTCGTGTCAGCTGGGGAGCAGTGGGTGTGCCAGCCCTGGCGAGAGGCCTGCCGGGGGGACCTCCTCTCACTGACCACAGCCACTCCAGAGCTGCTCGACTGCCCACGAAATGCATTTTGGATGCCCCACAGATGCTGTGTCGCAGCCTTTCACCTCCAAAGGGAAATCTCCAGGTTCTCTTCTCCCAGGGTTAACCCACATCTTCACCTGCCGTGAGGAATGCACATAGCAGAGCTTTCAACGGCTGCTGCTCGATGCCCAAGCCTGCAACAGCCTGCAACACCAGGCGTCCTGGCTCTCCCTGGCCCTCCAGGATCACAGCTCAGCTGAAGCGCCTGGGCTGGACTCTGCCGCCCTGAGCATCCCGCAGCAGCCTGGCACCAGTCAGTCCTCCCGGATCTGGCAGTTCCATGGGCAAACTGCACAGGTACCAAAGGAACATGCCCCACAGGAGCCCTGGCAGGTTACCTGTCACACCCCAAAATCAGACCCTTCTGCAGCTGAACAGGAGGAACTTTGTACTGAGAGGGTGCAGGGACCCCTCCATACTTTTGTACGCATTAGTTCAGCACCATCAAGTCACGCGTGGCACAGTTTCCAGTATACTATTGCTAAGGCATGTATATATTCAGTAGATGCACCTATATATATAGGGGCAAACCCGCTGAAGAGACACTTGCTACGTGAATCTGGTTGCATGGTTTCCTTGCGGCACTTCAGAAGGCAGCTTGCCTCCTCTGTGGGCACCCCCAGGCGCCCAGCCCACACCCGCCTGCTGGGGGTCTCTGGGGCTGCACTGTGTGCCCCAAGATGCTGTGTGGGGAGAGCCTGGGGCAGTGCACAGAGGTAACAGCATAAGAGATGGAGGAAGGATGCTCAAGCGACCTGCTGGCTGACGCACGCCAGTTGCCCATCTCCTCGGGTGACAGAGGGGGTGCTCTGTGGCTCAGCACCTGTGTCAGATGTCCACTGGCAGGGACCGAGGTGCGGTAGTGGGCCTGGGAGAGAGGAGTGCAGGGATGAGTGGTTGTGCTCTGCGGAGGGGCCAGCTGCTCTCCCTGTGCGTTATCCCGCTGGCTACAGCAGAGGATGTCTCTCATCCCTTCTGAGCGCATAGCCTGCAGCAGCGTGGTGTTCCATGGCTGAACTGGGAGCGAGGACAGGCTTTGTTCATGCCACATAATTGGTACCTGCCTGCCTCTGCCCTCAGATGCCCTGTCCCTGCTCAGGGTGCGTCGTGGCCTCAGCAAGCTGAGCTGGGAGCACTGGGCTGCACAGGTGCACGTCTGCCCCATGGGCACCGCAGCTCCTGCTGACCTGAGCCCCTGTGCTCTGTGCCTGGATGCCCTGCACAGGGTGCACACGGTTAAATAGTGCATTAGGGCACCGGGGGGGCACCCCACTGCCTGGGGAGATGTGGGTGCTGGTGTGTCCATCCCTGCTTCAGCCCTGCCAGGAGCAGGGCTGCACCCGAGCTCTCCAGCGGGACCTGTGCGCCCAGTCCTCTCGGCCACGGCAGCACCGGGAAACACTGACTGGGTGGCATTTCTCTTCGGCTGCAAAACGCCTCTCTGTGGCAAAGGATGGGAGGGCAGAGTGCGCCATGGCTGCCTGCGGAAGGCCTGCGGGCTGCAGGGCACGGGGGCGTGCCTTGGCCGGGCTGGCAAGACAAGGCAGGGCAGGGCAAGGCAGGGCAGGGAGAGGCAGCAGAGAGGGCCCGAGTAGCGCGGCGGAGTGGG
>NW_020799109.1:27024878-27042523 GCF_003259725.1 Athene cunicularia | reverse complement strand
ACCTCATTCTGGCCGCTCACCCCGCCGCACAGGTCTCTACCGTGGAAGTGGACCTGGGTAACCTGGCTGCCGTCCTGCGCGTCGCCCGTGAGCTCCGCTGCAGGTATCGGATCTCCGTCCTCCGCCCCAGCGGAGCCCCACTCCCCGTCCACCCTCACCCCTGTGCTCCTCTCCACGCAGGTTTCAGCGCCTGGACTTTGTCTACCTCAACGCTGGGATCATGCCCAACCCACACGTGAACTTCAAGGCCCTCTGGCACGGCCTCCTCACCGGGTAGGAGGTGTCGGGGGCTGGGGGGTCTGGTCCGTGGCTGGCAGGGAGCACGAGGGTGCTGGCAGCATCATCGTGGCCGAGGCATTCCCTCGTGCCCAGGGCTGAAGGCCCTCTCGCCCTTCCCCAGTACGACATGGAGCACATCGCCGTGGGATCCACAGCCTTCCATGGGGCGGGACGGGACGGGACGGGGCCCGCCGCAGCCCGCCCGCGCTCACCCTGACACCGTACCGTTGCAGCGGCGTGGGGCTGGCGCTGTGCCGGCGGTTGCTGGAGGAGGATGGCCGCATCCACCTCTGCATCGCCTGCCGCAACGTCCAGAAGAGCGAAGCCACGCGAAACCTCATTCTGGCCGCTCACCCCGCCGCACAGGTCTCTACCGTGGAAGTGGACCTGGGTAACCTGGCTGCCGTCCTGCGCGTCGCCCGTGAGCTCCGCTGCAGGTATCGGATCTCCGTCCTCCGCCCCAGCGGAGCCCCACTCCCCGTCCACCCTCACCCCTGTGCTCCTCTCCACGCAGGTTTCAGCGCCTGGACTTTGTCTACCTCAACGCTGGGATCATGCCCAACCCACACGTGAACTTCAAGGCCCTCTGGCACGGCCTCCTCACCGGGTAGGAGGTGTCGGGGGCTGGGGGGTCTGGTCCGTGGCTGGCAGGGAGCACGAGGGTGCTGGCAGCATCATCGTGGCCGAGGCATTCCCTCGTGCCCAGGGCTGAAGGCCCTCTCGCCCTTCCCCAGTACGACATGGAGCACATCGCCGTGGGATCCACAGCCTTCCATGGGGCGGGATTGGCAGTTGGGTGAAGCGTTGAGGTGTTCTGAGGTGCCCTGTGCCGCTTCCGATCCCTGGTGTGGGGCTCACTGTGTGCCAGGGGTCTCCTCGCTGTTGTTTTAGTTCCACTGTAGGTTTTTGTAGTTGTTCTCAGCAGTGCATCATGGTATTTTGTGAAGCTAATAGTTGATGCTGCTTCTGTAAGCACTATGGGGATAAACATTGCTATCCTATAAGCATCACAGGGAAGCTGAGCTAGGGAGCAAACTGAATTGTGTTGCACCTAGTGCAGTTGTTGGGGTGTTGAACACAGACTGCTTTCCTTACCTAAATTACGCATGGCCCTAGGGCTTAGTTACATGCTGGGGCTTGATTTCATTATCTGGATGTGAAATGGAAGAGCAAGATTATTTTTTAATGATACTTAACTGTGGTGAAGTGAAGGAAGAGATGAGGTTTCTCTGGTCTAGTCAGCATTGAAACACTTGGAAATAAAGGGACTGGGATAATCTGTAAACTTTTCCCTGCCATTTTCTCATGGATTAATGGAGCTCTTGAAGGTGAAACTAGACAGTCTGTGTGGAGTCTGAGGTGGGGACTACTTCTGAAGGACTGAAGTGGGGAGCAATTAGACCCAGCAGTGGTCCACTCTAACTCCTGTCCTTGGCTTGCAGGAAGCTGCTTCACATGCTGACCACTGCAGAAGGCGTAATGACCCAGACGGACAGGCTTAATGGAGATGGACTGCAGGAGGTGTTTGCTACCAACCTCTTTGGACACTTTATCCTGGTGAGGCTGTGTATGAAGATTGAGCCCTCGGTTGGATGGTTAATGTGCATAGGGATGGGTACAAGTGACATGGGTGAATCAGTTCTGAACAGGTTTGGATGCTGATGCAGACTGCAGGCTAGCAGATAAGAAATGATAGGGCAAAGGTCTCGGGCTTTGTTAAAATAGCAATAAATGGTCATAGTTGTTGTTGTTGCAAGGGTATATAATCATTCTAATTAACCAATGGATATAGAGATAAACCTTTTTTAGTTCTTTCTGTCCAGGGCAAATACCAAGACTTGACTATGTTAAATTTTGAGGTGCTCAACTGAGCTGTGTAAGAGAATGGTGGCTGCTTGTAAATGCTCCTGGTAGACCCTGAGCTGAAGTTATACCTGAGCAGCAGCTGCCTCTGGCCAGTCTAGTGAAGATTGCTCAAGGCTAGGAAAGTAGAGATAAACTTGTGGCTTTTTAAGAACTGCAAAGCTATACTGCAAGACTTAAAAATTACTGCGTTAAATAAATTAATGATTATTTCACAGGTTCGTCAACTTGAGTCTCTACTCTGTGGTAATGAAAAGCCCTCACGACTCATCTGGACCTCTTCCAGCAATGCCAGGGAATCTGCCTTCAGCCTTTCTGACTATCAGCATGCCAAGGGGCAGGAATCATACAGTTCCTCCAAATATGCTACTGACCTAACAAGTGTGGTTCTGAACAGGAAATTTAATGAGCAGGTGATGATAGGGTTTGTATGTCTGAAGAAACCTAATGAGCTCCTACTGTTTATAATTATCATTACATTGTTGTTACCTAGTTGCATGTGTTTGCAGCAATCTGATATGTTGCTTAGTGCACATGTGGGAGCTAAACATGGCTGAGGTGGTTTGTCACACTGATGCGTGAGCAACCTGCTGTCCCTGCCACAGGGGTTTGCTGGATGTTGTTGACAAGCTGCACTAGTCCAGCAATAGTGATTGCAACCTTTCAAGTCCTACAGGAGAAAATAGTTTAGTCCTAGAAGGCTAAGCTCTTATCTCTTTAAGGTGAGGTAGCCTTTGACCTGAGTGGGCTGTAATTTGTCAGATGACTGCTGTTGCTGCTGAGCTGTACATAGACTGCAACTTGAGGTTGTGATGCATTGGGAGGCTGCACTTTTTGTCTTGTGGGCTTGCAATGGACACAGATTGAACATGAACTTTTCCAATTTGAATCTCTCAAATTGCTACGTCTAATCACTCTGGTAACTTTAGAGAGGAGAGTGTCTACTCTTAACTAGTCCCTATACTCACCTTCATTTTCTTGCCAAGAAGTACTAGGAGGGAAGGAGAATGATCCAGTCTTAAACTAACTGTTGTGTATTAGCACATTGACTTGGTTTCTTCTCTGCAGGGTCTGTATTCCAGTGTTGTTTGTCCTGGTCTAGTTATGTCTAACATGACTTATGGAATTTTGCCAGTTTTTCTGTGGAAGCTGCTAATGCCCATCATGTGGTTGGTAAGTGAATCTTCTGGCTGGTTTTGGGTTAAGGTAGCCCTGCTGTAGTACACTTCACTGCAAGTGATGTGCAGTGTGCTTCTGGCTCCTTACTACCCATGCTGCTATACAGCTCTTCCTTCTGTTGGACTGGGTAAGCAGGCCCCTCTGCAAACCTTCCCTTTGGCACCTTGGGGCCCTGATTTTCAAGCTGAGTTTGGAGGTTCAGTGCTGGACAGCACTCTGTATAGAGCGAGTTCAACTCTTCAGCCATAGCAGTGTTTATCAAGGCTTAGGTTTGCCAACCTGCTGTGGGCTTGTGAACCCTACCATTTTGGTGGCAACAAAGCTCAGGACAAAAATTTGGCCCCTGTGCTTTGAAATGCTGTTTGTTTCTGTAACAGACCATATTTTTCAGTGTTCTTCTTTCCATCCCTCTAGAAGGCAGTGTCTCCTGGTCTCTTCTTTCCATCCCTCTGGAAAGCAAAGCCTCCTGCTCTGTTTCCTCTTCCCCTGCTTCCCCAAAACTTTCCTTGCCTTTCTTCCTCTGGGCTTTAGCTTTTCAGGTTCACTACAGTTCTGTCCCAGAAGGCTACCTGCTCTGATGCTCTTACTGGAAGACTGGTCTTTCTGCTTAAGCTGCCCCAGATGGTAGCAACTGATCCTGATGGATGACATTTCTGGCAGTGGAGAGGCAATGCCTTCTCAGTTGTCCTCAACACTGGCAGTATTGCAGATCCTCTCTGCCTTCTGTTGTATGTGCTCTTGAGAGCATTCAAGAAGAGGTGCCTGCAAGGCATATGTGTGGCCCATTGCCTCTTGCTTTGGGGGTGAGCATGGAGTGAGGCTTGCTGATCTGGTGGGTGGCTCCAGAAAATAGTTTGTGGTGATAAAGGGATGCTTTAGTCATAAGCGTGTAGTGTTACCTGCAGTCAACTCTGAGAAGCGTTTCTACCTCTGATAGATTGTCTGGTGTGGCAGGGCTGTGGAGGGCTTGCCAAAGAAATCTTGGGCCACAATATAGATTCTGTCTTGTCCTTTTTCCATTCAGATCCGGTTTTTTGCCAAGACTTATACTCTGACACCATATAATGGAGCAGAAGCTCATGTAAGTAGTTCACAACTCTGTTTTAATATTTGTACTTTTTGGGTAGCCCAACCAGGGTCTGCTAGCTTGAACGCAGAGCCTCTCAGTAAGGCTGGTGGGTGGGTGCTGTATTTCACCCCTGAATAGCATACAGCAGGGAGTGCTGGGGAAACAGTTGTGACCAGCGCTGATCTGCCAGGTGATGCTTTATGACCTTCATCAGGCACCTGTAAAATGAATTACTTTGGAAGAAATAGTGTTTTTCCATCTTGGTCAGGGAGAATGCTGCTCTTCCTGTTGGCAGCCACAGGCATGTAGGCCCAGGGGACAGAGGTGGGTAATGCATGGCACAGGGTGTGGAGGTGGGTATTGTAGTGCACAGTGTGCCTCAAGAACAGTAGTGAGCAAGTTTAGCCATGTTGAACTCTTTAGTGGTTTAGCACAGGTACATAATCATGGTTTAATGTTGGATCAGGTAGGTCACAGGTGAGGGAAACCAGCTCAGAACTTCTCTAGATATCAGGTCTTCCCCTGCCTGGTGAAAGCACCCGTGGTGTCTTCTGTGTGCACTGGCAGCTGGGTCCTTGACTGCAGGCTTGGCTGGGACAGTGTGCACTAGACTCCTACATGTTTGTGCTGTTCTTCCTAGGTGTGGCTGTTCAAACAGAAGCCAGAATACTTGGATGCACTTGTCAAGTACCACAGCTGCACTTCTGGCCTGGGGAAGAACTATGTGGAGCCCAGAAGGGTAAATGGAGCAGCAGCCTTCTGCTGCAGGAAACTTGACATGGGGGCCTGCCATCTGCTTTGCATGGCAGGCTTCGTGCCAAGGGTGTCCTGTGGCTGGAGTGGAAACAAGATGCGTGTTGAGTGCTGAGCAGCAAGGAGGAATGTAGGATTGTCTGTGAGTTTTCCCAGATTAACTCCTGGCTCAGGCTGGAGTCTGGAAGACAGTGGAGATGATGGTTGGAATGGGATGAGAGTGTAATGATGCTTCCCCAAAATATGTTCTGGCTTGTGCCTTTGTGATAGATACCTGTAGTTGCCTCTCTGTCAGTATAGACGCTCTGGAGATGCACTTTGGCTATCTCCAGAGCTGTCCTCAGCATCTGTGCTGGCTGCCACCAAGGTAGTCTCACAGTGCTGTTTCTGTTATGTTCCAGATGGATGTGGATGAAGAAACTGCTGAGGAATTTTACCAAAAGCTGTTGGAACTGGAGAAGCAGACTCTAGAGAGATACAGTGATCTCCTAGATTAAGTAAAGCTGGTCTCAGTAGGATAACAATCTAGTATTGGTAACATGGGCTTTCTTCATTCTGGTGCTACCTGTGACTATGTGCCATTCTGCAGGCACATGGCTTCAGACCCCATCTTCCTTCTCAACAGAAGATTTCTGAAAATGGAAGTATAAAAACTGAAGAGAAATACTCAGTCTTTTTGGTATGGGATTTTTTTTTTTCTTGCATAAAACTGGAGACCTAGAGTAGATGGAGACTGTCTTAACACAGTTGCAAAGAAGTCTTGCAAAAGCATGACTGAACTGTGCATAGTTCAGGAACAGCATCAAAACGTGGTTTAAATCTGGCTTAGTGCAGGAAAGGCAACAGTCTGGGGTGCTGCCCTGTGCCTTGGCTCTACTTGTCTTTCTAGATGGCTTGAACACATTACCTGTGGCTGATCCTGAAGTACTTGAAGGCTCATCTTCAGAAGAGCTGCTCTTACACTTGTACACCAAAGGTGGGGCTGGCTTTTCAGACATGTTCAACAAGATTGAACACTTCCAAGACTGGAAGTCAGGCTCTGCACAGCACCTGAAGCCAAGCTCCTGAAGAGCTGGCCTGAGAATTGCACCCCTTGCCTCAACTGGGAGGACAGATGCCTTGCTGTCCACTGGGTCTTGGGACCATAAAGATTCTAACCACAACTGACTGGAAAGACTGAAGCTGTTGATGTTAATGTGGGCTCAGGGCTAGTCTGCTCTGTTTATAGTAAGAGTGAAAAGTTACCATGTTATTTTATCTATTTAACGCTTTTTATATATAAATCTACTGTACCAAGTATTCTTCCTGTTGTCTGTCTGGGGGAGCTTCACCAAGTCCCCAGTGTACTTCAAATGCTGCAATGAATAAATGACAAACTGATTTGTCCTTGCTGTAGTGGTGTTTTTATTCCAATAGCTGGCTGCTTTTGACTGGGAGGGCTGGAAGCGAGCTTGGTTTGTTGCCTTGCACAATAAGCCTGTGCATACCTGGGAAGTGTGGGTTCTCTTCCCTCCTGCTGCAGGAAAGCTGCTAACCACCTCTTTGGGCTTACTTCTCTTGTTCCTTCTAGTTAAAGACATGAGTGACTTCTGAAGACTTCAGTGTGGTTTTGTGTGAGCACCTGTAGGGTGTCTGAGACTATTTCCCAGCCTTAAGCACTTGGGAGATGTAGATGTCTCTGGTGCTTGCTCACCCTCATGTGTCACATAATTACTGGTTTAATGCTCCCTAGTAAGGTGCTCCCCTGGGGCCTGGCAGAGGCCATGTGAGGTTAGGAGGGAGGCTGTGCTGCTCAGTCTTGCACCACCCTGGCTGCAGCAGCGACTCGCTGAGCTGTGGAGGTGTGGCTGCCCAGGCTGGTGCATCCTGTGCGGGGCTGGGGGGGTCTACAAGGAAGGTTGAGTTGCCAAGGAGGGAAAGCTTTTCGGTAGGGAACTGCAGAAGCACAGAGCTGGCACCCAGGAGAATCCAGGTTCTGCAGAGGCTCTTCACTGAGTTGGTTTGTAGGGATGCAGGCTTAAAGAATCTTGCTTTTATTTTTTTCTTTCTCACCCTCCATTGCTTTTGAGCATTTTTACAAAGTAGAGGAGTGCTGCCAGCATAGTGGTGTCTGCCATAGATAGAAATAGCTCTGTCTTGAGTTTGGGCTGAGCAGCACCTCTCTGCTCAGCCTTGAATACCTGAGCTACCAGCACCAGTGTGGATAGGAACATACTGTATTCTTTTGGCCTGACTTTGGGACACAGTGAGGAGATGGCTGTTGTGGACTATGCTTTCTTTGGCTGTGGCTGTACCTCTTTAGAGTTGTGAAGCAGATTGAGGTGTGCTTATGCGGACCTTTATTTAAATGCAATAAAGTCTGTCCCAGCACCGGCTCTGGGTGCCGTGGCTTTGTTAGCTGTGTCCTGAAATCCCCTGGGCCCAGAGCCCTGCCCTCTCTGGTGCTGTTTCTTCTCCACAGAGAAAGAGCGTCTGGCTGGCTCTCTCTTCGACTTGGTGTACTTGATGCCCACAGCATCCTATAGCAGTGTGTGGCTCCTTGTTCTGGAGAGTAATTAAGCGTGTCTTCTTGATTGGTTTTTAGATGAGCATCTTGAACTTTCCTGGGCTTCTGCCCTGTGCTGTAGTGGGTATCATTCACACCCTTCATCTTTAGGGTTCCCCACCTACCCCAAAGCCAGAGGCACTCAGTCATTCCTTATCCCTGCTACTCAAAATAGTCTGACACAATGCTTCATGAAATGAGTGCAATTTACTGGGGGATGGGAAAGACAGGGCTCTTAGGCTAAACTGATCATCTGTAATGTGCTGTACTAGCTGCATGCTGGCACTGTAGATGTGACAGTCCAAGGACTTGAATGCAGTAAGGTCTGGAGGTGCTAGAGGAGATAGCTTTGAATAAGACAGTAATTAGGAAAAATAAATGCTTTCTGATATGCCAGGATTTTAAAAGCCTGGAATAAAGTGACATCTAGAGCGAGCAGAGTTTGGTGACCATAGGTAGGACCTTAGTTTTTTTTTTCTTTAAGGGCTTGCTTGTGGGCTGAAGGTGTGCAGTTATCAGGGGAAGTTATGCTGATGGGATGGGGTGAGTGCTTTTAGCCTGTGGAGCATGCAGAGGCTGGTGAGGGGAGAGGAGGCATGATATACCACCACCAGTCATCGAGTTATCCATGATATTGGTGTCAGATAGAGCTATGAATGGGTTTCTGGGCTAGAAGCACTTTGTAGCCCTCCCTTGAGAATTTGGGATTCTAGGTTAGAGAAAAAGTGTGTTTGTGTTCTGTTGTGGCTGAGCTCAGCCTGCTGCAGGGTTTAGTTTCACCTGCTTAATTGCTGTGAATACAGGTAGTGCACTGTGTGTATGTTATATCTTGGGAGATGCAAGTATGGGATTCAGGAGCTGTGGGGGATCTGCTGCAGCTTGTGGTTGGGGTGGATGCAAATTGTTCTCTGGAGATCTCTAGCTCAGCTTCCTACTCGAATGGTTACATGAAGAAGGAATAGAAGGTGCTAGAGCACAATCTGAGTCCTGGAGCGATGAGACAACCTGGAAAGAGAGGATAAAACATGTGGTTTCCCATGAGTTTGGTGCTGGAGATGCACAATCAGACCAGGCATCTCCAGAAGACAGATTTTCAGTTGGATGAGGTGCTCTAGTGTCCTACAGCATTTCTCACAGGGACCCACTGTTCTATAAGGCTTTTTGCCTGCTTTTGTGACCCCAGACATCATTGTCCATGCCCTTCTGTGGAAGAAAACTTGAATGCTCAACCCCACCTTCTACTCTTCTCCTCTGTTGTGATGTCTTTGCATCGAAAGCATGGGACTGTTCGATGGGATGGGAACTGTAATCACCTCTTAGTTTCATGCTTCATCCTGAAAGTACAGGTAGGACCTGGTGCCTTGAAATGGAGCCTGCCCAAAGGGCAGGGAGTGGCTCAGTTGTTTGTTATCCTCTGTGAACTTTGCCTGGTGAATCCAGCCAAAGGGGTGCTGTGCCACCTGGTTTGGCTGCCCACCACCCAGGTAGCTGTGAGCAGAGTGGGGCAGGGAGAGAGGGATGTCTCCTTGTGCTCTGGTTTTGGCTAACAAGATGCTTATGCATGGAACTTAATCCCCCACCTAATCCCTTTCAGAAAGCAGGCACATCCAGGCATGAAAGAAGTAATGGGGAAAGAGCAACTGGGTCAGAGAGAGCAGCCAGGTACATGCATCCATCAACCTCTTCCCAATGCACTCCTGTCCCCTCATCTTTGCTTGCTAGGGTAGCAGAGACACCACTGATGCCATTGCATGAGTTTGGTGCCTCCACTGAGGTCATGCACATGAAGTTGTCGAGCCCTTTGTTCAATGAAAAAACAGGTCCTGCCTGGAGCATTGGGCCTTGTGGCAGAGCTGGGGGTGACGCAGGATGGTGAGAAATGCCAGGCGTGGGATGGGGGAAGAGCCGGTAGCAGCAGCTGTGAGTCAGTGCAAAGACAGGAGCTTTCTGTTTGCTATCCTCGGATATGGAGCTTTCCAGAAACGCTCTAGGGCAGGTCTTGAGTGTGAAAACTCATTGCGGTTGCTCTGACATCCTGTGCAATCAGGCTGTGAGATCTAATCATCATGCCTCATCCCAAGTCAGCCATTTCTTATCTTCATGGGCAAACACGCTGCCTTGCTCCAATCGTAGTTTGAGTCCTCCATTGCTTTACAATTCAGCTGGCTCTCAGCTGTGTAGAGCACCAATAAGAGGAGCATGGGTAGGAACTGCAGCCCAAGCCGTGACCAAGGGAGGTGAAAGCTTGAGATCTGTGTGGCAGGGCTGAAATCCCTGCATCTGGGTGACCTTTGCCTTTCCAGGAGAAGGCAATGGAATTAAAGGAAACAAGGACCAGCATGTGCCTCTGTAAATATGTGATAGAGCTGGCTTGTGTGAAAACATCCAGGGTTAACCTCTGAATGGCACCTTTGATGTTGAAAGTGCTTGGAGGGGAGCTGCCCAGAGGGGCTGGGAGGAGAGACATAGCTCTGAAGAGCTGGCTGAGAAATGGGAAGCAGAAACCCTTCTGGGAGTGTTGCAGGAGCATGACAGGTCTGTCTGGCAGAGAAGAGCCAAAGAGGATGTGGATCTGGGTGAGTTTCGCTGAAAATGGGCAAGTTGTAGAGCTCCAGGAAGTTTTTGGCTGGGAGGGAGCTCTCACACCTCCAGCCAGCCCTGCTCTGAGCAGGGATAGCCTCAAGACTGGAACAGGCAGCTCAGGGATGTGTCCAGGTGACTTCTGAAATCTCCAGGGATGAAGACCCCACAGCCCCACCAGATTCTGTCCTGGGACTGCTCACACATACCACCCTGCTTTGCAGCTTCCCAGGGGAAAGTAAGGCTGATTTGCTTGAAGGGTGAGATGTTGAAGGCTAAGGGCAGACATGTGCCACGTGGCGAAGGAAATGTGAAAGCCCAAAGAGAGCCAAGGCTTGCCTGCAGGGTCAAGGAGGCTTTTCAGTGTTGCTTTGCAAAATGCAGAGCTGTGCCCAAAGGAGAAACCTTGAAGGGGAACTGGAGATGAGTTCAGGGAGAAGATGAGGAGGAAGAATAAGAATGAGTACTAAATTCTTTAGCTCATCAATAGATGTTCCTGTGTAAAAGCAGAACTTGGAGAGGCTGCTGTGCTGTAATTAAAATTTTTTGCATTGGTGCTTAGTGAGAGGAGGCTGCCCTGCTAGAAACATTTGTATCAAACCAAAGTGCTAGCAAGGGAGACTACAGGGCAGGCAGATGAACGACCAGGGCTGGATGACATTCATGGAATGGTTTGGGTTGGAAGGGACCTTAAAGCTCATCTAGTCCCAATCCACCTGCCATGGGCAGGGACACCTTCCACTTGACCAGGTTGCACCAAGCCTCATCCAGCCCAAGGCCAGAGAGGGTGCATCTTGAGACAAAGTAGCTGAACTGATTGCTGTGCATTCATTTCTCCCTTAAAACTACCTTAAAAAGAGCAAACAGGAGGAGGTGGCTGGATACCGAGTTTGGGGTCAAGCTGTGCAAGGTCTTGCTGTGAGGCAGCACAGCTGCTAAACACTTAGTAGGATTCTCTTTCTTGGAAGAGAAGCTACTAAAGAAAAAGATAACCTCAGGGTGCACCAGGGACACATGGCTTCAGTCTTGCCCTACTCTTCTGGTTTTTGTCTGTCTCAGCAGAAGCTTTGGTTGGTTCAGTTTTGTTTGGTGTACATCTGCCTGTAGTGGTCATGTCCCCCGGAAGAATCTGTCTGCTCCTCCAGGGCTGTAATGGTGGGAGGCAGGTGGGAGTCCTTCAGGGCATTCAGGGCCCCCTCCAGGACTGGCTGCACAAAGAGAGCCCCCGTAATTCTCCTTTGGTACCACAGCACTGAGATGGTGCCAAGTACAACCCCCAGCTGAGCATCACAGACTGAGCAAGCCCCATCTTCAAGTCTCTTGACTTCACAGGTGGGGGCATCTAACCAGTCTCTACAAGTCACTGTGTGGGACAGGGCTGAGAGGACAGCCATGCTTTTGAGCATTATTCAGCTTTGGAGACCTAGGCATGCTTGCCCACAGCTCAGGTATGCCTGAGGTTCACCTCTGAAGTAGCTCCATGAGTCACTGTTGCCTGCACCTCTCTGGGAAGCACAAGACCAATGCAGAAATCTCTCGCGTTCTTGTCATCTGAATAGATGGTGGCTCACCCATTATTAGCCAGCAAAAACCAGACCTGCTGAGATGGTTTGGATAAGTACTTCCCAAGCAGTGGTGTGAGGAGACTGTAGGGATGCTGCTCTGCACCTGCCAACCCTTCAGAGCCCAGGGACATGTGCTACGTGGCCTCCAGGCACCTGTGATTTATTAATGGCCTTAAAATGCAGTAACACCACTCAGGAGTCAAGGAGATCCTCACACTACCTACCCACATGCTACCTGTCAGCAGCTACCACAGCTTGGGGGTCAGGAGAGCTGCGTCACATCCCTGCCTTGAATTTCCTGGATACCTTTCAGCAGGTCATGGCTTCCTTGGCTTTAGGCAGCTCTTCCTTGGTTTTAGGCAGGCTCTTCCTGCTGTGCCCAGCATCTCCTCAGCCAGCTCATGATAGGCATTCTTGTCTGGAGAGGAATGTGTTGTCACCCGGGTCTGGGCTGCATGAATGGGAGTGGGCAGAATATGCTGGGGATGACCTCTTGGGTCCATGTGATAGCAGGGGTGTTGGAGAACAGAAAGGGTTGGAGGCCAGCTGTGAGGATGGCTCCATCTCTGGGCTAGCTGCCAGGCAGTGGCAGAGATTGAGGTCAGTGAAGTAAGGGAGAGAAAGCCATAGCATGTACTTTGCCTTGTGTTTAGGCTGGAAGGGAACAACAGCTCTAAGGTCAGAGAAGTTGGATTGGAGGGGGAATTTGGCAGTCTGGGCATTTCTCTCTATACAGGCAGGGGGTTGTGTCTCCAGGCGTTTTATTATAGGCTCACTGGAATGCTGATGATGGGCTTCTGGAGGTCCCTTGTTGAGGATGTCCCTCTTGGAGCAGGACTAGCACCAGCACTAATAATCTACCTCTCTGTTCCCTGCAGGTCCCATGGTGCTGATCATGTCCTTGGGTTCTCCAGCTCTCCTTTCATGCCCTGAGTCATGGGCTTTTGGATCCAGGGATCTTATGTGCTGGCCTTGCATCTCACACCTAAGTTAAGAGGTCCATCCTTGTGCCCAAATACCTCCCGTAGGGTGAGCTCCCTCCAAGGAGGAAGATGTGCCAGGGTAGTCTAGCCCCTAGGGTTCTTGGCCATGGGGACATCCACGGTGGAGCTCCCTGCTCTGCATGAGGTGGGTGTGGTGGCAGCTGTCCCGTCACATAGTGGGCCTTTTGAGGACCTTTTGCCATTTACAGTGGGATCAGCAGTCAACAGAGGTCCCCCTGGCTGGGGTGGGACCTGGTCAGTCACAGTTTGGCTCCTGCAGCAGACAATGGGACTGAACTTTTGCCTTTCTGAAATCCAGCCCTGGGACTGGTGAACCATCTGGCAGCGTGCCAACCTGGCAGGCAGTTCTTGCCGGATGCGAGAGAGCTGCCTAAGTCCCGTGAGCACCAGCAGCTTCCTCCCATCCACATGACGATGGCCCTTGGCACTTCCTTCATCAACAAGGCCCTGGGCAGTTTGGTGGCTCCTGCCAGGACTGCTAGGGTCCTGGGCATGGTCTTTAATGAGAAGGGACGGTGAGGGTGGAACATCTTGGTCACTCCGTGGTTGCTATTGCAGGCTGAGAGCTGGGGCCAGTCCCTGCTCTCCTCTCCTTACCCAAACTCGAGGACAATGCTGTTGGGGCATAGAGCAGTAGTGTTGGCAAGGATACAGGGGAGAAGGGTGATCACACAGTCAAAGTGGTGGGAGTAGAAGCTGTTGGGATGGAGGCGTCTTCCCAAATGTGCCTTGGGTCCCCCATGAGCCCACAGGATCCAGAGTGACGTGTGGGCACTGACCGTGGTAGAGCAAGCTGCTGTTGTTATCCCAGGGTAAACGGGGAGGGAGTGTGTTAGGACAGGTTTGATACTGGGGCTAGTTCTATCTCCACATGTCCTGCCAGAGATACCTCACTAGCAGGTGCTGCTGGCATGTGGTGGCTGTGTTCTGGAGAGACCTGCCCCAGCACATCCACCCTACCTGTTCAATCACCTTCCCTGAATGCTGAAGATCAGGCTGATAATCCCTGCTCACTGCCTGACTAGCTGAGCTTCGTAAGTAGTTACAACAGGACCTGCCAACACTCCTTGTGATCCAGACCACTGCAGGGAGAGGTCATGTTTTTATCAGCCCTTGCTAATCCCCATTTTCTCCCCACATTTTCCTCTTGACTGTGCCCACATTTCCCTCTCCAATGCGCTCAGAAGTGACATGATTTCTGTAGCACAAAGGTCAGCCTTTTCCGTGTTTAGTAGAGCACCGGTATGTGAGCTGTGGGGCCAGCCATAGTGTCCTGGACACCACGAAAGCGCTGCTTGGAGGAGGACAGGCAGTCCATCCTGGACCTTACCCATGCTTGCTTTGCCAGCATTGCCAAACACTGACAACCAGCAGCTTCTGCAAGGGCTGGCTGGGGTGCACAAACTCTGCCCAAGTTTCCCTGCATGGCCCAGGTCCCCTGACCTCTCAGGTCCACAGTTCATCTCAGGAGAGAGCAGCACAGAGTATTAATGAGAGGGGCATCCCAAGACAGGTGCCAGAGTGCCTGGAAGTTGTACAGGAGAGCCAGGTTAGTTTCCCTGGAGCTAAAAGGACTGAAGGCAAGCAGTCCTCAGAGATTCACTTTTGACAAAGCTGGAGGTTTTTCCAGAAAATTCTAGTGGGGTTTTTGGTCTGAGAGATTGAAACAAGTTTAGCTTCCTTGCTTTGCCCAGGTGTGAGCAGTACCATGGCCCCTCTGAGCCCCTTCTTGTCTCGGGCTTGTGCCTTTGTAGGGCTCCTCTGGGTGTGGCTGGGTCAGAGCAGAGGCAGGGGTGCCAGGGAGGGGGCCATGGGGAGGATGGAAGGTGCAAGTGCAAGGTGCTATGGTCATGGCTCTGTGGAGAGATTGCTGTCCTTCTGCCCTAGCTTGTTAAATCATGGCTTTTGTCTAAAAATGCTCATTTTGTGTTTTCAGCTGAAAGTCCATCTCTACAAGTGCTGCTTTTTGTGACCGTGCCAGGTTTCAGTGACAGCTTGTGTGATGCACATGGGCGCAGATGGGTGCTTGTGCAGCCTCCATGTGAAGGGTGGTGTGAGCACACGTGTATGGCACCTGGGGATGCTGCTGCGATGAATCCAGTGTGCATTCCTTCCCATCACAGCCTCCCACCAAAAGGTGGGATGTGCAGGCATAAGAGGGGCAAGGGGCACATGCCGATCCTCCTGAAATAGCCCGGAAGCTGAGGGGCAGCTCACACATCTGTGCGTGTCTGGGTACGGATGGAGCAGCCCCAGCAGTGTGTGGGTGTGCTGGAAGCACGCTGATGTGGCAGGGCATTGGCATGGGTTACGTGATATCAAAACCCAAGGGCAGACTTGCACAGCCCCACGCAGCAGAGAAGGCACGTTGTGCTGCTGTGATGTGCGTGCTCAAGGGGATTTATATTTTGAAACACAGCAAAGTGGAACCTCACCTTGATCACAGGGGCTTGGCCAGGTGTAATTACAGTGTGCAGTGGGGACGGGTACAAACAGCTGACATCTCAGGGAGGCAGGATGTGTATAGCTGCATCCCTGCACCAGAGAAGAAGACACTGCGCATGAGCTCGGGTCAGGGGGCTAGACATTCACCTCCATTACCCTCTGGCTTTTTTTGGTCAACTTTCATGCTGTTCAAAGCTGGCTCCTAGCTAGCCCTCTTTTCTCGGCCATGCCCAATGTAACCATAGGGCAGGGTTTCCCATGGAAGGGCTGCAGGGTCTCTGAGGCTGCTGTGGGAGCTGTGCTGCCTGCACCCTGTGTGTACCAACACCAGCACAGGACATGCATGCACAGTGTGCAGGAAACCCCAGGCAGGTCCCAAAAGTCTCTGACATTGATGGGGAACTGCCAGGCCCCAGGGTCTGGTGCTGCCATGAATTTCAGCATAATATAAGGCACAACCTGTATGAAATCCCACTTTTCTCATACTACAGCAACCTGTCTTGAGCTTTGTACTCAGTGCCTATGCAGCTCAGGTTGGTGCAAGTTCTCCTAAACGCAGCTTTAACCTGCTCTCATAAGCTCTTATCAGGTCAAACAGATCTGCCTAGGAAGCCTGGGGCTCACCTCAGCCAGCTAGCCCATCTGACACAGTGCAACTCTACTGGCCTGCTGGCTTTAAAAACTAATCTTTAAAAAATTTTATTATTATTATTATTGTTGTTGTTGTTGTGTATTTTTAAATACATCTCTATTTTGACTTGGACAGACCTCCTATGTCTGACCAGGGCTTGCTGAAGGAGGAATGCTGAAAGATCAGGCTTGATGCAGTCATCTCTCCACAGGTGACATGGGTTGGGCAGCCTCAGAAAGGCATGTGCCTGTTCATCCAGGTCTCATTTAACTCACAGGCATAAACACAAGTGTCCCTACTGAGGTGATTAGGAAAACTTCTCAAATTGCTGTGCGACTCAGGGTCATATCATGAGCTTTCCTCTCTAGTCAGTTTGCTCCGTAAGATGGATTTCCTCCTCCGGGGATGGAGGTAAGAGGGTGTTTGACCCTAGGCACCTGCAGCAAAGCTGCGTGGTGGAGGTGATGCACGAGGGACTGTCACCGCTTTCTGTGGCCCCTTGCCAGGCTGTGTGGCCTCCTGCCATTCACCCATGTGCTGTCCCCAGGTGAGTGGCATCTGTTGAGTCCACCTCTCACTTCAGATGCTCAGCTCAGATACCTCTCTGCTGGTCCTTGGCAGCTACAGAAGCATTGCCTTTGTGAGCCCCTGGCTGCTGTTGGCAGCAGGCACTGAGCTGTAGAGCCCAGGGACATGATGGCATACTCCACCAGTCTCTTTCTATATGTGACTTCTGGAAGGCACAGCTGGACTAGCTTATAGTGCCTTGCAAAATCCAGCATGGGAATGCTAACAAGGGGACCTGCCTCATGCAACTTCGGTGTCTCAACAGGATGTGGTGCTGGCACCGAGGCCATGGGACCAGAAGTCACAGGTTGGTGCTGAGAAGAGCCACAGCATGTACCAGGAGTGTGCAAGGTTCTGTCACAGCCTCTAGCTCCCCTTGCTCACTTCTTGGCCAGGCAACATCCCCTGTGTCTCGCCGGGGATGCCAGCTATCTCAGCATTTGGCCCTAAATGCTGTCCTTCCCACTCACCCCTTGCTGTCCTTCCCACTCACACACCCCCCCTCCTCTGATACAAGACTGGCAGAAGGGGCTGACACACCAGAGGGTCGTGCTGTCATCCAGAGCCAGGCTGGAGTAAGGGGCTGACAGGGAGGAGTGGTTCAACACAGGGGAGTGCAAAGTCCTGCACCGGGGGAGGAACAACCCCCTACACCAGGACACGCTGCGGGCCACCCAGCTGGAAAGCAGCTCGGCAGAAAAGGCCCTGAGGGTGCTGCTGGACGCTGAACGTGAGCCAACAACTGCTTTTGCAGCAAAGGCTGCAAATGGTGTCCTGGGGTCATTAGGGGCAGCACTGCCAGGAGGTCGAGGGAGGGGATCCTTCCCCTCTGCTCAGCGCTGGCGAGGCCACATCTGGAGTGCTGTGGCCAGTTCTGGGCTGTCCAAAGAGAGACATGGACATACTGGGAGAGACCAGTGGAGGGCCACTGAGCTGAGGAAGGGACTGGAGCACCTCTCCTGCGAGGCAAGGCTGAGCGAGCGGGGGCCGTTCAGCCCGGAGAAGGCTCGGGGGGGCGGTGTGTGTCTCAGGCAGGCCAGAGCTGGCTCTCTGCCCCCAGAATGAAGCATTTTAATTGCAAAGAATTTTAACGAGTGAGCCCCAAGCACTCCGGTTTGGCTCAGCCGGGCCGTGCGTGGGGCTGCGGAGCCACGCGGTGGTGCTG
>NW_020799109.1:27015365-27024828 GCF_003259725.1 Athene cunicularia | reverse complement strand
TGCTGGGCGCCTCGGGGGGTGCTGGGCAGTGCTGGGGGGGTGCTGGGCGCCTCGGGGGGTGCTGGGCAGTGCTGGGGGGGATGCTGGGCGCCTCGAGGAGTGCTAGGTGTACATGCTTGGTGGTGCTGGGTGATGCTGTGCACGCACAGCGAGTGCAGCACAGGGAGGTTTATCGGCCGGGGTGCACTGAAGCCCGGCGGGGAGCAGCTCTCAACTTCCATCCTGGCCTTTCCCTGGGGGGACTCAGAAAACGGGGAGTGTCTGGGGAGAGGAATTGGTGGAGCCTCTTTGTGTGCAGAGGGGAGAGATCCAGGCTCTTTCCCTGCCAGTGGGATGCGGTGGAGGTTTCTGTGAGAGTTGGCTGATCAAGACTGTGTGCTATTATCTGCCCTCGGAAATGGCTAATGTGGATACTATTGGAAACATACCGTCAAAGTTATTTTTGTGCTTGGGCTTTCAGAAGTGCTGTCTGCAAACCTTCGTAAAGGAAATTCCTGGCATTGTATGGGGCTAATCAGAAATACTGTTTCGCCACCAGGTTATGCTGTTTATAGGGTGACTTTCAGTCACCCTTCGAGTGTACCCTTACCCTCTTTGCCCATGCAAATAAATCATGCTCAGGGTAGCAGGTGACTTACTGGGTCTACTGGACATGAAGCATTAAAAAACTGCAGGATAGGGTTTGTATTTTAAATTTACATATTTAAAACTGAAAGAGGCCAGGTCCATTTTATGCAGAGTGGAATAAAAAATATGTTGGAAAAAGGCAGGTTTTATTCCCCTTCGTAGGTGGGGATCAGAAAGTTCTGCAATCCCTAGAAAACTTCTTGGTTAGCAGATTTTGGAAGAGCTACCCAGTTTCCTCGAGGTTCGGGGTGTCCGAAGTGTCCCTGTTTGGCCCTCAAGGTCCAGGGTGTCCTTGTCCCTTGCTGGGCAAGCAGAGGATGCCAAGTTTGCTAACAGCCGGTGACCTGTGCCCAGCTGTTAGGTGACTACGACAAGGTGAAGGCCGTTTCTGAAGGCTCCGACTGTCGGTGCAAATGCCTGGTCAGACCCCTGGGCCGTGGCGCCTGCCAAAGGATTAACGAAGGCGCTTTCAAAGCAGAGGATTTTTACACGGTGGAAACCATCACGTCAGGACCCAGCTGCAAGTGTGCGTGCGTGGCCCCCCCCTCGGCGCTTAATCCTTGCGAGGGGGATTTCAGGCTGAAGAAGCTGCGGGAGGCAGAGAGCAGCGACCTGAAGGTAGGAGTGTGGCTTGAATTTGGGACTCTTCTGGGAGGGGGAGATCTTCTTGAAGCCTTTTCTTTTGGAGCTGTTTATAAAAAACTTTTTTCCTAAACTTTTTTCCTAAAATATCTCCTAGTTACTTTTATATCTGCATGTTTGATGTAAAAATGAAGCTGAGCTTAAGGGGTTGATCTGACCAGCTGCAGTCGATGATTCACTCAATTCATCCCGTGCTGCCTGGGCTCCATGGTGGCTGCCTGTGCTGGAAGCCCAGGAGGGACCGGGCTGCTCCCTGCCCTTTGTCCAGCACTGAGTGTCCCCTGGGATAGCTCTGCTCCGCTCAGCAGCTGCCAGCTCTTTTTCCCATCACAGAGAGGGGTTCCCAAGGACCCACATAAAAAGCTGGTTTGGCTTCCATGGGCTGAAAGCTGTTGATGCGTCAGTGTGAGGGTGTGTTACACAGCTGGCCGATGGCAGGATGAGTTTTGTTGTTATAAATGCTGACGCTTCTATGCTATTTAGTATTTTCTCTCTTTAGTAATATGTACCTCTCTTCCAAATTTAAGTGTTTGTTTGAAGTACTCTTGACTTTTGCCGGATGCTTCCTTCTGGTCTAGCAACTGGTAGCAGATCCTTCTGAGTTTTCTTATTTGTTACCTCTGTAGTGCAGCAGAAATCCTTCCCAGAGGGCCTCTGGCTTGGTCCAGCCCTGGGGAGTCCCCAGAGTAGAAGGCTGAGTGCTGATGGCACTCATGTGGGTGGTGATGGGACGTACCCTGGGGCAGAGCTGCTAGTCCCAGCTCAGGTGGGAAGGCAGGCGGTGTGCAGGGTGCCGCGGGGCAGCCTGCCGCTGGGGCCACCGCGGTGGTTTTGTTCTAATTAATTTGGAGCTCAAGGATGTGTTTCATCTTGTCCGACTGCAGACAGTTAGCAGCTTCTTGTCCAAGCTCCCCTGCAGCTAGGAAAGATAAACAGGCACAGGCAGACAATCCATCATTTCGGGGAAGGAGGAATCCCAGTCTGGAGTTGTTTGGTGGTCCCTTGTCTGCAGGAGAAACCAGGATGTCCCGCTTGGCCTTACATGAGGAGCTGTGAGGTCTCTGCGGTTAGGGGAGGGGACACCCTCTGAGGTGACAGAGCCACCCCCGTAGCCCCTTGCTGGGAGGCTTGCAGAGCTCCTCCACCCGCAGCTCACACCTCTCTTACTGTCCCCTCCCGAGCCGGGCAGCCTCCGGGGGGAGCAGAGCAGTGTGCCTAGCTGTGCCTTGGCTCCTCTTGGCTCCGGCTGCCTCTTCCCACCGGGGAGCTGCTCACAGCCAGCTGTGGTGTGAAAGCTTGTCCTCTAGGAACTGGCCCAGGCTCCCCCGCTCATTTCACAAGGATCTGCAGCCAAACGATTTCACAAGGTTTATCCAAATACATGCACGTGGGCTTTTTCTTTGCTGTGAAAGTCAAACCCCAGGAGCTGTGAAAAGAGGCTTGCTTTCTCACCGAACACGGAGCCCCTCCTGGGGTCGGTCTTGCTGGGAACAACCACCTCTTGTAGGAGAAGCTGGGAAGCAGGACAGGACACAGTTCCAGTTCTTACATGACTCCTGCAGCTCCCATGCTCATCGGTGGGGTCCGGGAGGGCTGGGCCAGGCCACCTCCCTGCTCCTAACAGCCCCAGGGGTTTTACTCTTCTCACTGGTCTGACGAGCAGCGTTCTTGCCCGGGCCACTGGTCTGACGAGCAGCGGGAAGCACACAGAGTCGTGCTCCTATTGCTGTTCTGTTTTACCAGGCTTTCTTATGCTCTGACCCAAAAGCCCTGGGTACTCCACATGTGGGACAGCTGTGGGAAGTTCTCCAAAATGAGAGCCCTCCCTTACGATGGGTAGGCTGGAGGATGTGTCCCTGAGGGAACAGTGAGGAAGGGAGTAGATAAGCCCAGGCAACAGGAATGTACCCCTGGGGCTCCCCAGCTCAGTCAAATGGCTGAGCTGGGCATCCCGTCTGAAGGGTTCATTCGTCTCTGTGCTTTTAGTAACATCCCATGGAAATTCATGGACCATCAGAGTCTGCAGTGGGTGAAGGGAAGGAAACAGCAAGTTGGCGTGTGCATCAGTATGATCTTTCAGAGAGGGTCAACTTGGTGCTGGCAGGGGGCAGCTAAGTCTAAGATCTATTCTTACGAAATCACAGCATGCTGCTCCTCTGCTTGTAGGCACAGTGTGTGTTTTGGGGGCTCGGGTGTAGAGTCCATGTAAGGAGTCTGTTCAGGGAGATTTGGATGGTGGTTAATAAAGTCTGCAACCTTTGTGCACTGATGGAAATTATCCAGCCTGGAGGGAAAGCGCATGTCTCCAGTGGCTGTCTGGCAGGTTGCATTGCATTGTATCAGTCGTCTCCGTCCAGTTCTTGGTGGAACGTGGATGCATAGCCATAAAACAGTCGTTGTCTCTGCATGCTCCCATTTTAACTGGCCCAGAAAAATCTTTCCTTTGCTGTTAGCTCCACAGGGAGACTGCAGAGGCTGGGGTGGAAACTCAGAGTGCTGCCAGCAGTGCTGCTTGTACTTCTCCCATGTTTATGGAGCTCTGTTGACCAGTTCGTAGCTGCTGGGAGAAAATGTCATCTCCATGTAGTAATTCCCATGCATTGAAAATACTTCTCAGTCATCAGGGCTGTAAAGTCTGCAGTGCCATGCTGGACATGTGGGACTGGAGGGAGCAGGTGCATGTGGGAGCCGAGGCAGGGAATGGCCCAGGAACCCTTCTCACCAACTCGTGCCTTGCTTGGCACTGTCGTCTGTGGAGCGAGTGCCAGGAACCCTACAAAATGCAGACCAAGGGTAGTCTGTCTGGATCCTCAGGATCGGTGAGCAAGGGCTGACGCTGGGCAGGACACAGGGACACAACCCTTCCTGCTGCGGGAAGGGGGTGAGTTAAATGTAGGGTGTCTCTGTAATAGGTGGTTGAAGGAGAAGGCAGCATCCCTCTGATAAAGTTGTTCTTCAGGGAAGAAACTGTTAGTAGGTTGGCACTGAATTTCAGTGACTTCACTCTTGTGTTTGTGAACATTTAAAAATTTTTTAACAAGTTTCTTCTTGTTCCAGGAAAAAAAGCACAGGATGGCACGAACTCAGAGTCCAATCTAAAACTCACTTTTATTTGAGCTGCTGTTCTCTTGTTGCCTCTTTTCCTGCCAGTCACATCACTGGTGGAGTAGCTAAGCCTCTGGGCTTGTGAGAGAGCCTGCCTAGAGCTGGCAAGGAGGGCAGTGCTTCTCCTTGCTCTGTTTACTAATCCCTAGCACTCACAACATGCTCCTGAAGCTCTGTGGAGATGGTGTGCATTGCTCTGCATGCTGTGCTCTGACCATGGCAGCAAAGCAAGAGGGCTGTGTAAGGAAAACCCTGTATTTTTTTTTTAAACCTGCTTCTTGCACTCAGATGCATGCACTGCCCTTGACTTTTGGCTGTAGAAACAACACAGGGTACTTCATAGCCAGTGCCTCTGACTGACGGTGTGCTTCCTTTGCCTTGCAGCTGTCCTCCATCGTTGAGATGCTGGAAAGTGCCTTTTATGGCTTAGACCTTCTGAAGCTGCACTCAGTCACAACCAAGCTGGTGGGTCGGGTGGAAAAGCTTGAGGAGGTAAGAGGCGTCCTGCTCTCCTTCAGAGTTGTTTCCTTCAGTGGGACTTGCCTCAGATCAAGTTCTTGGTACCATTGGTGCATTCAGAGCCATGTTCCTTTTGTAAGAAATGTTAATTAACTATTTGACTGAAACTAAACTAGACTGGACTAGACTGTCCAAACTAGACTGTACTGTTTCTCATGGGCCATGCCCAGCACAGCACCACCCTGTCAGCCTCTCCTGATCCTCTCCAGTTCCCCCCATCCCTTGTGGCCCAAACTGGGTGTGAGATCTCAGCTGTGGCCTCACCAGGACCAAGATCTCCTTGGAGTCAGAAGGGCATGCTGTTAAGTTTTTCCTCTCTCAGTTTTACATCTGTGTTGGTGTGATACTTGCTCTCAATAGGGTGCTTTTGTGCTGTCTGATGTGGGGGTGAGAGGTTCGGGACTGGTGCTGAGGTACACTCACCAGAACTGCTGGTAGCCGAGGAGGTCAGATTCTTTAAGGACCAAGTTACATCTTGGCTGTATTAAAAAAGAGCTGAACCCTCAACACTGCTAAAAAGATGGAGTACCTTCTGTTTTTTTAGATTCCGTTTTTTTAGAGCAGACTTCCCGTGAAATAATTTTTACATCTATACTGTTTAATATTTCTTTGGCCAGCACAGCATAGGGTTTGCAGATTGTTAAACTGTGCTCAAGCTATGTAGCAACAGGTTGCCAGATTAAATACTGGAGTTTTCTCCCGTGGTCCATATCTGGGACAGTAATTCCACATTCTTGTCGGAGTGGAGCAGTTCTGTTTGTCTGCAGCCAGGAGCTGAGAGGCAATGATTTATAAAGCAAAAATTCCACTTGCAAAGTGTTTTGGGAAGGCAAGGCGTGCTCCATCCCAGGGTCAGGAAGGAGACAGCTGAGAGGACCACCCTTGCCTGGGCAGCTCTGGGTTTCCAAGCATGGTGATTGACCCAAAAGGGGAAAAGGGGGTTTTGAGATCTAAAAATAACAAAGAACTAATGTTTTTGTTTGCAGTCCCACCCGCTTCCTGTGGTTTAGTGTAGTTCTTACTTGGGTTTGCTGCTGGGTCTCTGCTAATTAGGGGGAAAGAGTGAGGGAAGCGGGAGCTGTGCCACCAGCCCTATGCTGCGCGTCCCCCTTGGGGACCTTCGCTGCCGCAGCACTGTTAGCCATAGGTCTGGTGGTGGGGTGAGCCCTGTCCCACAGCATGGTGAGCTGGGCTTGCCCAGAGTAGGGGAAGCTACAGTGAGCATAAAGGGCCCCACCAGGACAGACTGATGGTTTATTGCTACTTAACATTCACATTCACCTGCATCAGGGATGATGGAGGGGACAAGCCTTTTTTTGGTATCATCTATGGTCCATGAATTTGTCTCACCCTCAGACTAGTTGACTGGGTGGTGTTGTTAGATATTGTCACCTTTAAAGGGGTGTGGCCAGTGAAACAGCCCATCAGGCCAGTGAGGGGGGAGTGCAGGTTCCTCAAAGACCTTGCTGATGGTCAAGTCAGAGGCTGAGGTAAGGTAAGCATTAGGAGTTTGGGTACTGACCAATGACACAAGTGATTACTTCATGTGTGGGTCCCACTGCACTCTTCTATGGTACCAAAGTGGCCCTGTCTCTCAGCCCGTTCCTGCACAGGGTTCCAGTGCGAGTGGTGCTGATGGCACTTCTCTGTCTGGGCATGTTGGGGTGACCTTGCAGCGTGGCTGCTCTGCTCACAGCCTGTCGCAGTGAGACAGATGGGCAGAAGTAATCTGGTCTGGCTGAAGTAGTTTGGCCAGAGAAGGAGCAGTGAAGGTGTAGGAGGGAGGAATTCACAGATTTGGGTTTAATTTCCCAGAAGTGGGGCTGTAAGATCATGTAACAAGCAGCTGAAGCTGCCTGCAGGCACTCAGACAGAATGGAGAGGGACAAGAAGAGATTTGAGTTAGGTGGAGATTCCCCAGTACTGCCTGGGCAGGGCAGAGCTGGTGCAGGCAGCGTAGGCAGCAGGTGTGAAATGCTTCCTGCTGCTGGCTTAACACATAAATTCCCGTTGAGAGGAGGAGGAGGATCACACCCTGCATTGGCCACGGGATCTGATACAACGGACAGCTGAGATGCTGAACAAGAGCCTGGCATAGCTTCAAAGCATCGGCCTCCCAGGCGGGTGTGCTTTTGGCAGCTGCTCCTCAGTGAAGCAGCTGAGTGGCCTCAAGCAGCATCCCAGGCCAGGCTTCGGTGGTGCTTCCCCACTCAAGGGGAGGCAGATTTTATCCCTAAACATGTCATAAACAGACATTCCACAGAACAGTGATAAGGGCACAAGGCTTTCAGAATCAGTTATTCTCCCAAAAGGAGGACAGTGTCCAGGCTTCTTCTGCTGCTGCACTACTCCTACAAGAGCATCATGAGATCCCCTGTTCCTTTTCTTACTGCAACAAAATGTTTGTTGAAAAGTCCTTGCATTATTGGATTCAGCATCAAAATTGCATGATAAATCTGTGACTCATGATTCCTGGGTAAAGACTGGGCATTCAGATGCCCATGAAGGGGGCTGGGGGTGGTGGTGGTAATTGAGCACAGGGTGGTATCAAGAAGGTTATCACAAATTGTTTCCAATATAACAAGGTATTTTACACAAATGGTGTTGGTCAAGGGAATGAACCCCCAGATACTTGGTCCACACAGCTAGTGTCTTCTCTAGCAAGGCAGCTTCTCTGCTTTGTCTTTAGCTGCAGCTGTTGCATCAGCTGGCAATTTTGAGGTCACAGATGGAGGTCATGCTGGGTTTTAGGAGAAATTAATGGCAGGACAGATTGAAAATGAAGGAATGGGGGAACAGCCCCCAGTCTCTGATTGATGTGTCATCTATTCAAAGCAGTTGCCATTTAAGATGTGAAAGATCAAGGACTGATGAGTAGAGACTGCAACAACCCCTTGGAGACATTGCCTACATTGCCCAACCGTGCCTACAGTTGGGAGACTGAGAAGGGCAAAGGGGTTTGCCTGCCCTGGGCTGTCTGACGAGCCGTAGACAGCCTCAGCTCCCTCCTGGTCTGCAATAGCTCTCTGAGGGTCACTGGCTCTCTTCTGCAGGAGCAGAGGGTGGTGGAGAGGAGCAGTCCCTGAGTGTAAGGTGCTACGTGGTTGGGCAGCAGGGCGGGACCAGAACAGAAATCAGACAAGTGGGATGCCGACCTCAAGTACTTGCCTTGGTGGTCAGGCAGGCAGAGGCCAATGGGATTAATAAATGAGAGATGGACTTGATGCTATAGGCAAGTGACGCGAGGCTGTAACTTCAGATATTTTAGCTTGTCTTTTCCTCTTCCTTCTATGAGCCAGTGAGTGTAGCTGAAGATGGGTGTTGAAGAACCTCATCGCCACTCTCCCTCTCTATGGGGCCCCATGCCAAAGAGTGCATCTGGGATGTGCACACCAGGGATGGAGTTTCTGGATCCCACTGGGTTCAGGGGCACCTTCTTAGCAGCTGAAGTGCACAGCTCCACAGAGAAGCCCAGGATGGGAGGGAGCATTGATCTTGCTGGCTCCTGGGCTGTGGTTTGGGGCTGTAGAGCATCCCATGTCTTTGTGGGCTAAAGTCTTCTCTCTTCCTTTTCTAGGGCATGTCCAGGAACTTTACTCAGAAGGGCTATCAGACAGGAGCCAATATAGCAGAGGGTCTGCAGGATCCCCACCACAGGGACAGGGAGAACTGCTCCAGCCTCATCACCAACAGCCTTGCTGACATTGAGAGCTCGCTGCAGCGGGATGCTGAGGCTGCCTACACGCACGCAGAGGTATGACTGCCCAGGCGGGTTGCAGGGCTCGAGGTCACTGGTGCTGAGTAAGCCAGTCCGGAGGGTATCACCTGAATGTGGCCCTCAGCAGGCCACCAACCTGGGGTTATTCTCTTCTAGGCTCGGCCGACCCTGTTTCTGTGCCTCCAGCTCAGCTTGCTTCTCTCCACACAGCCCAGCTGCTGCTGGGATGTAGGAGGGACCAGGAGCAGGCTGCTCCCTGGGCCTCCCCCCTTCCCTTGTGGTTGTTGGTTTTCAAGGTCAGCAGCGGCTGTGCTGCTTGGAAAGAGTGATGTCATTGTGGGGCTGGCTGGGAAGTGCTGGGAAACCCGGAGCCTTTGATTAGCAGGGCTTGGTGGGGGGACAGCCTGTCGCCCTCCCTCCTGGGCAATTAATTACCCCTCCCCAGCCAGCCTTTGTGCCTGGCAGGCTCCAGGCTGAGGCTTGGGCATCCTGCTGGCTCTGGCACCCAGCCCCAGGCTGGTCTGCCCGGAGTGAGGATGTCTTTTGCCTGAGGCAGTGGATCCTGTGCAGCCCCAGAGAGGGGTGAGAGGGCTGTTTTAGGAAAAGACCTGCTCAGGGGGTCCTGACCCCTTAGCTCTTTTGGTGGTGCTATCTAGGGTAGCCTTGTGCTGCTTTGATCCATGCTGGGTGACTCCTGGACCATCCTGCCTTCACCCCAGGGTCCCCTCTGCCAGGCAAAAGGACATGTCTGGGGAAGGGGAAGAGTTGCTGTATCATTTCCAGCTCCAAACAGGGGTGCTTAGCTCCTGGGGGTGAGGACAGCCTGCACATGCCCCCCCCCCCCCCCCCCCC
>NW_020799109.1:27008603-27015315 GCF_003259725.1 Athene cunicularia | reverse complement strand
CCCCCCAGCACCGAGAGCAGGCGTTGCAGGCTCTACACAGAGGTGGGCTCCCCAGGCCCTGGCCAGCAGAAGGGTGGGCTCCCATGCATGCACTGTGGGTTGGCGGGTGGGCAAATGACCCTGACCGTGGCGTGCAGGTGTGCTCTGCTCCAGGGGGAGCTGTGCCCCGTGGCACAGGGTGTCCGGCAGTGCTCTCTCCTCCCTGGGCCATAACCTGAGCAGAGGCTCTGTTGCCCGCTGGAGAGGAGCCAGCCCTGGCCAGGCAGGAGAGCAAAGCACAGGGCTTTTATTACCCCGAGTGACCTCATTTCCCAGTGTTCCCCTTTTCTTGCTGTTAATTGCAGCAGGGCTGCAAAAGAACCCTGGGCCTGTCTTCTCAGCCAAATGGGCACCGCTTCAACCTTTGGGCTGTCTTTCCGATTTCCTTTAATGAGCTGAAATCCTTCAGGCATGAGCTGCGGCAGCTGGTGACTGCCTCAGTGTGGGGTTCCCAGTCCCTGCCTCGAGGGAGTTCCCGGTCCTGCTGGGAAGGTGCCTTCAGCTTCTGCTCTGCCAAAGCTCCATGCATGTTGCACGCTCTACGGATCAGCTGCTGGCACCAGTCCCTGGCATGCAAGGGGGTGTCCAGTGTGGCAGTGAGGGGTGTGCCCTGCTAATGCTGCCCGAGGGTCCCCCCGCTCTGCCTGCACATCCTGCATCCCTCAGCCTCTGCCTTAGTGAGCACCAAGTCCCGGGTTTGCAGTGTGGCACCAAGGTCAGGCAGAGGCAATACTGGTCTGGCACCCACGCTGTCTACTGGAGGGTTTCCCACAGCAGAAGGGATGCAGGGTGACCGTGAGAAAGGAGGAAGGGCCTACCCAACACTCAGCTGGCCAGCCTAACCTGCCCTGTCCCCCAAAACATGGCTGCCCTGGCTTATCCTGTAACAAGCCCCTACATCTCTTCCAGGGCAAATATGAAGAAAGATTCCTGAAAGATGAAACCATCTCCCAGCAGATCAACTCTGTTGAGTCCCTCCCAGAACTGCACCTCTCTCCAGAGGACGAGAAGCCCAAGCAGCTCTTGCAGAGGAAGCTGCATGTGAGGAGCCGGCCTCCTTCCAAGCCCACCATCGTCCGAGGGGTAACCTACTACAAAGCCCAGTCCACCGAGTCAGAGAACGACATTGAGGAGCAACGTGAGTTGGGTTTGCAGCCGTGTCTGGTGGGATGGCTGGCTGCATCCCATAGCGAAGCCAGCATCTGCCCCCAAGTCCTGCCTTGCTCCCCAGGAATGTGAGGGCAAAGTGCATGGGGGTCACCATGGATAAGAGGGCTTGGAGGCAGAAGGAGGTGGTACCTCACGGCGGGAAGCAGTGAGGCAGCATCCAGCCTTTGAGCCCTGTGTGGGGAGCAGTGCAGTGCTGTTCCATGGAAAATCCCTGGTAGCTAAGGAAATGGGTCACTGCTACAGTTTAAAGCACCCAGCATCAACATCTTTCCAGAAAGTAAATGCAAGTTTATTACATACGTTAGTCCTGCAGATCCTGGCATCCCAGGAAGTGTGTGCAGTGCTTGGGGTGGTGGGATGCAGCTCAGAGTTGTCACTGGCTGCCCTGCAGCCCACAGCTCCAGCCATGGGGAGAGCTGGGGGCTGAGCCCCAGACCCAGCAGCATGGGCAAATAAGGCAAGTGCCCTTTTTCTGCAAAGCCAGCTCAGTAGCAAGGCTGGCCAGCATGGCTGTGTGTAGGTTCTTGAGATCCCTAAGATGAGGAGGAGCAAAGGGCACCTGTGGTGGCTGGTGAGTCCACGTGGCCCCTGTGCCCCAGGTGAGGCACCCACTTTGGCAGCCCGGGTTAGGTGGGGAGGTGGGATCTGGTGGGATGCTGCAGCTGTGTCTCCAACCTGCCCCATCTCTGGGGGCTGGCAGGATCGAATCGCTCTCCTTCACCTCTTGCTCTGCCCAGCCTCAGGTGGAGTATGTGGTTGTGTTGGGGTGTTGCTGACCCCCTAATGTGGGCACCGTCAGCCCCTGAAGTTCATACAGTCCTTCTCCAGCTGGAAATTAAGAGGGAAAACCATTGAATTTAGTATAAGGCAGTCTGGGGAAATGGGTAGAGGAGCTAGGGTGGTGGGGTGAGTGCAAAGGGACTGCTGGGGACCTGCTCCCACTTGCTGTGGGGCTGATGCCCATTGCCTGTGTTTGGCAGCGGACGAGCTGTTCAGTGGAGACAACACCGTGGACCTGCTGATCGAGGACCAGCTCCTGAGGCCCAGCAGCAGAGCAGGCGAGGGCATGAGGAAGCCCTCACCGGTGGGATGGCCACCCACCCCTGGCAGCGACCCCACCACCCCGCCGGCTGCTGACACTGCTGTGACAGCCACAGTGCCCCTGTCCCCTGCCATGTCTGCGGGGCCCACACCAGACCCCACCACTGTGGGCCAGCTGACCCCCACGCCAGAGACCACGGCTGCCCCAGTGGGGCTGGCAGAGGAGGGGACCCCGCAGCTGCTGGCAGCCTTGGCCAGCACAGTGGTGGCCACAGCCACAGAGAGCTTGCCTACAGCTGCCACCACTGTCCCCAGCCCTGCTGTGGCCACCACTGCTGGGACCTCAAAGGATGTGGGGACAAGCCCTGTCCTGGAGAGCAGCCCAGAAGCTTGGGGACAGGTGAGCACCCCTGCGACACCAGTCAGCCCCACCATCCCTGCCACCCCAAAGCAGGTCCTGGAGGAGGAGGACATCAGGAACATCATTGGTAAGTGCCTGCGGGTCCTGTACCGATCCAGCTGTGCGCATGAGGTCCAGCTTCTTGTGCCCACATCATGTCCTGCTAAGTCCAGCACACCTGGATTTGATCATGGGTAGAAGGTGTCATGGAGACAGTCACTGGACAGCACTTTACTGGGGTGTCAGGTTTACTTGCTTGTTAACTCTGGAACCTACTGTGGTCCTCTCCCAGTTTGAGGGGCTGGATAGGGCAGAAAGAGCCATCCCTAGAGATGGGCCTGAGACAGCCAGCAGCCTCAGCTGGGGCAGGGACATGGCTAAGGCTGTGGGGAGCTCTTTGCAGGATCTGGCCAGCACTGCTGGGTCTCGTGAGGCTGAGCCCATCTGAAGCAGTGGGGGTACCTGAGGGGTGGGCAAGGGGCTGGAGGGGGTTGATGCCTGCAGGAGCAGGGAAAGTGTGGACACCCTGCCTTGGGCCTCATGAGCCTTTTTCTGCCTGCACAGGGCGCTGCAAGGACACACTGTCCACCATCTCAGGGCCCACCACCCAGAACACCTATGGGCGAAATGAGGGGGCCTGGATGAAGGACCCCCTGGCGCGGGAGGAGCGGATCTACGTCACCAACTACTACTACGGGAACACACTGGTGGAATTCAGGAACCTCGACAACTTCAAGCAAGGTGGGCTTGTGCCATCCATGGTGCTGCGCTGGCCACCGCTCAGCTGGTCCAAGTAGCGTCCCTGTTCCCTGGGATGCAGCACTGAGGGGAAGCTCTGCCCAGGGATCCTTCCCTCTTGGGTGCCAGTACCTGGCGTGTGGGGCTCAGAGCACAGGGCAGGTCAGGCTGCTCATGGTGGCTCTGGACTTGCTTGTCACCATGCCAGGCTGTGGCTGGGGACAGAGGATGCTGGAAGTGGGGCCACCAACCCCAAAGCAAAGGGAGGGTCTTGCCAGCAATGTGTCTCTGTCCCACAGGTCGCTGGAGCAACTCCTACAAGCTCCCATACAGCTGGATTGGGACAGGGCATGTTGTCTACAATGGCTCTTTCTACTACAACCGGGCCTTCACGCGCAACATCATCAAATACGACCTGAAGCAGCGGTTTGTGGCTGCCTGGGCCATGCTGCATGACGTGGCCTACGAGGAGTCCACCCCATGGCGGTGGCGAGGCCACTCAGATGTGGACTTTGCCGTGGATGAGAATGGCCTGTGGGTCATCTACCCGGCCATCAGCTACGAGGGCTTCAACCAGGAGGTGATTGTGCTGAGCAAGCTGAATGCGGCTGACCTCAGCACCCAGAAGGAGACCACCTGGCGGACGGGGCTGCGGAAGAACTTCTACGGGAACTGCTTTGTCATCTGTGGGGTCCTGTATGCAGTTGACAGCTACAACAAAAGGAACGCCAACATATCCTACGCCTTTGACACGCACACCAACACGCAGATCATCCCCCGCCTGCTCTTTGAGAATGAGTATGCTTACACCACGCAGATAGACTATAACCCCAAGGACCGCCTGCTCTACGCCTGGGACAATGGGCACCAAGTCAACTACCACGTCATCTTTGCCTACTGAGACCCCCTGCCACAGCGGGACACTGCGAGCCAGAGGCCACCAGCACCTTTTATTATTATTTTTATTATTGTTATTTTGTACAAATCTAAGAGTAAATGATGAGTTTTGTTTCAAGCTGTTTTTTTATGGTGGATTGTAGATCAATCCCCAGGCCAGAACCACCCCCTTCATCTTTGCTGTAACCTTGCTTCTGATTTTCCTTCCTGTGGGGAGGAGGCCTTCCTTCAGGAGGGCATACCCAGCTCTCCTGCCCAGGGAGGAGGACGTGGCCCAGACGTGGTCCTCCTGACATGGTTTTTAACTAAAGATGATCAGCAAGATCCCCAGAACTGGTGTGAAGCTGGCCTTTCCGCTGCAGGCACCAGTTCCCAGCGGGATGCTGATGTCCGTCTGTCCTCGTGGAGGACATGCATGTCCCACAGGAATGTCCTGTATCTCTTGACCATCTTCCCAGCTGACGGTCAGCAGGCCCTTTGGAGATCCTGCTGTACAACAGGGCTGCAGTGCTGCTCTGGCAGCCCCTGGTGCTGGCACTTACGCTGAGAGGACTGTCTCCTCCAGCTGGGGCTCTGCCCTTTGCAACCTGCTCTTGGGGGCTGGGGGCACCCTGAGCCCTGACTCATGTCTGGAGCGAGCTGGCAGCGGGAGGGGTACACTGTAAATACCTGTAGATGGCTTTTGTTCATTTTTGTAACCTAAAATAGTCCCCTTTGGCAGCTGCTGGGCAAAGGCTCTGCTCGGCTGGGTGCTGGGCTGCCTGGGTGGGGAAGTGTGGGGCTGGAGGAGCCCTCGTGCCCCATCCCACTGCCGCTCTGTCTCCTGCAGAGCCTTGGCCCATGTGCCCTCTCAGGGCCCTGCTCACCTCTGTCCTGGCTGTTGGCCCTCAGGAGCCCTTCATAGAGGTACAGCCCCTGCTCTTCTGCCCGGCAGCTTCTTGTATTTACCTGCTGTCAACAATAAAAGATAAAGTACCTTTGCAGCTGTTCGGGGCTTTCTTTGGGCCTGGTTCACCCTCTGGGTGCAAGGAAATGCACAATGTTTTTTTGGGTGGGTTTTGGTTGGTTTGAAGAGAGCCAGTTTACACACCAAGTGGCAGCAAGGCATGCTGGCTGGAGAGGACGTAAGAAGAGCTTTTGTCTATCATGCCTACAGTTGCTCTCAGGTTACCAGGGGCTGTGATGAGACCTTCCCCATGGCCCCCTCTTCCCCAGACTCTGGGTCAGCAGGTTGTGCAGGGTACCCCCTCTCCAAGATGTGGGAGTCTGGGTGTATGGGCTCTGGGCAGTGCCAATGCAGGGCCGAGCAGAGCCGCACTGCAGCCCAAGAGACAGCAGCGATGACACTGGCCTTCTAGGGGTTTGCTTAAGTAAAACAGTATTAAAAAGCAAAATAATAATAATAAATAAAATAACCATTTTATTGCCTTCAGTGCTAGGGACACAGAGAACAGAACTACACAGGAGAGGTGCTGTCCACCACTGGAGCGCACAGGTGCTGGCTGAGGAGGTGGTACCGCAGCATTTCATGAGCCCTTGGCCCCCCACAGCAGCCCCTTCCGATGCACCAGGTGCCACTACAGCTGGGTCCCCTCCCCAGCTCCCCGGCAGCAAACATTCCCCGGAGCAGCCGGCCACCCCTGCCCAGGGCTGCAGGGGAGCTGTGTACTGCTGGCTGGGGCACCGCCAGGGTTTTTACTTTTGACTGTTGTGTGAGCTGGCCCATGGTCAGGTGGGGCCAGGGCCAGGAAAACAAACTGGTGCAAGGAGCGCAGCCAAAGCCTTCAACGAGCCCGGCCGCTTCCCAACAGCATGAGCGCCGAGGGGATGGGGGGCCTGTGCAGCTTGTACTGACTACGTGGCAAAGGGCAAAGCTTTTCCATAGTGTTGCAAGGCACATACTTTACTGGGGTGTATTGCTCCTCACACTCCTCCTGGCCTCTCCCAAGCTGTTTGTTTGTCTTGCTGCAGGATCAACCTTTATTTCCTAACAGCCACACATACAAATAATAATAATAATAAAAAAATACATCAGTCAGTGGGTCAGACAATGAAGGAAAGGCAGTTGGCTGGCAAACTAAAGCCCATCATCTTCTGAGCTAACTGCAAAGGGGAAAAAAAAAAAAACAAAACAAACCATGCTGAAGTCATTATGAAAGGCCAGCGCTCTACTGGCGTCTCATCCCAGCTGAGCACCGCAGTGTACCACGTGCTGGAGCCCCTCGGCCAGCTCTGGCCCAGGGCTTGGCTGACAAACTTGGGAGCAGTTACTGGAGCTCTGCAGCGGGCTTTGTAATGGCACCAGGTGCCCGCAGCAAGAGCCATGTCTAGTATCTTGGTGCTGGGAGGGGGCAAACAGCTCGCTCCCCTGCTGCATGATGGGCGGCTGCCAGTGCTGGCAAGGCGGGGGGTGTGTGTGTGGGGGGG